>NC_057360.1:6243181-6867500 GCF_016509475.1 Prionailurus bengalensis
CGAAGGGGAGACGCCGACCGCGCCGCAGTGGGTTCGGGGCAGGTCTCCCATGAAGTCAGGGACGGACCGGGTCTCCTTGGAAATGTGTTCAGTCAGGACCTAACAGTCTTCACAGCAGATGGTCTGGACCCGGAACTCTCTTGAGGAGTGTCGCTCGTCGGTGACGTCTTCCTGAGAACGCGGAACGCGTTGCTCCGCACGCTTCCCTTCGGAGAGCTTGTGTTGGCAGGTTAACCACCTCTGTTGTGGCTGCTAGACGGGTAGGGCGGTTGTACCACAGTCTGATTACCTGGAAGCATTTTGGATGGGGCCTTTTTCCGATTTTACCTCATACGCCTGCTATCGTAGAAACTTGGCTTGGCTTCTGGGACTAAGCTCAGTAGAGGAACGGCTTTGGGACCAAAGTGAGTCAGGCGTGCGTGTGTCACACAGCCAAACCTGAGGGCAGGCTTCCACGTGCTCTTCTCAAAACCACTGGGATTCACACATCCAGGAGGCTAAAATAAAGCGACCTCTTACAATTCTTTAAAGGTGCTATTTTTAGAATTGTGTCATTTATTTACTGTAGTCCTAACACAGAATTAGGGACAATTAACATACCTTCTGCGACACCCTTTATGTCTAGCACATTTGAGGAGATTGAAAACTGGATCCGAGTAGACGTTCTGCTCTTTCAGGCTTGAACTCGTCCGTGCTCGAGAGACTTTTGAACGGTCTTTGCGTGTGTATCATTTCCCCACCTCCAACGCTGAACCCCCCCCCCCATCCGTCCTGAGAGGCACGGGTGGGGGACGCTGAGGGCGAGGGCGAGGGTGCTGGGTTGCCAGCCGGGAGAGCGGCCTGAGGTCAGGGCCCTGTCCTGCCTGCAGCCTGTGGTGTATCCTTGTCCTCCTCAGAGACAACCCAGCATCTTCAGCGCCCATTTTTATTACTTTCCAGCATTTGAGGGCTCACCTGTGTATCGTAGAAATACTATTTGAAGCTAAAACAATGATCTGTTTACAGACATCTGATAGAACTCCAAGTCAATTGTGTCACTTCAGGAAGTACATTGTCAGGCTCCTCTCAAACCGCACACTGAAGAAGAAACCCAAACCGCCAGGCCGAAGACGCGTCCTTGTCTGTTCTTGTTGACGGAGCGGACAGAACAGCGCTTCCTGGCGTCTCCTGACTGTGCACAGATTAGCAGGATGGTAAACGATGGAGCCTTACGAGATGTTGATTCAGAGCGTAAGAAGTGGAAGGACGGTGTCTAGCTCATGAAGAGGGAGAGAAACACGAGTGGCAGGAAGAAAGTCTGGTCCTTAATGCCCTTTGGCCTAGTTAAAATATGTGCCTTTTCGGTGTGTTTCGTTCATCACTACAAGGTAAAAAGGAAACGCTTAAATTCAGGTCTTTAAAAAAGTTCATTTATTGAAATTCACATGTGTAACAGGATACAAATGAGCAGATTTATCAGAACACAGTTAACTTCAAGCCATTTCTGCAAACATAACTGCAGGAGGTCTCCTGGTCCGGTGCGGGGCCTGGCCGCACGGGCACCGCTGGGCAGTAGACGCGGCTGACCTGGCCGCCTGCTGCCGTCCGGGGCGCCGGCCACCGGGAAGGTCGTGGTGCTCTGTGGCATCTCACGAACAAATCAGATGAATGTAAATATCTCTTTGTAAACCATTTATTTCACTCTGTTTCATCCAGGTCAGCAATCAGATTGTGGCATGCTGGGTAACTGGAAAAAAATGATAATAAAAAGTAAGTTTAAATAGATCACGTTCTTCACTGTGATTTGTCTTCTCGCTGGTGCAGGTGCCTCTTCTAAGGAGGAAGACATTCTTTTGCTAAAAATAGAGAAATTGTACGTGACCAACTGCACGAAAATCTTGTTACTCCCCCTGACCTTGGATCACAGCCCCTGTCAGACAGGAACTGAAGGGAACCCATTTCGTTTTACGGCCTTAAATCTGAACACATCTGTACTGCAGGCATCGGTCTGTCTTGGGAGTAAGGCAGTCCGATGACGGGACGTGGCTGGAGGGCCACCACTTCTCTGCCCAGGAAAGGAGACCCTGATTCATGCCAGAATCTGTTTACTGGGAACTGCTCAGACATTACAGCTGGTAAAGCAGAACAAAAAACAGGATGTAGGCCGAGTGTCCCTAAGAAATTCCTAGTGAAATCAAAACGAGCTAAAACCTCCAAATTTCCAGCTGCAGACAATTTATTATCACGCACACACCCGCTTTTTCCCCCGTGGAAACCACCTCCCACGCACTGGAAGAGGGAATTCGGTGTATCTGGCCTTAGTTTTGAGCAGGAATAAATGTTTCAAAGCTAGCTCCTGAAAATCGGGTTGAGAGAGGCACAAGTTAGGGACGCGGAGAAGCCTCTCGTCTGCCCTGGCCGGCGACAGGGCCGCTCAGGTTAGCTTAAACCATGTCCGGAAGTGGTGCCAGAAACCACTGCAGATGGTTCCGCTCCACAGAACAGGGCACACCCACCCTGCACCACGTGGGAAGATGAGTTAGGCAGTCCTTGACCTCGAGGAGTGAGGTCCCTCGAGGGCAGGCAGTCTGGTCTGTGTGGCTGGAAACCATCTTCCAGAAAGACAGACCCGTGGGCCTCAGGCTCTGCACGCCCTCTGCACTCTCAGATTTCCTGAGCTAGAATCAGGGTGGGGGGGCTCCTGGGAACCCAGTTTCGGTCACAATTACTCGAGGGTTTCCGAGACAGGACAGTGAGTGAAAGACCACAATTCACGCATGAGAAATAGGAAAATCCGCCTGTCGCCTCTTTCAAAAAATGCAAAAAGGTAATGTGTACGTGTCAGGTAGGTTTCTCAGCATGTGTGACACTGATGATGCCTTTCCAGGGAGCAAGTCTGTGAGGAGACGGGGAATTAGAATGTCACGTGTGCGGCCCACCTGGCTCTGTACACAGGGTGGGGGCCGAGGCATGGTGAGGAAGCACTCAGTGTGTGTGTGCAGCCCTGGGTGGGGGGCTGGGGCTCAGGGGCCCTCTTCCTTAGGGCCCCGGGGGACTTCGGGCTCTCCAGAGCAGGCCAGCAGGAGTCCACTGCCCCAGAGCCCTTGCAGAAAGGGCTCCTTTCCACCCCCAGCGACACACTCAGCCCGGGGGCTGCCACCAACTCAGTGGACCATCACGCGGGGTCTCCGTCCCGACCTGATGCTGTCCAGTCTGGACGGAGCTGACCTGGTGTGGCACCACCCAGGGACTGCGGGGCTGCGGGCCGGGCGCTCCCTAACTTCAGAGACTCCAGGAACGTCTCTGAGTGCAAGGATAAGCAGAAACCACGACAGGCATATCACAAATGGAGCGGAACTTGGGGTAGAAGACACACGCCCGCGACACGCACGGTAGAGTAGCGGTTAAGACCTGAAGTAGAAAGGAAAGGTGTCGCGGGAATTTTTTTAAACCAAGCTCCAGGAAACTGGCACCTCTCGTTATGAGTCTTCCTAGTGCCTGTGCCCCAGGCCCATCTAGTAACTTCCTGCCCGACTCGTCCCCTCTTGGCACTCGGGCCTCTGCCTAGGAACCGGCCACCATGGCCCCGTGGGGCCCTGTCGGAGAAGATGTGAGGTCCCCGACGTGAACGGTCTCTCTCCCTGGAGCAAATCGCCTGTCACTATTTCTTCGCTGGTTCGGTATTTTATTTGGTCCTGATGCAAAGCCTGTCCTGACTTTCCCATTATGGTGCTTGCCTTTCACTCTCCATCCCCAGTGCCCACGGCTGCCCTGCCCATGGCAAGCATTCAGTAAATATCAGAATGACTAATTCAGCCGATGACATCATCATTCAGTCTCTAATTCCCCACTCAAGTGTCACCCTCAGTTTGCTGGGTCTTCAGTAAAGAACAGTTCTTGGTACCTCCCCCATCCCGCGGCATGTCCAGAGATCGAGAAGCATTAGTTCCTGCCCAAATCCTGCTCGTCTGCCATCACCTCCTAGAGAGATTAGCCTTGCTGACTTCCAGAAAGCTGGGTCCGTGGTCCTCACCACCACGATCCGGGTCTGGCTGTAAGGGACAATGAGGATGCACATGCCCGTGGGACATTAGCTGGCTCCAACTGTGGCTTGAGCCCTCGGCCACCTTCTCCCAGACCTCTGCCTCTCAACTTGTCACCAAGGCCCCTTGCCATGGCATGCCTGGGCGGTGTGGCCACATCGGTCGTGTCCATGGCTGCCCTCCAAGACAGAGGAAGGCCCACAGGGTACCCTGGCACCTGCTCTTCTAGAACACTGTCCACAGATGACATAAACGCTCCCCCCTCCCCCGTCTACATGCCTGCTACTGCTAGCCCATTTCCTTTGTTCTCATTTTAAATCCTACGAGAGCCTTCTCTCCATAAACCCTGACCTTTGTATTTATTTCTGAAGTTTTGACTTTAAAAAATGAGTGTCTCTGTGGGTGACTTGAATTGTTCCCCAGGCAACCACGCCGTGGGGTTGAGCAGAGCCTTTTCTCCCGCCTTGTTCCCAAGCCTGTGACCCGGGAAGCACACAGCCCACCTCATCCCCGCTCACAGAACGTGCCTGCTCAGCCTCAGCCCGACCCAACTTTCCCTCTGCATCCCTTCTCTGAGGACTCCACCTCTCACTAGTGCCCCCCACCACCAGCCTCACTCATTTTCACATTTTCTGTGTCAGTGTGGCCAGGTCAAAAAACGGTCCTGTTTGGGGAGCCTGGGTGGCTCAGTCGGGTAAGTGGCCGACTTGGGTTCAGGTCGTGATCTGACGGTTCGTGAGTTCGAGCCCCGCATCGGACTGCCTGTCAGCACAGAGCCAACTTCAGACCCTCTGTCCCTCTCTCTTTGCCCGCCCCTGCTCTCTCTCAAAAATACACATTAAAAAAAAAAAAAAAAAAAAAAAGTCCTGTTCCTTGTGCCTCTGGCAAGAAAGCATCTATTTTTAGCCAGAGAGAGGAGAATCCCTTCCCCACCTCTAGCTGGGGGCATTTTAGAGCCTTGTCCTGAGGTCCAGAGAAGCCACCAGTACCTACTGCTGGAGAGCCAGGGCCCGACTGCAGGCTCTGCCCCGGGAGAGTCGGATGGACACCCACCCCCTCCATGCAGCCTGCGGCCCAGGGCCTGAGTACCACTTTCTCGAGAAGTTTTTTCCCTGCCGTTCACTTCCCAGCTCCGTGCACTTCATCTCTCTGGGCCTGATTTTTCTGTCTGGACAGAAAGGATGCCGAATGATTGATCCAGTGGCCCTGTCTGGCCAACTGTGATCTCTGCCAACCCGGCCGGCTTCACGGTCACCTGTGTGGGAGCCGGGTGATGGGGGGGCTGCCTCTTCAAGGGAAGCTGGTTCTGTTATTAAGGTTCTCTGTTTGTTTCTTGGTTTTGGTTTTGCTTTTGAGCAGGACCTGAGTGATATGAAAGCTAAACATTTTACCCCAAGTGGTACAGATCTGAGATTTGAACCTTGGCAGCTGGACCTCGAAGTCCAGGCCTGTTAATGCTCTTGTGACCTGCCCAGCGAAGCAGCACAGAAGCCACCTCACACCTGGTGGGATCCCTGTGTGTGGGATCAAGTAGAAGTCAGATCTGGGAGGCCAGCTGGCACTCACAAGCCACGTGAGCTGTGGGAGGCCACCGATTTGCTCAGGAGGAGGGTGCCCTCACCAGTCCTCCGCAGAACGTCGTGGAACGTGGCCGGGAGGGCCACAGAGGCGAGCCTTCCCCCAACCCACGGGGCCCTCGATGGACTGCCTCCAGGCCAGCAGAGTCCAGCAAAGTGACCCCAACCCTGCCTCGTCCCCCGGCTCCGGCACCCCAGAACCCGGTGGTCGGCAGCTGCAAAGCCGGGTCGCCCGCACACCAGGCAGTCCGCCGAGCCCCTGACAATGACAGGCCTGTGCAGGCAGAGGTCAGAGTCACGGCTTCCCTAGACCACTGGCCTGGCTCTCTGCCTCTGGGCCCCACAGAGGGAAGGGGCTGTAGAAGCCAGAGAAAGGAAAAGGTAGAGGCAGGAAGACCTTCCTTGCAGAATGGAGGTGAGCCGAGGAGGAATCCTTGGCTTTCCGGAAAACAGCATCTCAAGCTGGGCCTGGGACGCGTGGCATGGCGGGGTGGGGAACCGGGGAGCCCGGTGCGTTGGCCGCAGGGGTCAGACTGCCAGGACGCCCCTCCCCTCTCCAGAGCTCCGACGACACAGGAGTCCCATGCCTCGTGCCGTCCGACTTTGTCATCTTCCAGCTTCCTGGAATCCCGCAAGTCATGAGAACTTTCTTTGCACATGGGCAGGTGTCTGTTTTATAGGAACCATGTTTCCATGGTAAATAGACTTTAAGAATTCCCAAAGGACAGACAGTGTCACCAACAGCAGAGAGTGGAGCCTCTGGCTGCCTCGTGTTTGAAAGCGTTAGAAATAAAGACAACACTGACATTTGGGGTTGTAATGTGACGGAATTGCAGTCTTTTAAAGGCAAGAACCACTTCTCTCTGCTCCATGTAATATTCAGTGTTTTGTTCACTTGTCTGATTGGATTAAAATATTTAGCTCCCTTTAAAATCTTGATTGTGAATTTCTATCGCAAAATGTACTGACTCAGGAAGCAGTAAGTGGAGCAAGTGTGTCTGCGGCAGCAGAAAATTCGATTTATTTTTCTTCCACGCGTCCTACTCCGACATTCACTCATGGACAAAGTGAGCTGTTAACGGAATAGCAGGTCTGTCTTCAGTGAAGCCTTATGTGCTTTTCAACATTAATCACACGTGGGCCTTCAGTGAAAACAAGAATAAAAAACCAAAAAACAAAACGGAAGTTAAACTCGGTGATTTGAGTTGCTTGGGGAAGTTTCCCTGAGGGTCGCAAGACCCGTATGTCAGAAACAGACACCGGGGTCTCGTGTCACTCTTGAAAAACACTCAGGCAGCAGGGAGTTAATGACATTTTAGCTGCATATGTTCAAGTGTATTTAAAAAAATATGCAAGTCACTTTGGTTGACAGTGTCTTGTACACAGTTTTGAAAGAATCAGGGCAAACTTTAACAGAGTCAGTTTTTATTTGAAAAATATTTTCTGGGAATGTATCAGTGTTTATTTTTGAGACTGACAATTCGGGTGAAAATCAGGATAAAAACAAAAAAACAACAATTTGGTTGAAATCAAATTGTTTGTTTTCATCTATTTAGAATTCTTTCCAAAAAAATCTTGGTTCAGGAGGAGGCTTTTTTAATTTATTTTATTCAGTGTATTTGCTGTTCTATCCAGGCACCATCTGTCCTGCAGGTAGCTAACTCCAGGAAGACACCCACGTGAGCCGGGCGAAGCCCCCAGGACTGGGGAAGGACCCCCGCCATCCCACACACACCCTCCGGGTCCCATCCTGGGCAAGCCGCGGGCACCCCCTCCTCAGCTGGACCCCAGCCTGGCAGCCCTGGGCCATGCTGACATTTCTGAGGCCATCCTGCCCTTGCCTCAGGTCAACAAAGGGGCCTCACCCTGCCCCTCATCTGGGTTCAGCCCTCTTGCTTGGGTCCTTTGGTGGAACGAGATAATGTCCATGATTCTGAATATAACCACATATGGCTGCTAGATCCGTGCACAAGTTCGAATCAGAGTAGAAAGTCAATTCACTGCCAAGGATACTCCAAAGTCACAGGGCCAACTGATTAATCACCGATAAGTCAGTCTCAGGATGCGTCCTGCGCACAAGCGCCTCAACTGCAGGGACGAAAGGGAGCCCCCTGAGCACTGAGGATGGAGCCCTACAGGCCGTGCATGGCAGAGGTGGCAGGGACCAGAAAACACAAATCTGCTGAACCCCGAGTTGTTGCCCAATGAGTACATAAACAAACTCCTGGCGTATAAAACCATCCTCTAAATGGACAATCCTCCCCAACAAAGGACTCTGATTTTCTCACTAGCTGGCATCTCCCTCCCTGGCCAGATGTTAGAGCCCCGGGCACTGGGTCACAGACCACCGACCCTGGTCCCAGCTGCCCACCCCTGGGGCCCAGCTTCCTCATCCGGACATCACCCCCATGCCACCCCTACCACGGTCTCTCTCCCCCCAGAAGAGGCAGGAGGGCATATGCCCAGCCTCGCCTGTAACGGAGCCACTCGCTGTGCCTGGGGAGATGATACGGGGCCCTGTTTGCAGTCAGGCTGGGTGACCGTCTTCAGGCTCTGTTTCTCCACACTGACCAGCACAGCCATTTCAAGACATTTTAACAAAAGCCCTTTGCTAGGGGTGCCTGAGTGGCTCAGTCGGTTAGACATCCGGACCTCGGCTCAGGTCATCATCTCGCGGTTCATGAGTTCGAGCCTGATTTCGCGGTTTGTGAGTTCAAGCCCCGCATTGGGCTCTGTGCTGACAGCTCAGAGCCTGGAGCCTGCTTCAGATTCTGTGTCTCCCCCCCCCCTCTCTCTGCCCCTCCCCACTTATAATCTCTCTCTTTCTCTTTCCCTCTCTCTCTCAAAATAAACATTAAAAAAAAATTTTTAAGACATTTTCTAGAAGTCCCCTACCGCAGAGTGAGGCAGGAGAGTAATCAAGCCAATGTTTTTAGTCACACTAAGATCAAGGCAGATTAGTGGTCAGTACCCTGCGCCCGGACCGCACCCCGCACCCTGCGCCCCGTACTCGACTGGCTCCCTGCACCATAGCAGCGTTTGAGGGGAAGATGGGAATCCTCATGGGTAGAAATGTCACTGCAGCCTGGTTACGACTGTGACCAGCTCCCTCTGCAGACACTGTCCATGTTCCAGAAGTTAAGCAGAAGTGATTTAGGATACTAGAGCCTTTTAAACAGGCTTAGCTGTTTCCTGTCAGAGGCCACAGGCCAACCCGAGCCCTGTCACCTGCTCCAGGGCCCAGGACTCAGTACATGGGAGCAGATCAGAGGGATGGGACTCAGCTTCGGGGTGGCCAGGAAATCTCCATTCTCTTTGGGGTTCTGGGTGGACAGAGATTTTTAGAGTGTGACCTACAAAATTAAGTCATTATGCTTAAGTTATCCAGGCTGAGAAAATGGAAGCCTTTAGCAAAGCCATCTCCAACCCAGAGATGAACCAGTCTCTCCAGGAAGACAGGAACTGTGGCTGAACCCTCCAGAACCGTCAGCAGGCAGTGTCCTCTGATGTCCCTGCTGGGGGGGCACACAGCGGCCTTGTTCACGTCAAGGCTGGGAGGCTAACCTCACAATTCCAGCTTACTCCATGGCTCAAGTGGGTCTAATGCCACACTTGGGTAGAAAGAGTAAGCCTTCAGCGTAGATATTCAGCAGAGAGCTTGCAAAACTGGACCCCTGCCTCTTCTTTGAACACTAGTGTTTGCTACCGAAAGCCAGGACTCCCTCTATGAAATTCCTTTTGTCATGTTCATATTAAAATAACTCCAAATGCACTCTGTGAATCTGAAAGACCCCTTTAGAGATGAGCCAGATGGCTGGTATCAGATAACTCAGGACAGTCAAAGCATCTCTGTTGCTTCAGCCAAAAGAAGAAAGACCAGCTCGGTTTTCTGAGAATTTTTTGAGGTTTGGGTTGTTTTTTTTTTTTTTTTTTTTTAATGCATTTTATGAAAATTTTGCAATCCATTTGGTAATTAGGTTTTTGAAGCCCTGGAAGAGGTTTCTAAGCATCGATGGTCCATGTTAAGATCTGAGAGGTTGTAAGGTAGGCAGATGGGGAGTTAAAAGGGAAACCCTACCCGGTAACGATCTGGTCCAGAAGCTGCCATGTGCTCGGAGCTTGTACAGAACACTCCCCACAATGTGCGTCCTGAAGTGGCTCTTGGCTTCTAGAGCCAAAGGATTCACTCCTGCTAGGAGTCCCTGTTCCTCCACTGCGTGTGGCGGGAGCCCCATCACCTGCCTGACAGCCAGTGGCCTCAACCCTTGGCTGGTGCCACACAGGGCCTCCTGTGGGACTCACCCAGACAGTTAGGTTGGGCCCAGCTCAGCGGGGGGGGGGGGCAGGAAGGGCCTGAGCACGTCTGAGAAGCGCGGGGAGCAGTGGGCACAGCGCTGCCAGCCCCCTCCCTGGCTGTCCCTGGGCTTCTTCTGGGCCTTCTCCAGTCTTGGGAAGGGAGGGGAAGGGGAAAGCCTTGACGTTTCTTGGACCTACTATGTGCAAGAGGTTCTGCCGTGCACCTCAGGGCTGCACTCACTGAACACTTCTGACATCCCTTTTGAGTCAGGCTGATGTGACACACACCACCCCCCACCCCCCACCCCATCCCTGGCACACGTGGAAACTGAGACTCAGAAGAGACTCCAGTGACTTGTTCTGAGCCTCACAACACCGGCACAGTCTGGAATCCTGCTCTGTTCTTTCTGCCTCCAACCACTTGAGAGGTTCTCAAACCTCCGTGCCCCTCAGAATCACCCAACCAGCTGCTTAAAATGCAGATGCCTAGGCCCTGCTCCCAGAGATCCTGCCTCGGCCTGTGTGAACCGGGCCCCAGGACCCATGCTCCTCACACTTTTCTGTTTGCAAACCTCCTGGACTGTGGCATGAGGTGTGACAGAGTCAGCGGCACGGGGAGCAGAGTGGCCGGGCGGGTCCCCAGCCCCAGGCCTTGGAGGTGTTCACCTGCTACCTTGGAGAAATGAGTCCTTAGAGAGGGACTGCCTGTGCTGAGTGGGAAAATTCACTCAGAGGAGAGCGGCTCCCCGCTACCCACTGGGCACATGGTTATTCTGAAAGAATTATGAGACAGTTTCCCATCCTTTTCATCTCCAGATACATTCTTCCCGTTAATCATCCATCCCAAGCACTCACTGTGTGGTGTCCCTGGGCCCTCACAGAGCACCTGGCTGCAATCCTAATTCAAGGCTAAGACCAGGGCCAGCCCACAGGCCACCCCATTATCCTAACAAATTGCTCGATGGGGCAAAAAGTACAGCTTGTCTGACAGGAAGAGAACCAATTCAGGAGAGAAAGGTCTCATACCACATTCCAAGTTCACCTGGCTGTTCCCTTTCCCCACCATCCCTTCTGGTGGCCCCAGAGCTAACCTCAACAGGGAGGTCCTGGGCTGTGGAGTCAGCCTCCGGTAGGACACTGGTAGTGTCCTACTTGCTAGCTGGGCAGGCTTGCTGGAGCCTCAGTTTCCCTATCTACGAAATGGAGGCACAATCAATCTCGCAGGCTCGTTCAAGGGCACGTTCTGTATTGCAGCGCAGCCAGGCCGCCCGCAAACACTCAGAATCTTCGCTCAGTCACCAGGCACCTGATCTGGGACAGGACTCCTGCAATCTGCTCACAGCGGCCCCCTAGCCAGCGGCATCTCTTTCCTCACCTGATTCAAAGCAAACGCATCCTCCCTCCGGGGGCAGCCCAAAGCCGCCACCTCCAGAATGCTCACCACCCTCCCCACCCTTCCAGCGCCAGCACCCCTGGGCAGTGGTGTCTGTGGCCTGCTGGGTCTGTTCTCCCACACAGACTGTAGCTCACCGAAGGGGGCAGGCCCATGACCCACATGTCTCTGTCCCCCCCTCCCCTCACCCCCCCGCCCCGTGCCCATCACAGTCTTCAGGAACTACCCCCCCCCCCAACCCCGCCCCGGGTTACTAATGGACCAATGTGATCACTGGGCATTTCACCTGTAAAGATGCAACCCTGAAGAAAGCAAGGAGAAAAAGCCCTCCATGCGGATTCTGCTGTGTTCTCTGGCCGGTGAGCCAGCCCTGAGGACTCCCGCCCCCGTGCTGGGTTTGCACAGTACCTGGGATCTCAGACGCCCCACCTCTTCCTGCAGACTCTGTCTCTCCAGCAGAAGCTGATTCTGCTTGTTGAGAAGCTGCACCAGCTGAAGGGCCGTGGCCTGGCTGTGCTTGTCCAGCTGCTTCAGCCTGCAGAGAAATCCACCGCAGAGTTAGGGCCCGGGGGCAATAGGTGTCAGAGAGCAAGGGGGACCATGCCCAACTTCAGCCCTCCGGCGTGTTCCATGGCTGCCTGTGTCTGCCGTAAGCTCCAGACGGTGAACCGGGAGCTGTAAGTCTAGGGCGATCCTGAGGGGTGAGGCCGTGGCTAGCTAGCAGTGGGCTAAGTGGAAGGGAATCATGTCAAATGTGAACCGGCATTAAGAGCCTTTGCAACGGAGTTGTCAATTAGGAAACACACAGACAAGTTGGATAAGTAGAAGAAAAACTGAAAGCGTAAACTCACCAGGGTCAAAGATGAGGGGCCTAAATGCCTCCATTGTTCAGCTGGAGACGTTGCTGGCAGGCTGGAGCAGACAGCCCGCCCTGGCTGGGCAAGTGGGCGAGGGACAGCAGAAACACTGAACTAAGGGTTTTCCATTATTAATCACTCAGTCAATCACGAGCTCCGGCATCGCTGACCAGATGTCTTTAAAGATCCTAAATTTGTCATTCTGCTGATGGGCCCTCCTCTCCAGACTTGCTAATTCACTCAAACTATTATCCTCATTTGTCCACAGACGGCTTCCTACAGCCAGTAGCACGCTCGCCCCTGGGAATGTAGGCTTTGGATTAAATTTAGAGTTGCATAACTACCCACAACTGTTCTGGAAAGAAGCTGGATGTGTCATGCGCCCTTCCTCACAGACTTCACCCACTAAAGCACCAACGGTGAAATTAACTTGTATTTTCACAAGAAAGGGGTTTTCAAAGCTCAAGATGCATTTCAAACTCCAAGCTACATGTCCAACACTGAGTCAATGACCTCTCCGAATCTGCAGACACCGGCGTCGGGGCACCCCCTTGGCCTTCCTGCGGGTCTAGGGAGCTCTGAGCACAACCAAGGGGTGGGAGGGCGCCCTCACCAGCAGCGAGGCAGCAACTGGGAGGTGGTACAACTACACTCCAGGAAACCTAACGACTTTCTAGTATTACTGGCACTCTCCCGGATGCCTGTGCCACGTGCAACCCTGTCCATTTCCGTTTCCGAGACGGCACCTACCTACCGCCCGCCCTTCTCAACCTCGGATGGATTTGGGGGCACCTAAGTTCAAGCTGCCCCTGACAGCACACTTGCCGCCCCAGTCCCCACCCCGGTTCCCTCCTCTTCACACACCGCGGGCTACTTCCCACACCGGCAAGCGCGACTGGTAGCCGGGAGCGAGCGGGAAACCGAGAGACACCGGTGGGCGCCCAGGCAGCAGGGCGCATGCTCACAAAGCCCGCCCCGCCCCCCTCCGCCCCCCCCCCCGCGCTGGAGACCGCCGTCTGGCCCCGCCCACAGGCCCATGCCCCGCCCACCGGCCTCCAGCCTTCTGCGGGTTCTGGAGAAAGAGCAAGAAGAGCCAAGGGCAGAGCTTAGTTCTTTCCTCCTTAGTTCCTTCCTGAGCCTGTAGCTGTTCCGGGCCAGGGTCAGCTGCTCCAGCCCAGATCGGCTTCCCAGGTCCCCGGAACCGAACACAAGGATCTTCCATCCAAGTGTGAGTGCTTTCCTGCTCCTGTTCTGTATACACAGTAATGCCCCCGGCCCCTGTTACCCTTCCTCCGATCGTGGTGCAGCCAGGGCACCTGGGGCTTTGGGAAGCCCGCTCTGTCCCCACCGCCACTGTCACACAGAGACAGTTTCTTCTGAGAGCAGCCTCAAAACCACCCCACTGGCGTCAGACCAAACAGGAGTTTCCCTGCGTTGCGTCCTGGACCGGGCGCAGCTGGGGGAGGCAAGGGCATCCCAGGGCGGCCTAGAAGCCGGGCCAGTGGGCTGGGGGCGGGGGTGGGGGGTGAGCGCCAGGCAGGGGCATTCTGCCGGGGCTGAGCCACCGACAGATGCAGGCAGCCACCACTCATTTGAGCAGCTACTCTGCCGTCCAGCACCGGAGTGGGTCCCGGAGATGATGCAGAGAGGAGGAGAGCAGCCTTCTTCCTTGAGAAGCACACAATCTAACATTTGGATGTTTGAATCAGGCGAAAAGCATCATTGTTAGCAGCTGAGCTGTCTAAACCCTTGGGTGGCTTTCCCCCTCCAATCAAGTCCTGGGTGTGGAGACAGCCACAGGCCAAGAGTTAGCGAGGTAGTAACCCACTGGCTTCATGCTCGCTGGAAACAAATGTAACAGAAACATGTGATAAATAGATGACACCATTAAGGCTTAAAGGCAACAAGGCGCCAAGAATGGCCTTTCTCCATGTGGTCCCTTGCCCTGTGCTTTGATCAAATGGGAAAACAGTCCTATGGACTGATGGCCTCAGTATGTGTTTTTGGGCTCCTGGAAAGAGGTGGCTGCCTGATCCAGAGCTCCGGGCTGAGCCAAACCCTGCTCTCATCGCACAAAATACCGGCCATGGGCTGGCCACACTGGCTTACAGCCAGAATAGGGGCCAGTTCCTGCCTAGACTCTCCCCCTTTGGAGCCCCCCGGAACCTAAATCAGGCTCTGTTGGCAGCGTTTTGCAAACCGTAGGCTTCGGATCCCTGCAGCAATTACCTAAGAGCGCCCAGGCCCCACCCAGCCTGGCTGAATCCAGTCCCTGGGTGTGAACTGGGCATCAGAGCAGGAAACTGCTGCCTGGGTTGCAATCTGGGGAGTAAGGGCCTCGGGAGGGCCAGGTCCTCCCTCAACGAGGCTGAAGCCCCCACTAGCTTTGTGGCTGGAACCGACTTGAACACTCCACGCAGTCAACCTTGGGGTGCTTTTCTCCCTTTAAAAGACATGTTGTTCGGGGTCAGCCTCTATTATGGCACTCCACGTGCAGCAACAAAGGCAATCACAAGCTCAGAAAAGGTCAAAACCACAATAACAACAAACCCAAACCCACATTTGTTAAAAGGGTGACAGAAAGAAAGAGAGAGAGAAAGAAAGAAAGAAACCTACCTAGATTTTAGATAAAAGGGATTTTGTTACGGAAATATATTTCAGTAGCAGCTCTCAAGGCCTGTTAGGAATATTGGGAAGACATTGTTTTTACAATGAAAAGTTATTTTGGGGGACAGCCTTCCCCAAACACCACACAACCCTGCCTATACTCTGTTCATGGATGTTCCATTACTCAGTTAGAAGAGATACCTTGGGGTGTCCTAGGACACAAAAGTTGTCTTGCATTTTCCACACTGGTTGTTGCTCTCATTTTTGTCCTTCTAAGTGCCCATGTTCAGCTGCCACCACTGACAACAGCTAATGTTAACTGAGCCCTGTGCTTATTCCTCCACGGTGATTATCTCATTAAAAGGTAGGTGCTAGCTTCCCATTTTACAGATGAGAAACTGAAGCTAAGAGGTTCGATTAACTTGCACAAAGCCATACAAAAGTGGCCGAGCTTGGAGGCACCTTTAGGCAGTGCCTGAGTGTTTTTGTTTCTGTTTTTGTGTATTTATTTATTTTGAGAGAGACAGGGAGACAGAAAAATCACAAGCAGGCTCCAAGCTGTCAGCGCAGAGCCCAATGTGGGGCTCATTCCCACGGACCGTGAGATCATGACCTGAACTGAAATCAAGAGTCGGGCACTTAACCGATGGAGCCGCCCAGGTGGCCCAGTGCCCTGGTGTCCTTAAGTATTGTTAATGGATGGTTGATTCATGGAGTTAGCTCAGGAAACCAGCCAACCCTTGGCAAGCATCTTAAGTGTGGAGTACTAAGGTAGATACTGGGAATACATCAACAATCACAATGGGTCCCTGCCTTCAGAGGGCCAATTCCGGAGAGACCAGCTGGAAAATGAAAAGGTGCTGTCCTGAAAGCGGGGCCGGTGAAAGCAGGAAAGCGAGTGGTCACCGGGCAAGTGAGGGGTAGAGGAGGCTTGTGCCCATCAAGGAAAACAGACCAGCATCTTTTGAGCACCAGCTACGTGCCAGGCGCTGCACTAAGTGCTTACAACAATCCCTCGGGCAGAAACTCATTATCCCCACTTTAAGAATGAGGAAACCCAGGCACAGAAAGATACATGGCTGGTTCGAGCCACTCCGCCAGTATGTCAGGACGTGAAGAGAATGGGGGTGTCTGGGAGGGGCAGGGAGCCCCCCATGAGAAGAGAGGCTGCAAAGGCCATGCTGTCTGGAACTGTGAGCTGGGCGGTGTGGCTGGCCCACAGTCTGCAGGCTGCTCACAGGGGTAAGGCTGGTCCCAGCCAGATCTGCAGCCACACTAACAGATACGGACCTGGTCGTCCACACAATGGTGGTGTCCTTCACCAGGAAAGAGAGGATGGGAGGAAGGGCAGGCCTGGGGTGGGAGTTCTGGGGCCAGGGTGAGGCACCTGTGAGACACCCACCCACCCAGCAGTTGGGGCCCGGCACCTGGGACAGCTCTGGCTGGATCTCTGGTTGTGCTGGCCAAACCTGCTGAGAGGCGAGGCCATGAACTTGGGGCAAGATTCACCCAGGGAAGCCTGGCAGAGACTTTCACGTTTGTTAAAAATACAGGTATTGGGTGGCTCAGTCGGTTAAGCGTCTGACTCTTGATTTTGGTCAGGTCATGAGCTCATGGTTTGTGGGTTCCAGCCCCATGTGGGGCTCTGCACTGACAGCACACTGCCTCCTTGGGATTCTCTCTCCCTCCCCCTCTCTCAAAATAAATAAGTAAATAAACTTAAAAAAAAAATACAGGTATCCAAGTCCCCTATGAACTTCCTGGCTAAGCACGCCTACAGCAGTGGGGGAGCAGGGCCAGGGCAGGGCCTTGGGGATCAGCCACATTTTACAGGCTAGCAGAGGACAGGGAGCCAGCAAGCCATAGCAAGCCATGGGGACAGAAGATGGGGAGGGAGGAGGGGAGCCAGGAGAGGAGACCTGGAGCTTAGGGGAAAAGGGGCCTTCTGGGAGGAAGTGGGGGGGGGTCTTTGTGTGAGATGCCACTTGGCTATGGAACACGCCGTGGACGTGCCCAGCCACGGCTGCCTGCCCTATCAGTAGGGAGGCGTGGTGGAAGCCTGATTATAAGGATGGAAGAGGGGAGACTATTCTGGGGAGGGGCTTCGCTGAGGGCAAGGGAGCAAGAGGGACGCAGAGGACGGAAGGGGCTCGAGGCAGTGGCCGGAGGACCGCAGGAGAGGAGGGAATTCCCAGGGCAAAGAGAACCAGGCCTCCCAAGGCGGAAAGGCACCCTCGGCAGAGACTGGGACCCTCCTTCCCCAGGCAAGAGGGCAGAGAGGTGAGCAGGGGAAGCCCCTGCCCAGCAGCCTTCATACTCTGCCTCAGTTAGAGGGCACACATGTTTGTTGAGAAAAGAAGCCAGGCGACAGCATGGTTGTGGGGGAGCCGGCACCCAAGGGCCGGGCAGAGGGTGCACCTTCTCACGGAGACCTGGACACCCTGACTTCCTTCCCCTTTGGATGATCTCGCCCTTCCCGGCCCTGCGGGACTCGTGCACTCCAGCCACCCACATACCCTGCTGCTTTTCCTCTCATGTTCTTGGCCCTGGAGGTCCCCTGGGCCTGGAACGGGACCCCCCCACCCCTCCGGATCTTCACAGGGCTGAGCATTCTCAACGCTCACGTCTCAGCTTCACGGCCTGAGAGGCTGCAGTTTCTCGTTCTGTCTGGGTCCCCTGTTTTGGGCTGCTTCCTGCACAAGGCACAACGTAACTGGAGGAGGGAGTGGGGTGGCCCTCACCAGGCCTGCTCTGGAGTCTGCCTCGGCAGCAGCCCCTCCGGTGAGAAGGGGCCCCCGACAGCCTGCAAGCCACACGCGGGCTCCCCACGCGGACACAGATTTCGGAGCCCGGTTCCTAACTTGTACGTCCACACCCAGTGCCTGCCTCTCATCTCTGGACCGGGCACCCATTCTGCTCCTGCCAGGTGCCCCCGGGACACACTTAGCATCTGCACTGTGCTGTCGTGGCACCCAGCGGAGCCTCGGCCAGGCTGGGCCTCCCCGCGAGGCAGCCGGTGCCCCCCTGCCCTTGAGGGCAGCGAGGAAGGGCCTCTCCGGGCCACTCTACGCCCCAGGCTGGGCTCTCCATCCTGACGGCCGGGACCAGGCCCGTTTCCTTACGGTCCTGCCGGTGCCCAGCCACCGCCACTGGGCAGAAGCGGGCCTGTCAGGGGAGAAGAGCCGTCAACAGGGGCTCGGGCTCGAGGTGCAAAGGCTCCGGGGAGGTACAGGCGGGTGGGGCCACAGTTGCCATAGGAACAAGCGGGCCTGGGTTTCTGAAGCCCAGGATGCAGATCGGATACGGGTGGCTTGTACCCACGCTAGGATGCAGATCGGATACGGGTGGCTTGTACCCACGCTGGGCCTGGACGATCCCCTGTGCCACACCCGCAGCCATGATCAGAACCAGCATTTTTTTTTTTTTTTAAATATGCAAGACTTCAGGATAAGATGGAGCAAGTGGTAAAATACAAAACAACTTTATAGAGCTGAGTGGGCTGGGTAAAATATCTTATGCAAAACAGAAGCGGTGCAAGCTGCCAGCTCTGGTCCTGTGCTTCAGACACTCGTTTGCCATGAATACTGTGAAAGCGAGTGAATACATATATTTAAATTTTTTTATGTTGTATGTGATACATACAAAATATATGCAGTGTATAAATACGCTATGAGGTATAATAACCAAATGAACACTTGTGAACCTGGTACCAACACCATGGGGCTGCTTTCCCATGTGGTTTTCTCCAGGCCGGCCCCCTTCTTCCTCCAGAGGGGGCCGATGTCCCCATAAATGTATGTATGTTCTTGATTAGAGGTTTGAGTTTCGCTCAATAGTTTCACCCAGGAGCTTCCCACCGACTACTGTGGGGTGTTTTTTTGTTTGTTTGTTTGTTTGTTTTTTTCCCTTTCTCTTTTTGTGTTGTTTTGCCTTTGGTTTGGGAAGGAGGGCAAATGTCTTTTAACCTAAAATGTTTTCAGACCAGAACCCCTTCCTTTGAGCACTCTGGCTACAGTAAAGACGTGCCTCCCCTTCTTAGAGAAGTGTTCTCAAATGCTCGGACCCACAATTTCACAGGGACAGGGGCCTCGTCATGGAAATGAACATTTTTCAACCAACATATGGATGTAAAAAGTGCAAATGCTTGACTGTAAAATATGCAATCACGTCTCTACTGTTCCCAGGGAGTGGTCCCCCTAACGAGAGCAAGCAGTAGGTATTACTCTCGTCCGCATCGTCGGGGGCAGGAGAAAAGGGAGGCACAGAAGTCAGTCGTCTGCCCTCCTAATTCGGGCCACCAGCAGGGGTAAGAGCCAGGATGACTGGGTCACAGTGGCCTGCTCCTCGCTGTGTGTCTCTCTTGTGGGCGGGCCCACCTCTGGTCGCCTGGCTCTGAGGCCGCCTTGCCACCTCCTCCCTTGCCCTTTCCGTCCACAGGGCTCAGATGCCCGGCTCTGGAGACTGGTTCCTAAACTATCCCCTCTTTCCGCAGCCAGCTGCCCTGGTTACCCCGCTGCGGTCCCGTTCTCGGTCGTGGCTTGTCTGCCACTGTCACTGAACTCGGGTTCCCAGAGGACAGGAATGGGGTCTTGTTCATCTCTCCATCTCCAGCACTCAGCAAGGTGCCTGCCATATAGACTGTGCTGGGTAAATACATCAGAATGAACAAACTACTTTCCAATGGACACTATTTACACCAAAGAGACCTGTAATTTCTTGTCTGTAGTATAAGCATGCCTTCAGATGTAATAACTTTGAAAGGGCATAAAATACACATTAAATAATTTGAAGTATGCTATCGAAATTCGCCACTAACTTAAAAGATCCCAGAACAGATGGGTGAGTGCCAGCTGTACTTGGATGTTCAGACATGGCTTCAAAATCCTACCGCGAACTACCTATTCTGCTGGGGCGAGAGGCTTGGTCTCAGTCAACCTCAGGTTCTCCATTTCTAAAACTGAGAAAACAATAACTCCAGACCTCCTGAATCAGCAACTCCCGGGACGGTGGGGCCCAGCGGTGTATGTTCTCCTAAGCCCTCTGGGTGATTCTGGTACATTCTCAAGGGTAAGAACCACTGGCATGAGATAATTCACAATACTAGTCACACATACAACATGAGTTCTGGTGGAGAAAAATTTCTCCCCCTGGCTCCAACTCTGATCCTCAAAACAGCCAACTGTCCAAACGAAAACTATCATGGTCCACTCCCAGGCTTGGATGTCAGTCATAAGTTAAGCAAAGCAACGTGGTCACATTGAGTGTCAGTTTCCTCGCATGTGAAATGAGACAATAAGCTAGAAGCAGGGGTCAGCACACTTCACACCCCCAGGCCACACCCCACCCTGGACCACTGCCTGTTTTTGCACAATCTGCAAGCTAAGGATGCTTTTTCTATTTTCGAATGACAAATTTAAAAAAAAAAAAGAAAGAAAAAGAATACTTTGATGTGAACGCTCCATGACATTCACTTTCAGCCCTGAAATACACTGACCGAAACCCAGCTACTCTCCTCCTTCACATATCGTCTGTGACCGCTTTGCTCCTGTAACAGCCCAGTTGAGGAGTTGCAACTGAGCCTGAAATGTTGACAGCCTGACCCTCTGGAAAGGGAGTTTGGCAGCCACGGGGCTGCAGGGTGATAGCCTTCTCTTCCAGCTCCCCACGTCCATGGCGCTGTGACCGTACAATCTCACTGTGTTCCCATCCTCAAACCCTGCGGTCCGCTCTAGTCCTAATAACACGGGTTGCCCAAGTTGAAGTTTGAAAGCCCAACTACCCTAAAAACTTGCTCCAGGGAGTTAATTTCAGCGAATAAGCCATATTAACTTAAAGTTGTACGCTTCTCTCCAATGCCTGAACATCGCTCGCCACAGTTTACGTAATCCCATCCCATTAACGTCATACAGTGTCAGCGAGAATAAGCCACGTGCTTAGGCATCTGGAACACATTCCGGCCGGTTATCCTCACATAGAACATGAAGGCAGTTTCAATGGCTGCTCTGCCTTTTAATTTCCTTTGCCCGAATCCAACCTGTTCGACAGTGATCGTAATTGAGTCGTTCATTCTAAAGATTGTGCCATTCTGGGGAGAGTTGACCTTTCCAGCAAAGAAAATTTATGTTCCTGCACCCCTTTAATTTTTCATTCTCTTAAATTTCCAATCAGCGTAGGCGGGGGGCAGGCGCTGCTTAGGGGCAGCGATTGAGGGAGAGACCCCTGCTCTTCTCTGCAAAAGGAGCACCTGATGAAGTCATGTGAGAGCTGAGGGGCACCTCAGAGGTCATCCAGTCCAGCCCATTATGGTGAACCTGTGGCCAGTGGTCACACAGCTTGTGTGTAGTAAATCTAAGAAGGAAACCCATGTCTCTTGACTCCAAATCCAGTGTTCTTGGAAGCATTTCAGAATCATTTTGAAAAAGACCTTCTATTTCATACTTAAAAAAGAAAAAAAAAAGGATTTTAGGCAAGGATCTTGAGAAAGGTGACCCACTGGGGGACCTAGTGGGGGCTGGAGGCACAGTCATTCTCTGAGGCCGGGGTGGGGGAGCCCCTGGGCCAGTACTCCTCCACCCGGCTCAGGGGGATCGCCAGTTCTGGCTTTGCTTTTGTTCCTTTTTAACTGCACTCCGCTGCCGACTGATAGTTCTGCGAAAGACAATAAAAACACTCCTGCACCGATTGTCCTAAAAGTTTCAAAGCCCCGTTTCTGTTATCTCGTCCCCGACCGGTTTGCAGACTCCTCAGTCTGGATGCCAACCTAGTCCCGGCTGGTGCTGGCACGAAGGACGCAGATGCGGGAGGCCCAGGGCTCCAGAGACTCATTTGGGGAGCTTGCTGGGGGCCAGCTCCCCAGGCCGCCGCACCCCCGAGGCCTCGGGTGGTGTCACCTGGCGCTCTCACAGACCAGCTGCTTAAGACAGGCTGGAAATGAGCCTCAGCTTCGGCACAGAACACTGAGAACATCTGCTGCATCACTGCCTTGTCATCCGAGAGAGAAAGTGCCATGTGACACGGGCTGAGCTCCTGATCCCCTCGGAGGGCCTGGCAGGGAGAAAGGATCCTGCAACCAGGAACAGGAGGGGCAGGAGCCGACGCGTCAGGAACCTTAAACTCTAAAGAACCTAGGAGACTGTTTGCCTCCAGCCACGGTCACCTGTAGCTCGCTCTCGTTAAGGCAAAAGCAGTCATGGGGAGCACAGCCCCACTGTGCAACAGAGAACGGGACGGAGGGATGAAGACGGCCGGGTGTCACGATTGCGGCAGAGGAGAGTCCAGGCCACATGCGGAGCGAGGCCATTTAGCAGCACCAACAGAGCACCCCAGATGCCTCTCCTAGCACCCTCTACCTAAACCTCAGTGGAAGCATCCCCTTGTTAGACAGCATTTATTTGGGGGGCGCCTGGCGGCTCAGTCGGGTAAGAGTCCGACTCTTGACTTCGGCTCAGGTCACGATCTCGAGGTCGGTGAGTGCGAGCCCCTCGTCGGGCTCTGTGCCGACAGCTCGGAGCCTGGAGCCTGCTTCGGATTCTGTGTCTCCCTCTCCCTCTGCCCCTCCCCCGCCCAGGCTCTGTCTCTCTCTCTCTCTCTCTCCTTCAAAAATAAATAAACATTAAAAAAATGTTTTCAATAAAAAATAAAAAAAATAAACATGAAAAATTTTTCTAAAAATAAAAATAAAAACAAAACTTTATTTGAAAATACTATCAAAAAAAGAAAATAATATCATACTTACAAAAAGTTGTAAGAATAGTACAAAGAATACCCGCATACCCTTTATCCAAATTTACCTGTTATCACTTAACCCATTTATTATTCTCCTCTCTCTCTCTCTCCACACACACACACACACACACACACACAATGGATATGTATATTTTTTATTTATTTATTTTTAAATTTTTAAAAAAATTTTTAACGTTTATTTATTTTTGAGACAGAGAGAGAGAGAGAGAGAGAGAGACATGAACAGGGGAGGCTCAGAGAAAGAGGGAGACACAGAATCGGAAACAGGCTCCAGGCTCTGAGCTGTCAGCACAGAGCCTGACGCGGGGCTCGAACTCACGGACCGCGAGATCGTGACCTGAGCCGAAGTCGGACGCTTAACCGACTGCGCCACCCAGGCGCCCCTGTATATTGTTTATTGTTTTCAGAGCCATCTGACAGTAATTTGCGGGCACCCAGACCTCAGTGTGTAAATCCTAATGATAAAGACACTCCCATGTACCACAGTATATCATCAACTACATTGACTTGGAACAGTGACAAAATACCTTTATCTAACCTACTGATTTCTAATTTTGTCAACTGACCGGAAAATGTCCCTTTCCTCCCTACAGAAAAGATCCTTTGTGCTTAGACAGCATGTCTATTTAGTACCCTGTATCTGGAACAACTAAGAGATCAGTTTTATTTTGACGAATACTATTTGCAACTAAAGCCAAGTGTGGTCTTAAAAGCAGATGTGCCACCATGAGAACGCACGAGGGGCCTGTTCAGATGCCCTCCGGAGTGTCTGCAGCGGTGTGGTGTTAGCACGAAGATTCGGGGTCAGTGAGGTCCCCCAGGCGCTCCCAGAGGGTCTGAGTGTCCTGGAGTGTGGCAGATCCACACTGGAGTGAGCTTGCCCTCTGTCTTCTTCGTGTTCAACCATCCTCGAGGTCGGCAAATTGGTCACAGAGGTGTGATCGAGTCAGAGTGGGCCCACGGCAGCTCAGTAACCAGGTCCAATCACTACGGCACCCTTACTGGCACACATCTTGATTAGGTTTTAATGCAAGTAATTTGATAAGTACTCCTGGCCATCCGCTACAGAACTGTCAGTGCTGAAAGCTTTTTATTTAGCTCCTCTTCCCTCTATAGTCTATACTGAGGCAGCCTCCCTGCTGACCCTTGTCAAAGAACCCCATCTGCTGGTTGCCACGGTAACTGAAGGCGACCAATTGAGCTGAACAGAGTGACTCAGAAATAAAATCTGCAGCCAAAGGAATTCTGCTAAGAGTAATAAATCATTTAGTAAAAGGGGGTCCTCCACACAGTGATGGGCGTCGGGATAATACGGTGGCAGAGCTCTTCCAGCTCGAAGGTCCGGCAGAGGCCTGCCCGCTTCCTTTCCGGGCGGAACTCGGGCGGCACAAGAGTCCTAACCTCGCCCAGTTCCACGCCGTCGCGGGGGGCAGAAGGAACCAATTACCGACACTTTAACGTTTGGGTTGTGAAATTCTGAATCTTAAAAGTGGCAAGAGAACCAGACTGGGCTTCCAATGCTCCTTCCTCTATTTTCTAAAAGGAGCACAAGTAAACAAAGTGCCCCACGCAGCCCAGGAAACCACGGTGGCCTTGAGGTGGGCGGCAGGGAGAGAGGACGTGTTAAGGCTGCTCTGGATGAGGGAAGGCCACCACTGCCTCCGGTCATCGATCAGCCCTGGGGTGCTCCAAGCAGAAGCCATCTCTGTGTCCAAGGTGTGGAGTCCCTGAGAGAGCAGGGGAGCCAGGATTGGGTTCAGAAGCAGGGAGGTGTCACTACAGGGTGGCGGAGAGGGTCAGGGGCTCTGTCTCTACAGCACTTGGTCGGTGTTCTGAACAGAGCGAAGGAGGCATCCTTCCTCAATTAAGAGTTCCTGAATGAGAGGAACAGAAGAGAGAGGGAAGGACGGGCTTCCTGAAGGCTGCTCCCCCGGGCCAAGTGAGGGCCCCAGCAGCGGGCTCAGTGTTGGTGCCGAGGCCCTCCCAGCAGCACCACCACCAAGGTTCCGATCATGGCCCCCAGGCCCGGTGAGCTTCTGCTGTGTAGACTAGGAACCCCCTGTGGGCAGCAGTGCCCAGATTTTAAGAAGAACCCCCAGGCATGCTAAATCATCCATCCAGTATTTACTCTCTCTAGGCCAGGTCCTGGTGGTTGTGATGCAGCGGCAGTAACACCCTCCCAGGCGATGACAATAGGCGGTGAGGGGCTACAGGACCGACAGCTGGGCCTGGGGCACGGCGCGGGGCGGTGACGGGAGGCTGGGGACCCTGCTAGTGTCTCTCCCCACAGGCCGCAGAGCAGCATTTTGAGAGGTGTCGGCGCACAATACTGACATCCTCCCAAGCCCTGACCTGAGCTCACGGCCACGGGAGGACCTGCCCTAAACCATCCCCGGAGACAGTGTCCTGCTTTAGAGACGAGCAGCTGCCAAACAGAAGGTAGTGGTCGTCTCCCCCCCAGCTCGCCTCCCCGCCCCCCCCCCCCCTTTTCCTAGATGCCGCCAATGAAAGGCTCCATCTCAGACTTGCAGTGAAAATCCCGTCGACGGGAGCAGGGAGCGGTGGTGCGCGCTCAGGACGAGACCCGGAGATGCAGCCCGCCTCCCGCCGCGCTGGCCACTTCCGAGCGCGCCCGCCGCGCCCCTGCACCTGCTCTCAGGCCGCCTCCGAGCGCGCCCGGGGCTGCGGGCGGCCCCTCCCGCGGCGGGCGGGGAGGCGCCCGGCTCCGGCCCCCCACCGCGCCCGCCGACGCCCCCCCCCCCCCGCCCCAACCCCCGGGCCGCGCGGCCGCTCGCCCCGACCTCTGGGCTGCGCCGCGGCTGCCCGCGGGAGGGGGGTCCCGGGAAGGCGCCTGCACCTGCCGGGCGGCCGGGGCGGCTCCGCGGGGCCCGCGGGGCTCCGGGCTGTGGCGGACGGCGAGGATTAAGCCGACGTGGCAGTCGAAGAAGGGGGTGGGCGAAAGGCTCATTAACTCCAAGCTCCCGTCCCCGTCTCCTTCTCCCTGGGGAGCAGTGCGGGAAAAGTTTCCTTGTGATGGGAAAGGTGCCGCGTGATTGTTACTGGCTTTTCTTACCTTTTAATTCCTTACGTGTAAGCCAAACGTTCACCGTTTGTGGATCATCCTGGACACTCAAGATTTTAACCAACCAGGAAAAAAATATTGGCTGACAGGCCGAAGCAACATTACGGCCCGCTTCGGTTTCTGGGTTAGTGATTAAGCTTCTCCTGTGACCCAATTGAAAGGGCCCAACACCTGAAGACCTCAAAGAAATGCGAGTTAAAAGGTGCTGGGTGTGACAGCGCTTTATCCGCGCCCCCATTGTCCTCCAATAACCCAACTGGTTTTCATGACCTATCCTAAAATGCGCCATGAGAATCAGGGCTTTCTGATTCCGCACAAATGTTCTAAGCCTGAGGACCCTTTACTGCACAGTTGTTCATACTTACATTCCCTCTGCCTGCTTACAAAGTTACCATTAATTTCACTTTCCAACAACACTTCCCATCTCTTTGTGTGCGCTCACTCTCTCAAATTCTCCTCCATATTTCCACTCCCAGATACTCTTGAACTTTTGCACACATTGCCAGTTTGAGCCTGCACGGAACAATCAGTATATTAATTCCACTCGGAGAGAGTGAGGTTTTTCTAACACAATCTGCGCAACCTGAACTCTTTCCTTCAGAAACACTTTGCCTTTAAAAAGAAACTCCCAGCATGAACCTCATAAGAAGCGACATGTAACAGACAGTGCATGTGGCGTTGGGCATGCAGCTCAGAATTAAAAGAGAATTTTTTACTTTGTTTCTTCGGTGCCATGTGCATAATGTACATGTGGACGAAACTGACATCAGACATTTAAAGCAAAAAAAAAAAAAAAGAAAAAAAAAGAAAAAGGGATGGGGGAGGGGGATGTGATGGTGGCGGGAAAGAAAGAAAATGTGTTGATAAAAACAGTAACTTCTGTTAATCTACATTTTTCAGTTACTGTCTTAATTAAGAATGTTAGGAAATATGTTGCAGTTTAATTGCATTGTTTCAAGAAATTCTAATGCTGACAAATTTGGGACCATGTACACTTGGATGGTATAAAGGATTAAAGTGGTAATTTCTTCCAATTGGGAGATAACAATCAAAATTATGCTTCCCCCACGGCCCCCCACCTCCGCCCCATGTTCAGCATGAAATGAGCCCTGGGGGTGGGGGTCAAAGTAATGTGTTTTTAACCTGTGTCTATGAGATATAAATAATTTTTTTTGAAAATTTTTAATGTTTATTTTTGAGAGAGACAAAGGGAGAGCGAGCAGGGGAGGGACAGAGAGAGGGACACAGAATCCAAAGCAGGCTCCAGATACCCAGCTGTCATGTCAGCACAGAGCCCGATGCTGGGCTTGAACTCACGAAACCGTGAGATCATGACCTGAGAGGGAGTCGGATGCTCAACTGACTGAGCTACTCAGGCGCCCCACGAATAATTTTTTAATACAAAGAATTCACAAAAATGAAATAGCACCTCATCTGAAATAACTGGGTGACATTGGTATCCTTGCAGAAAAGAGTTATTTATGAAAGAAATTGGTAATGATCTCCAAGTGATTCTCAGATGACCTTGTGTCAGACAGTGAAAATCATCTGCCTCAGCCACAAGTACATAAAAACAATGACAGTTTGAAGACATATTCAGATTTTGGGACGCTGTTTTCTTCCTTCCCACTGCAGCCCAGTCCTGCACATGCTCTACGTTTCATTTCTTGAGGTGGGGGGGAGGTTATTCACTTTTAACCTGGGCTCTCACTTCTTATTTGCTCCCATTCTCTGGGGCAGTTGGGCTCGCTGCCTGTGATCGGGGCGGGGGTGGGGGGGGTGGGGGGGGTGGGAGCTCAAACCCTAAAGGAGATGCTGCTGTTCAGTGCTCTCTGCTCCCATGGCACGCAGCACAAACCAGGCACCCACAAGAGACTCCCACGGACCCAACTGGCTGCTGCTTTGATAACGTGGTCAGATAAATCAGCCAGTTCTTTCACTGCCTCAGCTACTCATCTCGCCTCCCGTGGACCGCAATGCATGATACATCAGGGCATCTGATACATCATGGCGCCTGGGGGTGGGTCACCCATTCCCTTGAGGAGGCCGACCCAACTTGCTAGCAGCGAAAGGCATTGCAGTGAACCCTGAACTGGCCACAAAGAAAGATCTGTTTGCCCCAGAACGCAGCTGAAGTGTCCAGAGAGCTTGGCCAAGAGAACAGCTCCAAAGATTTGCTCTGGCTGGAAGGTGTCCCTTCTGCCTCAGTTTCTCAAAACAAGAACGGACAGAGAACGTGACCCCAGATGAAATACTGCCCACACGGTGCCAGTATCGCAGTGTCTCAAGTCTTGAACTTATATTTGCATTTCGTATCAGGGAGTGGAGTCCTGCTCAGTTAATGGCATGCATGACCCAAAAGACCAAAGAATTCACTGCTATGGAATTAGTACAATTTGTTTTTAAGTGGCACACATGAGATCCAAAATGGTGAAGGGGCACGCACGTCTCTTAGGTGGTCAACACCTGGGACCACATAAAACTCTGAGCTGACCCATTAAGGGATTAAAGATTTTTCATCTCTTGGGGTTTCTGGAAGTTGTGGTGGGAGAACACCTCCCGGGGAGCTGGGAAAGGCCTCTGTCGGCCCGGACCCCTGCAGGGACCCTAGGAGGGGACCTGGATCAGGACCCCACCGTTCACTTCCAGGTTCAAGGGAGAGGAGAGAGTTCAGGCACACATCCAGGCGGGGAGAGCCCAGAGCGAAATTCTAAGTGGAAAAGTTCTGAGTCCATTCTCGGAGTTGGAAGAACACTAAAAGAAGGAGAGGCCACAAGGGGGGGGAGGAAAAAGGGAAACAGCTCCCGCCCGAGGGCCGACTGCCTATCCAGCAGCGGCAAGGCTGTTCCCGGGCTCCCAGGACCATTTGTTCCATTACACAATCTCCTGAAGCCATTTAGAGAGAGCTCAAACAACTGCCTGTACCAACACGACACATGGCTTCCCATCCCGACTCTTTGCTAATCCAGACGCTCCAACCATCTTTCTTTAAGATGCCATATGGTTGGCAGAAGCCTGTAGATCTAGCAGCACATCTGCTTGTAAGTTTCTCCTTCCCCTCCATCCCCCTAACAAAAGAGGGATCGGGAGACAGACCGCGCGGGGCACGCAGGCGTACCTCTGCCCATATATAGTTCTTTCTTTTGAAGCCTGCTAACTAAACAGAACTGTTAAAGGGATGATCGGGAATTATTCGGGGCTCGCTCATTTTTAACTCGGCAACATGGCGATTTATTTGCCTGTCGTGATTCAGAACAAGATTGGAAAAACAAAGGGTGGCTGGTCTCCTTTTTCCAAGAGCTTGATTACTTGAAAACCACTTCAAAGCTCTCCCTCTGGGAATCCTTGGGAGGCTTTCTGGCCGCGGGAGAGGGACGGCACCCTTGCCTGAAGCTATCTCTCCTCTTCTTTTTGGTCAAGGAAGACGGACAATCTGAGAAACCAGCAGATACCCAGAGCCTGCTTTGTTAGCAAGCACGGCGCGGCTGTATGCTAATGAGCCGGCACTGACACACTGCTTTTCCGTATGATGAGCAAAGATTGTTGACGCTGTTGAAATCCTGGCTCTCCTGGCCTGTGAGCCCACGGGCTGCCTCCTTGGAATCCGGCCCCCAGAAAGACAGGCTGCAAAAAAATAATACATTCGACTCTCCTGATGACTGAAATCTGGCCATTTGTAACTTAGAGCGCTGGGGGACGGGGGAGGGGAGCGGGACTGGGAAAATATTCTAAAATATTTCATCAGGCCAGGAATCAGAAAGACTAACTTTTAGACAAACTAAAAGTTAAACCTGGCGGACACATGTGAGTGATCGAGGCCAGGGCGCTCAGCTTCAGGAGCAAAAATCTGCAGAGTGGGGGTGAGGGGCAGTTGGTCTAGCCTCTGTAACATAGGGACAGCTGGGATATTCCCTCCAGACTGGTGCAGAGAGCCCTCTTGCAGATGGGACACCCCCACCGGTGGCACCACTCAGTCACAGGTGAAAAGCCGTTTCTGATCTCCTTGTAAATTTGTTTGATCCATGTGTTGGTTGACCACGCATGGTTTTCCAAGTCCGTGCAAATGAGGGATGGTAAAAAAAGCAAACCGAATATTCCATTGTTGCAAAAGTAGACCCTTTTTTTTTCTTTCAGAAGTCAAAGGAGGGTGGAAAAAGATGCCGTGTTAAGTGCTGAGCACGTTAAATGAAATATCCCTTTATCTATCTGCTTGGAAACTCTAAGTAGTCAGGCACTATTATTTTGATTTAATAGATTGTGGAGACTGAGGCTTAGAAAGGGTTAGCAAAAAAAAAAAAAAAAAAAGAAAAAGAAGCAAAACTTCAGCAAACCTGCAGTGAGGAATTGCTGAACCCCAGGGAGCCTGGGTGGCTCAGTTGATTAGGCATCTGACTTTGGCTCAGGCCATGATCTCATGGTTCGTAGGTTCGAGCCCTGTGTCGGGCTCTGTGCTGACAGCTTGGGGCCTGGAGCCTGCTTCAGATTCTGCGTCTCCCTCTCTCTCTGTCCCTTCCCCACTAGTGCTCTGTCTCTCTGTCTCTCGCTCTCTCTCAAAAATAAATAAACATTAAAAAATTAAAAAAAAAAAAAAGTAACTGCCAAAGCCATGCAGATCTCATGAAGTCCAGTAGGCTCCAGGTGTTCAGGGACACTTCTGCACAGACACATCCCCTCAGGATATGCCCGGGTTCCAGGCTGCCCACCTGAGCAGACCACTGTCAGCTGGTGAGCAATAAACTAGTTCAAATTAGTATGCTGACGGGGGCACCAAACTGTAAATTCCATTTACTTGTAATCTACAATGTGAATGAAAATTCATGTAACTGAAATGCAAAAACATGAGGAGTGACTAAGAAAGCATTGAATATTATAATGAAAGTATCAGAACTTAGCCATTCAAAAAGTATGCCCTTCAAATTATTCCCCTTGGGGATGTGGGGATAGCACGTGTTTTCCAACCACAAGGCCACTGCCTAGATCTTGCCGACAGGTTCCTCCTTTCTGAAACTTCCTCCATAGCCTCGGGCTTCATGGGTGGATACACACATAAGTCTGTGAGTATGTGTTCAATGCATCTTGTCAAATTCATACATTTGTCCCCCCCCCTCCCAGGGGAAAGCGTGAATGCAGTCACCCACTACCACAAATTGTGCAGTCAAGTTTCCCACATTTGGGGAAATCGCAGGGGTCAACACATCCGGAGTGCAATGGATAAGCCTCGCCCTGGGAAAACCACCTTCGCTGATCATGGTATCTCCCTTGCCAGGTAAGTATAAAAATCATATGTTTTAATATAAAATACATGCAGTGCAGGTTATACTACTAGATGATTACACAGACTAGATGCCAGGATCCTGGTTCTGTTATCAACAGGAACAATAACCTATTATTAACAATTGTTTTGTTACCATTGAGATGCAGCTATGTAGACTTTGAATTAAAAGAAAAAAACCTACGTTGAAATCTCAGCACGGTCCCAGGCAAATTCTTCTAAGCCTGTTTCATTTCCAATATAAAATGATTCTACTACCTCCCAGGACTACTTGGAGAGTTAGAGACAGCATGTAAAATGCCTGGCCCTTAGAGATCCTCACTAAGTGACAGTACAATCATCATCATCATTATTATTTTTAATAAAGTGTTTCTCGGGGGCTCAGTCAGGTGAGTGTCTGACCCTTGATTTCGGCTCAGGTCATGATCTCACCGTCGTGGGATGGAGCCCCGTGTCAGGATTCTCTGCTTGGGTTTCTCTCTCTCTCCCCCTCTCTTTTTGCCCCTCCCCCGCTCATGCTGGCTTTCTCTCTCAAAACAAATAAATAAACATTAAAAAAGTACTTCAGAGCATATGCACAGTGCTTCCACATACACGAGCTCACCTAACTCTGAAAACGGCCCCGAATATACGAAGTGCTGCTTCTTTCAAATGAACGAGGCAATTAAGATTCCATAATAACATAACTAAAGCAATAAACAGTATGAGGTATTATTATTATTATTATTAATTGAGACTCTTCTATGTGCAGTGACTGTGCTAAGTGTTTTTCCAGTTATTTGTAAGTCATTATTAGCAACCTTTTCAAGAAGGTATTATGGCTACTATTGTGATCCTCATTTTATAGACAAGAAAGTGAGGCCCAGAGATGCCCCCGATATCTTGCCTTATTCACGTAGTAAGTGGAGAGCTAGAACACAATCCCAGGTCTGTCATCTAAACCCATGATCTTCACGGCAGCTATAAAATAGCTAAGACAGGACTGAAAGCCAGATTTCTCTGTTTAAGATCTGGTGCTCCTTTGTCCATACCACATTGTCCTTGGGTGGAACTTAACTAAAAGCTACTGGACGTTTGACAAGACAGTCTCCTAGCAAAACAAAACAAAACAAAACAAAAAACAACTTTGTCCTCACCAAATTTCCATGTATGCTGGTAAATTCTATAGGGTCCGTGGTTCAAGTATCACGTGTGTTTATGTGCACTTGCACAGAGCCTGAATGCTGGGTGCCCCCTCCAGCGTAGTGAAAAATTAGAGCAGTTTTCCTTAGAGCATTTGAATGCATCACACACACAAACACACACCATCAGAGCTGTCATTATATACTTGGAATCCAACATCACTGAAGTTGTCAGGAATTTCTTATCAAGACAATAGTCTTTCAATAAAAGTTAACTGTCAATAGAAGGCTTCTGAATCAAAATGATCTGCTGGGGATGCTAGAACATTTGGAGGCTGCTGATCAGATGCTGGCATGGAGCAAAGGGAGGTTTGGTGCACATATGTGCCCAAGCAGACAGCTCCCCCCCAACACACAAAGCCCCGAGGTGTCCCCGAGACTCTCCTCTGGCTTCTGGGCCAGTGGGATCTGGGGGCTGTAATCTGGGGTGGGTTTTTCTCCGGCCTCTGCTCTCTCCCTCCTCGCATCCCCCTCACCTGATTGGACCTGGACTGATTTCCAAAATCACTGGGTCTCCCAGCTTCCTAATTTCACCGCTGACTCCAACTCACTTCAAAACAGAATAGGATTTTAACCAACCAGCCAAGCAGACAAACAAATACCTTTTCTATCACTTCAGTGCTTCCAAATTCATTAATCTTTGGTCACATTTCCAGTCAACAGTCAAAAGCAGTTTCCAGGAGGGTCTGAGCATAATAGACTGTGAACAGAGATGTGTTACTTGGAAGTTAGCGCTGTATAAGCACCAAGTCCCCCCACGCTTTCAAACTTAAAGGAGATGAGTCTCAAAGGCCTCTCTAGAGTATTCTGGAATGCATCGTTATGAGGCGGCACTTCTGATCTGTCAGGGGTGGAGACCTGATTATTAACCGTCCGTCCCCCTGACAGTATTCCCCAGAGGCCGACATTGTGAACGTTGTGTCCTTCATTAATTGCAAGGGCTACAGTAGTCCTGGGTTATAGCACGAGAACAAAAACCTGTTTCATTCTAACTTCGCTAAAGGTGTAGGGAAGACCTATTTAATGTTCACGAGCTCTGATTACAGGTTGTACATGTTGCTCCCTGTGCTGAGCGCTGTGGCAATGCACATAGCTAACGTTTATTGAGTCCTTGCTGTGTGCCAGGCACTGCTCTGAACATTTGTGTAATAATTCGTGCAATCCTCTTAACCCCATGAGATACGTAACACAACTGTCATAATTTTATGGATGGAGATGTTTAGGCCCACGTTCAGTAGCTCGTCCCAAATCACACAGCACAGAAGAGGGCAGAGCAGGTATTTGAAGCCATGCCATCTGGGTTCAGAAGGCACGTTCTTAACTACCCTTCCCTATGATGACTCTCAGAGACATTAAGTAGGAAAGGGTCTGATTCTCAGCCTACCAGCCATGGGAGTTTGGAGATATTTAGCCTCTCTCTAACCAGATGACTTCAAAGTAAAATGTAATTTTTACCATACATGTCCCACCTGTCCATCTCACAAGATTGTTAGGGAACTTTATTTTATATTCGTGTTCTCACTCCCATGATTCTCTGCTTTCTTTCTCCCGTGTACAAAGGTCTAGTGTAGGCCCATTGGCCGTGACCTCTTTGAGGGGAGGGCCAGTATCTAATATATTTCAGTAGCTCCTGTGGCCAGACCTCACAGCTTGCTATGACTATCTTCATCACAGCCTCAGAAATTGCCTCTTTGGGTGCTAATTAGGGGCCTCAAAATGAACAACCAAAGACCTTTAGCTTTGCCAACCGAAGAAGGGGGCATAGATTTGTATAGATTTGTGCATCCTGCATTTGGTGTTTAAATGCCTTCTCCAAATGGTCTCAGACAAAATGAAAAGGCACTGAAATCAGCCAGCCCCAGTAAGATATACAGGGACAGTCTGACCAGAAATAAGCTAGGGAAAAACAAGTAGTAGCTTCTCTTCTGGAAGCCCCTGAGGTCAGCTTTGTCATCAGCCCACGGTACTCAGGGATATTAAAAACACTGCCACAATGGAGGGAACACAGCTAACGTGATAGAAAGGAGACAAGATTGGATATAAAACAGAAATACTGCCTTTCCAGAGAGAGAAAATTGTTAATACAAATGAACAGCTGTTTGGGAAGAAAACATTATTTCTCCAAACCCAGACAAAGCTCTATTTATTACATTTCAGAGACACTTAAATTATAGTGTCTGAAAGCTATCTTATCATGGGTTTATCTGTGACACCTAAATTATCCAAAAATCTGAGAGGTTAAGCCAAAATAAAGGCTTTCCTGTGAGAAAGGCTTCTCGAGAGAAAGTTCCTCTTTTTCCTCAAAGGAGCAGGTGAATAAATTCACTGTGTAGCATAACCAAATGAATACTAAATTCCAGCACTAAACTTTCTGGAAATGCAATGGAATATTAAATGCAAAATTCATTCCAAGATGTTAATGTATGCTATTTAAAAATCTAAATGCATAGTTCACTATTCCCGTTGGTCTGTTTATATTCTTGTGTTCACATGGGTTCTCGACTGCATCCAGCTCTGGGTCTGCCCCAGGTGCTCCCCAGAAGTCCTGGAATGTTCTCTGTGCTTGCTGTGCTGGGCCAGTCCTGTTATGGGAGGTGCTGGAAATGGCATCAGCCCTGACCCTTCCAGAGGAGACCAGGGCTCACCAACACCTTTCTCACTGACTAGCATGTGTCTGGCTGCCTTGAGGCATTTCTGGAAAGTAGACTGTCATACTCTGATTTAAAAAAAAAAAAAAAAAATTGGGGCACCTGGGTGGCTCAGTTGGTTAGGCAACTGACTTCGGCTCAGGTCATGATCTCGCGGTTTGTTGAGTTCGAGCCCCGCATCAGGCTCTGTGCTGACAGCTCAGAGCCTGGAGCCTGCTTCGGATTCTGTGTCTCCCCCTCTCTCTACCCCTCCCCTGCTCACACTCTGTGTCTCTCTGTCTCTCAATAATAAATAAACGTTAAAAAAAACAAAAGTAAAAAAAAATTGCCACTAAGGGGAAAAAAATGAAGAAAATCCTATTTGGCAGGGTCTAGGGAAAGTTACACAACAGACCAAGTGACCAGGTTAGGGGGCACTGTCAAGGTCAAGGGTAGGCTTGCCTCAGTCCTTTCTGCTCATCCCTCCAGTCAATTCAAGTACAGCACAGGCTTCAGGCTAGATGGGAAACACAACAAAAGCAACACCATAAAGAAGGAAACTAAAATCCATAATCTTGTGATGCTACCTTACCACGGGTGACCTGAACTTGAATGCTCTGGGGCCACTCAGGAGTCTCTATCACCCTACACAAGACGTGTGCTTCCCTCCTCTTGTTAGCACTTGGTACCGTTCTACCTTTACTTCCGACACACCTCGTGGGGTGCAGTGCGGCATAGTAAGTTAGTGAAGACTTGAGAGTTTCCTAGTGAAAGGTGTTATGGTGTTATGTAAATACACAGTATTATTTTGTCTTTATTCCAGCATTACTGGTTTGAAATAGTTCAGTGTGTGTAAATATGTTTAATAATGTGTATTAATTAGATTTTTTTTTTTTTTGGGAATTCCCTGGCATCTCAGTTAACTAAGTGGTAGCAGGCTTACCGGTGCAGGGAACTGTTAAGGACAGTGTCTGACAACTATCTGTTGGTCTGTCCCATTCAGATCAAATTCTAGCTAGGTGAATCCACTCAGTGCGTGTCGTCATTTACTTGAGCACAAGACGAAATCGCTAGGTTGTGACCCCCTCGTGAAAATAAAGAGCCAGATGCAAATGTTAAAATTCACAACATGCGACCAACCCATCCCAGAGAATGGGAGGAACTGGGCAAGCTCCCTGTAAGCAGTTAGTAGGATGGAAAAGCCTAAGCGTGCAACGTTCGGAAAAAAAAAAAAAAATTCTTTTAAGTACCAGTACCACATGCTTTATACTGAAGTGTCTAAAAATAAATACTACTCTGAAGATCAAGTGTCAATCAGGGCCAGGTTAACCCTTGATAGCCACTTCCGTTCCCCTCTAGGAATAGCATTTTCTCCGACCTTGTCAGCAATGTAGGGTCAAGAGGATCTGACCGTGGCAACCCAACTTTCTTTACAGGGTTTTGAATAAAGGGTTATTTCCAGCCTTCTCTCCAGACAATAGCCATCTACACCTGCTGGCGCTCATAGGAACACTGAGAGTTCAGATTGATTACATGGACAGGTATTTCCCAGAGACGTTCCTTTTTAAATATCCTGTGTGGGCATGTGCCCATGTGGCAGAATGGTCTTGTTTTCTTTCCCATCACAGATGGCCGAGAGTCCTTCCCATGAGAATGGAGTCAAAAGCATAGGCTTCAGAATTATCATAAAGATGGGGAGAAGGTGTCAATGAATTACTGAAAAACTCACAGAATTCATCATATGCTGAGTTAAATGAGTAATGTTACCCTAGAGAACATCTTGTGTTATGTGTATTATTTTCTCCCTCCCAAGATAAAAATCTGCACAGAGACCTGCACTGTGATTGGATCGTGCCATACAGGCATCATAAGAAGTCCTTGAGTCAGGACGGTCTTGAGCTGGACAGCCAACAGAAACACTTCAGGCTAGCTGACTGAGCCACCAGGAGGGACAAGACATAGAACCATGCCTCGACATTGGGAATACAAGGGAGGTCAGACAGAAGTCATGTGCTGCTTCTCATGTTGGGTTTTAAGTCTAAACCGATCTTCCAAAGTGTGGAAAACAAAGAATATTATTAGAAAGAGTGCCTTTTTTTACTCTCTGCATATCCCCAGCTCTCCTTCAGAGTCAAGAATCACCTTCTACAAAGCCCTATCTGATCTCCTCCTATATGTTCCTTCTCCCGTGTTCCACATCATCGCTCTGATCACAGTGCATCAGAACTGTCTACAGGAAGAAAGGTCAGCCCTTTGTGAGCAGGGGATGGTTCTCACGGGCAGCCACAATGTCTGGCACAGGACCTGACATAGGCAGGTATTGAAGGAAAGAAGGATTTTTTTAAAGTGTTTATTTATTTATTTTTGAGAGAGAGAGACAGACAAAGTGTAAGTGGTGAGGGAGGGGAAGAGAGAGAGGGAGGTACAGAACCCGAAGCGGGCTCCAGGCTCCGAGCCATCAGCACAGAGCCAGATGCGGGACTCGAACTCACGAACTGTGAGATCGTGACCTGAGCCAAAGTGGAACGCTCATCCAACTGAGCCACCCAGGTGCCCCAGGGAAAATAGGATTTGTAATGACAGCATCACAGACCGTGCTTATAAAGCACCGACTGGCCTGAAATCAGATGGCATCACAGTCACATCACCCTTTTTATAGAGATGGCTTTCAAGGAACCACTGGCAAAAGCTGCCATCTCCACCTTCAGCTGGAGTAGAGAATTAGTTACATTTGTGGAGGTCATATTGCTTTTGCTTCTGAAGAATATGGACTTCTTCTTCTTTTTTTTTTTTTTTTTTTTTTGCTAAAAGAAAACTAGATAAAAAAGAGGGCAATGCCTCGGTGTAGAGAAGGCCTTGGGGACTTTCTAGGAAAACAATTTCACTGGCAGCAGCTGGAGATGCAGCATATGATCTTGCTAAAGCTGTTTAAGTGCCATACACGCTGTTGGTGCTGGTGTTTTCCAGTGACTGAGAGGCAGGGACTTCAATGCAACGTGAAGAAAATACCACAACATTCACCTGTCCCGGCAAGTATTTACCAAACACCTACAACGTGCTCCCTACCGGCTGCTGGGAAATGGTGGAGGACAAGACAGAGAAGATGTCACTCCCAGGGTGTTGCATGTAGTTGTCGACGGGATCCCTATCTGGGGGAATTTCGCAAAGACGCTTCTGGGAAAGTGCTGGGAGAGGAACCTCAGTGGTGGAGTGGAGGCAAGTTAAATCTCTGCTCGAGGACTCACTCATGACGGCATCAACGTGACGCGATTCGGTAAGCTTTGTTTAAACAGACTTCCAACTACATTTTATGAGCTCTGGCCACGGCGGCTACCCAAGTAGATTAGATACTGGCCCCACCCCTCAGCACCTCCAGAAAGACCTTGGCACATGGGTAAGGAAAGCAGTAGATCGGCGTGCAAGGGGAGGGCCCAGGTGCAGGTGAGCGGTATTAGAATTCAGAAAGGACTTCATTGAAGAAAACCTCTCCATTGACTCTAAAGCAATGTGAGTTACTGATGAACCAACAAGATATGACAGTACACTCATCTGTACCAATAACCCTGAAAGAGAGTAATACGGAAATAAAATGTACTGCCTGACTGGTAACAAAGGTTTCGATGCAATCCGTTTCACAACACAGCAGAATGCTAATGTAGTTCAAATCTGACTGGATGTGCCAAGAAAGAAAAAAATGTTTCCCATCGATGCAAATTTTTTGGAGACTAAGAAAATGGACTTCTAGAGCCTCTCAAGGACTCTGCTAGTCATGCCACAGACAGTTTGAAGGAACTGCTGACTCCTGAGACCACGCCGCGGGATTAAAACAAAGACCGCAAAGTTGCCACCTTCCCCAAGCAGCATTCATGGGATCGCGAGGCGGGGCCACCTTTCAGAGCAGGGAACAGGCAGAGCTGGGAACAGGCAGGCTGACCCAGTGCACTTTCTTTTTGATCAACCTTATATTTGACTGTATTTTAGTAAATTATCCATGTAGTTGTATTTTGACAGCTCTCTTTACAGCAGTAAAACAAAATGTGTGCATCGCAAATGGCAAAGATTCAAATTTCAGCTATGTTTATCCAAAATAGCACTGAACTGCTTCTGTACTTATGCTATACTGCCTACAGCTTTACGGAAGGGAAGACAGATGGGATGAATTTAGCAGGGAAACAGCTGTGGCTTGAAGAAGAGACAAGCAAAAGTTTTGCTATCAGGCTTCATTATGTATCAAGGTACCAGTAAAATGTGTATCCGTAAGGCAGCCAAAAAAGTGTTTTTCATTTGACTAGTGATAATTACCCTTTCTCAACAGCTGACAATGTTCTAAGTGGCATTAAATAGGTAGAATAATTAAGCAATAAGATACAACAGGCAGCGCCTTGCTGGGAACTGTGGTTCCCCTCAGGTGAGCTTGGAAGGCCGAGGCTAAGGGGTCAATGACTTCAACCGCCTGAGAGATACAGCAGGAAGTTGCTGGGGGGACCGCACACCATTAGGAAACAGCAGGGAAACTCCCCAGGGAGGCTGGAAACTGGGAGCTTATCTGTGACGGTGACATGTTGGAAGGAAAGTGACCCCCGAACTTCTCCCCTCGACTCAACAATGGATGTGCGCCCTTCACCCCCACTGGACATGCTTGTGGAAATGGAGGGAGGGATGGTCCTCCTCAGAATCATCTTTCGTCTGTGTTCAGATGTTCAGTTAGGTGTTTCTCAAGACTGGGCTGCGTCAACCTTCAGACAAGAGGAAATTTCCGGGCTTTACAATGACGACCAGTCACATTGCTAGTTAAGTGTGCTCGGATATACCGTTCCTGACACCGTACCGATCCCACTCTCAGCTGTAGCCTCGGGGAAAACTGACCAACGTCTACTGCCAATCCTAGAGACCCTCCTATGCAGATGAGAGCTCACTGCACAAACTTGGTGTTTGCAATAAGAAAGCATGCACTTTGTGGGAAAAAAAATTGTACCTCTTTATGATTGCATTAAGTAGAGCCCTCTATATTGGGTGACCGACAAAGAAAAAATATATATACGTTTATATATTGATGTTTAGCTATTTTTGAGAGAGACAGAGACAGAGCATGAGCAGGGGAGGGGCAGAGAGACAGGGAGACACAGAATCTGACGTGGGCCTCGAACCCGCTGACTGCTAGATCATGACCTGAGCCGAAGTCGGACACTTAACCGACTGAGACACCCAGGCGCCCCTAAATAGATTTTTTAATAAATCTAACCTGTGCCACACATGGATAACACCCTTGTGTTCCACCCAGATCAATAACGTTAATACTGCCACGGTAACAGAAAGGAGAAACACAGAAACGGCCTGAAAAAGGAACAAACACACTGTGACATGTATGCACTAAACCCGGGTGTGACAGTGCTATCTGGTGGCACAAAGTTTACCTCACTGCCACTGAGTGGTAATGAATGGAAAGCATGAACATGGTCAAAAGCATGTGAGAACAGATTAGAAACTTACTACCTTCCTCAGTTTTCACCATCACTTTCTATTTGTGCTCAGGCAAGAGGCTGTACGTTTTCTTTTCTTGTAGGTACAATTATTGTTGTCCCCCTGTGGCCTTTTTGTAACGTTCTGCTACTTTTCCAGTGACTTTTGTTCCTGGCAACACTTCTCAGGACTCTACCGGACTGCGTCTTGACAGGCCCCCTAATACCACTGCTTTTCTGGGTCCACTAGGACCATTGTCTCTTTTAGAGGCAGAAAGACCATGAGGTATTGTAGAGACAGCACAGGCTTTGGGGTCAGGTAAACCTGTTTGAAGTGTAGCTTCGCCTCTCACAGACAATTTCCTTCCTCTGGGTCTCAGTTGCCTCATTTGTAAACTGGGGTAAACTGTGGACAGCTTTTGTAGAGCACCTAGTGTAACATCACGGTAAACCGTCAATAATTAGGAATGACTTTTTTTTCTTTTTTTTTTTTAAATGGAAGGAAGGATTTTACTGAATTGCCCTTCCTGCAATTCTCTTATTTCAAATGATTGTTCCTCTTCTATTCCTTCTCACAATTCATCCATCTGCCTTGAATTTACAGCAACATAAACATACTTGAGAATGTGACTATTTTAAGCTCTCTACCACATTTTCTCCTATCGATCAGCACCCAAGATTTTCACGCAGAGACACGGGATCCTCAGGTGTGAGATATGTTTGCACCGCTTAAGGCACGCATGTTGGGACTCCGTTCTGAAACTGACCAGATGCCCTTCGGGGAACCACAGTCGTGGCTTAGTGGCTGGAGAGCAGCTCAGAGGACACAGAGAATGAGAACATAAAATAATGCCATATCTGGTTGGTACCACGCAGGAACTTTTTAAAAATTGGGATCACGGGAGCTAAAATATTCCTAAGTTCTTCACATCGGCCTCCCTTCTTCATAGACTTGGGAGTAAAGCCACATGGTTCTGGTTACTCCTCTGTCGTGTATGTGGCTGTGTGACCTCCCTGTGCCTCAATTTCCTGAGTAGTACTTTCCTCATAGGGTTGTACAAGAATTAGATTGTCAATAAAGGTAAGCGTTTAGAACATGGACAGTGGCTGGTACATAGAAAGTACTGTCTAAAGTTAGCTGCTGCTGGGGAGCCTGGGTGGCTCAGTTGGTTGAGCATCTGACTCTTGATTTCAGCTCGGGTCATGATCCCAGGGTCTTGGGATCAAGCCCCGCATCAGGCTCTGAGCTGAGTGTGGAGCCTGCTTAAGATTCTTTTTGTCCCTCCATCCCTGTCCCCAACTCTCTCTAAAATAAATGAAAATAAAAAAAATAAAGTTAGCTGCTACAATGTTAGTGATAACAATTGTAATGGTAATTTATTATATATGTATTTATGTGTTGTATGATTATGTGCTAGGTAATAATCATCATTATTGTAAGGTGTGTCAGAAAATTTGTACATGGTAGCAAGAAGTTTTGTACAATGTTTAATGGGTGCCAAACTATGGAAACTGGGAGTCAGCAAGAGGGCCTGGAACCAAGAACCCTTAGTGCATGAAATGAGAGTAGAGACAACGTCCTGGGCCCTGGAGGCTGGTGGTGTGGATGAATTTCTCTTACGGCAAAGATCTTAAGATCGTCGTTTTGATCACCAGACTTCTTCATAAGAAGTATGCTCCTAAAGTTAGTAACTTGCTCAGACCCACACACAAGTCAAGACCAAAGAGAACTGTGTCTTGTACCTCTTGAGACCTCATTTCAGGATGGATCCCAAAGGTTCCTACAGAGAGATCTTGATCCATACCAGGATACTTGATGATTATATTTCTGACAGAGAGAGATGCCTTGGGTACTGCAGCCAAAAAGAGAAGAATACACGTGACAGCCCAGAGGCCATGCTGTCTCAGTGCAAGTCAACAAGGTCTCCATCTCTTGGATTCCTCATATTGTAAATGATGATAACCACCTTTGATAACCACTTAACCAAGGGTTGGAGCTGAAATTCATAAAGCATGCATGAGGTTGCAATTATAAATACAGAAACGATCTCTCTTTTAAGAATCAATTTTGAGTGACTTCAATCAATATGTTAAATGCCTTATAAAACTAATGAAAAATTAAACTTCAGATACACTGTACTTTGACATCAACCATCAACATTACAAATGCCATGTTTGCTCAAAGACTGCTACCAGCAGAAGATTCAGAAATAAAATACACCGTATTTAAAAGAAAACATTTCTCAGTGCACGATACCAGTCAACAGTGGTAAGCCATTACTGATATGGAGACTGACCAGCCAGGCAAAGCAAAGACATTTTTACTTAAAAGGTGGATTCTTTCCCTATATTTTCTGCACGGCTCTGATATTACATTTTTTTTATAATTTTTTTTTCGACGTTTGTTTATTTTTGGGACAGAGAGAGACAGAGCATGAACAGGGGAGGGGCAGAGAGAGAGGGAGACACAGAATCGGAAACAGGCTCCAGGCTCTGAGCCATCAGCCCAGAGCCTGACGCGGGGCTCGAACTCACGGACCGCGAGATCGTGACCTGGCTGAAGTCGGACGCTTAACCGACTGCGCCACCCAGGCGCCCCTGATATTACATTTAAAAAGAAAGAACCGTGCCTTGGATGTAAAACCAACTATTAAACAATGTGGACATTTACATGAGCTATCTCTAGTTTTGTGATAATAGTCACTCCCTGGTAGTCTAGTGGTTAGGATTGGGCGCTCTCTAGTTTTGTGATAATTTTCACTTTTGATCTGACACCGAGAATGAAACATCCTCATGTCTCTGGGATCAACACAGGAGACAAGGGCTGAACTTGAATATTCATATGATCTTTTCCATAAAGAAAAATTAGGAAATAATTGACAAATTGTTATAAAGCATGATGCCCATTTATGACTCCCAAGCCCTAATGTTTCTAGCATTCATGATAAATACCTATGATTCCTTCATCCATTTTTATTTTTGGAAGTTCATCTCTGTATATTCTGTGACAATCTGCTCCCCTAGAATTTGGAATTTGAATAAAGCAGATTTGGTTGCTTTTTTTTCCCCCCAGATGAATGCACAAAGACCCTAAAAAAACAAACGTTCTTTAGAAGACAGAGCAATGAGTGTATTTACTATTTATTAAAGTATAGCATCTACCAAAAAACCTACAGGCTGAGCTCTAATCAGCTCCCCCCTACCCAGGACAATTCCATGGTAGGAAGCATGATGGAAGGTCCAGAAAAGCACAATGAGAAAGAGGAGATAAAGACAGAAGATTGTCCCCTCAAAATAAAAAGAAAAGAAAGAAATAGCCTACCCCTCACCAAAAACAAAAAGTAAACCACTTCCCCTGCTTCCAACCCTTTTTTTTTTTTTTTAATGCTGGGAACGACCCACTTTGACCTAAGTATATTAGTATAAAAATAAAGGCTAAAAGACTGGTTTTCCTTACATATTTGCATGAAAAGAATTACAGATACAGGGAACAGCTCACTCTAATTTCTTCTAAGAAATCATTTTCTCGAAGCAGATTCTCCCACACTGGCTTCATTATAACTGAGGCATCCGTTTTTTAAAAATACTATTTATTTTGCCACTATATGGCCAAATTTGTCATCTATTTCTGCAGGCTTGTTAAAAGAATCATCATTTAGCTTTCCATAACCTGCAGGGCCCAGAGCAGCTAGAATTATAGGGGAATTTCCCCACTGGCCAGGGCAGGATGGAGGAGGAAAACAGAACTTGACTACTTGGGGCACCTGGGTGGCTCAGTCGGTTAAGCATGTGACTTAAACTCAGGTCGTGAATCTCACAGTTTGTGAATTTGGGCCCCGCGTCGGGCTCTGAGCTGACAGCTCAGAGCCTGGAGCCTGCATCAGATTCTGTGTCTCCCTCTCGCCCTCTGCCCCCCTCCACTTGTTCCCTCTCTCTCAAAAACACATAAATAAACATTTAAAAAAGAAAGAAGAAAAGAACCTGACTACTCTTCTCAGACCTAATTCTGTCAGGTTTTCGCTTTCAGGAAACCAAAACAAGGAGAGGAAGCCGACAGCAAAGTAAACTCTACATGCTCCTGGTTCATGCAGTGGATAAGGAGGTGGGGGACACACGACATCTGGACGGAGACCAAAGGACCCCACTAATCCTCACTCCCAGACCACACATACCTCGGGTGCAGAGACCACTCTGACCCATATTTGTCTCCTTAGGGCCCAGGATAGCGCCCAGCCAGGTCCCGTGAGAAAGCTGAAACTGCTGGTTGGTTGGGTAACATTCTCAAACATGCTCTGCCCTGCAAATGTGGCACAGAGGGCTCTAATGAACTGAGTAGTGTTTCACCAGCATCACAAGGCAAATTTACTACAGTGAATTGTGTTGTTCAGGGACGAATGACCACTTAACTCATCCATTTTGGAAATCTGGATTTAATATGTGGGGCTTGCCTGAAGTGAGATGCAGGGACACAAGCTTGGCTTTCTATCAGGCTGAATTTGGAGTAAGACATTTTGATTTAGGGTCATTTATTAAATTTCAGAGCCTCCAGTTTTTTAGCACAATTGAGTGTGCCCAAGACAGACTGATGCAATGCAATTAAATATTTTGCCATTGGCCCATTTTTTCATGTTAGGGCTGAAAGAGGCCTCACAATTCCCTGGGAATTGTTTTTGTTATAGCTTTTAAACTTTTTATTCTTTCATTCTGAAATAGAAAGATTCCCTTCTCTTAATATTGTACTTTTCTTTAAAATTGTGCCCTAAATTTTTCTTTTTTTTCTTTAAATTTTTTAAAAATGTTTATTCATTTTTGAGAGACAGAGATGGCATGCAGGCAGGGGAGGGGCAGAGAGAGAGGGAGACACAGAATCTGAAGCAGGCTCCAGGCTCTGAGCTGTCAGCACAGAGCCCAATGTGGGGCTCGAACTCATGAACTGTGAGATCATGACCTGAGCCAAACTCGGACGCTGAACTGGCTGAGCCACCCAGGCGTCCCTGCCCTAGACTTTTCTTGTCTATGCATTGTGGCATTGTATTGTAAGCAGTACATATATTTTATATATATGCATTTATTTATTTATTTATTTATTTATTTATTTATTTATAACATTAAAATTAATAATGATTTTGATTACTGGAACTAAAATGAACAGTTACAAAATTATTGTATTCTAACTCCCCTAGGAAGTTTTCTCTGACCACCAGATGCCTGCATTAGGAATGCCATATCTGGTGTGTTTATTGAAATCTTGACCACATGCATGGCCTATTGGCTGCAAAGTGCTGTGTCTGTTCACTATGCAAGATGCAGGCCCCAATAAAGAGCTCTTCCCCACAGGTGCTCACTATCCAGTGGGGACACAGGTCTGTGTCACCAGGAGACAGTGCAGGTTGCACAAGAAGCATGATTTTAGAAATCTCAATGATGTGGGGCACCTGAGTGGCTCAGTTGGTTAAGTGTCTGACTTCAGCTCAGGTCATGATCTCGTGGTTTGTGGGTTTGAGCCCCGCATCAGGCTCTGTGCTGACAGCTAGGAGCCTGGAGCCTGCTTTGGATTCTGTGTCTCCCCCTCTCTCTGCCCCTCCCCCCACTTGCACTCTGTCTATGTCTCTCAAAAATAAACATTAAAAAAACACAAATAAATAAATAAGATCACATATTAAGGTTAGCTAGAGCCAAATCCCTATTGGCCACCCAAAAAGACACTACCTCGTTTCTTATTCATACCTAACCATGCATTCTAACACCCCAAACAGGCATAATCCACAGACTGTAGTGCACTTGGGAGTAGATGCATCACCTGCGCAGCTCTAAGAGGACCCCACGTGAAGGGGGCGTTTCAGCCCACACGACAGCGTGAGCCCGTCAACAGGAAACAGAATTTTAGCCCTGCTGCAATTAGTTCTCAGATGTTGGGCTTGGCCTCTGTGCCTCAGCCCCATCAAAGGGAAGACAACACTAATAATCCATCTTGCACAGCATATATGAAAAGAAGTATCTATTTCATGTTTTAAAGGTCATTGAATATATCACAGCTAGATAGTTGAAGCAAAATACCATATTCATCAGTGAAATAGGAAAGTTTAGCAGCCTTCATCTGTTCCCATTTTAAATTTACCACAGTATGTAAATGAGAGGATTTAAAAAAGCACCAAGCAAAAATCTGAGCTAGGTGCGACCGAAAAGCACAATCAGAAGCAAATTTGTGAGCCTCAAGTGCGGGAGTTTGCCAAATGGGCTGGTGCTTACATTTTACTACTAATCTGAGTTTATGCGAAGCCAGTAGAAAGATCCCAATTATTGTTAAATACCCAGAGTAGAAATTTGCTGCTAAACTGCTGTATAGTATCGGTCTCAGGTTGGTTTTTGTAAACATCTTATTTTATATCCCGAAATTATCACAGGAATACCACACACAGAGCTGAACTTGAAACACACGTTCCTAGTCGCATCCATGGTCTGAAGAAAATACACGGAATACAACTTGCACTAGAGACTGAATTACCGGATTTTAATAATATTTTGCAGGGGTTGAGAGAATCTACTTAACCAGCAAGAGCAGTTGCGCTACCCAACTTAACACTTCAAAATACAATTTGATGGCAAAATGAGATAATCTGATCATTCTTAACAGGAGTTTCGTCGGGTCAGAACATTCACACCGTATCAGACATTCACACCGTACCAGAAAGTGCACAGAGGCGGGTTTCACACTTTTGGAGATCTCAGCGGGCCAATATGTCACGTTGAGACATCAGCCTACTATTGAAACAACATCCTGTCTGGTTTCTATGGAACAAACTACCTTCAAAAACAAAATGAACCATATTATATGAAGCCAAAGGGAAAGTAAAACTCAAGCATGTCGAGCAGTCTCTAACCAAGCGTTAGCAGTTAGGAGGCCTGGTGTTCATACTATGCGGATCCTGCAAACTTGGGCTGGGCCCCTGAGCCCACCAACAAGGGTGGCATTTTCAGATAGAAAGGCCTAGGCAACCACAGGATCCAGCCTGAAAGATGAGGAGACAGACCCCCACACTGGTGCCCATCGAACGCTCCGTGGCCAGTTCCACAACAAGACAGCGTGAAGTCCAGTCTGACTTCCCAGAGTCCCATGATGCTTATGATTCCCTCCTTCTTCCTCAAGTAACATCGCGATGTTTATTCAACTATGAAAATGGGGATAGTAAAATAAATGTCTTTTCTACCTCATAACGCGTAATTACAGGAAAGGTCCCACTTTTTGGGTTCCTAGTATGTTTCAGAAACTGTTCTAGGCAGTAGGACCCTGGTGATGAGCAACACAGACCAGTCCTCACCTCGTGGCACCTACATTGTAGGCAAGAAAAGTAAACAGGGTGACTATGGAGAACAGCGGGTCAGGAATTCTTTAGAGAGTCGGACAAAAGATCAGACCTAGAACCTTGCCTGGCATAATGTAGGCACTGACAAACTAACTGGACCTGCTTCCCAGAAAAGGAACAAAAACATTAAATTTTGCATCCATTTTCGGGAGATTCACAGCCCATCGATGGATCTCAGCTTAAGAATTTTGTTGCAAAGGGAAGGAAGAAGAGGTCTAGGGAGGTGAAGAAGCATGGGGAGGGGAAAGGCCTGAGAACCAGGAGGAAAACACGATGGAAACAGGCCACTATAAGGTAAACATGTAAGTGTGGGACACACGAAATCAAAAGGACAAAATGGAAAAACAGATGGAGGGAACCTAGAAGGGGTTTGTCAGGGAAGGCTTCCGAGAAGGGGCAAAAACCCAAGCTGAGCCTTCTCTGAAAAAAAAAAAAAAAAAAAAAAAATTTTTTTTTTTTTTTTACTGTTTACATTTCCTTTTACAAAAGTAACACATGCTCAGTGCAGAAAACTTAGAAATTCTTGGAAAATGTTAAGAAAACACACCAATAACCCCTTTGCCTAGGAACAGCTAATGTAAACTATGACATTCCTCTGTGTGTGTATGTGTGTGTGTACATGTGTATAGGCACACACAGGTGTGTAACAAGATGGAAACAAATGTATTCACTCGGTGTTTGGAAGAAGTAATTTGATAATCTGAGAAGATTCCAAACAGGCATGCTGAAGTTTTCTGGTCATTAAGTGGCCTCCTACGGCAGTTTTTCAAACTCTGGGTCACGAGCCCCTAGCAGGTCATTAAACAGAAAACATAGATTGCAGTCTATAGCAAAGGTATGTACTGTTTAAAATTTTTTTTTCAACGTTTTTTATTTATTTTTGGGACAGAGAGAGACAGAGCATGAATGGGGGAGGGTGAGAGAGAGAGGGAGACACAGAATCGGAAACAGGCTCCAGGCTCCGAGCCATCAGCCCAGAGCTCGACGCGGGGCTCGAACTCACGGACCGCGAGATCGTGACCTGGCTGAAGTCGGACGCTTAACCGACTGCACCACCCAGGCGCCCCTGTACTGTTTTATTAAACTTTCTTTAGGGGTGTGTGTGTGTGTGTGTGTGTGTGTGTGTGTGTGTGTGTAAAGCTTGCAATGGTAACTTTACTTTTTACTCGAGACCCAGGCTAGTTTGAATGTATGTACATTTGAGGCAAGAGCACGGGCAGACTTGGATTATTCTGAATATTAGAGGGGTAAGGAATTAGTGGTCCCCAGAATGTGACAAAGCAAAGACGGTGATGGCGGCTGGGGACGGGAAGCAGAGGGAGGAAAAAGTTTCCTGAGTGGAAACACAGCCTAGAAGGGACTTTGAAAGAGAGAACCACGGATCAGTGGGAATTGCTACATTGTTTCTGAGGGATGCTATAATTTCTGAGGGTGTAAATGCTCACCACTTTTCTTATTATATCCTCTACGTCCATGCTGATCAGCCGTGTTTTGTGCATATGAAGTCTTTTTGGGAATTCAGAGAGATGCTGAGTTCTGCATACGAGTTGGCACAGAGAAAAAATTTGAGTCCACATGTGTGGGATATGAAAGCTAGAGCGTGAAGAAGATATTTTGGGTCTATATATCTGTATCTTTTTTTTTTTTTTTTTTCAAAAATGGAATCATGTAATATATACTACTTTTATCCTATTTCTCCTTACAGATATGGAGACAGTTTGAATGTCTGTCATGTCAATAAACACTTTTCTGCTAACAAGAGATTTTATTAGCATTTTGGAATTCCATTGTAGGGAATTTATTGTTAGCTGTTTATGTAACTAATGTTCTGCTGCCGGACATTTTGATTATTTAATATTCTGAATTGATTATTCTCAATGTTAATCTCTTAGAAATAATACCACTGCTTAGAGTCATAATTAGTAGGACTGGCCGAAGAGAAGTACCATTATACTCATTACACTTTATTATCTACTTGGGTGTCCGTCCTATAAAGGAGGACCCTTTAACCTAGCACCAAGGACAGCGCCAGGTGTTAAGGTAAGTGAACTGCAGGGAGCAGGAAGCAGCCTGGCTGGGAGGTGACGGAAGGCTATATACATTGGCAACATTGGTAAATCAACTACAATCTCTCATCTCATACAATTCTTGACATTTCTTGGGATTTTCTTGCAAAAACTACACATCTAGTTTGAATAGTCATAGGAATATATGTAAATTTGAAAACAAATTTGAAAATAAAAATTAGACTTGATTTTGGGAAATTTTAAGCCAAACAGAAATATGACCAACAATTGTCATCTTCAAAGTCATTGGCTCTCCAGGCATCCTGCAGATTCATTCCCAGAGATATAAAAAATGTCATGGGGGGGGGCACCTGGGTGGCTCAGTCAGTTAAGCATCTGACTCTTGATCTCAGCTCAGGTCTTGAACTCAGGATCATGAGTTCAAGCCCCACATTGGGCTCCACACCCAGCGTGGGTTAAAAAATAAAACAAAACAGAACAAATAAATTTTTTAAAAATGTCACTGGGATTTAGACCAAAGAAACAGGTACTAACAGTAATAGGGGGAAAATTACTGGATTCCTTCTTCCCCTCACTTCTCATATCCCAACAACTGCTAGCCAACTTCACCTTCTACACATTTCCCCAATCTACCTCCTCCCCTTCACCTCTGTTTCAGGCACCCATCATTTCCTGTCTAGTTTCCCTGCCTGGCTCCCTGAAATCCACCCTTCATGCTGCCACCAGAGCGAGCTATTTGAAATGCAAATCTGCTACTGTGTCCTGTTTAACACTCTTCATTGGTTCCCCAATACCTACAGGACACAGAGACAAGTCTCCGGCCCGGACCTCCTTCCTGCTTTGCACCTTCCAACACACCCTGTTTGTTGTTCATGTGACATCACTTTTCTCTCTGGGTTTCCTCTTTGCCTGCCATGCAGCCTTGCACACCCTCTGAAGTTACGTTTTGGCGTCCCTTCCTCTAGAAAGTTCTCCGGCATCTCCTGGGCTGGATTGGTGCCTCTCTTCAGTGATCCTATGCAGACACACACACATCTCTACCAAAGTCTTTACCCCTGGTGCCTGTCAGGATGCGGTGAGGGCTTTACACCTCTTTCTCCAGAGATCAGAGACCAGTGATTAATTTATCTTCTCTGTCCCCATAGCCTGCCATTCCTGTCAGGTAACAGGTATTCACTTTCCTTTGTCTGTTTGTTGTTGTTGCTGCTGCTGTTGCTTTGGATGGACCAAACCGTATTGTAGTTTAAAGGGCTAAAAAACTGCTAATAAAGCCCGGTGAGTTCAAATCCTAATGGACAGGTGGAATGAAATGAGGGCACATAAGTAATCAGTGTATACCAATACTAACCATTAGCTACTTTATTTTTATTTATTTATTTAAAAAAATTTAAAAAAAAAAATTTTTTTTTTCAACGTTTATTTATTTTTGGGACAGAGAGAGACAGAGCATGAACGGGGGAGGGGCAGAGAGAGGGAGACACAGAATCAGAAACAGGCTCCAGGCTCTGAGCCATCAGCCCAGAGCCTGACGCGGGGCTGGAACTCACGGACCGCGAGATCGTGACCTGGCTGAAGTCGGACGCTTAACCGACTGCGCCACCCAAGCGCCCCTAAAAAAATTTTTTTTAATGTTTTTATTTATTTTTGAGGCAGAGAGAGACAGAGCATGAGCAGGGGAGGGGCAGAAAGTGAGGGAGACACAGAATCCGAAGAAGGCTCCAGGCTCTGAGCTGACAGCACAAAGCCCGATGTGTGGCTTGAACCCACAAACTGCGAAATCATGACCTGAGCTGAAGTCGGATGCTCAACCGACTGAGCCACCCAGGCGCCCCAGCTAACAGCTTTTAAATTAAAACAGTTTCAGTTCCTAGAGAATTATTCATTGATTCAACACAGTTGTATACACCGGGACCTCAGAGATTGGAAACACATGGTTCACACCAAAGAATGCTCCATCTGATGGCAGGAAAGGACACACAATACCATGAACTCAGTGCTGTAAGTGCTAGAAAACAGAAACACTGGACCAAGAGGGAACCAACTATGGAGAATTAAGAAATGGCGGTCCCCCGTGAGAACTCAGATTTTGTTAGCCTTGCCCTAGTCAACCCCCCAAATCTCACCCTGAAAGTAGTTCTCATGTGAGATATCTGGAGAGCAGGCCCCACACATTTTCCAGCCTTTCCTTGGGGTCACTGACTCTTCACACTGAAGACGGGGAGATCTGGAACCAGGATGGGAGCGCGGACCTCGGGGGGAAGGGCCAAGGCAGCTGCCCCCTGGCCACCTCACCTGCACTCGCTCAGCCCTCCGGGTTCTAGTGACAAGCCTAAGGAATCCGGGACCCTCTGATCCCGTGAGGCCCAGCAGAAGATGACCTTGCAGGTGGACACAGTGGTGTAATTCAAAATAAGAAATATGAAATGCAGCACAAATGTCCCTGTGTTTTAAGGGTCATGTGGAAAACCTGGGGCGCTTCCAGACACAAGTCCCAGAAATGATTATTTTACAGTGGGAGACATAACAGAAGTTAAGGTATATTTGGTTTGAGCAAGAAATGGTCATCTCCTTCCAAGGATCATCTTCCAAGGGCTGTTCTGTCTGGCCATGTAAAACAAGAAAAATGTTCCCCCACCTCAATTCTAGATTCTCTCCTTCACCTATGATACAGAAATCACAGGCATTGGGTAAAATGTCAACTTTGGCTGATTAAAAAAAAAAAAAACCAACTCTCACAAAATTTGCAAGTTAATGGTTATCCTCTAATATATCAGGCTACTGGGGAAACCAAAAGCTTGGGAAATATATAACTCGTTCCAAGTGACTGCTGTAAAATTTGTAAAGTCAAAGTCATTTATGTAACTGCTGCCAACTCTCACATTCAGCTCCATTAAATATGACCTACAAACCTTACAAGATAAGGACCAACTAACAAGACAGTGAGTAGTTAAATGGCCTAAATAGAGTGAGGAAGCACCTCTAGTACTAGTGAGATCAAAGCATGTTTAATAGCTGTGACTAATATTTATTGAGTGCTCACTGGATACACATCCTTACACAATAACAGTTTAGATTTATATTTACTCAATGACAGCAATTCGACACACCTAGAATTGAATGGTTTTTTTTCCAAATGTGAGGATCCGGGTAAGAGGTTATAAAATATGTTTTTAAAGTTGCATATTCCCAGCAAGCTCTGCTTTTAGCTCACTATTTTTCCTGCTTCTACACTTTTGGGGAGGCTGAAAAAGGCGAGCTTGAAGGTAAAAATGATTGCAAAGTCACAGGGTGAGTGTCTCCTAAGTACCTGGTACCTAAGTACCTAAGTACCTGGGCGACAGGCTTGAGAAACAAATGACTGGGACACGGGTCCTGTTCTCAAGGAACTCAGGGTCTAACCAGTTGGACATTCAAAGAATAAAGACGGTGTCCTGTGCACTTGAACAAAGTGTGGTTTGAACACCCAGACAGTGGGTGAAGGAAGGCGTCCCTCAAGAGAGGACAGCTGACCTGTCTCTTGAGAAACATGAGGCCCGTAGGCCGAGAAGAAAAAGTCTTCCAGACTTCAGGGAACATAGGCAAGAGCATCTGGCCTGGTATTCTCAAAGACCAGGGTTCAGTCTCAGGTCCCTTTCATCCCTGAGCCTACCACACGCCCTTATTACCATAGTCAGCACTCAGTATCTGAAGAGTGTATAAACAATAAATGAAAAAATAAATAATTAAGTGAACACAGACCTTCTTTCTATATATACTCAGAAATGACCCTAGATCCCTGAGAAGGAGGAAGAACATAACAAAAAAATCCCTTCTGAGAGCCTATGACCCGAGAGAAAAATGGATGTTTACTCTCCTGGCTCATGAGAGCCACATACTCCGTAACAGAGGACCTGTTTCTCGAGAAATCCGCTCCATGACACAGTCTCAGTTACCAGGGTTAATCACATCTCAAACTTGTCCTACAGGTAACAACCCCATCGCCTGCATGTGCAGCAGTCATGGGTGGGTCCCCCTGCCGGTGAGTTAGAAAGCACGACCTGGTGATCACTGTGCTCCAGGGTACAAAGGACACACAGTGGAACAGAGAGGTAAAGGGATGAGAGATGATCACGGAGCCACGAGAAACCACACAGTCCACACGGTCACTTCTACGCTTCGACCTGTGATCTGTCTCCACACACAGTCCTGCAGGGTGGCTTAAAGCCCTGCCCTTTTACCCTTATCTGTAAAGTTTAGTAAAGTTTAAATGTTTACAAATGTCTGTATTATTATTTTAATTAAAGCCAACTTAAACTTTAAAAATGATTAATAATTTCTATGATTTATCAAGGCTTTTAATATACTAATGTAAGTTTTGCCTCTCTAAAGAGTGGGTAGTTTATGCAATAAGTCCCAAACTAAATCCTCTTCTTTTTTCAAAGACCATTTTGTGGAACTGATTGTTCACAAAATACATATGGAAAAGTGCTGCCCACAACAAATGCAGCAAGGGAGGCAAGAGGCAGGATGTTGCATTATTTTGTGTGTGTGTGTGTATGTGTCTGAAGCAGTTTGTGCGCTATAATCATCATCTTGGCAAATACCATGACCTAATTAAGAAAGGAAAAATGGGGGGCACCTGGGTGGCTCAGTGGGTTAAGCGTCCGACTTTGGCTCAGGTCATGATCTCACAGTGTGTGGGTTCAAGCCCTGCAACGGGCTCTGCAATGACAGCTGGGAGCCTGGAGCCTGCTTCAGATTCTCTGTCTGTCTCTCTCTCTCTCTCTCTGCCCCTCCCCTGTTTGTGCTCTTTCTCTCAAAATTAAAATAAACATTAAAAAATAAATTTAAAAAAAGGAAAGGAAAATGGATGGATGCTTAGACCAAATAAAAATGATAAAAAGAGAAGTAGAAAAATGACATTCACCCAATTGAGAGAGTTGTTCATTACTTGCTGATTTCTTCATTCATTATCATTCTAGGAATGGGACTTAATGCATTCATAGTACCCTTTAAAAACCAGGCACGGGTTCTCGGGGGTGGGGAGGGCCTGTGTGGCTCAGTTGGTTAAGTGACCGACTTCAGTTCGGGTCATGATCTCGTGGTTTGTGAGTTTGAGCCCCGCGTTGGACTCTGTGCTGACAGTTCAGTGCTTCGGATTCTGTGTCTCCCTCTCTCTCTGCCCCTCCCCCACTCACTCTCTGTCTCTCTTTCCTTCAAAAATAAATCAACATTAAAAAGATTTAAAAAAATAAAAATTAAAAATTAATAAAAACCAGGCACGGGTTCTCAATCCAAGAATTTACTGAAAACCATTTTGGGTTTTGTTTTTTTTTTTAAATATAATTTATTGTCAAATTGGTTTCCACACAACACTCAGTGCTCATCCCAACAAGTGCCCTCCTCCTATGGAAAACCATTTTGAAACCATTTGCATTTTCAGCAGCCCAGTCTCCTGAGAAACCACTCCTGCTAGGACTCCGTCCAAGGAAGAGATCAGCTCCCTCAGGAAAGCAGGACCGCAGCCCCCACCATCCCCAACCGAGCAGCAGGTCACTCGGAAATCTGTACACGAGGGTGATTCTCTAGGCTGAACGGTGGCCACTGCCTTTCCTGCCAGGCAGCTGTGGAACGTTTGTTTGGGATAAGAACGCTCCACTGGCCCAGCTTCTGGGTGGTGCGAGGCCGTTCTCCGTAATCCAGGGGAAGAGGAAGCAAAACGGGAACAGAGAAAGCTCCCGTCTTCTGGCTCCAAGTGGCTTGCCTCCTCTGTGGTACAAGAGGGAAACTGTGCATGGAGAGGGTGTTGCAGATTCTTCTTACCCAAGAGTTAGTATTTTGTACATTTTCATTCGTCAGACCCTAGTGGTTCCCTCCAAAGTAGAGCAGGAGCTCTCTGAGTGGACGGCCACTTGCCCTGAGCTCCTGATGAACCAACACTTCCCTTTGCTCACCATGAAATGTACTGAACAATGTCCAGAGCACGCTCAGTCCTTGTGGCCGTCAGTACGACTGGGCACCGCTGCCCCGCCCGCGTACACGCTCCCCAGTCACTTGTGTTTCCTCCTAAGCCTGCTTAGGCTGCCTACACAAGCATAACTTAATGTTTAGTGAAATCAGAAGTGATTGGTAAAAAAAAAAAAAAAAAAAAAAGTTTGCTGATTCACTGAAAACATAGTGGAATGATTTAGAAAGAATCAACAAAGCAGAGTTGTTGCTGTTGTTTTTTTTTTTTTAAGTCTGTCAAATTAAGTGTGCATGAGATAATCATAAAAAATCTGGTGGGAGAGCATCATTGAAACAGCAAATTCTGCAAGGTGGCTGCTCCCCAGGGGTCTCATGGTTTAGAGAAACCAAAATTGGATGCGTCAAAAGATGCAACTTTGGTGTGGCTTGTCCAGAAAAGACGATGTGGCGCTCCATATCAGGTGATTTGTTCACAAAGGAACTGTCTGAGCCCAACCCAGAGCCCTTGTTATGATTTCCTGGCCTCTCAGTTCACCACCCAACTTCTGGGTTCGAGCTTGCAGGATAAGCCGGCTTTGTGAAACATCTACTTACCTGCACTTAATACTCTCCTCTTGATTATTAGTAGTAGCCCACCTCCCTCCTTCTGGAAACATAGATTACTGAGTGGGTGCAGGAGAAAACATGAGAGTGGCAGTCAGAGATCACAGATTCTAGTCATTACCTGAACTGTATCTTAGAAGTCACCTTATCTCTTCAGGCCTCAGTTTCCTCATCTATAAAGTGTCTACTGAGGAGGGATGCAGGGTGAGAAGTAGACGCTAACACAAAGAGGGGGGCGTCACACTAAATGTTCACGTTTCTCAGGTTCTTGAAAATGTTGTTCTGTGTAGTTCAGCTCATACAAGATAGGCAGTGTTCCCGAAAACATTTACTCATCTTTATTTGGAACATAAAATAAAAATATTTGGAAAAAATATACAAATTTATTGTTAATGATAAGAATAAGCAAATGTATTTCAGAAAGATAATATTACTTAGGGGCACCTGGGTGGCTCAGTCGGTTAAGTGTCTGACTCTTGATTTCAGCTCAGGTCATGATCTCATGGTTTGAGCCCCATATCGGGCTCTGGGCTGATAGCATGGAGCCTGCTTGGGATTCTGTCTCCCTTTCTCCTTGTCCTTCCTCCACTTGCTCTCTTTCTCTTAAAATAAATAAATATAAACTTAAAAAAAAAAGAAAGGTAATATTATTTAGAAATTTTTACTACAAAGAAAAAAATGTAAAGTGATATATACACTTCTAATACAAGAATACAAGTTTATATATAATAAACACACCATATTTGTGTGCACACACGTATATACGTGTATGTGTGTACATGTATACACACACACACACACACACACACACACAAATAAGATTCAAGTTACCAACATGCAATTGATCATTTGTATCCTTATGGTTTGAGAATGGGAAAAAAGTCTCTAAGATGCCACATCTCCAATGTCCATGCTTTCTATAATAAGCTTTTGGGAAAAACCATACTTACTAATTTACAGTTCCAAAGTGGACTACAAGCTTTAGTTCTGGGAATAGCATGTAACATAAAATTGTTCAAAGATTTTCAAGGATTAATTTTAATTTTACAAGTACAAGACTGCAAACAGTTCTGGCTGGAGAACACAAACTACTCAAAGAAACAAACGCTGCCTTCTTTAAGTTTTTTTTTTTTAACATTTAGTTATTTTTGAGGGACAGAGAGAGACAAAGCATGAGCAGGGAAGGGGCAGAGAGAGAGGGAGACACAGAATCTGAAGCAGGCTCCAGTCTCCAGGCTCCGAGCTGTCAGACAGAGCCCGACTAGGAGCCTGAACCCATGAATCGTGAGATCATGACCTATGCCGAAGTCAGACACTTAACCGACCAAGCCACCCAGGCGCCCCCAAATGCTGCCTTCTTTAAAATCTAGAGTTCTGCAACAGAACTACAATGAAAAATTAGCTCAGGATTCAACTTAAATTACAAATGAATTTCTTTAACAGCAATGAGGCATGTCAAAAATACATGCTTCTAGATAAGAGGAAAATTACCAGAGAGCACCAATATTGTTTGGATATTTCTTTCATTTTTATTAGGATGGTACCTGAGGTATCCCGTGCCAAAAAAATTAGACACAAAAACTAGACTCCTACGCAAATATAAGAGATTTAAACTAGGCACGCATCACCTTTTAAAAGAACCATTTGCCACTTGCGAGTGGGAAAAGTAATTGTACCATTCGGTTTACACACTGCCTTAGAATCTATATCAATTTCAAGTTTTCTTTTACGATTCAGTTATTCCAAGAGTCTGAAAATATTTCATTAAAAATTAATGTGTTACCCACACAAATGGCAAATATTGAAAAATGGAAATATAAATACAAACTAATAAAAATAGTAAGTCTACTAATACTGAAGAGGAAGGAAGACAGGAGGGGGAGGCGAGCATGTGAAAGGGAGAGAGAGTTTAAACATCCGGTTTCTATTCTGGACCGTTTATAGAAACAGACAGACACAGCAAGCGGAAGCCAAATATATTCTCGGGCTCTGACAGGATTTGTTTTCTATCTTGTCATTATTTGTACTATATTCTTCCTAATACTGCTTCTCCGGTGTTCTAGATTTCCTGACCGACGATACCAGTCTTGCTGAGAGCTTGCACAGGAGAGCTGCGGAGGGCTGGGCGCCTGGGCGCCTGGCTGCCTGGTATGTTCCCTCGCTGCAGTTTGTAGGCACGAGACCACCACGACTACGTCCCCTGTCCTGTGCATCCTTCCCAAATCCCTCCGAACAACTTCCTGAGGATCGACACATGATCCCTGGTCTATTGCACAAAGGTCCAGACGAACACCGGGTGCCTATTTCACTAAGGCTTGAACAAAAGCAAACGAACTCACTCAACACTCTTTGTTTGCTCATTTTACAAGAGTGATTTCATGTCAAACAGCAAGCAAGTGCCTACCTTACTCTATCTCAGCCCTTGCAATTTAAATGGCATGGAGAGAAAGTCACATTGCTTATTAAACATGCAGCCGTGGACACACTTGTCCCTACATCAAAATAACACACAATAGAGTTCTCCTACACCAAAGATAATGAGGGAACTATTTTGAAAATATGAAAGATTTGTTTATGCAGACTATAAAAACATCCCTTTGCATCAAAATAAGTGTCCCTCTTTATTGCACACTGATTATTTTCTATAGAATTTAAATTGTACATGAAAGTATAATTGTGCCTTGTTTAATGTAAATTGATTGTCTCAATTATTGGGAAAGGGTCTGAATTTTAATGGACTATTTTGCTGGAGATGTGCCAAGCGCATCAGCAAAAACTCTAATAGCTCTCACTGTGGAGGTACACAGCCAAACAGTTTGAGGGAAATCGGGAAAGACGGTAGGCTCCAGGATTGGTCCTAAAGTGGTCCAGAATCTAGTAAGCTTTTCTCCACGAGCAAGAAATCAGCCGTTAACTTTCAACGTTGAAAGGTTCTGTGACAGTGAGGCTGAAATTTGGTCTGAAAAAATGGCAAGGTCCACATATCAGTAGAAAGGACTTCTGAGGCTGTACTTTTTTGTTTTAATGTTCTTTCGTTCTACAGATTAGGTGATCTATGCAAATCAGGGCTTTCCCCTAAAGGTGGAACTGACATAAAATCCCGTAGCCCTGTGTCACACAGGCACGAAGATACAGTTGAACGCAACACTTGAGTGTCTGAGGGAAGCCACCCCAGGAAGTTGGCTGCAGACACATCCCAGCAGCAGGCCACCATGGTTACTGCTTGACATATCTCCTTTTTATAAATCCAGTGTCTATGAAGTCAAGCAGATCTCCTCCATACTTAGAATCACGGGCAAGAGCAGACCTCGGCCGTTTGGCTACCCAGATGGTTGCAACATCGCTCTAGTTAAATTACAACCAGTGACGCCAGAGGTATAGATCCACATCTGCCCAGAACTGCCAGCTTCCTAAGATCTTTTTCTCAAAGCCTCAGCCTCGAGAAGCACTGCTGAGATAGATGTAAAAATCGCCTCCGGTCATAGTATGGTGAACTATTTACTACACAGCCAAACTTATATCTTGGCTATAAGCCATCATGAATTTAAACTGCTATCTATTTGAGATATTTTAGGAATTGACAATACAAAGTTTTAATCATTTTGCTCCCCAAAGAGCCTCTTTTTGCAACGGAAAGCTGGCACTATTAATCTAGACATAGAAACAGATATTATAGATATTATCTTTAACACCCATCCTTTCTAGGGCATAGTGCAGAGTATAGATTGAGATTTGGGTCAGTGATAAAAATTTCTTCTCCTAGGGGTGCCTGGGTGGCTCAGCCAATTGAGCAACCAACTGTGGCTCAGGTCATGATCTCACGGTTTGTTGAGTTCGAGCCCCACGCCGGGCTCTGTGCTGACAGCTCAGACCCTGGAGCTGCTTTGGATTCTGTGTCTCCCTCTCTCTGTATCCCTCCCCTGCTGACACTCTGTCTCTCTCTCTATCTCAAAAATAAATAAACATTTAAAAAAATTTTAAAAATTTCTTCTCTTATTCATCAAACTTTTCTATGATGCTAAAATTTCTATGATGGTAAAGAATTAAGCTGAATATAAGGCATTTCTTTTTATAACTGAGCCCAGAAAGAGCAACCTCAATGTTAAGATAGTTCAATGTTCACATTTCCTATAACTTTTTTTTTTTTTTTTTAAGGACACAGAGTTTCCTGGCCACTGGATGGTTGATTAAAATTCCCTGTTTCATGATTAGCTGTCTCAAATTTTGGAAAATACACCCTAACAATATGGATTCCAATAAAATGCCACACCCAGGGCACACCATTTCACTGCATGTGTATGAAGAGCTGCGGCAAAGCAACTGAACCAGGAGAGAGGAAAAATAATGTAAAAATGAGGGGAGTCCTAGACAAACAAGGGGAAGGTAGGGAAGGAAGGGGCAGGTGAGTAGCCCTCACTGGCGGGAAAGCAGCCCCGTGTGAACCACACATTTGGCATATTTAACACCCATCCTTTCTCCCATGCCCACATTTGCAGAGGGCTGGGTGAGCTCCACTTAGCAGCTAGAGTAGGCAATGCATCAGCTGGATGGATGTCTACTTTCTCTCTCGTCTAGCATATAAACACTAACAATTTGCATTTAGTGCAAGAGAGTGACTCGAAAGTCACTTTCATGCTGCTTTTCTATATTTCTACAAAATGCCTTTAAAATCCCCGCTCCTTACTGGGTGCTCAGTCAATGAAGTGTTTGACTCTGGATTTCAGCTCAGGTCATGATTTCATGGTTTGTGGGCTCAAGCCCTATGTTGGGCTCCTGACAGTATGGAGTCTGCTTGGGATATTTTCTCTCTCTCTCTCTCTCTCTCTCTCTCTCTCTCTCTCTCTCAAAATAAATAAACGTTAAAATACCTGCTTTTTAAACTGTCGCATACTTTTCATGGATGATAAGGAGAAAATGGTTCTGCTTATCATGTTCATACATACACAAACATTTCAAGGAGAGTAACAATTTTTTTAACCAATTAATTTCTGGAAAACAAAGGCCCAGAAAATCACCGTATATCATCAGGATATTATCAGAAAACCAAACATGCTCTTTAAATCTGTTACATTTCCACTGCCAGCGAGCAGTCTGCATGTTATGCATGGCGAGAACAATGCATGAACTTGCTTTACCCCCTAAATGTACATGTTCAACTAAACAAAGGAAAACGCTTTAAAGGGTCTAAAGACATTGTTCCTTGTGTAATCACTTCCGAAGTTATTTTGTTCAAAATTACCAAAGAAATGTTAAAAACAACAAGGAATCCCACAAAGGAGTCCATTCATCATGTTCGATTGATTCTAGATTGCAATCTTTTGTGCAACATCAGAGCTAAAAGAGCACAAAAGCCTGGTGCCCAAGGGGCTGGGCGTCCGGCTTGCAAATGCACGAGTCCTGCCTGCCACGCTGAGGCTCCAGCTCTTCCTGAGACTGCCCTGTGAGCTCTCCGACCAGCAGATAAACCACCCTGCCTCAGCCAGGTCTGCCTCGGAACACAACCCCACAAAAAGCAGCCTAAAACTGAGTATCTCCTGAGAAAATGGAAGGTTCGGCCATCTCATCAGCAGAGCCCAGCTAGTGTTCAAGGGAAGCCTGCTATTTTGGGTTTTTCTTTTCCTTTGATTTATTTTCTAGTTAGCGATGGCCTACTATTTAATTGGAATTGCAAAATAAGACCCAAGAATGAATTATTTTCTTTAACAAAAACATACATTGCAGCAGCAGACCTGAAGCTCCTGTCAGTCTCAGAACAACCCAAGGTGGGGCGCGGTGGGGGATACATTCTCCCCTCCTTTTATGGATGAGGACACTGAGTCACTGAGAGAGGAGTGCCTTGCCCAAGAGGAGTGACAGCCTGTTCAGCAGTGGGGCTGGGATTAGAACCCAGGCAGAAGGCTTCAGAAACTGCATGTTCTTAACCACTATGCACCATATGCTCCACTGGTAATTAAAAAATCTTTTCAAAAACTCATTTAGTCTTGCTGTAACAGGTTGGGGGGGGGGGAGCTCTAGGCACATCAGCCTGAAGAGCCCCTAGCAGGGAATTTGACTTTTAGATGTCACACTGTCACTCACAGGTTGGAATGGGGAAATATGCCAGGGAACTTCACAGCTCAGGACTCCAGGGTCCTGGGGACCAGCCCTAGCTCAGATGCTGGCTGGTGGGGGACCCTTGCGGAGGTACTGCAGTATGAACTCTGGTGTTGGATGGCCCTGCATTTCTAGATCGGCCCTACCACTATGCATTAGCTAAGTGACAATGGTGACCATGGTAAGTCACATAACCTTTAGGAGTCTCAGTTTGCCCCTCTAAAACACAGAAGACAAGAATACTATCTTAAGAGTACTGATCTAATAGTTGCATTCCATACGGCCTCTCTGCTGCTTTACTTACAAAACTACGGTCTTGTGTCAGAGATCACCAAGTCCCAACTGCCTAAGACGCACTGGGATTCCATGACACCATGACTGTAAGACAGCTGATCTTATAATAATGCTATATTTATATAGTGCAGAGTTTCCCCCTCCCCCAGTTTTCATACCTAGGATCTGATTTGATCCTCATAATTATTTTACATGGTCTTTAATCCCCATTTCACGGATAAGGAAATTAAGGCTCAAAGAGCTTACTTAAGCCTGTCCAAAATCCTATGTTGGCAGGTGACATAAACCCCGAGCTTCTGCTCCCTAGCCACTGTCCTTTCCTTATGATAATTTGTTGTTTCCACAGAAGACAGGAAACCTATTTGCAGTAAGCTTGCAAATTAATGAAGAAAAAATGAAGGAATAAGAAAAATAGAAATAACTACTGACTGCTGTAGGGTCCCAGAGGAATGGAGTAGCAGTCTCTGGGTGCGGTATGTCACAGAGCTTGTCCTGAGGAAGAGTCTCAGGCATCCAGAGAGTACGGCACTCAGTCTTGCCTGGAAAGGAAAAGAAGCCAAGGTAGAGATTCCAGGAGGAGAAGTGAAGAAAAGAAAATGAAAGACACCTAACCAAAGACACATTTGCAGGAATGAGCATAGTCAGTGAAAGGTCATGGATCGGTCTGGAAGAGAAGAAGCAGCAGAGGGTACAGGGAATGCACATAATGAAGTCTCTCTCAAGGGCTGGCCTTGAGGCTGACACTATGTAATGTCATTACCCCTGACAGGTGTATCAATCAGCGTCTCTTGGTGCCACCTTCTCCTGGGCTCTCAGTACCTCACTGCTGCCCTCGAGCCCACTGGTCCCATGGTGGCCATCTTGGTCTGCCACTGAGGCACACTGCCCACATCTCAACTCATGGGCTCCTCCTGCCACTCAGAGTCAAATGCCATGTCAAACCCTAGAATTTAGGATCTGGCTTCTGAGGTAGCTCTAAAAGGACTGGTTAATTTAGTCCAAAGTGCAGGTGAATTATCTCCCATGGGGAAAATTCTGGACCCACGGGAGACATGAGACAGAACCTGGACAGATAAAATTCGTTCTCTTTTCCTCCCTCCAGTGGGCTACTGGGAGGCAATTTCTTTGTAACAGGTTTGTCCAGAAGCATCTGTATGGTTGTGTCTCTATGGTTTATTATGAAACAGTCACCAGTATGATAATACATCGTCTTACATTGTTCTCCATTCTTCCATGCCTCACCTTCCTTTCCCTCACTCATTGTCCTGGGATAGCAGCAAGCAAACATCTGCCCTTAATTCTTGCTTAGGTTCAAAAACAATGGAAATGAAGGGATTGGCAAAATCTTCACTGATATCACGCACTTGGTTAATTAATATATCTAAAAACAGATAGAGAGAAATACACACCAGAGGAATAAGTCATAGAAATGGAAATCATCTCATAATGCAAGAAAAATACTAGCGAAAACAATCTATGAACTCAGGCAATATAAACAAGGTACAAAATTAAGGATATGAAATGCTGAGCAGAAAGTGTCCAGGGGGCCACTCTGGCTTTGCAAGTGTGAGACAAACATCACCGTATTCAAAAAGTTGACATCACAGACAGTCTTTCCCGATGTAAAATCCTTCAACAGTGCTCAGGATAAACTCCAGGCATTTTTACATGATTCAAGAGAAAGACTCTTCCAGATCTACCCTAACAATGAGGAAAAAGTTAGATAATCAATAAAACCATAACTTTTCTTGAGCCAACCAGGGCTGAGGTCACTAGACAACCACACGAACTCAATTCCAAAAGGTGATATGCCGCTCTGAGGAGAGACAGAAACTTTTGAGCTATTTTGTCTTTGGAAGAGACTGGGAAAGAGCAGTGGCCACAATAAATGTAGGTAAGAGGAAAGCAGGTGAAGATTTTAATGCACTCTTAGAGTATGGCCTCTTTAACAGTCTAGAATCCCCATAAGTCCCAGACAGAGGAGGGTAAAAGGGATTTGCACTCATTGTCAAGGACCTCTCCACAGGCTTCCTTCCATTGGATGCTCACAAGAAAGATGGGGGGCAGGAGAGGAGACCACAGAGCTCCCCTTGTACCTCTCCAGCTGGGGCACAAACACAAAACCCTGCCCCCTAACTAGACTCTTTTGTCATACAAAGCAAAAGCCTCAAGCTTCTGGATGAGGGGTAAGAAACCTGAGGAAAAGGTCCTGGGGGAAGGTGAGAGGTAAAAGCTATCTTCCTCTGGAAGATGGGTGGAAACCTTGTGCACAGGGACCAAGGAATAGACAGTTACTGAGGGAGGGGTAGAAGCAAATCCATCATGGTGTGATAACAAATGTCTGAAATGCAGCTCTCTCTCGGGGGTGGTGGGGATGGGGAGAGAGAAGAGGTCCTCTTTCACGTCTGCCGATTTCTGTGATGTGAATCCTTCTGCCACAGCCAATTTAAAACTACCAACACGGGGGCACCTGGGTGCCTCAGTCAGCTGAGTGTCTAACTTCAGGTCAGGTCATGATCTCACGGTTCATGTGTTCAAGCCCCACATCAGGCTTGCTGCTGTCAGCACAGAAGCCACTTTGGATCCTCTGTCCCCCTGTCTCTCTGCCCCTCCCCTACTCACATTCTCTCTCAAAAATAAATAAAATATTAAAAAAAATAAAACTACCAACATGATGTCAAATGCCTCACACATTTCTAAAAATTTAATAATCAGCTCCAGCATACAAAGGAGCTGACCCTGTGGAAGCCTTCCTATGAAGTCCATCCCATCCCCATCCCCATCATAAGCCATGATGACAGTCTTAATAGAAAGGCTAGAAATAAAAACAAACAAACAAACAAAAAAGCATCAGAAATAAAGAATACATGTGATGGGCCTATTGGCAGAAGGAACTCAACAGACTGGGAAAATCATTAAGTTTGAAGACTGGCCAACAGAAATGATCCCAAGTGAAATACAAAGATGGGGGAGAGAGTCTAGAATGGTATACCCAAGAGCTATGGGCCACCATCAGATGGTCTAATCAATGTGTAAGCAGAGGTCCTGAAGGAGGAGAGACAGGGAGAGGATGGGAAGACCTGACCCCTCTGCCTACTTCCTCCACCTCATCTACTATTCAGTCTCCCTTTAGATTTTAAAGCCATGGTGTCAGTTCTTGAAGAGACCATGTTCTCCTTGACCCCCAGGACCTTCACACACGTACTCCTTTTTCTCGGTTAAGATTACTTCTACCTCTTTCCAGGATTCAGTCAGGAACTGTTTCTCTAAAGAACTGTACCCTGTCCCTCCAAACCTGGGTAAGGTGCCAGTCTGACGTGCTCCCAGAGCACCCTGGGTTAATCGTATTAGAGTAGATTATTCCACTGGGATTACCGTGTGCTTCCCTTGTGGGTCTGGAAACTCCTTAAGGGTAGAGATGATGGCTTTTTGCTTTTGTATGCTCAATGCTTAATAAATGTTACTAAATATAAGGATATATTAATACGCCAGAAGATATAAAATAGAGCTCAAGCCAGACAATCTAGTACAGGTTTTCATATTTAACATGCAATGTTTAAAATTCTAGTTCACAGCAAAGCAACAAACATGACTACTGATATTAAAAATAGATCCTACTTAACTTAAAAGCACAAAATTAAATTTTGTTTATTAAAAAAATTTTTTAAGTTTATTTATTTATTTTGAGAGGCAGAGCACACAGGAGGGGAGGAGGGAGGGAGAGAAAGAGAGAGAAAGAGAATCCCAAGCAGGCTCCACACTGTCAGTGCAAAGCCCGAGGGGCTCGAACTCACAAACCATGAGATCATGACCTGAGCTGAAATCAAGAGTCAGACGCTTAACTGACTGAGCCACCCAGGCACTCCAGCACTAAATTAACTTTTGAATCATAAGGGTTAAGGTAATGAAAACGCTCATGAGAAGTTCTCAGTCTACCTAAACAATAAAACCAGAGACAGAAATTTGGCTCTAAAGAGTGAGCTCACTCAAAGCGGTTTACGTTGGAAGAAATGCGTAGGGATTTTAAGCATGGAAATACACTTTTTGTCCTGTAATGTCAGAACAGAAATTTGCCTGCTCTTTCTAGCAAAGGCTCTGTCCAAAGAGTGTTCAGTGCACATAACCTCTAGTGGTTCTTTGTACAATTTGAACATATGTTTAGTACTTATTTTTAATTGAATATTTTTCAGTATCCAGACTTAATTGTGAAAAAATATAATATAATAAACATTATAAAAATATTATAACTGGCTTATAATGGTTGGTTTGCTAAAATATTTGTCTCCAAAATGGCATTAGCTATTTCCTACTGCTTTATGTTCTTAGAGTTTTTATTTTTAAATTTTTAAACGTTGTAACAATTTCCTTCCCAGGAATAGAAGTTAAAATCTGTTAGTTTTTTGTTTGGTTGTTTGTTTGTCTGTTTGTCCTCACTCCCAACTATGCTGAAAATATGACTTTTTAAAACAAGTATCCCTTTTGAAATTTTATTTGGGGCTCATACTGAACACTTCCACCACTGAATGGAGCACGTATACACATAAACACACACACATTCACATACTCTCACTTAGAAAACCTTAGACATATCCCAGGTATGGTCCAAGATTTTTCTCCATACACCAGTTGTTGGAGATTCAGAAGGGATTTCCCCATAGAAACAATATTTACGTAAACATGGTATTTTATTTCACAGACTAGCTCATGAGAGCCAATTTAACCCATAATGTAAATAAACTACCTTCTAGAATGTTCGCCTCTGAAGTTCTTGTTCCATCCCCATCCCCAGAATCTGGAAGAGAGCCTGGCGTGTGTTAATGGGCTGATAAGTATGTTGAACAGAGGATATTGAATGAATAATAGTGCGAACATTTGTTGAGCACTAAGTCTGTGTCAGGCACCATTCTAAAGACTTTTCATGGATTATTTTAGGCAACGATCACATTCCTATAAGGTTGCATTTTTCAGATGAAGGAAGTGAGGGAGTGAGGATGATGAAAAGTAAGATTTCAGGAATTTGCTCATGACCACATGGCTAAGAAGTGGCAAACAAGAAAAACCCAGAGGGTCTGGTACTTGGATGCATGCTCTTAACTACCATACACTTGTCTCTTTACTTCCCGTTTTAGGTCTTACAAGCAGAGGACTAGAACCTGAAGGCAGCTTAAAGAATATAAGTCCCAGAAGGGCAGGGATATCTGTCTGCTTGTCGAGTGATTTATCCAAAGCATATCAGTGCTATATGATAAGCACTCAAAAAAGATTTCATGAATAAATGAAAGGGAGGCTTTTTCCCCCCTTTTCTTGGGTATTGGGCCTATTCTAGAAAGATGTGTGAATTATATTAAAACGTCTGTGGCAACTTCCTTACTCTGTTTTGTTGGGTATCTTTCCATTTCATCTATTCTCAGGTGATCAGCTATGACAGTGCCTGCCTTCTTCCAATTGTAGTGTCTAGACAGGCTGCTCTAAATAACGTATTATCCACTCCCGGATCAGAATTCTAATTCCTGGAGTTACAACCTCCTCTGTTATTGGGAGGAAAGCAATCTGACTTCAGGTCTTCCCATTAAAATATAATCGAACCTGGCTTCCAGCCCTCTTAGGGACTTGTCAATAATACATGGAATAATTGGATTTTAAAGTGATTGCTGGCTAACCCCAACTGGCTCATAATTTTGGTATAATTTGGGGGGAAAGGGTCAAGTTTTCTAAGTTGTTCCTGGTTTTCGTAGCTTCCTCCTTTCCTCTACACAATACTCTCAGATTGTTTGTCCTTAGACCCTCTAGGGAGGCAGCCTACCTAATTCCCCACATCTCCATGGTCCAGCAACATGAAGGCTAGAGATACCCAAGAAACATTTCAAAATAAACAGGATGCAGCTTCTTTCTCAGCACCATATGGATTACTTATCATCTTCTATAATTTTATATTACAAAATAATGGTATATAAATAAATCTAAAATAGCACAGGAGTTATGTTGATTTACTTTTAACAGTATGTTGTCAGTTACCCAAAAAATACAGATTCCCAAGCAGCACATCGCCAAAGCAGTGCCTCTCTAAAGCAAATTGGTGAGGGTGGGAGGAGATGGGAGGTGGGGATTATACATACATTTGCTTTAGCAAGACAGATGCAGACAATTCACTCTGAATTACAATTCATACCGGACTTGAAACACAGTTATGGAGAAGACAATACGCTGCTGGAGCAAGTACGCAATATGGAACCCTGGGAGGTTAACAAAACAACTCAGGACAAATGAAATTAACTACCATGAAGCTAAATGAAGAGCATTTTACAAGTGAAAGCAAGAACAGCAGCATTAAACACCCAGATGACCTCAGGGCAACACTAATGAGACATCAGTAACTGCATGCCCTGCGCCCCCAGATCATCAGAAGTCAAACTACCTGAGTTTGTGTGGGGTCCTGGGAGATTGGCAAGGCGCGGAAGCCAGTGGAATATTGCGTTAGCATTCTCAATAAATTGTTTTGATTATAAAAACTAAATCTTGGTACTTTTAAAACTTCCACGGGGGCGCCTGGGTGGCACAGTCGGTTAAGCGTCCCACATCAGCCAGGTCACGATCTCGCGGTCCGTGAGTTCGAGCTCCGCGTCGGGCTCTGGGCTGATGGCTCAGAGCCTGGAGCCTGTTTCCGATTCTGTGTCTCCCTCTCTCTCTGCCCCTCCCCCATTCATGCTCTGTCTCTCTCTGTCCCAAAAATAAATAAACGTTGAAAAAAAAATTAATAAAAAAAAAAACTTCCACGTAATAGATTTTAAACTGCCCCTGAGAACTGCAGAATGGTCCTATGATGTTGGGTCAATCTTCTGCCATCATGACCTAGGGCACTTAGGTTTGTAAGTTGATTAGTCTTCTAAATGAGGGAAGATCAACTCAAAACATTTCCTCAGGGACAGGAAAAGCTGTATGACTATAGACCCAAAGCCAACATCAATGGACTTCTGATTCACACAAGTCAGAACAAGAGATCAAACAAACACTCCAGGACAACCGACTCTTGCCCAGGCTGCCAATGGAGGTGAGTCCCCCGAGATACCCCTTCTTCTTGCCTGTGGAGCTCCTGGAGACATGAGAACAGCAGGAGGGACCTCCCAGGAGATGGTCTGTGATGCCACTCTGGAGCTCTCTGCCCCCCATCAGCCCAAACAGAGGGAGCCTGCAACCAGGGGAGAGAGGCAGAGGGAGTAGACCCTTTTCACCTCTGTACCCCCTAGCCTCGAGTGGTGACTGGGACTAAGTAGATGCCCGATAAACAGAGAATAAGCCAATTCTGGCCTCAGCTCACTTTACCAGGACCCTATCTGGGAAGCCACATTCATAAGCTCATATCCTTCTCTGAGCCACCTCTGCGCAATGCAAGAGGTGACCCACTCCTGGTCCAGGATTAATCCTGGCTCAAGCTTGGTGTCCTGGAAATCTCCAAATTCATCTGATTCTCAAACCCCTTCCAGAAATACATACTTTTGTGAACCCCCTTAGGAATCAGTGAAATGATTTCATAGTTTTTATATGGTATGATTAAGAGAGATTTTTAAAGTAATAAATTGTATTTGGGATAGGTATACATTAAAACTTTTTAATATAAGGCTTATTTTTAAAGTAATTTTCCTGAACCTGAAAATGTCCTAAGAAACATCACCTATTAAAAAATATGATGAGAAATGGATTTGCATGGTCTCTACCTATCTCCCCACAAGATGCTTAATAATTTCTCTTGAGCGGAGAGATCTGGCAGACACTATCTCGACCAAGTGATCAAAGTCCACACCACCAGTGGCAGGACATGGTGACGGCTCGTTCCCCTCAACATGATGCACTGAGGACACAACCCTGTGGGATTCATGCCAAAAATGCCCGACCTCAGCCTAACGATGAGGAAAACTCAGACAAACCCACACTGACAGCCACTCCACAGACGGGGCAGTTCTCATCCAAAGTGAGGCACTGTCACGGATCAGGTTTTTCCACACGAGAGAAATTATTAAGTGTCCAAAGACTACTAAAGAGGGGCACCTGGGCGGCTCAGTCAGTTAAGCATCTGACTTCGGCTCAAGTCATGACCTTGCGGTTTGTGGGTTCGAGCCCCGCTTCAGGCTCTGTGCTGACAGCTGAAGCCTGGAGCCTGCTTCAGTTCTGTGTCTCCCTTGCTCTCTGCCCCTCCCCTGCTTGCTCTCTCTCTCTCTCTCTCTCTCTCTCTCAAAAACAAAAAACATTTAAAAAAAAAGAGAGAGAGAGAGAGACTACTAAAGAGAACTACATGCAACATAGAATCTTCGACCAGAACTGGAATATTAGGGGGAAAACTAGTGACATTCTAATAAGGTCTAGAGATTAGTTCCTACGATTGCATCAGTGCTAATTTTCTGGGTCAGATAACTGAACCGTGGTTATTTCAGATGCTTACATTTGGGGGTGGTTGGGGTGAAGGACATACAGGAAGTCTCAACTTTTCTGTAGGTCAAATTTTTCAAAATAAAAAGTTAAATAAAAGTAATTTTCTGGGAATGCAAGCTGGTGCAGCCACTCTGGAAAACAGTATGGAGGTTCCTCAAAAAAACTAAAAATAGAACTACCCTACGACCTACAGCAATTGCACTACTAGGCATTTATCCACGGGATACAGGTGTGCTGTTTGGAAGGGACACGTGCACCCCCATGTTTATAGCAGCACTATCCACAATAGCCAAATGTCCATCGATGGGTGAATGGATAAAGAAAATGTGGTATATGTATATGCAATGGAGTATTACTTGGCAATCAAAAAGAATGAAATCTTGCCATTTGCAACTACCTGGATGGAACTGGAGGATATTATGCTAAGTAAAATTAGTCAGTCAGTGAAAGACAAAAATCATATCACTTCACTCATGAGGATTTTAAGAGACAAAAGAGATGAACGTAAGGGAAGAGAAACAAAAATAATATAAAAACAGGGAGGGGGACAAAACAGAAGCAACTCATAAATATGGAGAACAAACAGAGGGTTACTTGAGGGGTTGTGGCAGGGGGGATGGGCCAAATGGGTAAGGGGCACTAAAGAATCTACTGCTGAAATCATTGTTGCACTATACGCTAACTAATTTAGGTGTAAATTTTAAAAAATAAAAAAATAAAATAAATAAAGTAATTTTCTGGGGCACCTGGGTGGCTCAGTCAGTTAAGCATCTGACTTCGGTTTAGGTCCTGATCTTACAATTTGTGGGTTCAAGCCCCGCATCGGGCTCTGTGCTGACAGCTCGGAGCCTGGAGCCTGCTTCAGATTCTGTGTCTCCCTCTCTCTCTGCCCCTCCCCTGCTTGTGCTCTCTGTCTCTCAAAAATAAATGAATGTTAAAAATTTTTTTTTAAATAATTTTCCTATGTAACAAATAATGCCAGCTATTTCATTTACATAAATTAAATTCTTAATGAATTAATTATATAAGCAAAAAGGCACAATTGGCCAGTAACATAATACGTTTTAGGAACAAAGTGTTCTCTAAAATGTAGATTTTAAATTAAATTGATGTATAAGAATCAAAAACCTACAAAAATAGCTACATGATATTTTTGAGGATTCTTGTTTTTTTTAATGCAAAATTCAACTGTTACTCTTATTGCTTCATTTGTCTATTGTCTTTTTTTTTTTTTTGAGAGTAGTTTAAGACTCACAGCAAAACTGAGGGGAAGGCACAGAAACTTTTCATATATCCTCCCGTCCCCACACATGTGTAGACCACCAGCCACTATCAGCATCCCCAGAGAGCAGCACATTTGTTACAACTGATGAATGGACATTGACACATCACAGTCACCCCAAGTCCACGGTTTACATTAGGTTCATTCTTGGTGTTCTTCATTTTATGGGTTGAGACAAATGTAGAATGACATGTAGACATGCAGACACTATTAGGGTATCATCCAGAGTATTTTCACCGCCCTAGAGATCCTATGTTCTCCTCCCCACTGGTACCCATGGCAACCACTGATCTTTTTACTGCCTCTGTCATTTTGTCTTTTCCAAAATGTTATACAGTTGGAATCATGCAACACGTAGCCTTTTCAGACTGGCTTCTTTCACTTAGCAATAAACATTTAAGGTTCCTCCATGTATTTTCAAGGCCTGAGAGCTCATTTCTTTATAACGCCGTGTGACATTCCACTGTCTGCTCGTTCCACACTTTATCCATGCACCTACTGAAGGATACCCTACTTGTTTCCCAGTTTTGACAATCATGAGTAAAGCCTCTTATAGACATCTCTGTATAGGTTCTTGGGTAGACACAAGTTTTCAACTTCTTTGGGCAAATACCAAAAAGCATGACTGCCGCACCATACATTCAGTTTGGTAAGAATTTGCCGAACTGTCTTCCATTTTGCATTCCCACCAGCAGTGAATGAGAGTTCCTACTGCTCCACATCCTTGCTAGCATTTGATGGTGTCGGTGTTCTGGATTTTGACCATTCTAACAGGTATGTAGTGGTACCTCACTGTAGTTTTAATTTGCGCTTCCCTGAGGACATATGATTTGGAGCATTTTTCTTATTTGCCATCTGTATCTCTTCTCTAGTGGGGTGTCTGCTAAGGTCTTTGGCCCATTTTTTAATTGGGTTGTTTGTTTTCTTACTGTTGAGTTTTAAGGGTTCTTTGAGTATTTTGGACAATAATCCTTTATCAGATACGCGATATTTTCTTCCAGGCTGTGGTTTGTCTCTTCTCATTCTCTTGACATCATGTTTCTCAAAGCAGAAGTTCTACACTTAAATAAAGTCCATCTTACCAATTACTTCTATCCTGGATCACGCCTTTGGTGCTGTGTCTAAAAACGTCATCACCATTCCCAAGGTCGTCTGGGTTATCTTCTAGGAGTTTCAAAGTTTTGAATTTAATATTTTGGTCTGTGATCCATTTTGAGTTAATTTTTGTGTAAGGCGTAAGATCTGTGACTCGATTTACTATTTTCTTTTTTCTTTTTTTTTTTTTTTGCACGTGGATGTCCACCTATCCCAGCACCATTTGTTGAAAAAGCTATCTTCGCTCCGTCGTATTGTCTTTGCTCCTTCATCAAAGATCATTTGACTATATTAATTTGAGCCTAGTTCTCTCTGTCCCGTTCCATGGATTTATTTGTCCATTCTTTCTCAAAGACTACACTGTCTTGATTACTCCAGTAAGTTGGATGTCAGATAGAGTCAGTCCTCGAACTTTGCTCCTCTCTTTCATTATATTGAAATTGTCTTGGCTATTCTGGATCTTTTGTCAGTCCATACAAACTTCAGAAGTAGTTTGCCACTACCCACATAATCACTGAAATTTTAATTGGGATTACATTAAATCTATAGGTCAGGTTGGGAAAAACTGACATCTTGACAATATTGACTTTTCTTATCTATGAACATGGAATATCTCTCCCTTTACTAATTCTTTGATTTCATTCATCAGAGCTTTGTAGTTTTCCTCATATAAATCTCGTACATATTTTGTTAGAGTTATACCTAAGTACTTAATTTCTAATTGTTAATATAAATGGTGTTGAATTTTTAATTTCAAATTCCAGTTGTTCATTGCTGGTATTTAGAAAAGTGATTAATTTTCATATATTAACCTCGTATCCTGCAACCTTATTATAACTGCTTATTACTTCCAGTAATTTTTTGTTGATTCATTCATATTTTCTACATAGATGTCACGTCATCTACAAAGACAGTTTTCTGTCATCCTTCCCAGTTTTTATGCCTTTTATTTCCTTTTCTGTCTTACTGCATTAGCTAGAACTTCCAGTGTGATGCTGAAAAGGAGGGGTGAAAGGGAATATCCTCATATCTGATCTTTGTGGGAAAGTTTCAAATTTCTCACCATTAAGTATGATATTAGCACTAGGTTTTTTGTACATGTTCTGTATCAAGCTGAGGAAGTTCCCCTCTACTTCTAGTTTTCTGTGAGTTTTTATCATGAATGGGTGTTGGATTTTTTCAAATGCTTTTTTCTGTGTCTATTAATATGATCATGTGCCCATTTGTGTGATGGGTTACATTAACTGATTTTTGAATGTTAAACCAGTCTTACACACGTCAATGATAAATCGTACTTCAATGTAGTGTATAATTCTTTTAAAATATTGTTGGGGGTGCCAGGGTGGCTCAGTCAGTTAAGCATCTGACTTTGGCTTAGGTAATGATTTTACAGTCCATGAGTTTGAGCACTGCATCAGGCTCTCTGCTGTGAACATGGAGCCACTTTGGGTCCTCTGTTCCCCTCTTTCCTTGCCTCTCCCCTTCTCTCTCTCTCTCTCTCTCTCTCTCTCTCTCAAAAATAAAATAAACATTTTTTCAAAAAGGCTTATAGAAGTCTGACAAAAGTTTAAAAAAATAAAATATTGTTGGATTCTATTTGCCAAATTTTGTCTTATTTTGCTTTTAAATGATAAATTAAGATTTCAGGCTTCTATTTTCAGGTACTTTGCTGAAAACAGTGAAGAGTCTTAATTACCCAAAATTGAAATGTCAGATTAGATAAAAATCAATACTTTCTTTTTCTTTTTCTTTTTTTTTTTAAGTAAGCTCTTGGCCCAACATGCGTCTTGAACTCACAAGTCTGAGATCAAGAGTCATATGCTCTACCGACTGAGACAGCCAGGCGCACCTACCTATTTTTTTTTAACGTTTTATTTATTTTTGAGACAGAGAGAGACAGAGCGTGAATGGGGGTGGGGGGGGTAGGGGGGGGCGGGTGGTCAGAGAGAGAGCAAGACACAGAATCTGAAGCAGGCTCCAGGCTCCAAGCTGTCAGCACAGAACCCGACATGGGGCTCAAACTCACAAACCACGAGATCATGACCTGAGCCAAAGTCGGACGCTTAATTGACTGAGCCACCCAGGCGCCCCCCCCCCATCCCCATTTCCTATTTTTAACACTGATTTTCAAGGAATAAAATTTATATTAGGAAAATACAACATAATAGATTTGGTAAAGATCATTTGGAGGTAGTTTATAGAAGAATTACCAATTTAAGACTCATTATTAATTTGTTACATTTCAGGCCTTTGGTCAATGGCTCTTATGTATGTAATGTAAGCTACACGTTACCTTAAGAAAGAAAATAAAACTATGTAAACCTGTATAACTGACAAAGCCCCCAGGATTGCTAGCTATTGTTGGTAACACAACACTTGACCACAGGGCAGCACACGCGTGCACCTAGTGGGTCTCTACTGGCTGTCAGCTTATTCCCTCTGCAAACACTGTGGAGGTCTCCCGTGGTTCTATTTTCTGCAGTGAAATATGGGAATCCACACTTATTTTAAAACATAACCAGAAAAAAGTGCCATTGCTGTCTTTAACGTGAATTCCCTAGACTGCCTTTGTGGACGCCAGGGATTCCAAATCACCACCTGGAAAATGTAACTTTCCTGACTCCACAACTTTAATGAACTTGACAATTAGAATTTAACACATTCACATCTACTCCAACCTAAAACCAAAAATTCTCTGTTTAAAATGTCCTTCTTCATCCATTTCCCTGTCCCCCACTGTTTGGTCTGTCTCTCTTGCTTCCTCAATGCTTCCCACTCTCCTCTGCCGACAGACTTCGTGAGAAAGCAGCTCAAATTTGCTGTATCAGTTTTTCAGCTCATGCTAACTTTTCAGCCCAATAGGGTTGCCATACACTGCTACCAACAATACTTATGTTCGTGTGACCAGTGCCGTGTCTACGTCACCAAGTCCACTGGATAGTTTGAGTCACTCAATCACTCAGCGCATCTGGTCGAGCCCTCCTCTTTCCTGAGACATTTGCATCCCTCGGAACACATGACAGCATGCTCTTCCGGCTTTCCACTTATTTCCCAGGTTACTTGTCTTCAAGTCTTTTACCAACCTCTACCTTATCTTTGAAAATACCCATGTTCTTTAGGGTCCAGCAAGCCCTATTTCCTTCTTACTGTATTCTCCCTCTAGGCGATCCACTACATCATTTACTCCCAAGGTTTCAAATATCCTCGATGGGCCAATGGAGACTTCCATCGCCAGCCCAGACCTGTCCCCTAAGCTGAGTCTCTATGGCCACCTGTTTATCTGACCTTTCCATTTGGACGAGGCATTGGCATGCTGAGTTCCACAGAGTCAAACTTAACACTTGGTCTCCTCCCAAAACCAAGCCATCTCCACTGCAGACCTGCTTCTTTTGAGCATGTCCTCTAAGTGGCACCACTATGTACCCATTGCTCAACTCAGAAATATGGGTATTATCCTTGATGTCCCCCATTACCACCCAACAGAGCCGACCAATTATTAAGTCCTGTTGATTTCACCTCCTACACGTTTCTCCAATCTCTTTACTTCTGTCCATCATTATTACCATCATATCAAGTCCAAGCCATTATCACTAACCTCTCCTGGAGCTCCCTAACTGGAGCTCATGTAAATACTGTGGCTCTGCTCTAATGTATGATCTACTCAGGACCTAGAAAGCTGATTTTTTAATGTTTATTTATTCTGGGGGCAGGGGAGGGACAGAGAGAGAGAGGGAGACAGAGGATCCGAAGCAGGCTCTGCACTGTCAGCACAGAGACTGACGCGGGGCTAGAACTCACGACCTGTGAGATCTTGACCTGAGACGAAACCAAGAGTTGGACCCTTAACCGACTGAACCACCCAGGCGCCCCTGGAATGCTATTTTTTAAATGGAAATTTGATCACATCATTCTTTTAAAACCAACAACACTTTTAATTATTTCTGCTCTTTACTAAAAGGATAAAGCTAAAGGTTTGTAATAAAAACTTAACGGCCCTGCCATTAGGTCTGGCGCTCACCTGCCTCTCCAACCTCACCTGTGTTGTTCTTTCCCTTTGTTAAACACACACATTTTTTTCCTTCCTCAGGAGTCCTACCTCAGGATGTTCAATTTTACAGTTTTCTTTTCCCTCGAACAGGAGCTGGTAAACTTTTTTAGGAAAAGACTAGAGAGCAAATATTTTAGGCTTCGTGGGCCAGTAGGTCACAGTCTGACTCAAGCACTCACCTCTTATAGCACAGTATGACTCAGCACAGATAGCACGTGGATAAGCCACACACAATGGGCTGTGGGCTGGGGCACAGTTTGCCAACTCCTATTCTAGAAAGCTAGACGCCCCTATCCCGACACTTACAGATTCATTTCAAGTACCATTTTCCTCACTGAAACTCTTCCTGATCAGGCTAAGCCCTCTTATTTGATGTGCTTTTACCTACCAAGTACATTTCTCTTTCATAGAACTAATTGCTATCACGACTAATTAGATATTTGTGAAAGTCTTTTGTCTATATCCATCTTCCCTGTAAGTCTGTAAATTCCATGACACTGGGGACTATATTTACTTTACTGTTTTATTCCCAGCATGTGGTGGAGAACACGACAGTCAGTAGCAATCAATAAATATTTGTTGAATGAATGAATGATTAATTTGCTATCTGACCTTTAGCCGGCAACTGTTTCTTTTTGAGCCTTAGTTCTCTCCATCTGGAAATGGATGATAGTAACAGCTTAGAACAGATAGAAACAGGTTTGTTTCAAGGTGAGATAACATGGGTGAGTGCATGTTGTGAAATCGAATACAAATTTAGGGGAGAAAAAAACAAGAAAGATGCCTTGATTGCCTAGTATGGGGTACACTGTAGCTCAAGGGGCAGGACAAATCCTGTGGTGGGATTTGCTGGCCCTCCAGCTAAGAAAGCTTTTGCTCTCTTAAGAGGCTGGAAAAAACCAAAACAGAGGGGTGCCGGAGTGGCTCAGTTGGTTAAGAGTCTGACTTTGGTTCAGGTCATGATCTTGCAGTTCCTGAGTTTGAGCTCCATGTTGGGCTCTGTGCTGACAGCTCAGAGCCTGGAGCCTGGTTCAGATTCTGTGTCTCCCTCTCTATCTGCCCCTCCTCTGCTCACACTCCGTGTCTGTTTCTCAAAAATGAATAAACGTTAAAAAAACTTATTTTTTAAAAAAACAAAAACAGAAATGAAACAAAGAACTGTGTGACAGAAAGCACGTGTGGCCCACAAAACCTAAAATATTTTAGTCTGGTCTAGAACGGTGTCTGAGATTAAGTAAATATTTTAATCAGTAAATAAATGAACAATTAATGTTTTCCAAAAACACTCATATTTTAATATTTTGGTGACTAAAAGGCGGTGCCATTTTCTGACTCCCTTTCTTTTCTTCAATGGAGCAAGTGATCAAAATTGTAAACTACCCCCTCCCCAAAGGCTCTATGTTGACTTTAAATTTAACAGACAAAATAAAAAGAGTCTATAAGCATTTGCATTTTCCTCTCAATTATATCAACAGTTGCTTTTGAAGCAGAGAAGGTGTGGGGTGTCAGGGAGGTGGGATAGGAATGGGGACCTGGGGGCCCAGAAAACCACTGGAAAAGCTGGCTGTCGCGTTACACATGGGATTGCCATGTGGAGTCTAAATCGGCAGCAACCAATTCATCGTGTGGTGGACATTATTGAGTTTTTTTCCCATGGGGAGTCCATCATTATATAGAAATTATAAACCAAACATTTACAGGAAACGATAAGGAGCTGGGTTTATTACAAAATAATAGTGCACAAATGGAAAGGAATTTGGACTCAAAAGATCAGGCTTCAAGTCTGAACTCTACCTCTTACTCAACCTACCACTGGGAGCAAATCCATTAGTCTCTCTCTGAGCTTGTGTTTCTTCATCTGGAAAAAGGGAGTCAATATCATTGGTGCCATTCAGTGGGTGGCCATTGGGAGCTTTACATACATTTGATCTTTATATCAAGCTGCAAACTGGCCATTACTAGCCCCAAGATACAGATGAAGAAACCGATGCTCAGAGAGGTCAAGTAACTTGCTCAAAGTGATACCACCAGGAAGAACCAAGAGGTGTGGAGTCAAATCCTGACTCGAGCAACACTACCAGTGAAACCTCTGATTAAGATATTTAACCTTCTTGGGCCTTGTACATGTCTTATCTCACAAAACACACGTGAAGCCTAATTTCTATGAAATTCCTCTATATTAAGTTACCGACTTAGACCTTAAAGGTAGATGTTTTCCTACAAAGTTCTCTCTTAAACCTAACTCTATGTCTCTAGAACAGTAAAAAGGGGATATGCTCTCCCTTCTGTGTATCATAAGAACAACTTAAGTTGAGAAAGCATTAATGCTTAAGAGTATTGGATTTCAAGCATGTCTTTTGAGTACCACGGTGACCATGAATTCTATTTATTCCACATCGATTCCCATCCTGTTTTTGAACCAACCCCCTTTTAATATACGGCATGTCAGTTGATTATTAAATCCTTATTACCTTTGCTTCATTATCTCATGTAGTCTCCCATGTTGGACACACTGTTTCTCCAATTCATCATTTCTTCTCTGTAACTTTTCCAGTTTGTCATACGTATACCTTTTCTCTTGACTGAGCTGAGCTATTTCAGATCTAGAGAGGTGAACACACAGAAATGACAAGGTGTTAAAGGTTCTTACCACCAGAGCATGTTTTTACTGTATAACCTTAGCATCACCTTCAACTCCATACTTAAACATAACAGTGTGAAGACAAGTTATTTTATATAAAACAGAATATCTCAGAAATTGCAAACTGTCTAGTGGAGACATACAATGCATTCAGGGACTCAAGTGGTGGGTAGAGAAAGGAATAAAAACTTGCTCCGAAAGACATGGCGTCTTCAAGGAGCGACACAAGAGTGATCATGACTCGTATTCATACCCAGTATTTATCGAGTGCCTATCACAGGCCAGCTACCATGCTGTTAAAGGAGCAACCCCAGATCCCATCTCTATGATGGGGAGTTGTTTCTTTTAATTAACATAGCTAATGCAATGGCACATGATTTAAGTCCTATAGTTCCAAAAGGCATAATAATGAAAAATGGCACTCCTCTATCCCCGACCCCATCTCCAGCTTCTCAGTGTAACTACTAGTATTTCAGTGTGTGGTTAAATCAAGATCTCTATTTACATTCTGTGGCTACCTGAATATTGGTCATTGCTGGCTAAGTAGTTTATTATGTCAGTGGGCTTTAGGGTAGGGTGACAGAATGTGAAGCCATCTTATCCAGTGGGAGATTTTTAATATCAGTGTCTATAATTCTTTCCTCTGTGGCCATTCGGCTTCTCAACAGAAGAATCCTCCTGTTCCCTGGTTATTGTGTATAACACTAACCGGCAGTGTTCTAGGGGCTGGTTGGAAATAGAGAGGTAGGGATCTCGCCTTTCAGAATGCAGACTTTCTATTAATTTCTCTCATCTCCCCTTCAGTGCCCCTCTTTTAACCAGAGCCTGCTGGTTTAAGCTCTTCAGAGAGGAAGGCCCTAATTTCCTGGGTGGAGAAGGACAGTCACTGGCTGCATGGGGTGGGGGTGGAACTGTCAATTTTGCTTCCAGTCCTAAGTTCCACTTCTGCCTTCCAAGTTTTTCTGGAATCCTGAGAGCAGATCAGCTTGCTTCACAAAGAAGTGCCCCTCTGTAGACACTGAAGCCTCACCTTCCTCCACTTTGCTACAACAGGTACCATTTCCCTGTCTTCTTTCTGTCTTCACATATTTCATTTTTGGGATCACAGATATGTACTCTGGTGATGATTAATGTCCCTCAGGAAATATGCTTGCTGCCTCTTCTGTATCGTGGAGGATTAGCTCAAGTCTCAAAATCTGAAGATCAGAAAGATATCTCTCCGAGAAAAACTGTATCCCTGTCCTTGATTTAGATAAACCTTGCTCCTGTGGTCACCACCTCCTCATGTTCCACTGCCCCACAGACTGGAACTGAAAATTTAAAATTCTTGCAATTAAAATACGAGCAGTTAAAGACTGGTTTGTTTCTTGAAGTTCAAGTAAGACACTTGATGCAGAACCACGTCCCTCCGAAGAAAGGATTCCTCCTCCATTAGGTGAGAGAGAGTCTTTTCTTCCCGGTCAAGAGACGAGGTGGGTTTGCTCCGCATCATTGGAAGGACCAAGCGGTGTCACTGAACCAAGCAATTTGTCACTCTGTGTTCACCTCATTCCCCATTTTGTTTTCATCTTGATTCAAACGTCACCTCAAAGGAAGCTCGCCCTGATTAATACTTTGCAGTTCTCAACGTGTCAGCACATTTTTTGAAACTACCTCTGGCTTTTACTCATACATTAGCTTATCATTTATTCCTCTGAATTGTGCCCTATGCCTCATCTTTCTTACTAGATTATACATGAGGGCCGGGATTATCTCATTTTCGAGCTTAGATCAAGTACTCAATCTACATTTGCTTCTTCTAATAAGAATTCACCTGGGGCGCCTGGGTGGCGCAGTCGGTTAAGCGTCCGACTTCAGCCAGGTCACGATCTCGTGGTCCGTGAGTTCGAGCCCCGCGTCAGGCTCTGGGCTGATGGCTCAGAGCCTGGAGCCTGTTTCCGATTCTGTGTCTCCCTCTCTCTCTGCCCCTCCCCCGTTCATGCTCTGTCTCTCTCTGTCCCAAAAATAAATAAACGTTGAAAAAAAAAATTTAAAAAAAAGAATTCACCTATATTTGAAATAGTCTAAATCAGTCAATAATGGTTTAGGTTTCTCCTTTCCAAATCACATACAATATACGAGAATGTAATGCAGTTATAAGAAATTGTTAGTGTTCTTGCAAGATAGTGTCTCCTATCACAACAAGGGCTATGCGCTGAAATTAATCCCCAAAAGACAAAAAATATCCTTAAACCTGATTAGGAAAACATGCAGAAGAATGTCTGTTCTCAGGTACTTCCCCAGAAAAAAGTCCCTTTTTAAAAGAATAATCATAAAGGAAACATAGACTTTACATTATAAAAATATAAAACCTTTACACACAAAAAATCATAATGTTCATAGTAGCATCCTTTCTAGCAGCAGTCTTGCTCTGCAACCCAGTATCTGCAAACTTAACCCAGAAATATGTCAACAGAAGACTGGTTACGTTACTTATGCAAAGGAATATCAAGAGGCTATTCTGACAGTGTGGCTATTAGTGTTATTCATTGACCTAAAAATATGATATACTGGTAAGAAAGGAAAATAAGTAAAAATCAGCATATAAAGTGATTCCATTTTATAATCAAAAATATTTTTTTAATTAAAAAATTTTTTAATGTTTTATTTTATATTTGAGAGAGTGAGCATGCGTGGTGGAGGGGCAGAGAGTGAGGGACACACAGAATCTGAAGCAGGCTCCAGGCTCTGAGTGTCAGCACAGAGCCTGACGTGGGGCTCCAACCCATGAACCCAGAGATCATGACCTGAGCCGAAGTCGGACGCTCAACTGACTGAGCCACCCAGGATCCCCTAATCAAAAATATTTTGATGTGTATATCATATATTAGTATTGACTATCTCTAGGTGTCAGAATTAGGAATTTTTTAAAATTTATTTTCCTTTCCCGTATTTTTTGAATTTTTGCAATGGATACCTATTTAAGACAAAAAATAAAGTCATGTTAGCTGAACCTACTGTGGTAATCATTTCACAATACATGTAAATCAAAGCATCATGCTGTACTTCTTAAACGTATACTGATGCACATCAAATATACCTCAATAAACCTGGAAAAAAATTTTTGAAAGTCACTGTGATTTTGAAAAAAATTCATGAAAAACAAAAGGAACCGGGAACAAAATTTGCAAAATTAAAAAAAGAAATGGGAACACATAAAAAAACCTAATCTAAATGATTAGAGGCATCATTTAATAAAGTGCTGTCCCACTCTCCATCAAAATTCCAATTAAAAACAAATACAGAGAGGGCACCTCGGTGACTCAGTCGGTTAAGCGACCGACTTCGGTTCAGGTCATGATCTCATGGTTCGTGAGTTCGAGCCTAGCCTTGGGCTCTGTGCTGAGAGCTCGGAGCCTGGAGTCTGCTTCAGATTCTGTGTCTCCCCTCTCTCTCTGTCCCTCCTCTGCTCACATTCTGTCTGTCTCTCTCTGAAAAATAAATAAACATTAAAAAAACCCACAAATATGGAGAATATAAAACAAATGTTCACAGAGGATGAAACAGAAATGGCCAATGAACATTTATAAAATATACAATTTCCACTATTACTCAAAGAAACGCATAATAAAATTGGATTCTGGTTGAGTATTTATTGCACGCGGACTCTCCACCAGGTAGTGGAACCCATCCTTCATATTAATGATGGCCATTAATTCCTCAGGGCAAGTGTTTCTTTCCTTTTCTCTGTGAGGTAAATAGGAGGTTTAATGATTTGCCTGAGGTCACCGGAATGGTGATTAGCCCCGCCCAGATACAAACACTGGCCTATCCAGCTCTAAAGGGGGCTGTCTGGCCCACCATGCAATATTGCCTCTCACTTTTCCTTTCTTAAATCTCTCACTTTTTCTTGTCACATACTGAGATGGGTACATAAATACTGAGAAGAATTTAGCGTAGTACTTGAGCAAAGTCGTACACATTAATAGCCTTCAAAGGCTTCCTGTGATTGAAACAGAAACAAAAAAAAAGGTTTATTGTTTTTGGACGAATGATCCCCTTTTAGGGTATCTCAACTAAGGGGATCATCAAAAATTCAGAATTATGGACAAGATTATTATTATTCATTACAGTTAAAAACCGGAAACATCTTAAATGTCTAATGAATTATGCATACAAATGGCTCCATTACAATTGTTTCCAGAGTAGTGATGCAGACACACATGTTCATTGGATAATATATGCAGTGTAACTCACTCACCAGGTAAACGTACACATACAGACACATTTACATCCACACGCAAATTCACTGAAAGGAAGTATGCCACAGGTTAACAATAGTTAGCTGGATGGTGATGTCACAGGATATTTTTTTCTTTTTTTTTTTTAATTAAAAAAAAATTAAAAAAAATTTTTTTAAATGTTTTTTTATTTCTGAGACAGAGAGAGACAGAGCATGAGTTGGGGAGGGGCAGGGAGCGAGGGAGACACAGAATCAGAAGCAGGCTCCAGCTGTCAGCACAGAGCCCGATGTGGGGCTCGAACTCATGAGCTGTGAGATTATGACTTGAGCCGAAGTCGGATGCTTAACTGACTGAGCCACCTTGTAGTTATAGCCAAATGCTCTATGAGGTTGTCGTACATGACCACAAATATATAAATGTTATTTTGTAAAAGTATATACTATTACCAGGTATTTTATCGCTAGAATACTTTTTTCTGCTCTACATATTTTTGGGTTTTTTTTTCCCCTTTGCTTAAAATGCTGATTTGACTTCTAAGTTCCAATGTTCGATAAAAACTTTGTTAAGTGTACACAGACATCATGTCTTGTCTATCTGGGGCCCATGATACACTGAAAGAAATAGATTACAAAGTTCAGAGAGTAAACTTCCGGCACAAGTTTCTGTGTTAGTCTGAGATTACATTTGTGGCACGGTTATCCAGTGTCATATAAAAGAACAGATGACTCTAACGCATTTTCATCGAAAATTTAGGTAATTTCTGGCTTCACAGAAGCATGAACTTTCCCCTGCATTTTTATACACCAGTTATATTGTGTAATTGCATTTGCATGAAGTATGATATTTTACTACTATAATTAGGATTACAGCAATAACTGTTTTTTAAGGGAAAACACGACCCCGTCATTTTTTATTCTTTTAGATTCTCACTCGGCTTTTGGTGACAATTAGCAGAGGTCAGTATCAGTCGTTCCTTGTAGAATATAATTTTTGTAGCATCCCAACCTAACATCATCCAAACATGCCGGGGAAAAAAAAAATAGTTCAACCGGGTGTGTGTTCTTTACTTCAATTAAACTCACACAGTTGGATACCGACTGTTGCCAAAACAGTAATATAATTTATACATTATAGTCCACACAGTAAAACTACACTAAAAGTCATTTAACAATATTTATAACACCATAAAATACAGTGTTAAAATATATGAACTGCAATATGTACCAAAATTATAAAATTTGTTTCTCATCATCAGTGATTAAAACCAGGATCATTGCTCTAGCCTCAATACCCACAACCCTAGTGACAGATTAGAATTCAAATCTTAATGATCAATTTACAATTAACAAGATAGAAGTGAAACAAATTAAACCAACCATTATATATAACGAGACCCAATGGACTCCCATTGTTCCTCTTAATTACAAAACGCAAATCACAAATACACAATGGGCAGTGTTAGACATCAATCCACAAGCCTAGCAACCCAGAAAGTGACAATGACAGAAAAGAGAGGAGACGCAAAGCCGCATAGACCGGGGTTGTGTGCTCCCGAGCCCTTCTCTTCCACAAGCAAGTGCTGAGACCCTGCAACCCAGCACAGCCTTGATCTCCGCTCTGCAGCTGCCCGAGGCTCACCCCTCCCAGTGCCCAACCTTTCTCAGCTCTTTCGCAGGCCACGGTCAGAGCACAGCAAACCACACCACAAACATCTCACTGCTGATTCATCCAAGCGCCTGCGGAGAGGGAACGCTTCCCTCACTTGGATAAAGAGAAATCACAGTTGCACCAAGGATATTTAAATATCTCCACTTACCAACCTCAAAAACAAACCCTATCCCTGTAATAAGCTCTCGGGGTCCCGGGGAAGAGAGACGGAAGGGTAGCTAAAGTTTATGAGAGCGTCAACTAAAATCAGCCAGAATGTCTGCCCGGTGCCAATTAAGAGCAAAATGGAATTAATTCTCTCGTCTCGTGGTCAAAAAACAAGCTATGTAAAAGGCACAGGATCGGCAGTTCATTTTTAGTTTTAAAATGGGACGTGCCATTCACAAACCCTGGAGTTGCAGACACCATCCAGGCAGCATGGCACGCGCCGTGCAGAAAGTACCCTGCTAACGGCTGTGGAGGGCTTCCAGAGAACGGGAGCGATAGGACTTAAGTTACTTGGGGAGAAAACACATACATCAGACACACACGGAGAAACCGTTTCAAAACACTTGCCCAGAGCAGCCCAGCACGGGGCTGGGGTAAGGAGTTAGAGACCACGGAATGGTGAGCCCAGATTGTCAGCTTTCCTAGCGACTGCATGGGCTCCAGTCAAATGGCTGGATCTGTGAACTAAAAAATAAAGCTTATTATCAATGGTAAGAATCCATTTGGTTGGTATGGGATTATAAATAACATGGAACCCTTAGAGAAACGGCATGGGCAAGACGAGGGGAGCAACAAGGACTGTTTTAAATTGTTGACCGGCACAAAAGAAATACACCTACTTTTAAGAAAAATTGTACCATAGTACTCTGAGGAAAAGCCAGATCAAAATTACCATGTGGTTTAATTATTTTGGAGACTGAGCCTCCACAACGATGACAATTTTAGAAAGCTCAGAAAATTCCAAGGTTTTCCTCACCTCAAAGCACAGGAAAAATTATTTATCCCAAAAGTTTAGTATTGGGTATACAGAGGCATGCTCCTGGAGGTCTCCCATAAGGCTTAGTAAGTTTATAATCTTTTTTAAAAAAAGAAACACTTTGAGCCCTTCAAGTTCTATAGGTGAATTCAAAGCAAAAGGTAATGTCGAAATCACATGTTACATTTTATATGAATTTTGAAAATGTCCTAGGCTTCATGGAGGGAGCCAGCAGGAAAAGAGACTCAGTCAGTGGACAAGAAATTAAGAGTAAACAAACAAACAAACAAACAAAAAAACCTTAAAATCACAGTTTAGCCTACTGACCACTTTCTTGTGAGATACACAAAATGAATACGTTGTAAACTTTGGGGGCTCCTAGAAGTCTTACCTATAATAAGCAACAATTTTTTGAGTGCTTATGATTGCCAGGCCTTAGTTTTGGGTCCACTTGTAAAGTTACAGTAGACGCCTATTCTAATTCTTCAGATTTACAAAACAAGGCGTCAGAGCAGGACTTGAAACACAACCAGATCCACATTTCCCTGATCCTCCTTTGCCTTTAAAAAGTATTTCCTTGTGGTATAGCCTTTGTGTCTGTCAGAATGGCACTCAGACCCTCCCTGGAAAAGACAATAATGGCTACATCAAAGTCAGATCCAAATCACCCCTGTCAAGACCCTTCCAACAATGCCATCGGCTACAGTTATATTTCTACATATCGAGCACGGTGCCAGGTGCTTTACATATGCATGGCTGTATATATGCGTTCCCGTGTATCTCTCTATATTTCTGATTCCCACAACAGTCCCGCAACATGATTTTAGAAATGTTTTTCAGATGGAGAAGCTGAGGTTTGCAGAGATTAGGCAATGTACCCAAGGTCATGAAGCCCAGGGGCAGAGTGAGACTCAAACCTAGCTCTTTCTGAATTCCAAAGTGCCTTTTGCTGCACACCGCCTGTCATCAACAAAGGAACAGGTTGGGACCAGAGTCAGATTAGGATATGGGTCGGGGGGGGAGGGGGTGAAACCACACTTGTTTCATTCATTCAGTCAGTAAATATGTGTTGCGTGCCATCTGTGTGTCAGGCATAAAGGAACACACCCAACTGACAAAGTAGTGGTCAGGAACCGGAGGCACCCTAAGCAAGAGGAGGCGGAGAGGGGCTGGGGTTCACTTTCACTGGATCAGTACAGGGTGAATGAACAGATATAGAGCAGGAAAAAGAGGACCCAGGGCACAGGGCACAAGTTGACCCAGAGTCACGGATTTACCCTCACATGACAAGCATGCCTACTTCTCCACGGGCATTTTTTTTTAAGTTTTTATTTATTTTGAGAAATAGAAAGCATTATGTGCGTGAGCGAGGGAGGGGCAGAGAGAGAGAGGGGGAGAGAGAGAGGGAGAGAGAGGGAGAGAGAGAGGGAGGGAGGGGAAAGAGAGAATCCCAAGCAGGCCCCGAGCTGTCAGAGCAGAACCTGATGCGGAGCTCGAACTCATGAACCAACCCTGAGATCATGACCTGAGCTGAAGTCGGATGCTTAACTGACTGAGCCATCCAGGCGCCCTACTCCATGGGAATTTAAAGATTAAATTTTCCTTCCCAAACTTTCTTATCATAACTACTTTGGCCTGGATTTTCTTTGGTAGTAGATGTGAAATATTATACTTATCACAAGAAAGATCATTGGCTTCGGAACTAGAAATATCGAAGATAGAACTCGAGCTCTCCCACTTCTCAGCTATTTCAACACCCCGAGTATGGAGTCCCTCATCTGTAAAAGAAGGTAATAATTCCTGTCTCGGGGCGCCTGGGTGGCTCAGTCAGTTAAGCGTCCAACTTCGGCTCAGGTCATGATCTCACAGTTCGTGGGTTCGAGCCCCGCGTCGGGCTCTGTGCTGACAGCTCGGAGCCTGGAGCCTGCTTCCGATTCTGTGTCTCCCTCTCTCTCTGCCCCTTCCCTGCTCATGCTCTGTCTCTCTCTGTCTAAAAAATAAATAAAAACATTAAAAAAAAATTCCTGTCTCAAGTTATAAGAATTAAGTAACATATACCAAGCATATAGCAACTCCTCCTTTTGATACACTGCCGTTTCCCCAATTATGTCTCCTTAGAGAGCAAGATAATTAATAATCACAAAGCAATATTAAGATAACATAATCTTGTAAGTCCCAGATCAACTTCTTAAATTATACGATCCAGTTTGTTGTTGTTCTGTTGTTTATTTCTTCTAACAAATTACATACTTTTGGGTTTATGTGAGGCAAATCACACATTTCTAGTTAGCAGTAGGTACTGTTGATATATTATGAGAGTCTCTTCCATGACAAAATCATTTGGGTTCCCTTGTCAAATTTCCTGAAAATATCTGGCATTTTAGCATCCTGAGCTTTTTCCCTACCCAAACAGGATATTTAATTAGCATTTGTTAAGAAGGTGCCCATGTCAGAGCACATTCTGGGTGCTTTATGGGAGCCTCTGTCTTTCTGAGAGCAGAAAGAACTGAGTTCATAACATAAGCCTTCTGATTCCCCCAAAAGATTCAGGGATGGGGATTCCATCAGCTAAGCCACCTCATTGATGCAGGAACGCAAGATGGGGCTCAGGGTCATCAGATATGCTCTGATCCTCCTGGAAATTCTTTCTGAATGAGATACCAAAGTCAGAAGTTTGTTTGCTGAGCACTACTGCTTGCTCTGTGTAGATCTAAGTGAGCTTCAGAAAAATACAGAAGAGATCTACAGGTTATTTTCCATTTGGTTATATTTTAATGTGATATCTGACAGCTTGTTAGTTACATGAATGATGCCTTTCGTAGTTGAATTCAAAGTGACTCTGTCCAACATCGTTCATTTACAAGAGGAAACAATAGTTCAAGCAGGTCGAATAAATTTGTCCGTGACTACACAGTTACTCTCAGAGCCAAGGTGAAAACTCGGGTTTTTTGTTGTTTTTTGTTTTTTTTACAATTTAGAGTCTAAAATAATTCATTCGCTAAAATAATCTGATTAGAAAATGTGCCAAAAATAATTAAGGTCTCAATCAATGTATTTTATAAAAGAGCAGTGTACCAGGGCGGCTGGCTGGCTCAGTCAGTAGAGCACACGACTCTTAATCTCAGGGTGGTGAGTTTGAGCCTCACGTTGGGTGTGGAGCCTACTAAAAAACCAAATAAACAAAAACAGTGTACCTACAAAATGAATGATAGCTGTCCTAGTGAAACAATTTTAGGGGAAACAAAAGGATGGCTTGGGTTTATGTATTTTGAAGTATCCCCTACTTTCACTGTTATATGTACACATCTCATCTATGATCATTTGACCTAAACATAGCTTCTGTGTGCTCACGGAGAATCGTGAGAATAGATTAAAACATGAACTGTATTAACATAAGGCTTTCCAACTGTTTAACTTACCCACATCCTTTATTAGAATACCTGTCATATAGAATACCTGTGAATAGACTGTTGTGTTCTGAAGTTTCATAGTTATCAATTTTGAACATTAAAAAAGTCAAATAATAGTACGTATACATAATCATGAAAACACACCAGGGTGTCTGTATGGACAATCAAGAAAGTGTTCATACAGAGAAAATATTTTCACAGTTAACATATCAACACATATCTAATTTTGACATTAGACTCTAAAATAGTGGAAATGCTGTTTTTTTTTCTTAAGGAAACAAACGATAGTATTTACACAAACAGTGCTCTGAAAGTATTCTATGATAATACTTACCTGCTTTTTTGGGAGATTTGTTCCAGTTTCTTGGCTAATGCACAGCACTCTTCCTTTAACTTTGTCAAAAATGTATTCTGGGAGGTCAGCAGTGAATACTGTTCATTTTCTAGAAATAATAACAAGCCCCGCCCCCCCACCAACATAAGATGTTTATGGTTGTGACAGCATGCTTCTGTATGTAGAGTGGTAAAGGTACTAAGACCACTACCCATTTCCTATAAGCCACTAGATCAATTTCAATGTCCTAAGTCGAAGCACCAGTCACCTGGCAAGACACTAAATCTTGGGAGGCATTAATTTTTCTAATAATTACACACCAGAAACATTTTTTATCATACCAGCTTGGGGTAATGTTTTAATGCGCTGATAAACTGTCAGAAACCTCAAGATGCTTATATCTTTGTAATAGGCAAGATATTATATTTTTATTTTGACAATTTTACTATAAACAGAGTGTCAAAAATCATCATGACTAGATAATTCAAAAACAAAATAACTGAGGAACTCTCTTGTATACTGTAACTCCTGCTTTGAGTTTCACATTTGCTCATAGATTTCCCTATCCCCACCCCTGGTATATAGTTCTTTCATTATGAAGGTGAAACACATAATTTCCTTAGAACTCAGCTTTCATTGTCAACAGCATGAGCTTCAAGGAAGATCTGGTCAAAGGAATTGAAGAGAGTGTGATATTTTCCTGCAAAATAAAAGGGAGTGCTCTTAAGGTGGTCTTAACAGTTAAATACTCTCACGTAGCGCTCAGAGATTCTGCCCAAGACCCCTCGATCGCCAGAATCCTGCAAGCAGGAAAGGCAAATGCTAATTTTTCCTGAAATTTCCTCCTTTTACTTTTAGTGGAAAAACATCTACTGAGTCTGGAAAGTGCTGGAGGGACTCATGTGAGTCGGTATGACATTTGCCTCTTTGTAAGCAAATCGATGATTTAGTGAATTTTACATGACCGATTTTCCACCTACAGGATAAGCAGTAATTTTTTAGCATGTCACCGAATGCAGTGCAATGAAATCATGTGCGAATTATCTTTAAGTGTAAGCTTTGCTAAGTCCCTTTATTTCTTTTCAATGTTAACTATCGATTGGCAAAAAGCATGCATCATCCAGAGCAAAATAAATCAAGGCACTAAAAACCAGGCAACACTTTTCTGGAAGAGACGGGATCAATTAAACTTTTGTTTTTAATAGTACAATCAGCTTGGAGTATGTGGTGTGGAATTATAATGACTGCCACTGTCTTGTTTTGACTAACACTGTCTGTGAACACACAACTCCAAAGTGAAAGGAACCACATAATGCTCTGACTGAACACATCAAACTGCCTGCTTGGAAAGTGCATTTTACTTTCAAATGCAAGGTAAAGAGTTACTGGCCAACTCAGTCTGCAAAATCGCGCCAACGTGATGAAAGATGGCAATTTTTAGCCAAGCTGCCAGCTGTGGTCAATGCCTTGTATTAGCGAATTTCCCCAGCAGTTTGAGAACTTGAAGAATGTGAAGGATTAAACATCACTCTAGACAGGGGCTGGGGGGAGGTGGGGACATCATACAAATGCTAAAAATGTTCGAAGCTGCAAAGATTAAATAAAGGAACATATCAATTTGGAGCCACTGAATTACATCCAGCTGCGACAGTGAATTAAGAACCGATTAATGGCTAAAGCTTTTCTCCAGTTTGGATGCTGAAGCAAACTCATTAGGCTTTTAGAGTAGCTATAATGTGTGTACTGTGGGAACTGTTCAATGCTATTCAGGAGACTCTAACTGTAAGCTCAGAGCATTTCCCGCAGAGCCTCTGATGCTATTTTCTTTATATAACATGTGTGCCTGAAAACCCAGCCAAAAACAAGCCCTTTGTTTTTCTACTTTGTTGTGGTCTCTCTCAGCTTTACGTTTCTTGAACACAGGTAAATAAACTCATAATCCAGATGGTGCAACAGATGTGAGAGCAGCACTCTGAAATCAACAGACAGTGGGCAATACTTTCCGTTTTCTCTTTTAAACGCTAACTAATATGTAATTCGGAATCTCCGGTGTAGTTAGCATCTGCTCCCTTCGGCCAGCCAAAGGTTACAGGTGTTCCTGATGTCATTTCACAGTAAGGCGTGGGCCTGGCTTGTGAGCGAGTGCCCAGGCTCTAATCTTCCCCTACCACCTACCAGTTTTGTCATGCTGGGCCTCCATTTGCTGTATCTTCTGTGTCAGCTCCTGCTCCCTTTGCTGGGCCTGAAGGGCTTGGGCCTTTGCTTCGTTGCTAAGCCTCTGCTGAATGCTATCTTTTTCCAGTCTACAAAGCAGAGAGGAGACAGACAGAAATTTAATCTGCAGATGCACGGGGCCTCCTCATTTCCCCTACAGACCCCAGAGAGCTGACGCGGTCGTCGGTTGTGGGGCGTGAGAAGACAACAGTCTTTGTCGGACTCCCCCCACTCCCGCCCCCCTGGGGGGGAAGATCCAAAGGACCCTTCCTACTGTGGTAAATACGCGCCATAAATCTAACTGGACTCAAGGACGCAACTTTAAAAATCAAAAAATCGTGACACCCGAATATTGGTGTTTTGTAACTTTAAAACACAAACCCCCTCTACTGTAAGACTGTCAATATTGTGGTACCAGTTCATGTTTTATCTCTGGAATGGTATTTCCTAATCATCTTACGGTTCTAGGAAGAGCCTGATTCCATCCTCCAAACCCTAAACTCTCGAAACGAAGCGTTGGAGACGCTCGGGATGTAACGCAGGAGATTCTCTCCAGAAGCGAGGAAATGATTCTGCGGTATCACCTGCATGTTTTCGTTCAATGCCTTCACACATTAGGCCATATAATGTGAATCTAAACATGAATATGAAAATGAACGACTTCCCCTAGCGTGTCACAGTAGGGCCCCTTTGGGGTCACGTTGAAAGAAATGGCGGGATGAGGATATTCCATGGTCCAAGACAATATCCCACCCCGCTGTGACGGGATATTGACCCAGCAAGATGGGTCATGCCACTGAGTCCAATAACCCATCACCGTGGTTCTTAAAGAAAGAGACTGCCTGAACAATTAGAAGCTGATGAACGCAGGGGGGGTCTCATCGCGGCGGCACCACGCACACACACACATTAGGTCGGTTCCTCATACTCTAAATATGGGTAAGTGAAATGAGGGTTTCCTTTAATTAACTGACTTAGTTATTTCTAACTCCTTATCTCCTTGTGGGCATTTCTCATCCGTGCTGTTTTAGTTTACTAATTGAGATATTTACTGCCTTGCCTTTGCCAAACTAAAAATAAACAATTCCATAAAGCTATCACTAGTAGTCTACATACCGCTGTGGAGCTTCAATTCATTGGCTTCTAATTATAAAGCAACATAAGGAAAGTCTGCGTTGAAATTGGTCAATGCATGCAGGAATGTTGTGGTGGAAAATTTCAGAAGGAAACTACACCCATATCTCACTCAAATGGAATCATCAGGAGTCCATGCTAAATGTGAAATAAGGTCCCTTCTGGTGCTTCTAATAACGACACCCCCTTGGATTTGCTCCAAGGTCTTGCTTCACACTCAGTTCCAAACTGGTATATTGCAACAAATAGATAGACTAGGCCACTTTCTGCCTCCCCAGTCACACCGTGTCTTTTCTGCCCATGGATCATTGCATATGTCTCTTTGTTTTCCTGGGGTGTCTCCCCCCACCCATCCTGTTCCATGCCCCCCACCCCCACCCCATCGTTCTGTTCAGTATATACTGCTCTTTGAGGTGTCCTCAGAATTCTCCCCCTCTCCTTCCATTCTCTCCTAAATTATTCTTTCCCCCATGACCTAAGTACATGTTGCAAATGTATATGTCCTATAAGATAGCATTTAGCACACTTGCGTTATTGGTTTATGTGCCTGGCCCTTTTTGTCATCTTTGTCTCTTTCTACCCTGAGTGCTGCTCAATACTTGGCACATGAGAAGTGGGCAGTGAACACTAATGAACGGATGTTCTTATACCCTTGCTGTGGGGGAAGGGTGGATGCACCTTCAGTGAGGTTGGAGAATCTGCTCATGTCTCAGATGAGGAGGCAAAGCTTTTCAGACATGTTAAAAAGGAAGAGTGCCTGGAAGAGAATGGCTCTAGTGGCTTTGCCAGCTGGAGACCATGCTGCTGAAGGAATCAGCCAAAAAAGAGCACTGTGGTCTCTTCTACTGAGTAACCACTCCCAGGTCAGACCCCTGGTTATGGGTCTGAGACCCCTAATAACTGGGTAGCCGTACTATGCACTGCTCAAAACCAATACCTATTTGAGAGTGAAAAGGCGTACTATTAGCACATCGAGACAACAGTCATAACTGGGGCTACCCTTTGCAAACTGGGGCTATGGGTCCCCTCCGTAGGGGTTGCCAGCCTCAACATCAATTTTCAGCATAAGAAGTTGCCTAATTACTGATATTCCAAATTTACTATAGAAAAATACTTAGGGGCGCCTGGGTGGCGCAGTCGGTTAAGCGTCCGACTTCAGCCAGGTCACGATCTCGCGGTCTGTGAGTTCGAGCCCCGTGTCGGGCTCTGGGCTGATGGCTCAGAGCCTGGAGCCTGTTTCCTATTCTGTGTCTCCCTCTCTCTCTGCCCCTCGCCCGTTCATGCTCTGTCTCTCTCTGTCCCAAAAATAAAAATAAACGTTGAAAAAAAAATTAAAAAAAAAAAAAAGAAAAATACTTACTGTTATTGCGGTTCTCATTACAAAATGAGACCATTTAAAAGAGTAGTCTACCAACAAACGTTGAGCTACACATCAACTTTTGTTTCTTGACTCCTTCCCCAATTTTTACTCTATTTAAGAAATGACATGTGATTTTATTATTTTTAATTGAGGTATAATTGACATATAATATATTGGTTTCAGGTGTAAAACATATTCGATATTTGTACATAGTACAAAATGATCACAATAATACTAGTGACCATTTCTTTTCATTGCATAAAAACACAGCCTGTCTTTACTTCCCTATTTCCTCCCTTCAGTCCCCTTTCCTGCTATGTTTGTTTGTTTGTTTGTTTAGGGTTTATTCATTTTGAGAGAGAGAGAGAGAGAGAGAGAGAGAGAGCACGCAAGCAGAGGAGGGGCAGAGAGAGAGGGAGAGAGATTGAATCTCAAGCAGATTCTGCACTGCCAGCACAGAGCCCGACATGGGGCTAGAACCCATGAACCATGAGATCACAACCTGAACTGAAGTTAAGAGCTGGATGCTTAACTGACTGAGCCTCCTCCCGGGCACCCCTCAAATCTATTTATTTAAATCTGCTCACATTATAGCTGAAAAAAGAAATCTGCTCAAAGGTTACATTGTAAGTGATGTGAAGGCAGAGATGGGATTTGAAATACAGTAGAACCCTGGATTGCCAGTAACTTGTTCTGCAGGTATTCCACAAGACGAGCAAACATTTCTAATAAATTTTAATGTGATAAACCAGCGATGTCTTGCACTATGAGTAGTATGTGAAGCCAAACGTCACATGATCACAACTGACCCAATGGTTCTTGAAATTTACTTTGATGTACCAAGTGCTTTGGATTACAAGCATGTTTCTGGAACGAATTATGCTTGCAAACCAACGATCTACTGTATTCTGATTTAAGGAAGCCTATTTTATGACACTCCAGAGGCAATGCAATAATGGACTGAAAGAGTAATAAAAACCACTTAGGTAGCCAAGGGAGGGATTAGAGAAGAATCTGAATCAATTCATTTAATATTTATCATAACCCCATAACGTGAAAGACAGTCTGCTAGGCACCGAGTCAAATAAAGATAAGTATGGCATAGTCCTTGCTCCTAACAGGGAATTCAAAATGGCTAACATAGAAAGTAGAGGGTGCGATACACCACAAGAAAGCTACAAGGCAAAAACTCCCGAGGCAGAGAAAATGAGAGGTTAATCCCAGCTGGGTGTGAGCGCATCATGAAGGGTAGCTGAGCCAGTCTTCCCCAACCGGTTTTCTTTCAGTTCTCATTAGAAACACTGATGATCTCACTCAATCCAACTTGAAGTTAGCCATATTTTTAAATTGGAAAGCAATGGCTGTAAAGAAGAATTTCTTGGTTGTTATTAAAATGAGGCTGGCGTGCCTGGGTGGCTCAGTGGGTTAAACGTCTGACTCTTGATCTCGGCTCAGGTCTTGATCTCATGCTTCATGAGATCGAGCCCTGCATCAGGCTCTGTGCTGACAGCATGAATTTGCTTGGGATTCTCTCTCTCTCTCCCTCTCCCTCTGCCCTTTGTCCGCTCATGCTCTTTCTCTCTCTCAAAATAAATAAATACACATTTTTTAAAAATGAGGCTGAAAGATTTATTCATAATAGCTAAAAATTGGAAACAACCTAAATGCCCACTAGCTGCTAAATGGATAAACAAATTGTGGTGTGGCCGTACAACAGGGAACTAGGAATAGCAGGAATAAGAAGAAACAGGCTACCGTACGTATGACACATGGGTGAGCGTCAAAAGCAGTATGCTTAGTTAAAGAAGCCAGACGCCAAAAACATATTGCGTGATTTCATGAACATGACATTCTAGGAAAGTAGGCACCACAGTGACATGTCAGTGCTGCCAGGACCTAAGGATCAGGGAGGGGTGCAAGGAAACAAAGGGGCAGGAGGGAAACTGGGGGTTGACAGAAATGTTCTCTATCATGATTACGATGGTCCCACATCTGTGTCCATTTGTCAAAATATATTTCATTACACACCTGAAACTGGTGATGTTTAGTATATTTAAATTCACCTCAATAGGGCTGATTTTAAAAAGGAGCAAAGGGGGCACCTGGGTGGCTCAGTCAGCTAAGCCCCTGACTGTTGACTTCGGCTAAGGTCATGATCTCATGGTTGGTGAGTCTGAGCCCTGCATCTGGCTCCATGCTGACAGTGCAGAGACTGCTTAGATTCTCTCTCTCTCACTCTCTCTCTGACCCTCCCCTGCTCATGGTCCCTCTCTCTCTCTCTCTCTCCCTCTCACCCTCTCTGTCTCTCTCAAAATAAATAAATAAATGTAATAAAAAAAAAAGGAGTAAATGTGCTAGAACAAGAACAGCTACCTTCTCCAACTTATTCACAATCACTGGTGGCCATACATGCACTCTGGTGGGCATGTCAGTGTTTTCTTGGTAACAACTGAGAGCTAAAGGAAATTAACAAGCACTGGATAGACCTCAAGCGTGGACTAAGTACACACAGAGGCTTTGTCACTCCTTTTTTCCAATTACAGTTCTGGTGATTATATTTTCTTAAAGTGGCTATGATGATATTTACCATCCCATTAAAGAAATGGACTGAAGAATTAACTTTATGTTTCTGATCCTCAACTTTATCATTTATTATTTTAAATCCCACTATTTTAAAAATACACATGTCACCAAGCAAAAATGACTTATTAGAACTTTTTTAAAGACATTTAAAATTTTAGGGGCCTCTGGGTGGCTCAGTTGGTTAAGCATCCGACTTTGGCTCATGTCATGATTTCGCAGTTCATAGGTTCAAGCCCCACATTGGGCCCTGTGCTGACAGCTCAGAACCTGGAGCCTACTTTGGATTCTGTGTCTCGCTCTCTCTTTGCCCCTCCATGGCGCGTGCTCTGTCTCTCTCTGTCTCAAAAATAAATAAACTTAAAAAAAAAAAAGTAATACGAGGTTTTCCAATGTGTTAGAAAGAAAGATAAAACTGGAAAAGGAGAAGTCATTTCACCTGAAAAGTAATTTTCAGGGGTGCCTGGGTGGCTCAGTTGGTTAAGTGTCCAACTTCAGCTCAGGTCATGATCGCTTAGTTTGTGAGTCCAAGCCCCGAATTGGGCTCTGTGCTGACAGCTCAGAGCCTGGAGCCTGATTTGGATTCTGTGTCTCCCTCTTTCTCCCTACCCCTCCCCACTTACGCTCTATCTCTCTCCCAAAAATAAATAAACATTAAAGAAAAATGTATTAGTTTTATAACTACATTGAGGGACTAAAGTTTCTGGTGACCCTAAAGCTCATCAATGAGTCTGGGACAGAAATGATGAAAGCTTCAAGTCTAACCCGAGAATGAAACCTGTAGTGGCAGTGATTTGAGGCTCCAATCCCATCTGCCATGTTTCTAGTCTCCTTTTCACTGACAACTGACATTCTAGTGTTAAACATACTTTTGGTTAAAAGGTCTTTCCCTCGTAAAGTACAGTACAGAGAGCTTTGTGACAGCAGAATGTCAGTATGACGAAACTTATGAGACCCTTTATAACATGCTTATTCACCAAGAGCCATAGCTGATGGAATTATATAGAAAAGCAGCAGCAGGGAGGCGTGGGTGTTATTGTGAGTTAAGATACATCATGTCCATTTGTCCCAAGATTGGTGATATTATCTTTGATCACTTGGGTAATGTCATTGGTGTGTTCTAAAATGTTTAATAACTGGTCTCCAGGGTGGGGGGAGGGGGAGGGAGGAATTGCTTATTTGTAGTGTTTACCAATTTTAAGTGTAAATACTTCTACTGTGGCCTATTTCAAGCTACTAGAGTGACATCACTGAATAGAGAGTTGTGAAGAAATGCGTACCATTGGCTTTCATAGGCTGGCATGAGCCAGCCCTGACTCACCACTGGTTAGGTGGTCTCTCCCGGGCTTCTCCACTGTAATGTTACTCTTTCCTTCTTTGTAATCAATGGGTGATTTGTTGGGAGATGTTAAGACCATGTGAATACCCTATTTCTCATTAAATTTTCAGTTAATAGTTTTATATCCCATGGTTACTCCTGTGTCTAACAGTCTTTTTTATTTATTAATTAACATTGTGCTGTAAAAAAGGGCCTTCCTTTCTCTCTCATTTATTAATTTATTGATATCAGCATGGAATCCTGGATTCCTATTTTATTCAATGGGTTGCAAACTATTATGGCCACCATTTATTTATCAATTCATCCTAGATTTGGCCAGTGGGAACCCCTTCAAGCTGTTTCCTATATTATATCTATTAGTCTTTAAAAAAATTTTTTTTAACATTTACCCATTTTTGAGAGACAGAGAATGAGCAGGGGAGGGGCAGAGAGAGAGGGATAGACACAGAATCCAAAGCAGGCTCTAGACTCTAAGCTGTCAGCCACAGAGCCCAATGCAGGGCTTGAACCCACAAACCGTGAGATCAGGACCTGAGCTGAAGTCAGACATTTAACCAACTAAGCCACCCAGGTACCCCATATCTCTCTATTATTCTTAAACATCTTGGCTTTGTATCCCCACAAGATGTTGCAGGTTCATCTGGTACTATCCCTGTATCAGTCATCCAATCAGCATTTGTCCAAGGAACTCTTCTGCCTTTTAGTGGAGAATGGTACTCAGAAACCAAGATCCGTCACCAGGGGGTACACATTGCTACTGAGAAGTTTGCTTCTAGGTCACTTTAGTAGACAGAACCAGGATAAGAATATATGTATCAATGTATGAATATATATTTATAAATATTTTTCTATGTATGTTCATATTAATAATACATGCACGCTAATGTTCTCAATTCCAATCCAACAACATAGATAAAACCCAGTCTCCCCTCCTTCCGTCACTAACTTCTTTCCTCAACAGTGAGAAACTTGGTTCCCATTATCTTCACCATATTTATCTTCAACATTTGTTCAAACTTACGCAGTATACACAGAAAGCACTTTCAAAATTTCTAATCTACTACAGAAAGCAAATCTATTACCTAGGATTAAATATTTGCCTACAGTTTTATTGCTTCCTTTTGTGTTTGTTTGTTTTACAAATGCATCCACACCATTTTCGGTTGATTTTCTTTGTGTTCTGGGAAAGTTACATCTAGAGAGGCAATAGAGTACAGTAGAAAACTCACACAGCTGCAGTGTCAAAACATGGCATTCACTGTCTTATTACTCATGTGGCCATGGACACGTAACTTAATTCTTTTAATCCGGGGGTTCTTCGTTCAAATAAGGCAGAAAAAAAATCGTGCCTTAAAGGATTAATAATTTCAATAAGCTGTTTACTTATTATTGTTTTTACCATAAGCTAAGCTCTTTACATTTATCCTTTTATTTGATCCTCACGCCCTCTGAGGTAGGTTCTATTATTATCCTTTCTCTTTAAAGGGGGAACTGAGGCCTAGAAAGTTTATCCTACTTGTCCAAAATCTTCCAGTTATTAAGGGGCATAGCCAGGCGATCCAGGCCTGCCTGACTCTCAAGTCCACAGTATGAATCCCTATACTTCAATCTCTTAGTTTATCCAGGGGTGCAGGGAAATTAGAGAAGGTTAAAAGGATAACAAGAGTCTTATTTCAATTATCCAGAAGTGTGTGTCTTTTAATACTTATATTACCCATCTTGACAGCCAAATTCCAAGACAGCTGTCCTTCTCCTTTTCAGTTTGTCCCATATGTTATTGGATCACTTTCTCTTACAGTGACACAACCAATTAGTTGTATCCTCCTTAAAGAAATACAGTGATCTTTACAAAAACACTGAAAGTCACGCAAATATGCTTCCAGCCTAAAGCTGGTCACAGAGTCCTAGAGAAGATAAGACACACACATCTTATCTGGAACATAAGTACCTAAAAAAGAGAGACCTTGGTTTTGTTCACTAATTTATCCCAAGAGCCTGGAATGGTGCCTGGAACATAGTTGTGTGGTCAACAAATATTGGATAGATGGTTGGATGGATGGGTGGATGGGTGGATGGGTGGATGGATGGATGGATGGATGGACAAATGAATGAGCAACTGTTAAGAGATGGAAAGTACTAAGTGTCCATACAGGTTTAAGGGTCCTCCTGTCTACTGATCAGAAGAGAACAGGATAAGATAACCCTATTTTGGCCAACAATTTGATTTTATTTTTATTATTGTTCTTGACAATAATAACAAAAGAAAAACAATAGTGAAATTAGTAGACAACATGGTGTCTTCCATATTTGACAAGAACAAAAACTCCTGTACTTGTTTACCACTAACAGGAGCTGTGTTCTTACAGTGAAGCAAATGTAGAAATACTAGGATGTAACAAACAGGGCTAAAAAAATCCAAGAGGAGTAGCTTTCAGGAACCCCTACTTCCTCAAGTATGTGAAAAAACCCTAATGGCATCATACATATTTCTCGAGTAAATTATTTCTATTTTCTTCACTGCAAAGTATGTCAGAATTTTAAGTACAATGTTGAAAGATGAGTTATCCGATTAGAGCGTGAGTCACTTCTAGGAAAGGAAGCAGAAACAGAAAGGACATCAACTTCTTTCAAAGGAATAAACACAAAAGAAAGGAAATAATTAACAAAAACATGCCTAAAAATAATTTTCTCTCCAAAAGTGTTCTCTTATAGTAGCTCCAAACTGATTTGAAAACTCTGTCAAGGCAACGGGGGCCGTGCTTGACTAGATACTGCCTGCTTCTATTACATCTCGTGTGCAACTCTCATTTACTGAAGACAGAACCAGAGACTCTTACCAACTGAACATCCTCCCACTTCCATGCTTTCTGTGTTGCAAAGAACATTCAAATGCATTGACCGCCTACTCTTCATAACAATTCTGTATGGCAGGGGGATGGAACAGACATTCCTGCTTGATACAAGAGGCATCCCAAGTTTAAAGAATTAAGGGATTTGCTCAATGGTGCACAGCTTGTAGTAAGTGACAGACCCAGAACCAACACCCGTCTTCTCGATTCAAGTTCAGTGTACTTCCATTCCATGGCATTGCCTCACATGAGCGGTTTCGTCAGATTCGTATTGCTCATCCATTCAACAAATACTTAAACGCCTACTTCGTGCCAAGCACCAAAGTGTGAGGATGCATCAGTGTACAAGACACAGACCATGACTGTGCCTTCAGAATTCATGGTCTAGTGAAGAAAACAGACAAGAAAGAACAACCAAAGTAGAATGGTAAGTATTAAAATAGGGCTAACTACGTGCTATCATACAGGCAGATGGGACAGGAGTTGGAGAGGGGCAAGGTACCGTCAGGGAGGATTTGGGGAAACTTAAAAAATCAGAGGCTTAAAGTGAATTGTAATTAGCCATCCAAAGAATGAGAAGAATATTGTTACAAGTGAAGTGGACAACATGTGCAAAGATTCGAGGAGAGACAACCAGGTGCCTCTGGAAAATTGCAAACGGCCTTGGCAGGACTGAAGGGTGGAATACACACGTTGCAGGGTGGAAGTTAGCTGCTGGTAGAAGGAGATTGGAGAACGATGAGCCTGAAGCTGTAGGCAGGAGCCAGAACATGAAGCTATTTTTAAGGACTTCATCCTGAGGAAAATAGGGAGCCAACGTAGGGTTTTAAGCAGGGGAGTGTTGTGATCACACTCAGGCTTCAGAAAGATCCCTCTGGCTGCGGTGTGGAGAACAGATGGGGAAGGGACAACATTAGAAGCAGGGAGAGCACTTATTACTACAGCAATAGCAAGAGCAATTTCTGAAATTGTTTCATAGACATGGTAGATACCATAGGTAGATACTGAGACTGAACAGCCACCAAATGTACGTTTCAGTAATTTTCACCCTTAAAACTTTTTGAGAGCTCAGAGGTCTCTGATGCATAAGTGGTTGTAAATATATCCTATTTTACAACATCATGGGCCCAGTTCACCAGACCAAAGAATAAGAACAATTATGCTAGTGCATAAAATAAATTAGATCATGATTTTGCCTTTGCACCATCAGATTGCCAAAATATTCATAGTTTCCATCTCTAACCTGTCTACATAAACTAACTGCTTTGGTCCGTTCTTGGCTTTCCTCTCTGAAAAATGTCAGCTGATCTACACAGTCCCAGTAATTAATCCTTCTGATGAGTAACTTCAAATCAGACATCGGTAGGATCAATATATGTCATATTGGCATTTCTGTACCCTGTCAATGGATATACACCATTGTCCAGTTGCGTACAACTGACTGAAAAAAAGCTTCTATTTTATTGTTATATGTTTTTGAAATTTATTTATCAGATCCATTAGTAAATGAGGAATGTGTCGGTCACTTTGTGGCTACTAAACTCATTAAGAAATATGCTATATAGCAAGAATTACAATTATTAAATTCATTTTATAGAATCTTCTTTCTCAAGCACAACATAGTGCTTCATTTATCTTGAATGTGGAGAGATGAGGTGTCCCCACTTGAGAGAATTTTCCAGGTATCAGACCCACAGAAATCTGACCAGTTCCAGCGGAAATATGTCTAAAATATTTATTTATCATGACTCTTTTTCCTTAAGCAACCTAAAGCAAATATAACCAACTCCACTTGATAATCAAGGTCATAATTTCAAATGAGGAAGGCCCACGTGCTGCTACTATTGTCCCGGCCAGGACGCGCTTAGGGATCACCGTTCACTGTTGTAGCTGCTGGAGGCTATCACAGTGACTGGAAACAGAGGCACTTTGTAATAGCTGTTGCACGAAAATCTCAGGGGCTATTCTGAAGATCCAGAAAGCAAATGGAAGCATACTGATCTGCTTCTTATAGTGCTTTTTTATTGGTTGTTTTGCTATGATTTGCTGCCATGCTTTCATTTCGTTTGGTTTTGCTTCTTAAAAGTCTTGGTTTATAGCTATGTATCAAATGGCTGAATTTACCGGAAGTCTGAGTTTGAGTAAGTGGGGACATGCTGTAGTAAAGACTCATAGAGTTTTCAATGTCCCTGAACTGGTGTGCTTTTGGTCAAACACCCAATACGTTTGAACCTGGAAATCAGGACTGTGTTCTACTGACTAACCTTGGCTGGATAACAAAGCTAGAGTTAGTTCATTTTTAAAACTTGATTGAGATCTCTGGAAACTGTCCAGTTTTCCACAGGATTCTGGAGCTGAAAAGCACAATTATATTTACAGAAGACAAAACTGCCTGAAGCCCGCGTGCTCCGGTTCCCACCTGTGTTATCCTCTCACTCTTCCAAATAAGAGAAGCATGTTCCTGCCCCAGGGCTCAGGTCATTTTCTCCTTCAAAACATTTTTCCCTTTTAGTCATTTTATGGTTTAACAGGATTATCTATTTGCCTTGGAACACATACTTATAACTATTCCTACCTGCCTTCTGAAAGGTTTCTTCTCTGCAGTAATGTAAGTGTGTGTTGGGTTTTCTGCTTCCTTGGTCGTTGATAGGCCGTCACGCTCACCATTCCTATGGCTGTGGAGCCGCCCTTTCTGTTCCTGAAGACCAGGTTCTACCTTTATTCTAAGTCTACATGCAAACTCATTTCTACAAGGTAGCCTGTTCTGAGCTTATCCAAAACGGGAATCCGTGTCCCGAGAAAAGGAATAGGAGGAACTAAAATCCTAAAGGGCCTTTAAAAACAATGCTTTTGCCATTGGCCTTGAGGCCTTGGCATGTAAGCCCACTGCCAGCAGGGCTGGGCCACTCATCTGCACCAAACGAGCCAGAGGTTAAGAGCTCAGACCTTGGTGTCAGCCAGCCTTGGCAGGGGACTCCCAACCTGCCCACTTCCTGGCTGTGCACCCTAAGCAAGTCACTTAGCCTATGACTCAGTTTTCGCAAATGTGAAATGGGGTTAATGACAGTACTGCTCCCTTAGGAACACCGGGATGTTACATGTAAAACGTATGTAGTACAGCACTGACATACCTGTGTTCAAAAATATGAATCGGTACCATCAGTAGTCTCATTGCCACTTCCTAGAAGATGATGATTCAAAGTATAACAATCAGAGGCACCTGGGCAACTCAGTTGGTTAAGTGTCTGACTCTTGATTTTGGCTCAGGTCATGATTTCAGGCTTGTGAGATCGAGCCCCATGTTGGGCTCTGTGCTAAGCATGGAGCCTACTTAAGATTCTCTCTCCCTCTCTCTCAAAAAATACAAAATAAAAAAATAATAAAACAAAGTCTAACAGTCAATACAATTATCTCAAAGACTAGCTCGAAGAAACAATAAAAACAATACAAAATTTCCTCAATTTACTGATAAAAGCAATGGGAGGAGTGGTATTGCAGAACGGATGTGAGTTTGGGCTTTGGACACACACAGACTAGCTTTGGGCCCTGGCCCTACCTGATACTAGCCGTGTGCCATTAGGTGGGACCTCAGCGTTAAGTTCATTTTCTCATTTAATGAAACGATGTTATCCGGAGACTGAGGCAACCTATATAAAGCAACCAGTAACATCTGGCCCAGACCACCCTTTGGAAAATGTCTAAATTCAACTAACAGCCTGGCATCACGTTATTTAATCGTCAATTTGATTTTTCAACAGCTCTAAGGTGTAAGGACAAAGACGCAACAGTAAGATACGAAGAACTCACTCCAGCGTGCTGCGGGTACAGCTAAGAGTTCAGCTGTCCTTCAGAGAATGACCAGTAAATGGCAGCTTCCTCTCTCCTCCTCCCCTTCCTGCTCCAAGTGGCAGTCTTTCAGAAAAGGACTAATCAAAGACAGGCCTAGCTCCTGGCTCCAAAACTACAGAAGAAGCTGACATGATTTTCTTGTTTTTATAGAATGATGCCAATTATTGTAGAAAGAGAATTCAGGGTTAATGCTCATGAGAAACCCAATGGCATCCATACTGGGTGTTGTGGGGAAGCTGGGAAAACTGAAAACAAGAGCTTAGGGTTCCAATGGTTCATACAGCAGCCACAGGCCACATGTGGCTGCCGTGCACCTGACACGTGGCTAGACTGAAGTGAGATGCTCTGTATGTGTAAATAATATGCACCGGACTGTGGAGAATTGGTGGGGCGGAGGGGGGGGAAGTGGCAAAGCAGAAAAATCCGATTAATTTTTATTGATTACATGTTCAAGGATACTATTTGCTATATTGAGTTAAATAAACTATTAGAATTAATTTCACCTTTTAACATATGGCTATTTAGGGGGCCTGGGTGGCTTAGTCGATTAAGTGACTGACTCTTGATTTGGGCTCAGGTCATGATCTCATGGTTCGTGAGTTCAAGTCCTGCATCAGACTCTGCACTGTCACAGTGCAGAACCTGCTTGCGATTGTCTCTCTCTCTCTCTCTCTCTCTCTCTCTCCCTCCCTCCCTCTCTCTGCTCCTCCCATGTGCTCTCTCTCTCTCTCAAAATAAATAAATAAACTTAAAACAAAATTTTAAAAAAGAAATAAAATACAGCTTTTTGGAGATGTTTAATTAAGTATGTGGTTTGCATTTTGTGGCTCTCCTTATATTTACACTGGACAGTGGGGGCTTGAGCATAACTCCTTTGTCTACTCCCCCAGAGCACAGAATCATTTTTAATCCTGATGTAGCACAAATCAAAATAACCATGTGGCCAAAACCTGCTAACTTTAAATGCCTCATGAAGATATCAAATCACATAATTTTTCTAAAGAGCAAAAACTATTAAAATGACATTTTTTAAACCAAATTTCTCATTTAAGTCAGCCAGTCACCATCGCTTGAAAGGAGAAATGAAGGAGAATTATGACAGAAAGCTAAGAACAGCTGAAGCTGAAGCAGTTACCATATTACACAAATGTAAGCAATGAGATCTTTGAAAAAAATCAAATCTGGTTTGAAGCACCTCCCAAAATACATATTCATAATTAAAATTAAATTATAAAGCATATTAAAAAATTATTCCATACAGCCAAGCTGGCAAATTATAGAAAAATATCCAGTTATGAACACGCATTAAGACTCCTAATAAGTTAATGTGCATACGGTTGGAAAATCTTTATCGTTTAATAGTATTTCTATAATTGTTACGTGGGAAATAACAGATTCTCTAAGAGATTTTCCCCCACAGGTTTCGTCCCTGAATCACCAGTAATCAACCTTGTATCATTCATTACTTGTTTCTACTAAAAACCAGCACTTTCAAAGTTGATTAAGAGGACGATGTAGCCGTATTCGTCCATCAGCTTGTCAGCCAATTTAATAAACTATCCCACCACTTGGTGAGCTAATCTGTGGCCTTTGTAGTTTTCGCTTACTGCAAAACATAATCTATACTTTGTGGGATTCAGATAAGCCAATGAATGGTTTCAACTCTCTACAAAAATTGCTGGAGTTTATCTGTTGGAAGAAACAGAATTCAAGAACCCAGAAAAGGGAAGGGGAGGGGTGGGTGGGAAAGCCAGGACCACACATAGAAAGCCCAGTCCCAGCCATCATGATCACTGCAACATCATTATTTACCGAAAATCTTACCAATAGGAGCTGCTGGAAGTAATTATAAATTACAGGCACCTCCAAGTGTATTTACAGGAAAATTAACACATTAGGAGTGCTAAACTTCTCGACTTCTAGAGCTTACTATCCATGAGTTGCTCCATTTCTTCAGACTACAGGAAAAGATACACTTAGAGGGGAGGAATCTTGGTATAGCAAGAGTTGAAGGAGAAGAAGCTCTCTTTCAGAGTCCGATTTAGGGGCCCATACTCTGAATCTGTGCCAATAATCCCCAGCAGAAGTTTGTCTGAAAGGATTTATATCCAAAAGCATCCATGATATTTTATTCTATGAAATCTGATTCCAAGAGTCAGGCTCTGAGAGGTTCCTAAATCTGATCAACTAGTTACTTGTCACCTTTATTTTCAAGAGCTATTACCAGACAAAGGCCAAGTTGAAATGGTAGCCATGGAAGGAGTCATTGTCATGTGACTCTGGCACAGCTAACTGCTCAAGTAATGGTCAGAGATGCTCCCTGACGCTCGCCCCGCTTTGGAGGACAGACAACCCAAACTGAAGGGTACCCACCCACCTGCTCTCTGCATGAATGGGAGGTAGGGGGCAGGGCCAGGGAGAGAAGTTCTAGAGGTACTGATAAAAACACGTCCCATGTGGTAATTCTGTCACCCCACCACAAATTAATTTAGATTAGTTTTTCCCAAAGTGTGTTTCTCTTTTTTAATGTTTACTTACTTATTTTGAGAGAGAGCAAGACAGCACATGCACACGAGCTGGGGAGGGGCAGAGAGAGAGGAGAAAGAGAATCCCAAGCTGGTTCTGTGCTGTGAGCACAGAGCCTGATGCAGGGCTTGATCCAATGAACTGTGAGATCATGACCTGAGCCAGAATCAAGAATCTGACACCCAACCGCCACCCGGCCACCCCCCACAAAGTGTATTCCTAAAAAACCTGATTCCTGGGAGAGAAATGTGGAGATTTAATGGAAGAGTTTCCATGAGTCATATACATTTGGGAAATGCTGAAAATAGGAATTCCTCTCGAAGAGTCACAGTGTGCGTTAGTGAGCATTTTGAAGGCTGTCAAGAACCCTATTTAATTTAACTTTCCAAAAGGAAGTGGTCACAGGATTGATTTTCTCACAACACCTACCATCACAGGCAATATAGGAAGTATAATGCATAAACCGGTCCGGGAGCCTAATTGCTGAGGCCTGAATCCCTACTCTACCTAATTGCCAGCCCTGTGACCCTGGTCAAGGTAGTAGCCTCCATTCAACTCAGTTTTCTTATCTGTAAAATGGGCCTCATGTCAAGAATCTACCTGAAAGGCTCTTGTGGAGATTAAGGGAGTCAATGTGAGTAATGTTCCAAAAGTTTTAATTGATGTTTGTAAGGTACAGCTCTTTTATTTGTTTGTTTCAAGAACCAGTAACCATGTGGGAAGGCCCAAAAAGAGACTTATTTTTCCTTTCAGCAACATGTTGTGCAAGACTTCCACAGAAAGATTTTGATAGGTTTATTCAGACCAGTCCTATTATCACTGAATACCAGGGGCATATAACGTGGACTACCAGAAGGAGCACTGGACTAAGAGCAAGGGGACGGAGAGCCCACGTTTGGCTTCCACGAAGAACAGTTGACCTCGGGCAAGTCCCTGAGCCTCACTGCACCTCAGTTGTCACACAAGAGAATGAGGGTTGGACTAGATGGGTAGTTTCACAATTCATCCACTCACAATGTGAGTTAAGGAAGGTTTCTAAATCTAAATACTGTTTTCTAGATTACACACACACACACACACACACACACACACACACACACACTTATGTACACCCTGTCCACTAGGTTGTTAGATACTGTAAAGAAGGATCACACCCTCTTCATTTAAAAAACCTACAGCAAAGGGGCACCTGGGTGGCTCAGTCGGTTAAGCGTCCGACTTCGGCTCAGGTCATGATCTCGCAGCTCGTGAGTTCAAGCCCCGCATTGGGCTCTGGGCTGACAGCTCAGAGCCTGGAGCCTGCTTTGGATTCTGTGTCTCCCTCTCTCTCTGTCCCTCCCCCTGCTCACGCTCTGTCTCTGTCTCTCAATAAATAAATGTAAATAATTAATTAATTAATTAATTAATTAGAAAACATCCTCTAGCCATATGAAAAAATTGAGCAAAAGGCTTTTTGCTTTGACTTGACATTTGTCCACAATGTTGCCAACAGATCCCAACAAGAAATTATCGATCCTTAGAAACATGTCCATCACACGGGTGCCTGGGTGGCTCAGTTGGCTGAGCATCCAACTTTGGCTCAGGTCATGATCTCACAGCTCATGAGTTCGAGCCCTGCATAGGGCTCTGTGCCGACAGCTAGAGCCTGGAGCCTGCTTCACATTCTGTGTCTCCCTCTCTCTCTACCCCTTTCCTGCTTGCACTGTCTCTCTCTCTGTCAAAAATAAACATTAAAACAATTTTTTTTGAGTTTATTTATTTTTGACAGAGAGACAGAGTGAGATGGAGCACGAGTAGGGGAGGTGCAGAGAGAGGGAGACACAGAATCCGAAGCAGGCTCCAGGCTCTGAACTGTCAGCACAGAGCCCGATGCGGGGCTCGAACTCACAGACCGTGAGATCACGACCTGAGCCAAAGTCGGACGCTCAACCGACTGAGCCACCCAGGCACCCCAAACATTAAAACAATTTAAAAAAAAAAATCTACAGCAGCTGTATACCTACTGTTGAATGAATGCCTATTTAACAGTAACCAACCCATTATCCCATCATTCAAAAAATTTCAAGACCCCCATGACATGAGACATTATGCTAAGTACAATTAATTTACATATTTCTGGAAAGCTATCCGTTCTACCTATAAAGAGCTTTGCAATTTAATTTGTGACGTATCAAATGATGACTCATTGTTGCAGTTTCTTTTTACAGCCTTTCAGTGTGTATCCCATAACTGAGGTGAGTTTCATGGTATCATGTTACACAGCAGGTCAGTGCTCGTTTTTTACATTATCATACAAAGGCTCTATGTTGTTATAAAAAGGATTGTATAAAGGTATTCAGGAGCTATGATAGAAGAGATGGCAGAATCAATACATTACGGTTAAAGCAAGTATGCTCTAATCAGTTTTATGTAAAATTTTAGATTAATAAAGAACATTTATTAGATGAAAACTTCTTAACAAGTGGGGAGAAACAGGCACGTTTTGGAGCTGATTTTAAATACAGATGATCAATTTCCTTTTGTGAGAAGAAATCATTTACGATTTTTCCTTCACATATACAGTTGTGTATAGCCTCATTCAGTCTCAAAAAAAAAAAAATGACCAAGAGTACGGATCTCCATAAACAACACAGGCGTAAACAAACATCTTCTATAATTACTAGTCAGATTTCAGTTCTTTCCTTGCACTGACAAAAGCATGCTATGCCATGGATGTGATCTCTAAAATCAGAATGCTCTGAAACACCCACCCGACTCCACCATAATCTATTTGATCCAGGCTGCTCTGAGACGGGGAATGTGAATACATGTGAATACGGTGCTTGCTGAATACACTCTGAGTATTGCATCTTTGTGAAAAGTGTGCAGGAACTCTTGTGGATCAATTACCAGATTTTAAAAATCTCAACATAATCGTGCACTTTCATCATTTCTCTTGGGGGCTGCTTCAGCTCCTCCTCTATTGGCATCGCCTTATCAGTAATGGAACGTAGGAAACTTCTCAAGGACAACAGTGGTAGACGAGGGCCCACAAAAACGGCATGCATGATGCGACCAGGCAGGGGATTCGCAAGGAGGTCTTTGGTTTGCAGAAAGTTTAATTTTAATAGGTCTAAGAAAATAGGAAAGCCCTCCATCCTTGCTCTGCTATATACTGTTTGCATTGCAAATGATTCTTGAGGTTGCAGGTGTCTGCCTGAAGGCAGGTCACGGAAAGTCAGTGAAAACCAGGGCAACCCCAGCAACAGAAATTAACCTGCAGATCAGACAGGCAAATATGTATTTTAGAGAGCATTAATCCCACTGCAACAATCAAACTGGACTTCACAAAATGAACAGAGACTCCGAACAACAAAAGCAACCAACAGCATCTATTCCAACATTGCAAATTTCTTAGATATTACAGATGTCACCCAACAGTGAGTGCATTTGCTTCCCATATGTGAACAAAACTAAGGCATCACAAGATCCATCTGAATGGAATGTTAACCTTCACTTTAATTTTTTTTTTTTCTTTTCCTAGCTGACGACACAATTTTGGTATTATCACAACGGAGCTTCTGGCTGGAAAAAAAATTAAATTAATGGATGGATTAAAAAAAGCTTAGAAACTTAAAAAAAAAATAAACAACTCTCAAATATCTATACTTGATCGTGTCAAGAGCCAAGATGAATGTGTTTCAATTGCAACTTCCAAACTAAACTCACAAATTACTACCATTATGCTAAGTGTTAGCTACCCCACTGTGCAGTTTTGCTTTGTGAATTTTTACCTTCCTCTATGAACACTTTTAGCCACTGATCGCACAGCCTTTCAATGTTTTCTGCCTTTTCCTTTAAATAAACTGGCTGTGGCTCCCTCCATCTGGTTCCCCTTCCGTCAGCAACCCTGCACCTGTTCACACCTCCTCTCCTGTTGGATTCCACTGAACATTTCCTCCTCTGCCAGGGCTATTCTGGCACTCGCAACCTTTCTGTCATTCAATCCATCTGTCAGAAGTGAACTTTGTTTACCGCAAGCTTCTGCTTTCTTCTTCAAGAAGCAAAGCCCCTCAAGGTCATTGTCAAATGAACTGTCGGCACGGATTTAAATCCTCTCCTGCTAACCAGCAGAAGATGAAGTTCTGTTGTGTAATGCACTTGTGAAAATTACTTTTGGGTTCGGGAAGACAATAATTTGGAGTCAAAGTAGTAAGACGTGGTATTTTAATGATCATTTGTAAAACCAGACAGCTGATATGTATTTCCTTCATGTGTGTCTGCACTTATTATATCAAGTATGAACTATATGTATAAGAAGCAAAATAAAAGTTTTAAAGTGAAATCAAAATACCATAAACAAGTTTACACTATGCAAAAATTGCTTCGTACTATACAGCATTAACTTGAGGAATAAATATTTTCACTAATGAATTAGCCAAGGGAAAGAGTATTCCAATTAAGAAATTTTACACTGAAATGCTTACAATGTACAAATATGTACCATTTCAATTATAAGCTATATATTAACACACAGCTCCATTACTGCTTTGAGAAACTGAACCCAGGATATACAAATCAAGTGTGTTTTAAATTCCATCATTTAAAAAAGGAACAATTCGGCTTCAATAATATTCAAATAAATATATGTTGCCCAACAAACACACCATCTATCTAAAGAAATGGAAGTGGTACCAATAGGCCAGTTCTGTGAAAAAAATTTAACTCATCAAAATTAGGTGAAAATTATACTCTCGACTGAATTTATTCTGTCATCCGTCCACAGCTAGCGAGTAACTGCCCTCCTTTCATAAATCGGACATGAAATCACTTGATGCTGAATTCCTTACCGGTATTTTAGGCAACTGTATTCTTTAGGAAAAAGACAAACCAAAGACTCGATTCAATTTTCTTAGAAGAAAAAGGGAGATCACTTTTTTTTTTTTTTTTTTTTTTTTAGGAGGAAGTAGATGGCACAAATTTTAGCCAAAGCACTGTTACAAACGTGAAGCTAACTGTAAACCTGGATGGTACTTTGTTCATAAGCTGTTTTTACATTTGGAAGAATTATCCCAAGACTTAATCCTATTGTACAGGCTTCTATTAAGTACCATTAATCAAGTCAGGAAAATTTTCTGACTTCTTTTCAGAAAAGATAAAAATTGAGGCTTTTGCCATTGACATAAAATTGCAAGCAGGTTTTATTAATAAAAGCAGTCTAAAAACAAGTAATTTAAAATATGAATCTTAAGGGTTTGATTGATTAAATATTTACAATTTACAAAAAAGGCTTTCTCAGAACAATTCTTCAGATGTATTAAGGAAAACTGTTGTGATGCTAAATATAAAAGCCAAAACAAAACCCGACAGAGACAGCTTCAAATCCGAGGGCTGAGACATTCTTTTTTAGCTCGAATTTCAATTTTATTACGAATCTCCAAAGTGCCTTATGTCCTATAAATCATTCTGATCTAATATATATTATGTAATTTAATATGTGGATTTTTGGACGCAAAATGTGGATTCTTTGAGGTGCTTCCTTCTTTCAATTCCCCCCCAAACGTGATTTCTAAATAATTTTCGTGTGGAGGAAATTTCAGAACTAGCATCTAATTCACCCGGCAGGTTTGTCTGCTCTTTTTCTGGGCACTTTTTTTTTTTTTCCCCTGGAGTGTCATCTGTGCTTGAGGGTAGTTCGGTTACCTGGATGCCTGCTTCTGAATAGCACGGAAAGAGTCCCGGTAATTTGATCACTTCCATGGGCTGCTTTGCTATATACAAGAAAGAGGTGTGAGTGGAATGCCAGTTTCACAGGGCTGCTTAAATCACCGTGAAGGAACGCTTCATTCTTAGCTGACTGCGTTTCAGAAACACACTCGTAGGCTGGTTTCGGAAAATGTATATGGTAAGAATGTAAACAAATGAAAAACCACTCAGTCTCACATCACTTATGCTCAAGCACAGATGCGGGAATGTGCACACGCGCACACACTTCTCCCCTCCAGAAGCACGTAAGAAAAAGGAAAGGGAAAGAATATCTCGATTACTTTTCCAAAGGGACTCATTGAAGGAATTCAGAGAATACTGTTAACATTCATCTGCCTAATGTGTACTAGGCTTATTTTATGTTTTAAACGGAAAAGCTGGGAGAAAGTTGGAGATAGTTTGATGCCAACACCTGAAACACACATTTTACAGGAAAAATCGAGCGGCACTGAGGCAGGGCTGTGCCAGGGCGCAGGAGAGAGCAGTGGAGCAGCTTCTAAGGGCCCTGCTAGGTAAAGGCAGAGAGCTGATGTCATCCGCATTCTCTGATAGGAGTTTTCCTCAAACAGCATGTGGACGTAGGACGGAAGGTAAAAATATTTCAACTCCGTAACAGAGAACTTGACCTTCCTTAATTTATCTACATTCTGAATGAGACTAACAGTTCTGCTTTTCTAAGAACTGAACATGATGAAAACACAATGAGTTTTCCTCTGGTGTATTGATTTTTCTGCCCATCTATTCACGGAGTCTTTTAAAAACAGAGGCTATTCCTTCTTCCGCCCCCTTCCTCAGTTACCTTAAGGCAAGACCTTCTCTTGGATGTGAAAATATCTGCAGGACCGCAGGACAAAGAACTGAGACATTTTCATAGAGTCGATCAAGGGGGAAGAGGCAGATCTGCGAGATTCTGTTCAGAGTGAGGAGAGACTAAATGTCAACTTTAAATCTGCCACAATCATTTACTAATGTGCTGCTGTATCAAATAAGTCTAATTTTTTGACAGGACCAAATTAGATTTATTGCAGAAACTGCTGCATAAATAGCATATGGCTATGTTATACCACCTATTTCAAATCCTGGTAACGTTTCCCCCTCCCCCTCCAAAATGAATAAATTGAGCCAAGCTACAAAGCTTCTGCAAAAGGAGAGAGAGAGAGAGAGAGAGAGAGGGAAATATACTAGTTCAAAAACAGATGTAGGAGATCTGCATTTCTTTGTTAAAGTAATAGTTTTAACCTGAAGGTCCCAACTCCAGATTTTGAAAAGAAAGGATTCCTTAATAAGTTATTGAATTTAATAGATCGTTTTCACCTTCCTTTCTTTCAGAAAGACTTAATCTTACTTTTGTTTTAAGGATTGGGGCTCGGATTTATGCCCAACATCTTGACGTTCAACCCGCAGTTACAGGGGAAAGAAAAGAAGGCGAGCTGCTCTGAATCGAGAACGGTATCAATCAGGTCATGAGAAATCACCAAGCACAAACGCACGCATCGTATGTTGGTTTGGGTTTTCATTTGTTAGAGGCCTGGGTGGTAGAAATCACAGCAAAGAGTCTCCTCTGATTGTAAGTACAGCCTTGGTCCCGGAAACTCTCTGATGCATAAAATACATACAGTGATCATTCCACGTTGCCACCCTGGACACATCAGGACGGCGGAAGGGCACAGACGGCGAAAACCAAGGTTGCGTGGGGGCCGGGACTGCAGCCCCCCACCACAAATTTCGAGATGGCCCAGTCTTCCCTTCTCAGTCCCTACCCCGAGAACCCACCCCCGCCCCCAACTGTGCTACCGTTCCACTCCATTTTTCTTCTCGAACAAAAGTTCCTGCTCTTCCGTGGATGGGAAAGACATTGCAAGGTCTTATCTCAGACCAATGGGCACACCACTGCAGACATCATGGCACTCGGCTACCCCGCAGACTCCCTCTCTGTGGTCAGTCTTCCCAGCTGCCCTATCTGTTACTGTCTGATTAGTTCTGCTAAGGAGCCCCTCCCCTGCCAGCTTTCGGCGCCATCTGTTCGACACAAGATGGCTGTTGCCCAGGAACCTAACACTGCCCTCCTACCTGGCACCCGGCTACCGTCCTTACCCCAAAGTGCTAACACAGGTTCTCACTGCTGGCAGAGTCAGGCTTTCATTACTACTACTTTGACAAGTGCAGGGTTGTTTGTAATTTCTCTTTTATCCTGATTTTGATTGTACAACCACCTCCCACTGATTCAGTTTGCTTCAGTTTTGTTGCTCACAGATTTTACTCTCCACATTAATCTCCCTCTGGCATGTTACTGCATCTGTTCCCTTTTTTATTATTAATTTTCAAATTCCCACCATTTTTGACAAAAAGGAGGTAATCTACACTCTGTTTCTGCCCATTTCATTTTCTTTAATTTGGAAGATAAGTATGAGAGCGTGCCAAAGAAGTTAATTCTCCGTTAACAGTTTATTTTCTGGCATCCCTAAGCCTTTGTATATGAAAAACAGATAGGAATAAATGTTGACTGAATCACAACAGCGTCGCAACCGTTCCCCGAATTTAATGAAAAGCAAACATAGGAAACAGCGTCTCAAAAGTTTATTAGTTACGTGAGTTGTCTCATGCTGTCATTCTTTCTTCCACTTTGAACAGATAACCCTTTGTGCAAATCAGTCTGAGCGCAAGATCTGAATCGGGGCTCCTCTACGGTTCCGAAATGGGCTCTGTTTCCACCGTGCATGAATTTTATCGTTCCTTAATATAATCATCATCTTTCCTCAGCCAAACACTGTGGACCTATTCAATAGCGACAGATCCTGAATCAATGCTTTATTTCAGAAACAGGTTCAGAATCCAGAACTGCCATCAGTGCAGTAAGGACAGAGCTTAAAGATATCCAACTTTGCAGGGGCCGCTTTCATTATTCCTTGTTTGACAAACAGTTACTGTCGGGAGTGGCAAGGTGGTTCTCCTCCAAAGACAAAGAGAGCCATTGAGGAGTGAGCACACGGGAAGTCGTGTATTTAACAATACATTCTCTCGACGTCCCTGACTTGTCACCACCACCGCCTTGCCATAAAAGGACTTGCCTAATCTGACCTTGCCTCAATGGCCCTGAAGTTTTCTAGACTGAGCAACGCGTTGTGCCTGCTAACGAATTTATTTTACACGAGTTCGTATCGGTGGCGTCATCCCTGAGCAGATGAGTGACGCCTCAAGATTTACAGAGCCCTGATTGCGTCTCAGTGATATTCATACTCACATTTATCCTCCTAAAATTACAGTTAAGATCTGTAGTAAATAAAGTACGGTGGGAGACTTTTTCCCAAGGGGACAGGAGATCCTCAGAAACAGAACCGGAGCTAGTGTAAAAGTCAAGCTATGCCCAGGCTGGTGAACCACACTTCAGACTAGCTGCTGGGAAACCAACCTTGAACCTGCTAAAACCCACTCTTAATGCCTCATCTTGAACACCCCGCCCCCACCTCCACCCTTTGCATATATCCCAATAGTGACCTGTTAACTTTATTTGATATCCTTCTTTTGCTGGTATAGTTATATTTAGAATAATTACACTCTTGACACAGGCTGGATTCTTTTGGTAAATCTGGCTGGAAATAGGCTTCTTGGGGGGGGGGGGGTAGACACAATACAGGTGTTGGAGGGATACGTGACCAGACACTGGTGCCCTCCCTAAGGAATCCCTTCATACTCTGCCTGGCTCTCTGCCCTCCCTCAGGTGACTGGGGCCTGCTGTGGAGAGGTCACACAGAGCCAAGGTGGAACAGTGTTCCCCTCAGCTGGATACCAGCTTTACACACTGCTTCCAAATGCTTTCTGACCCATTTGGTGTCTGCTCTGAGTTCCTGAACTCAGGGAGCTACACTGTCTGCTAAGCCGATCTAACAGAGTAGTAGCTTAATAAAAACGTGTTTAACTTGCACTGGGCCCTGGTCCCAGGTGGGCACTGAGTGAAACTGGATATTCCTCAGACCTCTTCCTTTCTCAGGATCCTAAAAATGAGCTTTGATTCCAACATTTCACATCAATGAATCACTATATAATCTACTCGTGGGTATCAGGAAAACATTAAATAACAAGTAAGTAATGCCTGGTAATTTGTCTAGGCAACACTTCCAATTAGGAAGAGGTGTTTAAGAAGAAATTAGACGTCAAGTTACATTGTTTTAATTTACCTTAAATGAATATTGGAGATCAGAGCTCTCTTTTAGAAAAATATTCCTATTTAGAGGTACTGAAACCAACGCATTTTGTTTTAGCTTGTTTCTCCCCCCCCCCCCCCCCTCCTATTTTCACTGAACTTGATGTTCATTGTTGTTGAGTCAGGCAAGTGCTGTGGGCAGTCCTTTCTCTGTTTCCTCTGGGCTTCTCCAGAAAATGAGTTGGCTGCCACCACCACCATGCTCCAGGCTGTGGGCCTGTGTGGCAGGGGAGAAGAAGAGACATCCCCAGCGTCGATTTTCATTGCACACACATTCGGGCCTCGCGGAGCCGAGACGAGCGAGCCAGGGAAACTTAAGCAGAACCCGCAGACACACATTCTCTGGCAGCGTCTGACTCCAACCTCTCCCGCCCCGGGCTGCCCCGAGACCCCGGTTCTTAGTCCATCAAACAGGTGGAGAGAGGGGGCTCAGGCAACATGGTGTCCACCAGGGCAAAATGAAACGCCTTTGCTTTCCTGGCTCTCTGACAGCCTGTTCTCTCGGGTACCAGGTGGGGGAAGGGAAAGAGGATGCAATTTAAAACAGTCCCAAGGCCATCTATTTCAAGACTTGAAGATGTTGGTTGCACATATATCCATTTAAAAGTATTTTTGACACGTTCTCTGCTTAATTTATTCATGAAAGGAGCACAAGAAAAAAAAAATAAGCTTAACTTTTAAATGGAAACTGGAGGCTAAAAATTCTTCAATAAAACTCAGGAGGGGAAAAAAACCCAAAAAACTGAAGTTCACTGAGCAAGACGGCACGTCAATATTCTAGACTCTCCTTTGCAAATGAGGAGAGGTTGGGAGTTTGGTTTGTTGGCCTGAACCCGTCTGTCACCTGAAAATGAGAACAGTTCCTTCTTAATTTCCCCTAACAATAAAGAACAGAGGCAAAGTTAGTTATTCAACGTTTACGGACAATTTGCTCCCCTGAGCCAAAGGCCAAACATGGTTCATGAGACCCGCCTCTTGGCCTGTGAACTGAGGTTCCGCAATCCAAAGGGCATTTCTACTTAGCTTTGAAATACGTCTTTGCACTTATTTGTGAACAGGAGCCTCAGAGCACAGGCTCTGGAGTCTGATGGACCTGGTTCGAAGCCTGCCTCTTCCACTCGGGCCCCTTCCTTCCTACCCGGTTGCAGGATTTCATGCCTCAGCTTCCTCCAGCTTCCTCTAAGGTCTGAGAAGGCAGAGTGTTCAAGCTTCTTGTGTGAAAGCTTTTTGTTTTTTTAATTTTTGAAAATGCGTATTTATTTTTGAGAGAGAGAGTGTGAGTGGGGAAGGGGTAGAGAGACACACACACACACACACACACACACACAGAATCCAAAGCAGGCTCCAGGCTCTGAGCTGTCAGCACAGAGCCCGACACGGGGCTTGAACTCACAAATGTGAGATCATGACCTGAGTGGAAGTCAGATGCTTAATTGGCTGAGCCATCCAGGTGCCCTGAAAGGTGTTTTTTTTTGTTTTTTTTTTTTTTAATTTTTCTTTGCAAAGCACTGGTTTTATAAAATGGACTAAAAATGAATTACTGCAAAATTAAAAAAAAATTTAAACATACAAAAAAATCAAGGTCACTGATCATGCACTTGGATAACTGGATAATGTGGCAATTTAAAGTAAAAGTTTGCGGGGTGAATGGGTGGCCCGGTTGGTGAAGTGTCTGACTCTTGGTTTCAGTTCAGGTTGTGGTCTCACAGTAAGTGAGTTTGAGCCCCACGTCAGGCAGAGCCTGCTTGGGATCCTCTCTCTCCCTCTGTCTCTGCCTCTCCCCTGCTCGTGCTCTCTCTCTCTCAAAATAAATAAATAAACTTAAATAAACTAAAAGTTTCCAAACACTCCATTTCTGTATTTATCGCAGACTCGTAATTTACAGGCCACATTTCATGCCGCAAGGCTGTCAGGAGTCAGGCACAGCGCCTGGTTAGTGCTAGATGCTCATTTATGCATCCTTTACATCTCTCTTTTTGTATTCTGAGAGTTCTCTACTTAAAACCACAAAGCAACCCTGTACAGAACTCCTCCCCAGTCAGAGCGACTCTCCTTGCTCAGTGCAACTCTCCTGCCTTCCTCAAGCACTTCTACTGAGACTGCCAGGCCCCTAGCACCCAAAAGGGTGTGTGTGCACATGACCCGTGTGCATCCAAGGGGTGGCTGTGCAATTGGAAGAGGACAAGCTAGGATGCCCCAGTCTTACAGTCTGAAATCAAGCGCATGTCGTCTACCTCCAGTTCAGACTGAAGGACGTGACTCCATGGTGTGGAAGAACCTGAAAGGAGGAGGCAACATTCAGAAAGAAGTCCAGCCCTGTGATTGGCAGGGAAGGACAGGAGACTGGTGTGACCCCCGAATCCCTGCTCCAAGAAAGCCCGAGGCCAGCTGTGTCCGGATTTTACGTGGGCTGATTATCAGACTAATCAATTCCCTCTTTCTGGGAATTACCTCAACCAGAGTCCTGACATTCAACAAGCATTTGCAATAATTATTATGTGGAAGGAAGCTAAATGCTCTCCAACGTTCTGGAAAGGAAGCTTAATCACCTTCCCCCAAGTAACCCACCCACCATAACAGGAAAACCTGTTGTACCCTTTCTCAATTTCAAAAAGATACAGATACTACATTTCACGTTAATATCTCTCCAGGTCATAGCTCAGATCTTCCCCCTTTGGGTCTGGAAAGGAGGGAAGAGCAGAATACCCATTTTATGGGCATCACGGAGCTTCCTGCTCTGAGAAAGTCTTTGAAGTACGTATCACTGAAAACATCATTTATATAAAAGAGGAAATAAACATTTGAAAGGTAGCCCTGCTGAGATAAGCTTCAGCCTGCAGGTTTGATGGCAGGTTGGTCTCCCTTGTGTTTTGCACGTAGAGCCACTCAAGTTCTAAATTCTCTGGAAAGTAAACAGAAGGCTTCCTGCAGTAATTCCCCTCCAGATCGGATCTGAGAAAAAGATGCAGGATTCAAAAGAATATGCTTCAATACAGGTACAGTAGGGATGGAGAAGCGTGTAACAACAATCATCTAAACGTTCTGAAATGGGTTGTTTTAACACATTGTATCATAAAGTAATCTACCCGCATGGATGTAAATGATAGTCTTGCAAGAGGGATTGAAATCCAGGAGCTCTGTAAAAATGTTTGGACATGTCGAAAGCAAATATGTGAAGGAATTTCCACTTTTTTATAAAGGCCCCTCCTTCCTCTTGGGTAAAAATGAAGTGAAGAAAGTGAAGGAGAATGAGAGTTGTATTATAACATGTTAAGTGACTAAGGCAAAATAATGACCTGAAAACACTGTTTCCTACGAAAAACCCAAGCCAAGATTAAAACACACTGACATGTATTTATATCAGTGTACAAGGGAGCAGCTAACACTTATTTCTAGCATAAATTTACACCGCTGATTTCTTCAGTTGTATTTTCGGGGACAACTGCATGAATCCTTTTCCTGGTAATCTACACAGAAATACAGCGGGATGGATAATGGTACAGGCGTGCCAGGCAAGCTGCTGGGGTTGAAAACCTGCTTCTGTAACATGTCAGCTGTGTGACCTTAGATGAATCATTTTACTTCTCTGCACCCTGCCTACCTCAGCTGTAAAACAGCCTGTACCTTATACAGCTATAATGGGGGAGGTACCAAATTAAAAGCTCTGAGCTCAGATCCTGGAACACAGAAGGGGTTCGGTAAGTGATGGCCATTGCCGCTAGCCACTACCCCTATTCTTATTTTTGAAAGAGCCACCACATGTAGCATGGTTCCAGGTACATCTTAAGATGGATATATTCTTCATCTCAGAGACTGATACTCTTAGATATTTAAACAACAAGTTGTGTGTATTTAACTCACTCTCATATATACAGGTGCACCCTTACCCAGAATGCCCATCGTTCCCATTTTCCTGCTTCCAAAATGCTGCTGAACTCGTAAGACTCTGTCCAGTTCTCTGTCCCTGTGATGCTTTATCTGGAATCTCCCCTCTGGATCTTTTCATTTATCTCACCAACTCTGTGTATTTTCTTTTCTTCCCTAGCAGCCTGTAAGTTTCTGAGGGCCAGCATCTGAAGCTATTTTATATTTCTGCCTCCTAACATCCCTGGCACAGTGTCTTGCGATAGGATATGCTTCACGTGGAATGAGCAAATAAATGAGCAGATATTTTAAGATGTGTTTGAAAGTTTGTTATGGAAAAGGAAGAAGTCATTTGAATAAGACTAGTAATAAAGACATAACTGGAAGAAGGAAGCCTCGCTTTTGTTTTCATGTATGCTAGGCTATATACACTTATCGATCATGTTTATTAGGCACTGCTTTCAGAGGGGCCACCTCTCAATTACAAAAAATGCTGATTTGGAAGTGTGTGTGTGTTTAAGAGGGAAAGAGAGAGAGAGGTTTTTAAGGGAGCATATTTAGGTGAGAGTCGTGGTATACTTTATCAACCCTACTTGAATTGTCAGAATGTCTATCATTTGATCCTGCTATAAACATGTATGTTCATACAAAGTTAAAAATGAAAACAAAAAGCTATTTCCATCTTATCTCCATCTTACATTTTTACCCTGATAAATTAGTATATCAATGTACTAAATTATATTAATATATCAATATATTAATATAATAATTATGTTCAGCATATCAATATACTATATCTGTATTAATACTGTTGAAAGAATAGTCATAACCTTGCAAAACACTGGCCGTCCCTGTAATGACTTACTAAGCTCCAACTCTTCACAAAGGGCTGAGCCAGGTGCTTGGAGAAATAGAACATTAATAAGACCTCCCACCCTCATTCCAGAAGGGAAGAAAAGCAAGTACTTAAAAGCCTTCAGAGTATTAATCCATTTTTTTCAGATTTTCACTGTCCCTGTCCCTGTTTGGAGGGATTCACTCAGGGGCAGAGCCTTCAGCTCTGAGTGGGAAGGAAGATTCAGAGGGAAATGTGCTCCCCTGTGGCTGGGCCATCTGGGAGGGCGACAGTGGAAAACTCAGGACTTTGGACAGACCTGGAAAGGAAGGTAAGATTACAATAGGGGTAGAGAAGGTCATAGTGGTATTCTAAGTGTAGGCAACAACAGGGGAGAAAAGCCCCAAAGTGCAATTTGGCTGTGTCACTGGCACGCAAGCGAGGAAAAAACTGGAGGGGCTGGATACGTGCCCCCCCGCACTACCCTCAGTGGTCTGAACCCTCTGAAGCAGTGCCACCCAATGGAAGGTTTCGGCAGCAGGTGACGGAGTCAAGGCAGAGCTTAAAAACTTTCAACTGGCAGAGGCTTGAGGAACAGACTGGGAGGATGTTACAGGGGAACGTTTCCGTGGCCCTTGTGAGAGGTCAGCAGAGCCTAAGTTACGATGAATATAAATTGGAGGCATGAAGGACGCTTTGATGAAATCTTTGAAATTCAAACTAAGGAAAGGTCTTAAACAAAGAATACTCCAAGCAATTTAAATGCCTAATGTCAGGAAATAAGGCACTTCATAATGGGGTGTCTTAAATTACTGTTAGAATCATTGACTGTTGGAGCTAGAAGGAAACTCAAAAATCAGTTTGTAACCTCATTTTATAGGTAAGCAAGCAGGTTCAAAGAATTAAGTAACTTTTCAAAAGTTACAAAGATAGCGAATGCCCCAGGAAAGGATTCCCAAACTCCGCTTTGTGTCCCTTGGACGCCTGGGGAGGGGGCTGCCCTAAGAAAAGCATGTGGCTTTGTTATTCCATCCTGTGCATCATTCTATATTATGTCCTTATTTATTTTTGAGAGAGAGAGAGAGAGAGAGAGAGAGAGAGAGAGAGAGAATATGAGAATGAGCAGGGGAGGGGCAGAGAGAGAGGGGGACAGAGGATCAGAAGCAGGCTCTTCCCTGACAGCAACAAGCCCCATGCGGGCTTCAGACTCACAAACCTTGAGATCATGACCTGAGCCGAGATTGGGCGCTCGACATCCCCAGGCGCCCCTCTGTTTTGTTTTCTTGTGCCCTGATGTCCCCTTCAGTATCCTTGGCTGGTGGCTCTTTTCCATCCTACTCTACAAGCATGGGCCTCTCATGCTTTCACCCATCTCCTTGGCTACAACTAGTAGCTTTATGTCAAAGCATCCAGCAAAGTCTCAGGTCTTGACCCTTCTCCTCACACTGGACCTGCACTGCACATCTCCACTCAAGTCCCAAAACACAGTGTATTATTTTTCTCTGTTACTCCTTTTAAGTTTCCCAGTTGAACTAATGGTTCATCCAGTTAACATGGGAGTCACCTTTAATTCTGGCCTCTCTCATTTGCTACCCCATGCCTCCTGTTTGTTTTGTTTTGTTTTTTAATGTTTATTTATAGTGGAGACAGAGAGAGACAGCATGAGCAGGGGAGGTGCAGAGAGAGAGGGAGACACAGAATCTGAAGCAGGCTCCAGGCTCTGCGCTGTCAGCACAGAGCTTGACCTGGGCTCAAACCCATGAAACGTGAGATGAAGACCTGAGCTGAAGTCAGATGTTTAACCAACTGAGCCACCCAGGTGCCCCTACCCGAAATGCTTCTTAAAGATGCTATTTTCCTTCTGTTTTACTGGCAAAGCCATGCCCAGGAATCATTACTAACCCCTGGACTTACATTTGAATCCAGGCCCTTGTCAAGCATCTCTTTGTTGGCCAATCTACAATTAACTTCCATTTACCTTCTTTAAGTACATATTTGGGGGCACCTGGGTGGCGTAGTTGGTTGAGTGTCCAACTCTTGATTTCGGCTCAGGTCATGATCCCAGGGTCATGGAATCAAGCCCCTGTCAGGCTCCGCACTGAGCGTGGAGCTTGTTTTGAGATTCTCCCTCTCTCTCTCTCTCTCTCTCTCTGCCCCTGTCTCCCACTCTCTCTGTCTCTCTCTAAATTAAAAAAATTAGATAATTTTTAAAAAATCAATAAATGCATACTTGAACCCCTTATAGTCCAAGCTCTCTTGACTTCTTCCTTGAACTGCACAGCCTCCTAACTGAGGGGTTGGTATATTTTCTCTGTCAAGGGCCAGACAATAAATATTTTAAGGTTTTGAGGACCATACTCAATTCTGCCATAATAGTCTTAATACATATGCATAAGGGATAATCATGGCTGTGTCCAGTAAAACTTTAGTTATGGATATATAATTTTTACATGTCACAAAACATTATTTTTCTTTTGTTTTTTTCCCTAACCATTTGAAAATATAAAAACCCTTTTTAGCTCATGGCCCAAAACAGACAACAGGCCATGTTTGCAGGCCGTAGTTGCTGACTCTGCCCTCACTGGTCCTCCTGTTCCCACATCATCTCTCCGAGTTTGCTCTCCACACTGCTGAGTCTGAACACCAACCCAAAGAGTTGACCATGTTGACAGCCTTGCTTAAATACAACAAGAGTAACCCATTACTCTCAGAATGGCCCAAACTGCAGAATACAGATCACAAGGCCCTTCCTCTGGTCCCTGTTTGCCTCTCCTGGCTTATCCCCTGCCAAACATCTAACCTGATTGTAGAGTTTATATTCCCTCTCAGCTTCCTGTCTGTACATATATATCGCTCCATCCACCTTCTTCTCCTTTGAGAACTGCTACTCAAGAACTTATTAATCACAATAGCTACCAAACATCTCCTCTTCCAGAAAGCTTTCCCTATCATCTTCACCTCCAATGTACAACGAGCCGATTCTTCTTCCTAGGTGCTCCTGTGGTAGTATTTATTCCTGTTACTGCATTTTTATCACACTCTGCTATAACTGCATATATAGAGCTGGCTCTGTACTAGAGTGTGAGCAACCTAAGGATAAGAACTGAATCTTATGTTTTTCTCTATGCCCAAGACCAAGTAATGTACTTGAAAGATACTAGGTGTCCAATAAATAGATGGTGGATGAGTAAATGTTGTACTTACCAGCTGGGTACTTCCATAAATGTTCAATTTCTATTTTCCTTTTTTTTTTTTTTTAAGTAATCAGTATATCTAACATGGGGCTTGAACCCACAACCCAGAGATCAAGAGTCTCATGCCCCAGTGATGGAGCCAGCTGGGCACCCCTCTATTTTCCGTGTTTAAGTCCAAGTGGACAATAAAGGGAAATAGCAAACAAGTGATGGGTTATTTTTGTTTCAGATTGCTCTATGGATTAATATTCTAGTTTATACGTTTCCTTTCCCTAGATCACCTCCATCCTTATCTTGTCATTACTTACAACATTGTTTTCATATTCTATGTCAAACTTTGTTTAGACTATGTCATTCGAAATGTTAAAGTTAAGGCTAAGTGAAGAGCTACCTGTGTGGGATGTATTTATTTCCACTGGTCTACATGGGAAAAGAAGACATAATGTTTCTCAGCCACACACTTGAGTATACCGAATCAATACAGAATGTTGAGGGAAAGCAAATTCTAAGAAGCCCAAAAAAGTGTATCAGAAATATTTAGCCCAACAACTACATCCCATTTTTAGAGCAAAAGAGAGATACACATAGTTCTTTGCTTTTTTAATTGTCCTCTTTAAATTTATGAATGTGGATTTTATAAAACGTGAACGCAGACTAAATGTAAAATGCTTACAAAAGAGTACTGCACTCAGAAAATGGGTAATTTTTTTTCTGTAAAACTAGTTTTCAATTTCTGTAGACTAGCTGTAAATAAAGCCCAACAGAAAAAGCTTTCTATGGAACCAAGCAACACCATTTTCCTCAAGAACAAAGGAATTAGTTACTACGAGTCCATTTTCAGCAGTCGCTGTACCTTAAATATGCTCCTCTTACAAGAAACTGGTCTTGTCAGACAGTACAAATTGATACGGTGCAGGAACACTCCCTACAGGACTTCGACTTCAGAAATTAACTCTCTAAGACAGAATGGCGAAGGGAACAAAACCAGCATTAATATTTATTTACTGAAGCCCAGCCACACTGAGACGTTAAAGGCTGTCCCGTTTCTGTCGTTGGCAGTGCTTAGCACACAAATGGTGTGTTTCAGAAGAACAACTATTAACTATCATGACACAGCTAAATTTCGAAACTTCTAAGATTAAATAATCCATAGGAACTATCTTGACATTACATTCTCAGGTCTACAGAACAACACTTTGAACGGGCATGAAAAGAACAGCTATTATTCTGTAGGAGTAAGCAGTTTCTTCTCATAAAAAGTGTTTTATCTATTGGGATTTTTCCAGATATCACACATGTATAAATGATTTATTTTCTTTCTTTCTTTTTCTCTCTCTCTTTCTTCTCTTTCTCTTGCATTGTTTAAAAGCAAAGTTGGCAAACCATTTGGAATATTATCATAACAAAATGTTTTTAACAAAGTTTGATTTTAACAGAACTAGAGGCATCTTAACACTAACCCAAAACTTTGGGAGGTTCACCAACCCCTAGAATATTTTTTTCTCCAAATGCAGGCTGTTCAAGTGGTGCTTTTCCTCCATCTGTTATCATACCGTGCTCAGAATTACATTGTCATATTTAATGTAAAAGGGATCAGTCCCCTTTCGTAGTTTAAATTCAACATATTACGATGATGAAAAGACCAGGGATTTTCTAATTTATGAGCCACATCAAAGCTTATAAACTTACATGTGTATTTAGACAAAGTTCTCTGTAAAAACGGAAAAACTGTAAGAACTGAACCAAACCTAAATGCTTGATCTGAAAAATGAAAAATCGTACTAGAATTCAAAGTGAGAAGAAACCACTTATATGGGTAACATGAAATTTTATAACCTCTATTTGAATTTCTGTGTATATGCATTTGTGTGCGTGTGTGTGTGTGTGTGTGTGTGTGTGTGTGTGCGTGTGTGTGTTTTCCACACAGCAAATTATACAGCGCTTGCTACCTAAAATGTCTCATCGTAACTCAGGGCTGAGCTATACGTTCACTAAAGTTTCACAACATTGACAATCACCTCACAGTACCTCATGACAGAAGCCATGTAATTTGAGACCACAGTGGTACAGGGCACAGTTATAATAACCATTTGAACATGAACAGTGTCAATCGATTCCATCTCTAAATTCTATACCTTCTTAGGACTCAGGTTCCTTATTTTGTATCAGTTACATCCTAGTTTGCATCTTGGGATGCCTTCTACTTGGGTCTCTTTCACCACTGACAGTATCTGATTCTTTTCCTAAATATATTTCCTCAGATCTTTCAGTTCAACATTTTTATTAGACACAGAATTAACAGGAGAGGTACTGGTGGTGGTAGGAGGAACATGTCATGTTGCTCATCTTGATAGAGAATCACCTAAATATTTGAGCATTGCCGATGAAAGGTTTTGTAATATATCATAATTCCCTGCCACACTTATCATTCACATGTCTGGGTGTTTTGCTTTCCACATCTCCACTTCTCTTAATATGCCTGAAAGCTGTGTGTGAATTGAATGACTAAGACGAACTCTAACAACTGTTTGGAAGCCGGTGGCAAAAATCAGTGGGATGGAATTGGTGCTCTGGCGCGTAATGGGATTAGGGGTACCTGGTGAGGTGCAGTTGGTGCTGGGACTCGCTCAGCAGATCTGTCAGTTGCAGGCACTCCTCTCTGGCCCCGGCTGCCTTCTGCTGCTCCCGTTCCAAGTGCTGTTTGCTTTCACTGACTTCTAATCTCAATTTCTCTATTTCCTTAGGTAGAGAGGGGGCGGGGGGGAAGCATCCATATAAACTATATGCACTTGAATTCAAAATTATCTCATTTTTATTTTCGCCATGAATTTTAATGGGATGAAAAATTATTAGAAAATTTAGGCTAGCTTCCATTTTATGACAAAGGGAATTAACCCAGCCAAAAATGCACATTAGTGAGGTTTTTTTGGATCGTAAGATGAAGTCTAATTTCAGAAATGAAATGATTAAATGAGAGTAGTCAAAATGGATAATCTGCACTTTCATTCTTAAGGCTTGGTCCTTTTAAAAACAGTATTAACTTAAAAATGTCACCACTTTAAAAATACAACATTTTCATTTGTGAGATTAGATCAGATACATGCAGTGATTTACTTCAAATATGTGACTCTGTTCTGAAAGGTGTATTTGTGGTTTCATTTGGATGTTTTGAAAGCCAAACTGAAGGGTAAATTGTTACACCTTTTAAAAAAATGTGAGGTGTAAAAGAAGGCATCATTATGATGCTCAACATTATTTGGAAAAAAATACTTTTTAGGAAAAAAAATATAGCATGAGAACCTTCAAGCCTTTAGAGTATATGAGATTTCTGAGCTAAAACAATATTACACTAAAATTGCATTAAAAGGCAACAAAAGCACTCTACAGTTAATAAATATGAACATCTAAAATATATAAAAATTTATGATATATAAAAATTTATGATATATAAAAATTTATGATTCTCTAGTCTCAGGATGAAATTATCCCCATCTTACTGACAATCAAATATTTTGAAGCAAAAATACCTTATATGGAACACAGTTTTAAATAGTTCACACATTAAAGGATAATTATTTATTTATCATACAACATCTATAAATTAACAAAAAATAAAAGATAGATCTTCAGACTATTAAATCCAGAAAAAAAAAATAAAGGGGAAAGTAAAGGGTAGAAACATTTTCAAATTCAACAGAAAGCAAGAAGCAATTTTAATTCACAAAAATGCAATCTCCTTTTGGAAAACAAAATCATGTCTAAGTGTTTTGAACTTAGTATTTAAGTACATCTCAATTTCCTCATATCATTACTCAATGTGCTCCAACTACATTTAATGCATCAGGAAGATAAACTAAATGATTTGTTTTTTTGACATTTATCACATATAAATATCCAGTTTATCCCCATCAAAACTGTACATTACCAGCAACTTAATAAAACAACTTACAAGTTCTCAGATATTGTTTTATTTTTAAAAACCTATGTAATAATGAACCTATCACTTACATTCAGAGTAGATTTTCTGTATCTTTCAGATTAGAACACTAAATGAAACTGACCTGTTTCTTTAAAAATTTCAAACTGATAAAGCTATACCAATTTATTTCTAATCCCATAATTTAATATAATTAAGGAAATTAAAAAACGTGAATGTCTATTAAGTTTTATTTGCCTAACATTTACAAAATTAACAAAGGCAAACATGTATAGAATCGGAATAATATGTTGACTTTAAAACTTCAAAAATTCACTCACTAATTTTGTACACAGTGCTACATGCAAGAAACCACACTGAATATTATGGTGGGCTCAGAGAGTTTCCATCTCTATACTCAGGAGTTAATTCAGATGGGTAAATGAGACATATACATACACAGAAAACTATCAAAATACAAAGCACATAAGAAACAACAAGTGAGCAGTAGAGAGAATCTGTGCTTCAGTAGGTCAGATTAGGGATATATTAGCATGGGCAAGAAAAGTGGGAAAGAAGGTAAGGGCACATTAACTCATGGAATGATAGATGAGACCACATTGTGAAGAGTCTTAAATTCTAGACAAATTAAAGCTGTATTTTTCTTATAGATAATGGAGAGATATTAATGGTTTTAAAAGGTACTCAATATGAGAGAAGCTGAGCTTTAAAACAATGAGAGAACTGTTTATGGTCAATTTAAGATGGCAGAGACTGGCGGAAGGAAGACCATGAAGAGATAGTTGCAATATTCCGGATATAAGAATAGAGACAGTTCAAACAAACATAAAGAGAACATGGTGAATATACGGAAATAAAAGGAAAGCTATCATGAGACATCAAAGATGACTCCAGAATTATGAATTCTGCCAAAAAATTACAGAAATGGAAAATTTATAAAATCCCCAACTTTCTTAAAAAGAAAAGATGCAACAATTTTTTATAAGCTCGACACAGCTCTGGCACTTTCCAGCCCTGTGAGCTTGGATGAATCACTCAACTGTTAATCAGATTGTTCAGTCCACAATGGAAGTTATGGCTGCAGCCGGCTCTGAATGCTATCATAAAGATTAAATGAGATGATGACTAGTTAGCAGAGTGTCCAGCACATAGTAAGAGCTGAATAAAAGACAGCTAGTGCTGCTATTGCTGATTTTTTTTCTCTGTCTTTCAAGAACAGCACAGTGGTAAGTAGATAAAATGATATTCCTAAGGATATATGGCTATCACAGAGGACTAAAGAGTTCTTGACCTAATTCAATAAAATTTCCCCCATAAATCTGATGAGAGCTGAATAAAACTTTATTATAATTTCAAAATGCAAAAAGCATTTTTGTTAGATGGAAAATTACTGCCTTCTTCTGATTATCTGTGCCAGAAAAAGAGCTTATTGGTGCAGATAATCAAAATCAACAAATAGTGTAACCAGCTGGACCAGGGCTCAACACTCACTCCCTGAGTCAGGAAAATCTGCCATGGCACCAACTCCAACAGTTAGAAGAGGACTCTCTTGCCAGAAATGCCATGCTCCCACTGGCAGGATAACCCTTTGCCTCACCCAACTAGGTCAGCGCTGCTTCCTTGGCTGTATACAGTGGTTCAGGGATGAAGGACCAACAACAGTCATAGGCCAGTGGTACGTTACTCCCAAAGCACGCTGTTAACCTGCAGTGTCTACAGTGCAACTTGATGCGGCCATCTCTTGGCCAACTGGGCAAAGACAAGTCCAGATAGCTTTACGCTTTACCAAAAGATAAACAGTAAAACCTTGGATTGCGAGTAATTTGCTCTGTGAGTCTTCCATAAGATGAGCAAATATTTCTAATAAATTTTAACTTGATAAAGCGATGCTGAACGTCACATGATCACAACTGAGCCAATGGCTTTCTCTCTCTCTCTCTCTCTGTAGGATTGTGGGTGATCATCTCCCATGCTCAGATGCTCGGTCTCAGGCCGCGATGTTTGGCAGAAATCAGTGACATTTCAGAATGTTGGAAGGTGACCACAATAGGCACTAGTGTTTTTATTGTCACTTCAAAGCAACCTATGGACAGTCCTTTGCTTTTCCATACAAGAGTAAGCTTGAAATGCTTTGCTTCATTCTAGGTCAGGCTGCCTGCAGATAGAGACTTTTTTTTCTGCTGCCTTATTGCCGGTTACATTAAATACAGTGTATGACAAGAGTTTATTAATACTGTACTGTAGTCAAGGTCCATTAGTGATAGTGGAAGTCATCCTACACAATAACCCTCCTTTCTCTTGTCTCCCTCACACCAGCCACGAAAGTTTTCAAAGGTAAATGGGGGTTAATTTGCTTATTTTTCTTTATTATTTTGTATTATATTATAGTACAGTAATCATTTTTATATGAATATTTTTGGGTGGTGGAATGAATCATCTGAGTCTCCATTATTTCCTATGGGGAGAATTTGCTTTGATATAAAAGTGCTTTGGATTACAAGCATGTTCCCAGAACAAATTTTGCTTTCAAACCAAGGTTTTGCTGTACTTCCAGTCATGAATGTAACCATCAGCACAACTAAAAATAGAAACTGTTAAAAGGGCTATAGTCGCCTGGGTCGCTCAGTTGGTTAAGTGTCCAACTTCAGCTCAGGTCATGATCTCACGGTTCATGAGTTCGGGCCCCATGTTGGGCTCTGTGCTGACAGCTCAGAGCCTGGTGCCTGCTTCAGATTCTGTGTCTCCCTCTCTCTCTGTCCCTCCCTCACTTGTGCACTCTCTCCCTCTCCCTCTCTCTCTCTCAAAAATAAACATTAAAAAAAAATTTTTTTTAAAGTGGCTAACTCAGGGGGCGCCTGGGTGGCTCAGTCGGTTAAGCGGCCGACTTTGGCTCAGGTCATGATCTCACCGTCCGTGAGTTTGAGCCCCACGTCGGGCTCTGTGCTGACAGCTCAGAGCCTGGAGCCTGTTTCAGATTCTGTGTCTCCCTCTCTGTGACCCTCCCCCCGTTCATGCTCTGTCTCTCTCTGTCTCAAAAATAAATAAACGTTAAAAAAAAATTTAAAAAAAATAAAATAAAATAAAGTGGCTAACTCAGGACAATCATACCACAGATGGGGTATCAAGAAAGGGAGACTTTTTACTATTTATCTATAGTCTTCTGTAGTATACGAGTTTTTTTTTTTTCTTAATCATAGACATATGTAACTTTATTTTTATTACTTATTAAATTTTCATATCAGAGCACTTCACTTTATGTAAGCCAAATAATACTCAACTACTCATAACAAAGAAGGGCAGTGCCCATGCTCTTCTCCACACCCATCTCCAAGCCCGATCATCAATGGCCCATCCGATCCACTCTTCTGATATGTATCTTCATATTTTTATATGACATACTTATAATGTTATTTCTTGATTTTATAATATTAGACATTACCTGTTACCTCCCTACATTAAAAAAGTAACAATTTAGGTCACTCAACATACCTATCTCACTTTCCCATATAACAATTTTGGTTAAATCCTTAGTCAATAGTTCTTTTACATTATGGTTATAGAAATATTGTTCACTCCTAAGACAAACCTTATTTTGATTAATTTTTTGTACAATATTTTATTATTTCTGGAATTAATTGCCTACTTTTTAATAGCTTATTTTTCTAGGTAACTGACATTTTCCCCCAATATTCAAAAAGATCTGTCACATACCCATCAATATTATTTTTTCAGATAACAAAACACATCAGATAAATTATCAGTTCCTTTTAAAATTTCACCCTAGATATATCCTTCTTGGTGCCTTATGTCTGGCCTGGTTGATCTCTGTCTTGGGTCAAGCCTTAGACATGCTACTATTAGAGTTTCATGTTTTCTGGGTTGTAAGTCATCCTGTTTTTCAGTTTACATCCTTTTTTAGTTAAAGTACATTCTTCAGGCAACTTTCATAAGAAAGAATATCTGAATAATACCTTTTTAAAAAGTATTTGTATGCCCGAAAATGCCATCTTTCTAGCTATACATTTGACAGTTTGGCTAGGTATAAAAATCTATGTTGAAATCAATTTTTACTCAGGATTTTTAAGGGGTTACTCCATTGTCTTAAAGATTCTAACACTGCAATTGAAAAGTCCTATGCCATTCGGATTCTTAATACTTAGTCTGTGATTTTTTGTTTGTTTGTTTGTTTCTGAAAGCTTTTATATTAATTTCTTTTTCCCTGGCATTTTGCAATTTTACAGTGTGGACCTTGGAATGGCCTTTTTTCATGTTTTGTGCTGGTTTTTCAGTAGACCTTTCAATCTGGAGGCTGTTCTCTTTAGTCTGGGGAATTTTTCTTGTATTATTATTTAAAAATATTTTGATGTCATACATTTTAGTATTTCCTCTTCTTGGAACTCCCAGACATTGGTTTTTCACTCTGTTGGATTTATCATATAATTTCCTTATGCTTTCTATCTCACCTTTTGATTCTAACTTCTGGAAGACTGTGTTGACTTCATCTTCCAAAGCTTCTGCTGAATTTCTGAAAAGATTTCTACCACATTTTTCATTTCCATGAGATATTTCTTGTTTTCACTGTTTTACATAGCATGCAATTTTGACCTTATGGATATATCTAATCTCTCTATTAGAATATTAGAGTATTTTAAATATTCTCCTCTGCTCATTACATATTGCTTCAATTTCCTTTTCCTCTGTTCATCCATTTTTAGCCAATCCCCTATGTTAGAGGCTTTCTTCAAATGCATGGTGATACCTGGCTGTCATTTCACATTCAGAATGAAGTAGTGAGCAAAAATGGTTTTTGGGTAATGTGCCAGTTTAGATTATTGTTCAGAAAAATTTCATTTCTATCTCCCTTCCACTGGGAATGGAATATACTATCCCTTCCTAATGACTTTGGGCTTGGCCATGTGATTTCACTTAGCCAATAAAAATTTTGTGGCTGTAACGTAAGCAAAAGTCATAAATACTTCACTTCCATATTCTAGTGATTCTCCATTAGAAAAGTATGCCCTGGACAGTTGCTACCCCTTTTGCCTGGACTGAAGAATAAATACATGTGGAGCAGAACCAAACCCAAACCACAGCCCAGACAACCCACAACTCATAACCTGAAGCAGAGCCACTGAGTCAAATGCAGCCTAGATCAGCCGAATCTCAGTTGACCTGAAGATTCGTAAAATGAACACAAATGATTGCTATTTTAAGCCATGAGTTTTTTCAATAGAAATGACTGACAAACCACTTGAAAGGAATATGGAGTGCTACAACTATCTATTACCTTTAAATGTTATTTGATCCTTAAAACAACTGCATAAAGCATATAGGGCAGGTGTCCCTATCTATTCAAAAAGAAACTGGGGTCACAGACATTGAATGACGGTTCAAAAGAGTAAATCTAAGCCCTGAACCAGATCTTCTGACATTACTGCCCCCACATTATACCATGTTAAACAATGGCTTTCAATCTTTTTTGTTTCTTTTCTTCAAATAAGACCATAGTAAGAAATCCATTTTACATCACAATTCAGAAACATGCACACTTTCACACACGTTTAAATGTAACTAGCATTTCATAAAACAATATTATGTGTGAAGCACTATGTGTGAAGCACTCAGATAAGTCCAATTCCTTCTGATTCTATCCACTTCTTTAAAAAAAAAAAAACAACTTTTGGTTGCAACCTATAACATCGATTTCACAATCCTGCAATTTGAAAAGCATTGTGGGTTTCTGAGAATTAAAAAACTTTTTTTACATAAATTAAGGAGAATTAAATAAAGAGTTTCATTAGGAGAAGCTCTAGTATATATTTTTTCTTGATTTCCTAAGGAAAAAAATATCCAAAGAAATGAATGTAAAACCCATCTGAAAAATATGTCAGCTTAATCTGGAAGGATAACTTTACCTGGAAAGATAAAGTAGCACACATAAACTATTTTAATCCAATGGCAGTGATTTATCCCTGCTAATAAACAGAATGTGACTTAAAAATCATGTAATAATTTGTAATACAGGGTAACTGATTCATATACTGAGGAAGAGAATGGGGACAAAAGCGAAAAACGGAACAGTAAGAAGACCGGAACCCAAAGTTCTTGTTAAGTGACAAAGAACTTGTGGTTTTGAAGCTGAAAAAACTTGACAGTGTGAATTTATCACTCAGAAACCAATGGATAAATTCATAGAATAAGTTTAGAAAGTAAAGTTGTATACGATACTGAAAAATGAGACACAGTAACCCATAGCTTGGGAGAGAAATGATAGTTTCTGTCAAGTTCCATATAAGTAGAAAGAATATACTCATTGGAAATTTAGTATTTGTCAGTTGACACTTGTATTAACTTGCAGATGCTAAGAGTGATTTTACCAAATCACTAATAAGGTTGCATCTGGAGCTACACTAGCTACCTGTGGCTGTTAAAATTTAACTTAATCAAAATACAAAGTTTAGTTCCTCGTTTGCATTAATCACAGGATAAGTGCTCAATATGGATTGTGTCTGCCATACTAGACAGTGCAGGTATAAAATGTTTTCATCATCACAGAAAATTCTACCATAGCACGGCTCTAGAATATAGCAAAATGTGTTTCTGAGACTCACTCTCCACCCTAGACAATTAGAAAAACAGCCTATTTGAATAAAAGGATATTGTAGGAGATTAAAACGTCATTTTGGAAATGGACAAAAATGGTTGCCCTTTTTAGTGTAGATGTTGAAGGTTGCTGATACCATTCTAGAAGTTCTATTCGTGGTTATCATTGTTGAGGGCCCACGACATTGATTTAATGTTTTTATGGCAGACCAGATAGTAACACTGATACCAGTCGTCATCTTTGAGTGCTTACCATGTGCCAGGCACTGTCTTAGTTAGCATTTTATATTTTTAAATTTTGTATTTTTAATCTCGTTTTGTGTTCATGACAACCTTGTAAAAATAAGCATCCTATTCCGGTTTTACAGATGAAAAAACTGAAGCTTACAGACGTTTAGTAACTTACAAAAGATTATATAGTGGCAGAGCCGGGATTCAAAACTGGGTTCGTCTGATCTCAAGCTCTGTAGTCTTTCCACTCTCCTGTGTATTGTCTCCCTAAGCAAATGTAGATGTTTACAGGAGGTGGAGAGGAAATGATGCAATGTGCTCTCTACAACCTCTTGGCCCACAATTTGGCATGGATAACAAAGACACTGAAAGAGGACATAACTCAGATGGCTTAGATCAAATATCACACCGGCAAACACAAGGATCTCAATTTGCAAAGCCCTGGCCAAGATTAAGTTTGAAGAAGCATTTCTCCATGAGACGTTAGCAGTGGTGATCTGAAGTAGAGTGTGGATTTGCTTTGCCGAGGGTCACAGTTTCTACCTTCTACAACAGAGTGACTCCACGCCAGCCTAAGAATCAATATGGCCTTGACCTTTCAGTCTTTCAGGTACAATATGTAACATCCTGGTGAAACTTTTCAGTTTTCTAATTGTTTCTAATGGGACTACTGAATCTATCCTTATTCTAAGAAAATTTTCTTTAAAGAATTTTAACAAAAGGTTTTCTTTTTCCTTTCGTTAATATTAAGGGAAGTTGTATCAACTGATCACTTATATTCAGAAGCTAAAGTAACTCTCAGACAAAACAAGTGTTCAAAACAGATGAGAAGGGACTGTGGAAGAAAAGAAGTGCCTTTCTAAAAGTATGTATCCAGAGAAAAGGAAAATTGAAGTCATCTAAAATAAAATTGATTCTGCTGCACTGTGACAATACAGCGGACTCTTTGGTTAAGCCAAACTTAAACCACTGCTCTGTGACGCCAGGAGATTCAAGGGAAAAAATAAGAATCATTTCAGCTCTATAGTCAGTTTACAAAAAAGAGCCCAGGTGATAGCTCTACTTTTTGGGCTGGTTTAGTAAATGCTTTATGCTTGCTAGAGGTAGAGAAATGGCTTGCTTTGTCTTCTCATGAATGCGAATTTCCGTTCATCACAGACAAAGTATTAAGCCATTCAGAATCTGTAATGTTTTTTCTTTAAAACGCTGAAGTGCCCTAATTCTCTCATGCTCTTTCAGTGTTCTAAAAGGGTAAAATGTTAACAGTGTTCCAATACTTATGTGCTTGCACATTCACATTATAAAGAAAAAGGAAAGAAAGATCTTGACCTTTGGAGTCTGATGATATTATAAGTGTAGCATATTGTGGAAATATTCAGGAGCATTAAGATGACCCAGCATTAAAAAAAATTTTTTTAAAAAGGGGCGCCTGGGTGGCTCAGTTGGTTGGGCATCTGACTTCGGCTCAGGTCATGATCTCGCGGTTTGTGAGTTCGAGCCCCATGTCAGGCTCTGTGCTGACAGCTCAGGGCCTGGAGCCTGCTTTGGATTCTGTGTCCCCCTCTGTCTCTGCCCCTCCCCTGTTCATGCTCTGTCTCTCTCTGTCTCAAAAATAAATCAAACTTAAAAAAAAAATTTAAGATGACCCCAGATGAGGTAAAATTTGAAATAAGATGTGCTTGTTGGAAAGCCATAAAACGAGAGGCGATAATTTTTTTCTAGAGATACTTCGCAAAAGTATCATTGGCTAAGAACGACTCGGTGAACTAGGTGCGGGTCTCAGATAGCAATGGATAAAGAAGACTTCACACTGGGAGTAAAAAGGTGGACTTAAAGGATGCAATGTTAAAATAAATGTTAGGTTCTTAAATTAATGAAATGTAAATATGTAAATCTGCTAATCGTTGACCATACCAGTTATTGATAGATGTATCCATGATGTGAAGTTTTAACGTCAGCTGAGAATAAATTTTGCATTGGTTCAATACCAGCAAATGTATCAAGAGTTGCACTAAAAAAAGATAGCCATCAATCGCGATGTTACAAAAAGAACCTACCACTTCAGAGGCACACTTGTCACCTGCAGGAGACATTTCTCCTTTGAAGCTCCCCTGTTTCTTCTATGCTATAGCTGGATGCCAAGAGCCCCCGTTGTGTGCAATCTCACATTTCATCTGCGTGGTACATTTCATCTTTGCCTTCATTCATCATGATCACACAATCAGAGGGTTCAGAGCTAATGTTAACTGCAACACGAGTACACAGTAGAGTTGCAATGTGCAACAGCAAGAGAGAAACGAAAGAAGTGGACATAACTCTGTCCACCATTTATCTCAGGGACTGAACGTCCTGGAATGAATATGAAGAGTGAGACATGGACCTACCGAGCCTCCGGTCAGGTACAGTACGTGTGAACCTCTCACCATATGAGCATCCCGGTACGTTAAGTGCAAGTTCATCTAAGAAACAGATGGATTCTTCATACAAATGAGTCCCACACACAAGCCAACTTGTTTATCCCTGGTCCCTGTCTAAATAAATGGCAATCTAATCCAATAATGGAAGTGAAAAAAATGCAAATTAGAATTTTTAAGAAAGGATATGAATGTATCCAATGTGATAGAAAAAGAATGCTCTAAACACATATAAAACCAATACATTCGAATCCCCGTGGACTGTGTAAATTATGAGCAATTTGTAAGATTTTCAGAAGTAATTTTGACCACATACAATATTTCCCTTTCTTTTTTTTTTTAAATTTTTTTTTTCAACGTTTATTTATTTTTGGGACAGAGAGAGACAAAGCATGAACGGGGGAGGGGCAGAGAGAGAGGGAGACACAGAATCGGAAACTGGCTCCAGGCTCTGAGCCATCAGCCCAGAGCCTGACGTGGGGCTCGAACTCCCGGACCGCGAGATCGTGACCTGGCTGAAGTCGGACGCTTAACCGACTGCGCCACCCAGGCGCCCCTGTATGCATGTTTTAAATATGTGCAATATATCCAAATTAAGTTTTAGCATGAATTTAGTAAAATAACAGGGGATATTAGTTTTTTTGTTTTTTTTTTTTTAAAAAGGCCAAGAAGAAACCGTGACTCCTTCCATTCTTCCCAGAAGTGGGGCCATGGTCTTTTGGCCAAGAGGCAGGAGAGGGTGGCTAGTAAAGACAAGCCCAGTTTCTGAGGTGAGGGCGACCCGCACAAAGGAGTCTTTGACCTGTACTTCCCAACAAGTTAATACAATTCTTTTTTATAGTAGCTCTGTACAGAATCCATACTAAAAAATGCTTGACTAACTGTAACCCAGTGCTTTTTAAGGCACTTCAAAAGAAAAATAAACTCTGGGTTGTTTCTCGCAAACTGAGCTGCAATAAAAACAGGAAAATCCCTTTTCTTTTCTTCTGTTGTTGTTGTTGTTGATGATTTTTTTTTTTTTTTTTGGCTTTCCTTTTTTCTTTTAATTTTTTTAATGTTTATGTTTTTAAATTTTTTTTAATGTTTTTATTTATTTTTAAAGGAGAGAGAGACAGAGCATGAGCGGGGAAGGGGCAGAGGGAGAGGGAGACACAGAATCTGAAGCAGGTTCCAGGCTCTAAGCTGTCAGCTCAGAGCCCGACGCAGGGCTCGAACCCACAAACTGTGAGATCATGACCTGACCTGAACTCAGATGCTCAACCGACTGAGCCACCTAGGCATCCCAATGTTTATTTATTTTTGAGAGAGAGAGAGAGAGAGAGACAGAGTGCAAATGGAAGAGGGGCGGAGAGAGAGGGAGACAGAATCTGAAGCAGGCACCAGACTCTGAGTCTTTTTTTTTTTTTTTTTTTAGTATTTATTCATTTTTTGAGAGAGAAAGAGACAGAGCTTGAGGTTGGGGGTGGGGTGGGGGCAGAGAGAGAGACACAGAATCCAAAGCAGACTCCAGGCTCTGAGCTGTCAGCTCTCAGGGCCCCCACACAGGTATGGAACTCACAAACTGTGAGATCATGACCTGACACTTAACCGACTGAGCCACTCAGGCACCCGGATCTTTTTTCTGGTGGGACATCCTCACATAAAAGGATTGGTCTTTTCAGGATGCCTGGGTGGCTCACTCAGTTCAACACCGACTTCAGCTCAGGTCATGATCTCACGGTTTGTGAGTTCAAGCTCTGCGTGGGGGTCTGTGCTGACAGCTCAGAGCCCGGAGCCTGCTTCAGATTCTGTCTCTGTCTCTCTCTGCCCCTCCCTCCCCTGCTCATGCTCTGTCTGTCTGTGTCTCTCTCTCTCTCATTCGCTTGCTCAAATATAAAAAAACAATTAAAAAAATTAAGTTTATAAAAAGATTGGTCTTTTCTAAGGCCAAAAAACTATTTCACATGTTTTTCTCTCTTAGGAAAGAGGACTACTCAACAAGTACAAATGCTGGGAGACAGAAGAATTGCTAAAGAAAATATCTATAAATAACTACTCTAAACTCACATGTTCATTACAATTGTTGACTTTTATCACCATTTGAAAATTGTTTATCACCATTTGAGAAAACCAGCCAAAGCAAAACTAAAATAAAAGAATTCCAATTTAGGAAAACAAACTGTTAACTCTTGTCAGTAATTCCTTCCCCCTAGCCCTCTACTCAATACAATAAATATTTTTCAGTGCCTACTAGGTACTGTCCATCTTACTCTTTCTTGTCCTTTATAACTATTAAAATATAGACTAATTCCCTACCATTGTGATACAAAAAGCAAACCCAACGATATATCTAATTTCTTCATATCATTACCTCCTCAAATTTACAAGCATCTGGGCTATAGTAAATAATAGAAATTGCAGCAACACTCTTGTTTAATTCTTGTCAAAATTTATAGTAGAAAAATGTCTTTCAGGTCTTAATCTTAGGGCTCTAGGATTCATGGTATATGTAGTCGAAGCATAATTTTCACATTACATTACTACATTTTGGGATATATTGTTCCTTCTATCTCTGAATATTAAAGATATTAATATTTTCCAATAACATAATCCACTTGAAAATATACTTAAATATAAGATTAAAATCACTTTGGTCCTATTGTCCACTAATTACTAATTATAGAGTTGTTGCTACTCTAGCATTCCCCATGGATAGAAACAGAATTAAGCACAAATAAAAAATAAGACTAAATATAAAGCCACACTAAAACCATCTTAATAAACAAGAGAATGAAAGACATTTTCAAGTAACATAAAGATGCTTCCACTACCTATAAAGATAAATAAATTTACATGAACTGAAAATATTGCTATTCTTTAAGTTTTATCTGAGTATGCTACAGGAAAAAGTATAAGTTAATTTCAATGTGTATTATTATGTATTTATGGTTTAGAAAACATCTTTTTATTATCAAATGTATTTACAATGCCTTCAGGTTCTCATTATGAGATTAAAACTACTTAAAAGACAGCAAGGATATAATTTATCATCCTAAATTAAATAGTTAATTTCCAAAAGTTTTTCAAAATCGACACCATAACTTTAAATGAGTTGCAGCGTAAAGGTATAGCAACGCGGAATTCCTATATCTTCTATTTATGCTTCAAATGTGATTTTTTTCAAATACTATAATTACAGGAATACCAATATCCAAGTATGCTTTTCAAAGCCAAAAATTTTTTTTGAGTAGACATAAAAGTATTGACAACTAGCAAACCACAATTTCCGAAGAAAACAAGTTAATAAATCTGCTACTATTCCAGCAGTAAGCATGGCTTTTTAGTTACTGTGTCAGCTATTAAGAATTACGTAAAAATACACTGGCCCATTCATTCGTGGTAGGAAAACAGGAAATGATGGCAAAACTACTGTGTCTCTTAGATAACACATACATTTTTATTATTTTTCAACTGGAACAAATTAAAACTCTTGTATACTCAATGTTACTGTTTCACGAGTTGTCAGAAAAATATCAGTGAAATATTCTGATTCCCAAAAGGAAAATGCAAGAAAGCTTTTGGATTATTTTGCACCTAACTTTCAAGACCTCGATGTGGATTAATTGATAAAATTCTTCCTTAAATATTGTGCTTCTTAGATTTCTCCTAAAATGTGCTTCTACCAAAATGACCCTAAATCATTTAGGAGCCTCCTGAAACATTTGGAGTGTTAACTTCCCTGTTTACTTCAAGACTTTGTTTAATAAAAATTAAATAAAGGCCTTTAAATAAAAAAAGGTACAGTGAGAAACAGAAGATGCCCAGTTATCCTCTTTATCTATTCTCTCCCTTTACAAATGGGAATACTGGGGTCCACTGTAGAGAACCTACTGAAGTTCACTCAGCTGGACTAGAACCCAGTCTTCGGACTCTCTGTCAAAACCCATTTCTATTTAAACGTGGAAAAATGCCAAACCACAAGGCTAAGTCAGTTAACAAGCATAAACAAGCTTCTATTGGCAATAATTAATTTTTTAAATGCAGTAAAGAAAACACATCATCTGTTTCTTCTCTGACAACTGTTATTCAACAAGAAGTTTTTCTTTGTGCTCTGTGTATTCTCCTATTAGTTAAATTCTGTCAATCTCTGACAATCAGAACAAATTTAAGACTCAGATCTCCTCTTTTTAAAATTAGTTTCATAAGACCATATATATCATTCCTTAATTAAAAAATATATTTTATTGGATTTTTTTTTTATCAATATTACTCTTTAGTATAGGTGCTGGGGGCAAAATAAAACATTCCTTTTCTCTTAAACCAAGAAAAGCTCAAACATTTAGACCTATTCAAGATCTCCCAGCCTTTCACTTGAAACTGAATGATTTTACTTTATAGGAAATCATATTTTAATTTTTGAGAAAAATCAGTTTCAAATGACCGAGAAAAGTAAACCCCCATCTAAGGAGTCTAGACCACTTAACAGTACAGACGATGGCATACGGCCCCTCTTCTGCCCCATGCAAATATACTGGACCTCCAAGAGGTCACCCCTTTTTTCTACCCACCCACTCTGTTACTCCTCGGTGTACCTGATGACAGAGAACATCAATATCAGTGCTCTGGCTAGAAAACTCTAAAGAGCGTAAGAGAGGTAGGGTATTACTAAAAGCACACGTAGAGCATCCAAACCTCTTCCCTGAACACCTATGCTTGGATTCAAAATCCTCTGACCACTGAACCAGCATGTCTGTCTTCAACTCACCTCTTAGCTGCTACTCTGCTCGTGACACAAAATGGGTTCTCTTCCACTGGAAAACTGGACAATTTAACCTTATCTTGTTGGATGGTTTTCACCCAAATTAATGAGACGTTCTTATGTGAAGAGGAAACAGCAAATTTTAACAACAAAACTGGGTTTATTTTTAGAGACATAACTGATTGAAAAAAAAATCCTTCTGTACTGAGACATGGCGTACGTGATCTCACCTTATGGGGAGTTTTTAGAAAATTCACTTTAGCTGTGAGTTATATAAATATTTCTGTAACGTTCTATTTGGGGAACTTAAGAATTTATTGTACTTCACTTCAACTCAAAAATAACCTGTATTTTCTAACTAATTTTGGCAAGAAGCTTCCAATGTAAAATAGATGCTTCAGTTAATAAATATTTTGGGTATGATTCTTTTACATTAATACCATCCACATACAAAGGAGTAAATTCATCTACTCAATTTACTGAACACCTATTCAATCATAACAGCTCTCTCTATATATACAGCTTTTCACAGTTTAGAAGACACTTTCATATAAAGTACAGAATTTACATGTTGTGATGATTAGAAAAATAACATAATTCTTGCTTTCACTCATTTTCATAAAGAAAAATGAAGTTGGCATAGAAGAGAAAAAAAAAGGGTAATGATGAGGATGTAATACTTTTTGCCACTGAGATAAAATTGACATATAACATTGTATTACTGTTGACCCTGAACAATGTCGGAGTTAGGGGTGCTGGTCCCTGACAAACTTGAAAATCCACACAGAACTTCTGACTCTCCCAAAACTTTACTACTAAAAGTCTACTGTTAACAAGAAGTCTTACCAATAACATAAATAGTTGATTAACATGAAAGTTCTATGTATTATGTACGGTACCCTTACAATAAGGTAAGCTAGAGAAAAGAAAATGCTATTAGGAAAATCATAAGGAAAATAAAATACATTTATAGTACTGTACTGTATTTATCATAAAATACCCTGCATAAGGGGGCCCTAGCAGTTCAAACCCATGATGTTCGAGGGTCGTTGTACTTTTAGGGGCTCCTGGGTGGCTCAGTCAGTTAAGCATCTGACTTTGGCTTGGGTCGTGATCTTGCGGTTTGTGAGTTTGAGCCCCGCGTCGGGCTCTGGGCTGACAGCTCAGAGCCTGGAGCCTGCTTCAGATTCTGTGTCTCCCTCTCTCTCTGCCCCTCCCCCACTCACACTCTGTCTCTGTCTCTGTCTCTCTCTCTCCCAAAAATAAATAAACATTAATTTTTTTTAAAAAACTGTACTTTTAGGTACACAGCATAATGATTTGATATATGTATACAAACATACTTTTAAAAGGAGAGTAGGCCAATAGAATGAATAGAAGAAATCTCAGAATAGAATTCTACAGTCTAATTCCTCAGATTTCCAATTTAGTGTATTTATCCAGATTACTTAGATGAAGAAATTGGAATTTCAGGCAGGCCCATCCCCTTCCACTGGGAGCTTCCCAACACGGGTTTAAATCCTGCCAACTACAAATCTGCTCCCTATTTACAAAGGCACTTTGTTTGATTTCTTAGCCATCTATGCCTAATTTCTTCATTATTTGCCATCAATCTAATCTGTCATATGGCTCAGTGGGGCCCACACACACTACTTGTACATAGTAGGTACAAAAGTCAGTGTGTTTTGATTTGACTAAAATTATCTTGAAGAAGGAAAATGGCCTGGTTCTCAAAGAAGAAAATAAACACATCAGCTTAAGAAACCATGTGAAAGACAATGGAAGTATCCAGCTCTAGGGAGGTCTCCAGCCACAGGTCACAGGGTTCTGCTCTGCGATTCCTGCTAAACTGCGTAAAGCACTGACTTTACGGAGCACACCAATGATGTTGCTGGTCAAACCTGCCTGGGACATAAATCTGAGAGGACTAATTTATTACGCTGAGATGTCAAGAACAGAATCCAAAGAGGTTCAGGCCAGCTGACACAATAGGTCCAAACTAAAACGATCAACTTTCAGAGAGACAAATGCAAATAGCTGTATTTACTTCCCGGTGTAGGGAAGCAGACACGTGCTGTTTGGGGTTTTAACTGAACTCGAGCTCGAGAAGAGTTCACAGTGAGACATAGTTGATAAACACATAATGCAAAACGGTACCTGGGTTCCAAAGCTAGATTAATGTAAGCTCACATGACTAGTCAGGTCATACCAAAAATATCATTATGTGGTTACCATGACTCTGGAGAGCAACTAGATAGAACACAGTCAGGAGAAAGAGATGTGGGCAGAGAATGTGAATAAGACTCATCAAGACATTAGTAAAAATATACTAACATATACCAATATATACTAATACGTTAACATGTACAGATCAGTTGTATGTCACGTACTGTGCTATGGGGTTAACGTAGATTATCTCCAATTTTTATAAAACCCTGTAAAGTGCTAATTTTATCTGTTCTCATTTTACAGATCAGAAAACTGGGGCTCGGACATCTTAAGGAACTTGCGCAAGTTCACCAGGTAGTAGGTAGTGAAGGGAGAATTTGACTATAGGCATGTACTCTCAGGGCCTAACCGCTTGGCTACCTCTCTACCCACTCATCCATCCAGTTACTGGGGCCTTCACCGCATGTTAGACACTGGAGCACAGGAACCCCAAAGGGAATAAGACAGTAAGAGTCTCTGACCTCAAATAACGTACATTCCAATAAAAGAGACAGATTTTTTAGTAAAAATAATAATAATAATGAAATAATTAAAAATTACAATAAGTTCCATGGAGGAAGTAAACCAGATGCCATGAGAGACTAATGGGGTGGAGACAGGCAAGTGGGACTTAGAAAGAGAAACAGCTGGTTAAGCACAGGAAGAGTGCAGAAGAACAGATAAGGTGGAGCTGACACGTTTGAGAAGCTAAAGGAAACCCACTGAGGCTTGAGAGAATGGAGACAGGAAGAGCAGGTGAAGGGGTAGAAAGACAGGTAGTGATCAGATTACACGGGGCCTTGGAAGCTAGGAGTTTGGATTTGTGTTTCTAAATGAAAATGAGAAGATATCTCAATGATGCAATTCAACTCACAATGTGCTTCAGTAAATGTTGAGTATGGACTGAGGGGGACATGCCTTCATGGAACCAATATTGTGGTGGTGGGGTGGGGGAGGGCAGATAATAAAATAAGTGAGAAAGATAGGGAATAAAATAAAGCAGAAAGGGCAAGAGGGAGTCCTGGGGGAACAGGGTAAAATTTAAAATAAGGTGGTCAGAGGGGCGCCTGGGTGGCGCAGTCGGTTAAGCGTCCGACTTCAGCCAGGTCACGATCTCGTGGTCCGTGAGTTCGAGCCCCGCGTCAGGCTCTGGGCTGATGGCTCGGAGCCTGGAGCCTGTTTCCGATTCTGTGTCTCCCTCTCTCTCTGCCCCTCCCCCGTTCGTGCTCTGTCTCTCTCTGTCCCAAAAATAAATAAACGTTGAAAAAAAAATTTAAAATAAGGTGGTCAGAGAAGGGCTCACAGAGGAGATATGAGAGCAATGACTTGAAGGCTGGTGATCCATAAGGCTATCCTGAGGAACAGTGTTCAGACAAAGGGAACAGCAAGTACCAAGGCCCCAAAGTGGGAGTGTATCTGATGTGTTTGAGGAACATCAAGGAAGCCAGTGTAGCTACAGCAGAGAGGTGGGGGGCGGGGCGGCAGGGGGAGTAGGATCTGATGTGTTTGAGGAACAGCAAGGAAGCCAGTGCAGCTGGAGCAGGGAGATGGGGGGGGGGGCGGTGAGGGGAGGGGAGGCAGGGAACAAGGAGTAGGAGATGAATATGGAGAAGTAACAGGAGAGCCAGACTGTGCAGCACCTTCCCCTTGTAGATCACCATGACTGAGATAGGGAACCAATGGATGGTTGTAATCAGAAGAGTGACAAGACCTGACACAGTTTTCACAGGGTCCTTCTGGTTGCAAAGGGACTAGATGGGGAGAAACTGGGGAAGAGAAATCAGTCAGGACATGATTGCAGTAACACCAGTGAAGACAATGGTATCTTGAACCTGCAGGGATCGTTGCAACTGATGAAAGTATATGGATGGCAAGCAGGCACCCAAAAAGATGGTCAGTATCATCAATCATTAGGGAAATGCAAATTAAAACCACAGTGAGATACCATGTCGCTCTTACGAGAGTGGCAAAATACAAAAAGACTGATCAAATGTTGTAAACAAGTTAATGAACTGCTAAAATGGAAATGTGACTATAAAGGAAGTTCCTTTCCTCTTGACTCTAACACTTTTTGTCTGCTCTAGCACAACAAACATGTACTAGGAGTTAGAGGAGGTGTCGTTTAGTTGAGGCATTATTACTACTTTCTTTTAAATGTTTTTCTTATTTTTGAGAGACAGAGACAGACAGAGCATGAGCAGGGGAGGGGAAGAGAGAGGGAGGGAAACACAGAATTCCAAGCAGGCTCCAGGCTCTGAGCTGTCAGCACAGAACCCAACGTGGGGCTTGAACTCACAAACTGTGAGATCATGACCTGAGCTGAAAGTTGGACGCTTAACAGACTGAGCCACCCAGGCGCCCCTATTACTGAGTATTTAAAGTTCATTCTTCAGCTCACCTGTGCATTCATTTACTCACTTGTGCAACTGACAGATGAAACTTTTGGTAAGCCTTCTCTGTGCTGGATACTGGGGATGCAGAACAAGATACAGACTCTGACGTCAAGTGATTCACAGATATTTCTGGCAAGAGACTACAGTTTTCTGGGGCTCAGTCTTCCGTCCTCACCTCTGGAGCCTCCTTTTGTCCTCCAGATATATACGGATCAGTGTCCCTACTTATTCTGTCCCTTTTACCTGAATGGCCTTTCCTTCCTACTCTTGTTCCCCTCCAGACTAGGCTGAAATACGACATGTAGGGTAGGATTCTTTTTTTAATGTTTATTTATCTATTTTTGAGAGAGAGACAGAGACAGAGAGAGTGAGTGAGGATGGGGCAGAGAGAGGGAGAAAAAGAGAAGCCCAAGCAGGTTCCACACTGCCAGTGCGGAGCCCAATGTGGGGCTCGAACTTGAGTTGTGACCTCGAAGTTGAGATCGTGACCTGAGCTGAAACCAAGAGTCAGACGCTTAACTGACTGAGCCACCCAGGTGCCCCTGTGGTAGGAATATTTTTTTAAGCAACAGCTCTGTTGACATAATTCACGTATAATTCTCTCATTCAAGTGTGCAACTGAACATGTCTTAGCATATTCACAGAGTTGTGCAACCATCACATCAGTTGATTTTAGAACACTGTATTGCCCCCCAAAGAAACCCCATACTCATTGGCAGGAGTCCCCATTTGCCCCCAACCTCCTCAGCCCCAAGCCACCACTAATCTTTCTGTCTCTAAAGATTAGCTTATTCTGGACATTTCCCATAAATGGAGTCATACAATAAGTTGTTTTGTGACAGGCTTGTTTCACTTAGCATACTTCCTTCAAGGTTTGACCATGTTATAGAATGCATCAATACTCCTTTCATTTTTACTGCCAGTATACAGAAATAGATATAATCACATCACTAGTTGATGAACACTGAAGTTGTTGCCATTTGGGGCTATTATGAATAATGCTGCAATGAACATGCAGGAACACAGTTTTGTGGAGACGTGTGTCCTTTCTCTCAGGTATACACGTAGTAGTGGAAATGCTGGGTTGCACGGTAACTCCATGTTGAACCTTTGGAGAAACTGCCAGACTTTTCCCCAAAGCAGATGCACCACTTTACAATCTTAGTAGCAATGCACGAGGCTCTGATTTCTCCACATCTCCGCCAACACTTGTTATTATCTGTCTTTTTGGTTACAGTCGTTCTAGTAGGTGGAAAGTAGTTCTTATCTTGATTTGGATTTGCATTTCTCTCACAGCTAATGATGATGAGCGACTGTGCACAAACTTCTTCTGCCATTTGCCTGTCTTCTTTGGAGAAATATCTACTAAGGTTCTTCGCCCATTTTTAAATTGGGTTGTCTTTTTATTAAATTGTACGCATGCTTTATAAGTCCTAGTTACAAGTCTCCTACCAGCTAGGTGATTTGTAAACATGTTCTCTCTTTGTGGGGATTGCCTTTCCACCTTCTGGATGACGACCTTTGAAGCACAAACATTTCCAATTTGGATGATGCTTGATTTATTCTTTTTCTTCTGTTGCCTGTGCCTTTGGTGTCATAACGAAGAAACCACTGTCTCGTCCAAGGTCACAGAGATTTAGGCCTATGTTTCCTTCCAAAAGTTTTAGAAGTTTAGCTCTTACATTTACGTCTTCACTTTGAGTTAATTTTGGAATATGGCGCAAGGTCGCGGCCCAAGTTCATTCTTTGACATGTGGATATCCAGGTTGCCCAGCACCATTTGTTGAAAAACTACTCTTTCCCCCATTGATTTTTCTTATCATCCATGTGGAGAATTGGCTGTTGAGTAGAATCTTTTCAAACTCTCTCCCACCACAGGATGCCACCCCTTGCACTGAGCCCCCACCTTGTCACATTTCACCTCCTCACCAGACCAGAAGAGTTGTATGAGCAATACACATAGTTTATTTAAATATATCCTACTGCAACCCCAGTGACTATTTGTGAGTGACATATAATAGTTTATCAGTAATATTAAACAAAGTAGTGCATAAAAGTGAGATAATCATTCTGTGCTCCCCTGCAGTCTAAACCTCTACAACATGAAGGGGACAGCTTAAGTCATTAAACACTTTCTGGCTCTCAGTGCCCATGAAGCCATTGCTCCTTATGACCTGAGGCCCTCCAACTCTGGTTTTTCATATGTGGCCAATGAAACGAGGGAGGTAATGAAAAAAATCACCTCCATCAATTTTATTGCTATGTGATTAAAAAGCATCTTCTGAAAAATGCCACGCTATATGGAATTACTCTCAACAACCAGTAATGATTTAGGGGAGAGGAAGTAGGGAGAAGGTGGTTATAATAGCAATTCTAGTTTTAAAAAATCTATTATTATGGATCCCTCCTGAAACTGCTGATGGAACATAATGGATGGATCTGTGGTCATGTTTGCCTTTCCTGAGTTAGAGTCTAATGGAAAGCCCAGTTATTCTTAGTGTAAATGTCTATAGAATGCTTTCTAAAATCTTTTTCATTTTCTCCTCCTTTTTCCTCCCTTTCCTCTACTCTTCTTTTCTCTCTTTTTTAAATTATTTTTTAAATGTTGATTTATTTTTTATAGAGAGACAGAGTATGAGTGGGGGAAGGGCAGAGAGAGAGGGAGACACAGAATCCAAAACAGGGTCCAGGCTCCAAGCTGTCAACACAGAGCCCTATGTGGGGCTCGAACTCGGGAACGGTGAGATATGACCTAGGCTGAAGTCGGATGCTTAACCAGCTGAGCCCCCAGGCGCCCCTCTCTTATTGTTTTTATAACTGAGACAACTCTCAGAGGGTCCTCTCTTCTCTTCCAGCCTTCCTCATGAGGAATGGGACATTGTTCTTTGTATCACATCTCTCTACTTACAAGCGAAGTTCTGATGATCATTCCATCTCTGCTCTGCCTCTCTCCATGGTAATAAGTCACGCACCTGATAGCATCAGCCTGGCTTTGGAAATCATGAATCAAGCTGTGGTTGAGAAGGCCTACTCTCTCTTCCAGCTGATGAGGTAAGTCTAAGGTATCCTAAATTCAGCATTTAGAGACTTAAGACTGGTTTTCATCATCAGCTAGTCATACTTCTTGTATGACATGTTAGCAAGATACATACAAAGATCAATATCCACTCATAGATTTTAAAATATAGACAGGGGCGCCTGGGTGGCTCAGTCGGTTGGGTGTCCGACTTCAGCTCAGGTCACGATCTCGCAGCCCGTGAGTTCGAGCCCCGCGTCGGGCTCTGGGCTGACGGCTCAGAGCCTGGAGCCTGCTTCCGATTCTGTGTCTCCCTCTCTCTCTGCCCCTCCCCCATTCATGTTCTGTCTCTCTCTGTCTCAAAAATAAATAAACGTTAAAAAAATTAAAAAAAAATAAATACAGACATAAATAGATATTTGATCCATTATCTTAACTCCACCTTTCGATTAAAACATATCTGGTTCTTGCTATACAAACCCTTGTATGGCTTCGATCACTATACAGAGAGTGGACCTTCAGTACTTAGGAAAGGAACACTGACCCGGTCCTATAATTCTATGATAAATTTCAGTGGAGAGGCAACTTGAACATGATACCCTAAAGTTTCTAATTCAAATTGGGATATGACAATTATCTCTCACTATGAGTGAATTCAGGTTTCTATGTAAAATTCTTTTTTTTTATTTAAAAAAAAATTTTTTTTTTCAACGTTTTTATTTATTTTTGGGACAGAGAGAGACAGAGCATGAACGGGGGAGGGGCAGAGAGAGAGGGAGACACAGAATCAGAAACAGGCTCCAGGCTCTGAGCCATCAGCCCAGAGCCCGACGCGGGGCTCGAACTCATGGACCGCGAGATCGTGACCTGGCTGAAGTCGGACGCTTAACCGACTGCGCCACCCAGGCGCCCCTCTATGTAAAATTCTGAGCAAGTGAAAGAAGGATCCAAAAGAAAAGGCGGTACTCGCAATGAAGAGACAAACTTTCAAGTGGAACAGTTCTTTTCAGTCCACCTTCTTAAGGTGTCCCCAGAAGCATTTACTTCTCTTTTTCCCCCAGCTGCCACTCTAAGAAAACAGGAGCACTCTCCTGCGCTTCAGTGGGAACTTTCAACCACAGCTTGATTCATGATTTCCAAAGCCAGGCTGATGCTATCAGGTGTGTGACTTATTACCATGGAGAGAGGCAGAGCAGAGATGGAATGATCATCAGAACTTCGGTTGTAAGTAGAGAGATGTGATACAAAGAACAATTTCCCGTTCCTCATGAGGAAGGCTGTAGGCAGGCAAGAAATAAGGACACTGCCGCTCTCTTGTCTTTTCCCTAAAAACTAAATGTGACTACATAACGGATCCACCTAACTACAGATGTTAACACCAAAAAAGGGTTAAATTACTTTGACAATCTGTTAACAAGAATAACGGGAGAATCTAGACATGTTGCAACTTACTAACAGTCAGTTACATCTAGAATCTGCAGACTTATATCTATAACCTCTGCCTGGGGCAGTCTCTTACACCGGACTCCAATGAGGGCCCAGGAAACATTCCAGGGATACATGAAATCTCTAAGAGAATTTAAAAAAGTATTTTTTTATTGTTTTCATTCAGATGATTAACAAAAAAATCAAAATACAGAAATTGAACACGATCATATAATAGGTCACCTAGGTCCAGAACTGCCACACATTTCATTCCTGGACTACATTTTGTTAGAGCACCAAGTGGAAGTGTTAAGGGAAAGCATTAGCTATTAGGATCATAATTCTCCAACAGGAATACACCCTTGTCATCCTGGGGATCGAGAGTTCACACAGGAACTCCAGCTGAGGATATTTCATTCCACGGGTTTCAGGAAAGCTGGCTACTCCTCTAAAATACTTCCTTGGACAGTGTGCTGTTGCCTGAAATGTATCCAATAGAACTTCATTCTTAATTCAGAGTAGGGCTTTAATCCTTATTGCAAATGAAAGTCTGTCTTGTAATTAAATTCAACTGTTTTAAAGGCTAGACATTTTATTGTCCTATTATTAATCATAATGAAAAAATATGATCTAAAATTGGTGACAGTAAAACTTCATTTTTATCAGATCAGCTGAATAACTGGAATATTTGAAATGACACTTGAAACTCCATGCGATTTATATTGATTTTATTAATACTTAGTTCATAATTAAGAGAGGCAGAGAAGTATCTCCTGTGTTTCTGGAAACGGAGGAATTTTGAATTAGAGAAAACCTTAGCTATCACTTCTCCAAGCTTCCCACTTCACTGGGAAGGAAGGTGAGGCTCTGAGAGGTTTGCTCAGGAAGTTAGCCGAAAAGCCAAATCAAGAAGTCAAGTCTTTGGACTCACAGTCCGAAGGTCAAGTAGGACCCCGTCATTTGAAGATATCTTCCATCATTTGAAGATACCTTCTACAAATCATTAAGGGAACTGTGAATTCTTTATTTTTTTAAAAAAAACTAATCCTACTTGATTCTAACATTATTTATAAAATGACATTTTATTGTATGCTATCTGAAATTTGAAAATCTTGAAATTATTTTCTAACGTAGAAAGCACTACAAAGGAAATGAAAAACGAATGCAAATATTCCCCACATATAACATGACTTCTGTGCCTGACTGCAGGGTGTGCAGTATATTATATAATAGGGAACTGCACTGGGATTCTGAACCTTACAGAAAGAAGCCTATTTTCTATGGCACTGGAGATGTTGGGGTCAGTTATGCAAGCATGCTATGGAATCAAAAGACACATATGTTCCTTGAATGCATCTTCCTTTTCCACAGCCCACCCCACCGTTCCCATTCCTTTGCTCAAGCTGTCACACTGGATCTTCCAACCAAAATGCCTTCCTCTCTCATCTCTAATGGGCAACGTCCTACCCATCCTTTAAGGATGCCATCTCTCCCTCTTCTAAATCCCCAGCCCCCTGTGTAGTTTGCTAATTATAGTTACTAGGACCTCTCTGACATATAGTTATTTGCATACCTGCCTTACATCTTCCCTTCTCTAAGAACCAAAAAACAGAAGTGCGCTCCAGCCCGGCACAGTGCATGCCATATATGGTTGCTGAATTAAAGCAACAAGTGAAGTTTAGGGCAAAAAATTCTAAATTTGTAACAGTGTTTGTTCTATTCCAAATCCGACTTTTTTTTTATGTTTGTATTTATTTTTGAGAGAGAGAGAGAGACAGAGAGTATGAGCGGGGGAAGGGGAAAGAGAGAGAGAGAGGGAGAGAGGGAGAGAAACAGAATCTGAAACAGGCTCCATGCTCTGAGCTGTCAGCACAGAGCCCGATGCGGCACTTGAACTCACCGACCGGAAGATCATGACCTGAGCTGAAGTTGGACAGCTGACTTATTATTCTTTCAACCTGACTTACTACTCTTTCCTTTAAAAGTACAGGTACATGGCCATATTGAAGTGATCACTATGAAGAAGAGGAAGTAACACATAAAAATGCTGGAGATACAGTTAAGTGAAATAAGCAAAAACCAGAATTCTACCAAGTAGCATGTTTGCTATTTGCAAATACCATATATGCATATGGACAAAAGTAAAAGGTAAAACAGAAAAATGAAAACAATTTGCTCTATTGGGTGATGGAATTATTGGCTTCTGTGAATGTGCTTATGTTTATATAATATTGTTTTAAAAGTTGTACATCTGTAGTAATGAGTAATATTTACACTGGGTATCAGTACTAATATTTCTGGACTGTAAAAAAGAAAAAGCACACGTAGCTGCCCCATGTCTAACGCTTCCCAGCTTGCTGGCCAGTGTGGCCACACAAAACGCTGCTGGCCATCTGGTAGCTACCCCTATTGCGGACTTGGTACCCAAGACGATGGTCTCCAAGAGCGGCAGGTTGGTCCATGGGTCCAACCTTTAAAGTCAAAAGAAGCATGCGGAAAGTTTTTTAAGGACCAAAATACGTATATCCAGTGAATCTGAAAATACAGCAAAAATTCCTTGAGTTCACTTACAGTTTTATATTCCTATCCAAAGACATTTATTTCTAAATGTTTACCCCGCAAGGCATATGCTTTCTAAACTGGCTTGTTTTCTATCCTCTTTGTACCCTTATCTCTGAACAGCCCTAAGTTGCTATCTTCAGATATATTGTTTCTGCTTACACATTTGATTTTTAAAAAATACATCATTATGGTGAATAGCATTACCATGTCTCTTGGAGAATCAAAGGACTCTTTTTTGAGCGTATAAATTTCCACTGGGTTTTCATGAATGGGGTAAACAAGTACTGCACAAAATATTAACAGAGTTATCAAATGATGAATGCCCCAATAATCTCCAACTTGGTATTATTCACTGGATTGATTTGGAAACTGTTCTGTGCAAAAAAAACAAAACAAAACAAAACAAAAAAAAAACCTTACTTTTTAACTGCTAATTTTTTAATTTTAACGACACAATTACGGTTTAAAATGAAGAAATTAACTTTGCATGGTGTTTTAGAAAAAACAGAAGTTCAATAATCTTTTATTAAATGAATTTTATTTTTATTTACATGATCCCATTTGTCCCATTCAAGCAGCGCACAGCGCAAGAACAAAAGAGGCTGATTTATTAGACATACGCCGGGCTGAAGAATTTTCTCACAATTCTTGGTTAGGCTGTGATAAGAACACAAATTTATCGGAACAATGCTTTAGGGCGTACTTAGGGAAGATGCTAGAAAAAAAAGCTTTATTGCATCACACACATGGAACCAGATTCTGCCTCGCATGGGCTGTAGCCAGCATGAAGTTCACACTACATTAATTTGCACTTGTCGATATGCTGCTTTGCAAGGTTTTTGTAGGCATGTTCAAATGTGTACCCCATCTCCTCAACTAGAATATAAACTCCCTCAGGGCAGGACCTGGGTCTTCCAGCTAGCACCCCCTCGGTGCCTCCTGCACCGGCCTGGGTAGGCCAAGCCCTCGAACGCGGCTGCTGCCTGAGTGAGGAGCAGGGAGAGGGACGCGCTGAGCCTCCAGCGCTGGAAGAGGGTGTGAAGAACACTGGAGAGCAGCTCTGTCATCACCAGGACCGAGTGATTACATGTGCTAACGGCATGCCCAAGTGGCCCCTCTCCCAGTCAGCTTTCAGAGGCAGAAGTGAGACTGCAGGTGGTAGTTGGAAAGTCTCTCAAGTCTAGCTCTCCAGAAGCTATCCATTATCTCAGTATACTCCCCCAAAGCCTTCCGACGAGATCACATGGCACTACAGACACAAAGCAGAGAACAGAGCTGAGGAGGATTTCGCTTTAATCTGTAGGTGCTAAATTACAAGCAGAAAAGACAAATACCACTACTAGCCACTTGAACAGATCGGAGTGAAATATTCTGAGGATGCTCCCACAATCCAGTAGAAGACAGTGGACCTCGGAGGTCCATTTGCTGGGTTTTCAGCATATTGTTCTTATTGTTTGAAACTGGCAGTTTCAGGGAAGAAAGTTCCATTGCCTGTTGCTGCAATCTACTGCAATCATCTTACTGTCAGAAAGTTCTTATTTCAGGCTGTTGTGATTTCCAGTTGCTGTGATTAAATAGCTTTCTTCTTATTCTTTCCATATTGAGGATCAAGGCGTTTAAACAGGTGTTAAGCTTCCTCCCTGAAAGAATCTGTCTAGTCCGTGAAGGTAGCGAAGATTTAGACTTCTCGAAATAAAAAGGTGTAATTCTTCAACTTTTCTTCATTGTCTTTATTTCTCTGCCCTTCAGTAGGATCTCCTTTTAGGACTTTGAAGGCTTTCTTCTCATCTTTACACAAAGCCATACAGAACAGATGCACGTCTTGCGACAATTTAAATAAGTCAACTGTACTTCAGAAATAATTCCTCCACTGAAACAGTCCACCTATGACGTCAGTACTAAAGTGCTGAATCATACTGCTGTAGATAGGAGTTCAAATTCTTGTTTGGCCCAATTTTTCTAGCCAAAATTTTCTGATCTATTTCTTTTTTATATGTGCCCTACCCTAAAATATTTGTTTTCATTACCCCACTCAAGTAATTTTGAACTTCAACGCCTCCTGCTCAGTTGTAGCTACAACTCCAAAGTTACAACTTATGCAATACTGGTGGGAAAAAAAAAAAAGTCTTATCTGAAAAAAACTGTACCAACCTAAAAGAAATTGTGCTGCAAAGCAACTTTTATATTTATACTCTCACCTAAGCCATTATTACACCATGTGCCACCACTAAGATGATGACGCCATAAGCAGTCACACACTCATTTGGCAAGGCCATGAGATGATGAAGAGGCCACGGAAAAAGGCCACGTGCTGCACTGAGAAATACTCTAAAACCATTAAGTTATCATCGAAGATTGAGGAGCCTTTGAACCCAAGCTCCACTGTTTAGTAAGAACCCGAAGACATACAGTTCTATTTCTATACCCAGGGCCAGGGCTGGCCGACTTGGTCCATAAGGGCTCAGAGAGTAAATGTTTCAGTCTCCGTGGGCTCGAGTGTCTCCGCCACAACTCAACTCTGTGTAGCAGGAAAGCAGCCGTCGACAATAGAGAACGAATGGATGTGGCCGTGTTCTAACACAACTATTTGTCAAAACAGACAGTCTGTTGATTCGGCCCATGAGCCGTCGGTTACGGGTACAGGGCCCGCAGGCGTGTTACACACTCCTCCACGTCTGCGTGTGTCAGTGGGAGTGCACGTACGTGCAGCAGCACACCACACCTCTGCCTGCCTCTTCCCACTGCCTTGGCACCATCACGGGTGTGTGATGGGTGCAGGCAGATGGGGCCCCGTGTTGAGAAGCCTGCCATTTAGCGCTCTGTGGTCGACCTCTTGAACTTCCTCATGACTACATATTGGCACTTGTGTTTTGTCAGGAAAGTCTGAGGAGGCAGTGGCGCTGCTGCTCAGGTCCGTGGTCTTGTCCCTTTACTGCCTCACAGCAGCCCCGAGACGGTTCTCAGTCACCTGTTCCCCTGCAGTTCCCTCGTCTGGCCCGAGCTGTGTTATCCTGCCCTGTGTCTCGGGTGGAATCAGGTCATGGGGGTGGTGTGGGGGCGGGGTCATGTACTGCTGTCATGCTCTGCCTCTGACAGGAGCCCAGATGTGAACCTGGAGAAGATGGGGTAGAGGGTGTGTGCCCCTGACATCACAGGGCAGGACACAGAGGTGGCTACATCCCTGCCTCCGACAACACCCAGTGGCCTCAATATACAGCCTCTGCTTATCCTGATCCAGCTACCAGGTAGGTCTCCCCACTGCTCACCCCACCCCCCACCCCGGGGAGCCCTTTGCTGGAGGTCATCCGAAGTTAAACAGCAAATAGAAAACACCATAACTGGGTGAGAGAAAGAGAGAGAGAGAGAGAGAGAGAGAGAGAGAGAGAGAGAGAGAGAGAGAAAGGGACAAGGGGAGAGAGAAAGGCTATAAAAGAAAGGAAAATTTTTATATTTTAATACCTTTAAAACATCACTTTTCCCCTGCATTTGAAATTACTGCATTTTCTGTTTATACTATGCCCTGATCAAACCTTTTAGCTCTGAAGAATCACCTTCGGAGATTCATCTACCAGAATGGAAGGTGACAAAGGAACTTTCACTTCTTTATCGGCCATAACCTTTGTAATGGGCTTCCAGTCACACTCCTGAATCTTAAACGTAAGACTGAATTAATTACAAAATTTGTCTTTCAGACTCTACAGGGCTCACTTCAGGATATGACTATTGGGGTTGCGACATGGTAGCCATTTTCCTTCAGACAGTTGGCTCTAGGATTAATTCATATTTCTTTAGAATGATGCTGACGCACCTTATAAATTCAGAGCACAATCAAAATATATGTGTGAAATTTAATGAGACAACAGCAGATAAAGAAAGTTGAAATTTTGCTGAGATATCCCTTTATCTCCTGTTAAAGAAGATCAAACCATAACATCCTGACACACAAAAATGCTCTTGTCTGTCTGGTTCTAAAAAAACCAGCCATAAAACAGACATTGTTAAGATGGTCAAAGGAGTGTGAATATGGGCTTGGCATTATCAGATATTAAAGAATTATTGTTGGTATTGTCATGTGTGATGACGACCTGGTGGTTATGAAAAAAAATATCCTTCATAGATGCACACTGAGGGGTTCATGAGTGAAATAACATCATGTATGAGATCTGCCTCAAATACTTCAGCAAAAGGAGCAATGGGGGAAGAAGACAGAATTCGGGAGAGAAGAGGAAGAAACAGACGACAAAGGCGACAAAAAAGACGAAGGAGGAAGAGAGGAAAAAAACCCACGAGATCGATGGAATAGAATTGGCAAAATGGTGAGCCTAGGTGATGGAGATGTGGGAGTTCATATTAACATTCTCTTTGTATGTTTTTAAATTCCAGTAATGGAGTGTGTGTGTGTGTGTGTGTGTGTGTGTACCTGTTGCTTACAAAAAATTTGTAATAAAAATCAGGGTACAGATTTTTCATTCTCCTCCAAACCAAATGTCTTTTTTTTTTTTTTTTTTTTTTTTTAGTTCAAGAAGCGTCCTCTCGGGCTGGCAGGGCTGCTCTATGCTGATGTGATACAAAGGAGTTGATGGGAAGGATAATCCGCCCATGGGTTCCTGACACAATATAAAGAAGAAAAGGAGAAAGTGGGAGGAAGAGATCGCTATTGTTAGTCCCCTAACCCTTCCTTCTAATTATGCCAGAGTCAAGGCTCGGGTCACAAAGAAAATGATTTTGGTGCTCAACCATTTGCCCTATTTTGTAGACATCAAAAAAGCTCTTGTTCTTACCACATTCCAATCTCACAGTTTCCCACCTACTTTAAAAATGTATCAAGAGTCCAGATTAACAAAAATATGAATAAAATGACTATATTACAAGGAACACTTTGTTTGTGAAGCTAGAGATGGCCTTCTTGTCATGCTCAATTGCGTGATGTGTAACACTCTAAAAGTTAAATACACTTTATATTATTATAAGTATTTCAGATAAATGCTCGACATGCCCAGCTTTTAAAAGTTGAATGTAAATTTCTCTCTTGAGTGCAGATGGTGGGCAAGCAAAGGAGCTCTTTGGTCTTGCGGACAGAAGGTCAGGTCATGGCTGAAAGACCAAAGAACAATTGCTGCTTTGCTCGTCCAGATCATCCTCGGAATGAGACACCACTCCTTTCTTTTCAGAAACTGTCTGTTTGATACAAAATAGTTACAAAGAGTACCTATAAGATTTCCTCACATTCTGTCCAAGAGAAAATGGTAACGAGCACATCACATCACAAGCATCTTGTAACCGTTCCAAGGTTTTATTCCTAACCCTCTGACCTCCTGAGAAGGCACATCTTTATCTAAAAACACTGGAAATCATTATGAAAACTGCTAATGTTTCACTATGTAGCAGGAAATGGTTTACAAATGGAAACGGCTCCTTTTAAAATCCTGCAACCTTAGCCTCCACATCATTGCTGGTTAATTGCCAAGAGCTATAAGCTCTGAAAGACAAATACTACAGACACTTCTACACGTTATTCATTTACAAGTGATATGCTAATCTTATTATTCCTATAGTGTTTTTTCTCTCTGGAACATTATCCTGTAATTTTAAATAACTCAGACACTCTTCCTATTTGTTTTTCCAGTTAGTCCAAGATGTTATATTGGGCAGATGCTATAAAATACTATTACAAAAGTATATAATAATGCTAGTGAGCAAACCAAGATGATACCCTTAAAAAAAAAAGTCATTATACATCAGGAAAGGAAAGGAAAGGAAAGGAAAGGAAAGGAAAGGAAAGGAAAGGAAAGTTCCGTTTGGTGTGGTAGTCTTAGTCCTTCAGTCGAGGACAGAGAGGATTTTCAATTCTACTATCAGGCACGCCCCCAACTGGATGCCATGAAATAGTTTCATTATCCGTACATGTTAGTAATGAAAATTCTGAAAATTAAAGTCTGAATATAGCGGCACAAAAGCAGAATCTGATTTTGGTCGTTCAGATGTTAACTTAATGCCAGAGATTTCAGCTATGCCTTGAAAAACTTTTTGTACTAAATTTCATTATCACTTTCATTTTTAATACTTTTCCCAACTGTCTCTGTGTCATCTGCATAGAAAGTTGACGGGGTTGAAAGGGAAAATATGCTGGAAAGTATAATAAAATGCCTTGAACTAGAAATATGTTTTGAAAAAATTTACCAAGAGCCACCTACTTTTAAATTGTGGTGTTTTTTAAAAAAAAATATTGACACTGAGAACTCATTTTAATGGAATAGATTTATCAATCTGCTTTTGCTGAACATAAAGAATGAGAGCCTCCAATGTTCTGTACTGTAACATAAAAATAGAAAATCCAAAGTGAGTCTATTAGAATTGCCTCTCTAAAAACTTTATCCATGTCGACAATTAAAATTGGAGTATCTACACGATCTCAACAAAGATATAACATAAAACATCTGTTCAGCTGAGATTGAAGTAAGCAGCATTTTCCCCTAACATTTCTAATTTCCCTGTATTTAGGCAAACGTATTCATGGTTATCTTAGTTAAAACTGGTTTCACTCTGCCAACAATCAATTTGATTGACATATTTACATATCAACTCATCTCATCTTACAAATTTTAAACTTTTTCACTTAAAATTGGATTCAAGTTGGCATCTTTCAAGAACTTTATGTACGTATATTTTAGGTTCAAACTGTGCATTAGAACATTTTTTTTTTTTTTTACTTTTGTAAGTAATAGATACACATATCCAAATGTATTATTTATGACCTGTCAGATTGGGATTTTATATGCATGCGGCTGTATTCTCACCATTTCATGTGAAAGGTGATAATTTTAGGCAACTAGAAATGAAATTCTTTTAATAGTATAAACTGGATTGTTCCATTAGTTAGAAGCAATATAATAGAAATAAATAACTTACGTCTTTAATTAGGTCTTTAATTGCTGCAGTTACCCTTGTCATCTCTTACCTGATCTTTCATTTCAAGATCCCTTTTAGTTTTTGCTCTGTACTCTCTGTGCTCCTTCTCTGCCTCATCCTTCTCCATTTTGGTTTTATTCAACTGATAGCGCATTTCCCCACACACCTGTTAGATTGTAAAAACTACATCAATAGCTGCTGGAATCTACCAGGCAATGCCTGCAATTAGATCTTTTGGTGCCCCCTAGAGGTCATATAAATAAAATACAATAGAACTCTTCTAAGAATGGCATTTTCTGTATAGAATATTCAATGTATTCTGTTAAGATGCGAAGGCAGTATCAGGTACCACTGAGTTTAACAACTTCAGATTACAGATAAAGAAATGTATTGAGAAATTTAAGTAATGTGCCCAAGATTTTTTGTGGGAAAAATCGTTTCAATTGCATGCTATTATCCAAAATGCATTATCACCTCAATCTTAACTAGGTGAAATCATTAACTAAAATATTAAGCTATATCAATACTCATTCAAATTATTACAGTTAAACAGACATTCTATAAAATAAAGGTTTCCCTTAAAGATTTGATCAGTTAGGTTTTTATTCAAGAAATTTATAAAGGAATTTTTCTCTCTGCTAATAGGCTATATGATCGGTATTTACGTGTAAAGTGGTCCCTAGTATTCACTACAATCTCTTAGATAACATCAATCTTATGCACAGTGCTATGCACTTAAATTAAGAAACACTGTCTCGTAAGAGTCATAGACTGGAACCATGCACACTCTGCATTTATAACTGTAGCATTCAACATAAAAGGAAAATACACATTTAAGTGAAATGATTTTAACATATCATTAAATAATGAACACACACAGCATCCTAAAAGTGTTGTGTATCATCCCTTACACAATTTTTTTGTATAAATTTTTTTTTATACAAGGGCTCTACACACAGGTAAATATATTTGGTAAATGCAATTCAGCAGATAAATCTAAAGAAATTATGAGCCTTTGAGATAACTGAGAACCTGTAAGAGATTAACACACACGTCTGTTAATTCAGTCTCTGATTTACAAATACAAGTTTTTAAAAATTATGTTTCATCCAACGGTTATAGGTGCTTGAAACCTTTCAATTTTGGTATTTATCCGAAAATACAATCAGAACTTTAGAAATTAGTTTTATCATTACTGAGGTATTAGAATCTTATAAAACCTCCATCTATCTCCTATGCTCAAACAAACAAAAAAACACTTTTAAAAATAAACCAATCTGACAGAAGAAAAAGTCAGTAAGTTTCTCCCCAGTGGCCCTCAAAATACTAGGAAAAGAATACAATTACTGAAAATTCTACTTGAAGTTCAAATTCAAATGCCTTGAATGTGTCAGAGCTGACCCCTCCCATTTCAAAAACACTAGTAATTTATAAAAAGTTATTAATTTTAAAGCTAAATAAAGTTTAAAATGAAGAATGACAGAAAAAAATTACAGGGGCCCTAATTCCCTTTCCTTCTTGGTTCTTCACTATTCCAACCTATTCGATGTATATACATGAATGAAATGAATAAAACCAAATTGACGCCAGGAAATAATAATTACACAGCCATGGTGTTTCAAACCTAATACCAACATAATTATTGTGTAATAATAAATGCCTAGGCATTAAGTTTTATTTAAAATTATTTTATCCCTTAATTTTATTTTTAAAGTTCCCTTGCCTTACTGCTTCCATGTTAGCATCTGCTAAGTTTATCCATGACACTTGAATTTCATCTAAAATAAACTAACGAATTAAACTGAAGTAGAATGATTTCATCTCAGGGTTGGAGCCACCTCAAGGCACCCTTCTGATGCTGGAGTGTTTTTTTGGACAGTTCTAAAGATAGAAGAGGCATCTCGACTGTACATGTTTCAACAGAAAGTTCTCTCCCTACAATGGACTGAACACTCACCACAGCTTTCTCCCTAAATCTGGATTAACCACCGTCACCCCTCTATCCCAACTCCCTTACATTTACCCTTAGCCTCCACACAAACACGCTGAATATATTGGCAAATATGACAGCTTTAAACCTCTATATTGGCTAACTTGAGTTTTAGAAAGCAAATGGAGAATTAAAGAAATTCAAGGGAAAAAAAGAAAAAAATGGGCTTTGTTTCTTCTATATATTAAAGGCAATTGCAATTACTAAATTATAAAGCAACATTGGCATTACAAATGTGTCAACATTTAGGAAAATATGTTGATAGCTAAAATGCGACATGAAAAGGGTATACATTGCAAACAAAATTATCCGTGTACATTCTGGTAAAAAATGTATCCATTTAATTTATTACATCATGCGTGCTCACACGTAGTTTCTTAGTTTTAAGGCAACTGCTTACTGATACCTACATGGACTTCTTGTGTTTCATAAATATGTACCTTACAGTGGCCAGTTGAGACTATTAAACATTTTAGTTCTTGGTTCACAAGTTTGTGATGCCCAAAGTGCAGACACTGTGATGTTTTGAAGTATAAACTTAAGGATCAATAAAATGAGACACTTAGTGTGAGAACCTTGATATTGAAGACCAGGTATGAAAAGGAATGGGAGGTAGAAAATTTTTTATTTTAAGCACACTCTTGGTGTTGTATATATATATGTCTTTTACTATTTTTGTGGGGACCAAACCAATGCTATCTCTGGCCAACATTTTTCCTAACTGTCTAATTTAGAGATGCTGGGATTATCACACATTCAATGACTAAAGTAGTGACACTTGCTTAATGACAAGTCTGTCTCAGCCACTTTGAGTTCTTCAAGGACATTATTTGTGTCTAATTCATCTTTGTATTTTCAGCACTCATCAAAGGGCCTGCCAGTAATAAGTAAATGTTTGCTTAATGACCATTAGGTGGACCTTTACTGTCTGAAATAACAAAACCTTTCTATTCCGTGCTTCTTTCTGAGTTTTGTGCATTAGAAAAAATTATAAACTAGAATCTCACTTTGTACCTTCGTGACATCCATTTCCTTGGAAGCAAGCTGGTTTTGAATTTCCTCTAGTTGATTAATAGCTGAAATCTTCTCTCTTGTAACCTTTTCAACCTGGACCTCCAGTTGGGCAATATTTTGAGACAGGGACAATATCTATAGGAGGAAATAAAAGTCCTAAATGATAATGGCATTTGACAAAATAAATATTGAGAACACTGATGACCCAGCCATAAGAAAGAATGAGATCTTGCCACGCGCAACAACGTGAGTGGACCTAGAGACAGTAAGTCAGAGAAAGACAAATACCGTATGATCTCACTCACTTGTAGAACCTAAGAAACAAAAGAAAGGGAAAAAAGAGACAAAAAAACCCACGGACTCCTTAATACAGAGAACAAACAGGTGGTTACCAGAGAGGAGGTAGATGGCGGGGGAGGGGTGATGGGTGAAACAGGTGAAGGGGATTAAGAGTGCACTTATCTTGATGAGCACAGAGCAATGTATAGACCTGCTGAGTCATTGTATGGTGCACCTCAGACTAATAAGACACTATGTAAAAAAAAAAATCTTGAATTAATAGTCTTCACGTGGCCACTGGGTTCACTCTTAGATCAGTTCTCTGTGGATCGGATATGTCCATTTTTCCACCTCCTCCACTCACCCGTCCCCCATGACTCAAATATGTACTTCCTTCCCATTTATTCCTGGGTCTCTACCCTCATTTGGGGAAATACATAACAAGATGATAAAATCAAAGTTTGGATTGAAACTTTAAGGTGAAAAGTTGTGGAAGAGGCTGATACAAATAAATTTCAGGGGCGATGTCAAGCAATCAGAGAAGTCTTGAACTCTTCTCTCACATGGAAGGATAAAAGGACTGGTCGGGAGAGCTGGAGAGGCAGATCTCGTTAGAGAGAGCAACTGAGATTCAATGGATCCTACTCTCCTTCCCCCCAACACCAACAGAGGAGGCTCTATGCACTTCACTTTGCTACACAAAACCACCAGCGCTCCTGTTATTTCCCCTCTCAGCCATTATCCCCTCTCCTCCAGGAAGTTTCTTTGACCCCCTTGTTCCCAGCACAGAATAGGAGCCCTTGATGCACTCAGGGTTGCTATTCAGCTATTGTGTCCTGTGGGGGGGGGGGGGGCATGTCTGCTGTTTGCAGCTGACATCCACTCTCACGGATTTGCTGCTCATGCAGTACTGTGGTTTCATATCTCGACTCTCACTCCGGTGTATGGCTCCCACAACAGCTTCTATATATCTCCATCACACCGCAAGGTCTGCACGCTTCCAACGATGTACTCATCTCACTGTGTTTAGTTGTCTGTTTCCATGTTAGACTGCAAGTTGCTCAAGGGCGTATTCCTCACCAAATGTTTGAGGAATGGATCACTGGAATAAACAGCTCTTCTGAGGAGCACTCCACTCTACGGATCTCAGGCTCTTAGTTTTTCTTCTCCGGGTGAGAAATGCTTTCTAGGTCTTAGATTTAACCCATTTTACAGTTTTTTTTGTTTGCAGTTACATTTTACTCTGCTCCAGTAAGTCAAAATTTCCTAGACTCTTAATTTCTTATTTGTATTAGCAGCTTTGACATGAAGAAGAAACGCTACCTTCCTCGAGAGTGAAACATGCAGAGATATCTATCAGTTTTTAATCTGGTAAACAAGAACTCATAACAAAATTGAAATAACATTTTAAATCTACCGTTGCACACTGATATGGGTGTGAATTCAGTTTTCACAACTGAAATCAATAACTCGGATTTTGTGACACAGATCAAGATTGCCTTTGAATTACATAATGAACTAAAGTTGACACATATGAAATAATGAGCCCTGGTAGCTATTTTCTAATTAAATGGTAGATACATTCATTAACTTTTCTGGCGATTGTGGGGAATTGTGTATTTGACTTATGGTTTGTTTACATGTCCTTCTTATGGTTGAAAGATTGTCTAAAAGTCCAATTTGCACATAAAGCTACTTTTACTAATACCCAGCTACAAATGATTCTAATTCACATTATAATCTGAACTTGAAATTGAAATTCAAAAGAAGTTAAATGCAGCAAATAACAAGATTAATTTATATCCTTAATTTGAAAATTCAGGTTCATGAGTATCCATATTATGAATGTAATTCTAGTTTCTCTGGAACCATACCACAGCAGCAAACTTTAATTACCAGCTACTAAAAATCATATTTGTGTGAAGATGTATCTTATGGTAAACATACTAACATTGGTGGTTTTTGCAGTAAATATGCAGACATTTACCTGCTAACTGTAAATTCTGAGTCAGTTTCTATAATAAGCATGTAACAAATCACATCCCTTCCATCTGACTCCCTCCCTCTGCCACCCATCACTTCTTCCCTGTGCCCACTACCTGTCTGCTCCCTCCTGTCACCCACTTCCTGAGGCCTCCGCTCCTGTTGTCACACCTCCTTTTTCCCCACGCCCACCATCTGGAAGTCAACATTACACCGCAGGAGCGTCTCCATCCACATCTGTTGCGGAGACACAAGTAACACGGACAGCTGCAACACTGCTGGATGTCCGGGGCGTTGACATCAGGCAAGTCCTTTAAACTTTGACAGGGGCAAGCAAGAGACAAGGACACCCAGGCTGGGACAGCTTGATGGAAATCTCTATACAAAGGTGGTCCCTATGCACTGAACACGGTAGAAAGTGGCACTGACTATACAAAGGGTGCAAGAGTTAAGAATTCTAGTGATGGACTATTATCAAGGGAACCAACTGAAAAAAACGGGTAGACCATAGGGGGCGCTCAATAAATATGATCAATGGCCCACTGAACTAACAAACCTAGGGGCTCAGTGCAGCCAAGGACCGTAACAGAAGACAGCAAACAAACTCACAGCAAGTCCTGCTCATGGGGGAATGATTCGAAATCTGTCTAGGTAGAAGACATCTGCTCTCCAAGAGCTTCCCACACACACGAAATTTAATGAGAATGAGTAAGAAGAAAGAAAAGAAAAAAAGAACAAAAAGAGAGAAGCAAAGCCTAAAAGTCTTGCAAGCGTTCCTTACTGCTAGGAAATGGGGGGCGGTGAGGGGGAGGGGCTCTTTAGCACAAACTACAGAGCTCTCCCAGCGTTAGGATGAACTGTTCTGTCTCCCGTCTCGGATACGCTTCCTGTGCTAGGCAGTGGGATACACGTTCTCTCTTTTAATCCCCTTGGAGAAGGAATTATATGGGATTAATTTTTCAGTTGAAAAAAAACCAGGAGATTCTGAAAATCCAGAAATTTGCCTACGTGCATTCAAGCTAATGAATAAAAAGGAGAGCCAGGCTTTATATTCAAATCTGCCTGCTTTGCTAATACGCAGGTGCAAGAATTCCATCCTCTCAGCCTACTCCTCCTTCTGTGCAGTAAGAATGATACTAGCCTCAAGCTGAAAGCCATTAAATGTCCGCTCTAAGCGAGGTGTATTAGGTACTTCCGAAACATTCTTATTTAAGCCCATCAGTTCCTTGAGCAGATCAACTCCATTATTTACTCCTCTGAAATCTGGCGAGGTTAAAAGAATTGCTCAAGGTCACACAAAGGTCAAACTGGATTCAACTCTGAATCCTTGGACTCCAAAGCCACTTTCTGCCATTTCCTGGTGGCAGCACTTGCCAGAATGTGAGAAGCACTTTCAGCTCTTCATTCAGACACTTTACTTAGGGCAGGACCTCGAGATGAAATGCCAGCCAAGGCTCACTGAGGGCAAGACACATGACTGGGTCTCAGCCGTACATTGTACTTCTGTTGCCACTTTTGCTCCTGGAATAATTATTAGTGTTAAGAAAGAGGCTGTGTTATACAAGAGCACCTGGAATGCTGCCTGGCACTCTCGGCCTTCCTTTGTCCTTCCTTATCAGGAATTCTCACCACCATATTTTTTTCAAGTGGAACCGCTCAGCAGGGCTAAAGGTTTCCACTGAATAGCCCCAAAATTAGGAGTCTCCCAGGCGTGAAGAATAGCTGGTCTTTGCTATCGGTCCTGTTCTTTGTCACACGCACAACACTCACTTCACAAAGTCCCCTCCCTCCACGCCTTATCCTTGTTGGTTCCAGCCAGCATCCCTTCCCTCATGCTCTGTATTTCCAAATCCTACTTACAGGTCCACATGCCACCTTCCTCCCCAGATCTTCCATGAGCTCAGGCAGACACAGACCGTTCTGATCCTCTGAATTCACAACCTCCTAGTCACATGATTCCAATGGCACAGGGCCTCTCTTCTTCCCCTGTGTTACACTCATTCATTCAACAAATTCACATGGAGCACATTTTATGTGAGTGGGATGTGCCAAGCAATGACGATGTCAAGCGACCACACATTCAGGGGACTCGTGGTAAATTGGGGGAGACAAACAATTCAACAAGAATTTGCAATTAACTGAGTCACAGGAGACCACAGGAGAGACTCCGAATTCATCTCTGAAAGTAGGTGGTCTCAAGAAGAACTCGGAAGGATCAGTTAGGAAGGACACAGAGCAGAAGATTCCTCTAAGCAAGGGGCAAAGCACATGGAAACTCCTGAAAGAAAAAATAGTAGAGCAGGATGGTGGTGATGCAAGGAAAAAGGTGAAGGGAGATGAGACTGGGAAACCAAAGACAGCCAGAGAAATGCAGAATCTGTGTGCAATGCTAAAGGATTCAAAATCTTATCCAAGGAGAGGCAGGGAGACAGGAAAGGATGTCAAAGCAAGAGACTGACATATTGCCTGGTTCGTTTTAGAAAGACCATCCTGGCTGTGGCTTAGGGGTGACACGGGAAGCAAGGAGAGTGCTCGGGGCTGTAGAAGTCATCCAGGGGTGACGATATGCATGGCAGGGAGACAAGGCAATGGGAAACTCCTAGGTGTCTGAATCTCTAGAATTTGGTGACTTCTTGATGAGTAGGGTAAGGGAGAGGATGGAGACAAAAATGCCAGCGAGACTGCAGAGTTGGGCAATCTCCTGTAGGAGAGGGAGCGTGGCAAGAGAAGCTGGTTTAGGAGATCACTAGAGAGCTGAGGATCTAGGAATCGATGTCACATACATGAAACTGGGAGCCACTCTAATGCCAAAGACATCAGAATATAATGCTCTCTGCTAAACTCTAGAACTTTCCATCAAGTTGCTTTCTGGATGCATTTCCTTCATTGTCTCAAAGGCACTTTAAACTCTGAGCAAACTGAAAGGCACACATTATCATCCTCCCAAATCAAGAAATCCAGAGAAATCAAGGAAAGAGAACCTTCCATTTATTTATTTTCTAAAAGTAAGCTTCATGCCTAGCACAGAGCCCAACTTGGGGCTTGAACTAACCACTCTGAGATCAAGACCTGAGCTGAGATCAGCAGTCAGAGGCTTAACCAACTGGGCCACCCAGGTGCCCCGGAAAGAGAATCTTTTAAAGAGAATAAGAACTGGAGCACCCGGGTGGCTCAGTCGGTTGGGCGTCCAACTTCAGCTCAGGTCATGATGTCACAGTTCGTGAGTTCGAGCCCTGCATCGGGCTCTGTGCTGATGGCTCAGAGCCTGGAGCCTGCTTCAGTTTCTGTGTCTCCCTCTCTCTCTGCCCTTCCCCTGCTTGTGGTCTCTCTCTCTCTCTCTCTCTCTCTCTCTCTCAAAAATAAACACTAAAAAAATTTTTTTAAATAAAAAAAAATAAAGAGAATAAGAACTAACAAATATTCCCTAAAAATAGCACAAGGAGGACATAGCAATGGTAATTCCACTGGCTGTGGGCACAGAAGCTGAAATGCAGGAGCTGAAGAGGTAATCAGAGAAGAGAGCATAAAGACAGCATGTACAGACAGACCTCTAAAGAAACTGGGCCATAAAGGGCAAGAGTAAGGAGGCACATGGAATTACTGAGGTGGTTTCCAACCTGGGATACACACTGGAGTCACCTGGATCCAGTCTCCTGAATCCTACCCACGGTTGTTTTCACATATTGGTTTGGGACGCAGACTGGACAATGAGATTTTGGAACTTCTGTGGCTCCAAGATTGAGAACCATTGGATTAGAAGAAAGATTGTTTCTTTCAATGGGTGAGAGAAACTTGAGGGGACTTTCCTGAGAAGCGGGAAGCTCCCTGAGGTAGAGGGAGAGAAAGGGACCGAGAGCAAGGGGAAAGAATGAGCACAAGGCCTCCCCCATTCTGACAATGTTGTGTTGGGATGCTGGTGGAATCGTACTTGAAGGCACAGGTGAGGGGAAGATAAATATTGAAGTGGTTACCACTCACTGGTTTCAGTTTTCTTTGTTAGGTAAGTGAGACTCTGCTGAGAATGAGGGGAGTGTGGTATAGTAGAGAATTTGAGGAGAATAAAAGTGATTTACAAGAATCTTTGGGGGTGCCTAGGTAGCTCAGTCGGTTGAGCGTCCGACTTCGGCTCAGGTCATGATCTCGCAATCTGTGGGTTCGAGCCCCGTGTTGGGCTCTGTGCTGACACCTCGGAACCTGGAGCCTGCTTCAGATTCTGTGCCTCCCTCCCCCCTTCTCTCTCTCTCTCTGCCCCTGCCCCCCCCCAAAAATAAATAAACAAAAAAAAATAGTCTTTGAAAATGGGCCCAAGATACCATCATTTCCACCGGGACTACGATAATTACCTCCCACCTGATCTCCAGGCATTTATTCCAAGTCCTCTTCCAATTTACTGACAGATGGAAGTTCTCAAATAGAAATGGCAGCATGACACTGCCCAATTTCAAGGTGTTCAATGGTTTTCCACTTGGTTTGGGATAAAACCTAAAATCTTTCACATGGATTTTAAGGTCATTCCTGCTTTGGTCCCTGCATACTGCTCCAAACTCATGTCCCACTACTGTCCCCAGGTCCTATGCCCCAGTCACCTGGGCCTCCTCTAAATTCCTAAAAAGTAAGATGCTTGCTAGCTTCAGAGTCTGGGGAGTGCTGTTTCCCTGGGTCTGAAACTCTTCCCCTCAACTCTTCACCTGACTACTACTCATCGCTGTCGAGTCTCATTTTGAAAATCTCTTTCTTAGGAAAGTCTTCCATGGCTGCCTAGACTAGGTCAGATTTTCTCACGGTACCCTATACTGTACTTTTTTGCCTTTATCACAGTGGTAATTAAAAACTCATTTATGGAAGTGTGTGTTTAGTGTCTTCTTCTTCCCTCCTCTGTAAGCAGCACTGCACTGGTCCTGGGACACCCACACCCCCAAGCCCTCCAGTTACTATCTGTTGCCCCATGCTGAGTGAATGGGAGAGAGGAGTGCACGGCAGGACTGCTGGAAAGCAGCAACAGCACCGTGGACACTCAGGCCATGATACACCTTGGTGCCATCCGCAAGGCTCAGATCACCAATTCTGGCCGGAGAAGGTAAAGTCTGATTGACACATAGTGGGCTTTCCACAGGCACACTTTTGCTTTTTTAAAGGATAAGACAAGGGAGTTTACAGTAAATGCCTCAGGCACCCGTAAGACTTCAAATTCACTGGACAGAGTTGGTGATTTTTCTCTTTACGCATCCTCAGGATTGCATTGCCTTGCACACAGCAGATACTCAGAAGAGACACGTGCTGAATAAGGTCATTATCACACACTAGAATATTATAGCACAGCATTCAGGGTACAAGCTGCGAGTTGCTGTAAACACAACAACAACATGTAACTGCTGTTTTGGTCATCTCATGGACCACATCTTGCTCAATTTTACTCTGTTATAGCAACTTGAAAGCTAGGTTTCACTTATCTCTGTATTCCAGTTCCTTTTTTTTTTTTTAAGTTTATTTATGTATTTTCAGAGAGAGAGTGAGTGAACAGGAGAGGGGCATAAAAGAGGGAGAGAGAGGATACCAGACAGGCTCCACGTTGTCAGTGCAGAGCCGGACGTGGGGCTCGACCTCACAAACCATGAGATCATGACCTGTGCCAAAATCAGGAGTCAGACCCTTAACCAGGTGCCCCTCTCTCTTCCAGTTTCTTACTGTTTCCCAAACACTGCCCACTTCAGGCCAGCTGTTCTTTTGGCTCTTCACTTCTCCCTTCTATTCATCCATCCGGTTATGTTCATTATTCATCGGGTACCTGCTTTGTACCGTGTACATAATCACTTTTCCTTGGCCACTTGGTTTCTTACATGTGTTTTATCTTCTGCAAGTCTAATTTGAGATTGGGGGATAAAGTGGGGGCGTCACTGCTCCTTGACTTCACCCAGGTTGAAATAAAATCTGGATATATCCACAGAGCACCTCCTTTCCTCTGAGAAACAGGAGACAGGGACTCAAACAGAATGGAGGGATCAAAGCAAATTTTACAATTTCACAGCATGGAATCAAATTGACTGTTTTATTTGGAGAGGTCCGAGAATATACCTTTTCTCGAGAACTACATTGGAAAAATGGAAAATGTTTCTGAACTCTAAATTATAAGCAATTGGCTACTTACAAGATTTTTAAAATTTAGAGTTCACTCAAAAATTGTAGCCTACAGCATCATCAGTGACATCACCACAAACATTTCTGCTGCAGGGCAGGGAACAAACTGAATCCACAGGTACCTTTGATCCCAGGTCCTCCTTTTCTTTTGTTAGGTCCTTTTTCATCATCTCTTTCTCAAAGGCCCTTTTTTCTTGCTGCGATGCGAGTTCTTTTTCAAGTCGCTCTTTCTGCCTCTCCAGTTCATTCTTCAACTGTTCACATTGGATTAAAGCCTGCCCAAGTAAGATGGAGGGAAACGGGGTCTTAGAGTTTGGAAAATGTGAGGGGAAAATGAGATAATTAAGCCTTGATTTTACTTAAAATCATCACAACTCGCTGTAAAGCCCATTAGAACAATTTTATACTCGTTTGTCAATACCAATTACAGATCTAAAATACTATTCAAATGGTACATTTATTCACATATTTCAATTTTCATAATTAACGCTGTATTAACTAAGCAACTAAAAGAATTCAGATTAATGGACCCTGAGGAAGGCCACAGATGAGTCCAAATTTGGAAAAGGGCATCAGAAAAATCAGGCATTCTCATATTATATTTCAATTATATGTCATGTTTATACTGAATGAAATATGTGAGTCTCCAGTTTAACTGATTTTTCATTTGCTCCTGGTTAAACAGATCAAAACTGAAAATGAGATGAGTTGGTTATTACATACAGGCATCTATTTTTAACATTATCAAATAATCGAGGTTCCTGAAACTTGATTAACTAAAGTAAAAATTAGGTAATAATAAAAAGTTTAGATAAGGAAAGACTCAAAAGAGCATTTACTACCTAGTTTTATGAACTAAGAAGTACCATCTTTCACTGCTGGTATTTTACGAGTCCATAATTGTTCTTAGTCTCAATTTCCCACTCTGGATTTCTAGAAGCAAAAACTTTCTAACTTCCTTTCGACCACACTCACAGTGTCTTTATGTGTAACACCCAACAATAAACTAGCTTCAAACTCCCAATTTTAAAAAAACCCCTATACAGCTAAGGTGCTTGACAGAAAATCTGAGTCATTCTATGGTGTCTTATTCCAGTGGCTCTTATCTAATATCCAATATCCACCTCATTCAACAGCTACGTTCCCCTAAGTTGGGAAGCCAAGAAACCCAAGTCTCATATGACCTACAAACTGTGTAAGTATGTATCAAGTTACAAGTGGGATAGAGTCACATTTGTTGTCTCAGTAAGCACCACAGGCTTTATGCGTAGCTCTGCTTCCCTCTGGAGAAAGCTACAATAAATATAAACAATAAATAATCTAGGGTATGACAGGTGAATTTTCTTCTCTTCATCTGGAAAGCATTAAATCCTAATTTCCTTCAAACTCTTCTGGAAAGTTGCTGTACTCCTAGTTATAAAATACGAGGGTAAAACTTAATTGTCTCAGATTAACTGACAAGCATATACAGTAACTGAAAAATGATTCTCCCAGGGACTTGGTCCCAAGTCCAATTCTAGTTGAGGATGCCTGTAAAATAAAATTTTACATTAGATTTTAAAAGAAGTGAAAAAGCATAGTTTTTCTATAATGCAAGCCCTTAGAGCTTGATAGATTATGAATTTGAGATTTCTGTGCTTCAGAACACAATTGCTGTTGTGAAAAAGATTTTCTATGAACCTAATAAAAATGTTCATAACTTTTGCAGATAGAATACAACTGGCATGAAAGAATAACATGACTGTTGTATATAAAGCTTTTTCATCGAACAAGAACTCAGGAGTCAACATTATTAAGCACAGGAACAGCAGAACATGACTGCTGAAGGTCTAAACATCAGGTTAACATGAACAGCAACCAAAGAATCACTTCCAAGAAGTCAGTCCATTCGGGAACAAGGAACAGTAAATGATCCTGACAGGATAAGAGGCCTAAGCCGAGGTAAGATGTTATAAACACAAAGTCCAAAGCAAGAAGTTGTAAATCACTTAAAAGCAATGCTGAAGCCTCTGTTTCTGTGGATGGCCTTCTCCTGGTTAGGACTGGCCACCACGGAGAGGTGGTGATGAGGAAGTGTGAAGGCATACTTTTATTTGTCTTGATTTTCATATCTATGCCTGGTCACAATGAAGAAATTAAGGATCAGTAACACTTGTACTTAGAAAAGTGATTTGGGGCACCTGGGTGGCGCAGTCGGTTAAGCGTCCGACTTCAGCCAGGTCACAATCTCGCGGTCCGTGAGTTCGAGCCCCGCGTCGGGCTCTGGGCTGATGGCTCGGAGCCTGGAGCCTGTTTCCGATTCTGTGTCTCCCTCTCTCTCTGCCCCTCCCCCGTTCATGCTCTGTCTCTCTCTGTCCCAAAAATAAATAAACGTTGAAAAAAAAAAAATTTAAAAAAAAAAAAAAAGAAAAGTGATTTAATCTTTCTAGAGGTATCTCTCTTACCACGGACCTCACACACTAGATAGATCACAGAGAACTAAACAAGTATTTATACACTCTTTCCATTAAAGCTTCCCTGTTTTGTTCCAGGGCTCCCTCTCCTAGTTTCCCGAATCCCTCCCTGATTCTGCTTGTCTAGCCATCTGGTAAAGGCGTAATAACTGAATTCTCACAAGTGAGGTCAGTAAATGGTCAGTGACAACTAACTGAGAGATGTCCAGAGGGGACCAGGATGATTTGGGGCCTGTAGCTGCCATTGCTCCCAACGGGGTGGATTCTTCCTGTCCCTGAGCACGGCCCCTTTTCGGTGGAAATGGCTGTGGCTCTTGAGGAGCTGAATTATACTATTCCCCCACCCAGTAGACTCAATCCTCAAGGGACCTCTTCTCTTTTGCGACATTTCTTTCATTTGTGGTTATTCTGTGCTGGCCACATTAACACACTTTTTAAGACATAATTTATTGGACTTGATATGCCCAGCTCTAGTTTTATTAAACCAACCAGTTTTTTGGGGTCAAAACATTTTCCAAATGGGGTCTTAATGGGGTCAAAACATTTTCCACAACAAATTTATATCTTGTCAACTAAATTTTTCAAAATAGGAAATCTATTTTAGGACACATAAAAGTCCTTCCCAAGTGTTAGAGTTGGGTTCCTAGAAACCTTCATGATCAAAGAATTCATGCTTCAAGAATTCAAGATATTATGAGAAATAATAGAATTCACACTTAAAAAAGTAAATTTAAAATTCACGTGAAAACTTGTGACACTGTTTTCATTTTGATGAACTACAGCCCACAAAATAAAAATGATTGTCAACATGTTTTAAGCATTTAACTTAAGAATAATAAAAAGTATTGATTTTCAATTTATAAACTTGCTACTAGAAACCTATCAGTCTCTATCTCCCATTTTCAAGATGTTTATGATTTTTGTTTTGTGGAAGATAATCTACGTATCAAGAAGCATATGTTCTCTGCCTGTGCTTGTGATCAAATGGCCGATTGCTTTCTGATCTTTATACTTTATGTTTATAATTTTCACCTTTCTGACTCTACTATAGTGTAAGAAAAATAATAATTTGGAAAGGAAAAAAGTTGGGGGACATTGATTCAACCTCCTAGGTTTTGTTTTTTTTTTTAATCTTCGCTTGGAGGGTTATCTTCTTATAGAGATGGTCATGATAACTTCATGCCAAGGGCAACAATTTCTCTTCAAATAGAAGCAAGCAGGTCTGAGGCCTGGTTAACCTCTTCGTCTTTAAGCTTTACCAAGGCATCACTACAAAACTTCTGCTTTTCCACCCTCATTTTTTTGAGGTTATTTTTTTCCCTCTATTTTAAAATTATCCCTGGTTGTAAGGACTTGCAATTTCAAAGAAAACCAAAAATATTTATTAGTCACTTACTATGTGCCAAATACTTTGCTAAATAGCTTACATGGGTCAATTTTTTTAACACTCTTGTTAAATTTTAAATAGTTCTTTTTTTAAATGTTTATTTATTTTGAGAGAGACAGAGAGACAGGGGAGGGGCACAGAGAAAGGGAGACACAGAATCCGAAGCAGGCTCCAGGCTCTGAGCTGTCAGCACAGAGCCCAACGCGGGGCTCGAACCCATGAACCGCAAGACCATGACCCGAGCAGAAGTCGGAGGCTTCAATGACTGGGCGCTCCCAGGTGCCCTGAATTTTAAATAGCTGTTATCACTCAGCTGAAGAAACTGAGCAGCTTTGAGACAGTAAGTAACTTGCCCAAGATCACAGACCTAAAAAGTGGTAGAATAGAGCGATTCCACAGCTGAATCTACGCATGGCATTACAACTTTCTCGTGTTATAGATTTATTTTCTTATAAAATCCTTAGGTGTTTTCACTGCCATTGTCAATGTAAGTATATAACATAAAATAATTCCATGTACTTACTTAGAATGCAATATGCAAAATGGAACACTAGATGGCAACAACAGTCAAGGAACTAGATAGAAGAGGGGCTCAACAATCAAGTAGTTGTTTTTCAAATTAAAATATGTATGCCATTTTACTCTTTACTCTCACGAAGCAAAGTCCCTAATATGTTGTAACATCCCTTAGAGATAAAAACTAGTAGATCTGCATTGTATTTTGTAAACTGCTTGGAAATCAGTTCCTGCATTATTACTCATTCAATGATGCTTAGAAATCGGTTCTTGCACACTTACTAATTGAACGAAAAATGCTTTGGATTCCCAATACACAATAGCTTCTTTTGTTCTTAACTGTTAAATTTTTAAAAGCACTAATTAAAAAATTCATATTCATAGTTAAAGCTAACAATTGACTTTAATTCAATTCAACAAACATTGTGCAATGAACATGTGAAGGATATAGTGATAGATGTCACAGACCTGACTTTTAAGGTCTTTTGGTGGTGAGAGCTATGTAAACAGCTACCAAAATTCTATACAGCTCAGTCAAATATGGAGGAGGAAGAGGTTAATTCAAACAAGAAGGGGCTGGGGAAGACTGCCACCCGAGTTGAGCCTCACAGGTTGAATAGATAGATCAATACAGTGCTGTAAAGTGTAGCATAAGCAAATTCATGGTCACATTCAGGACGGTCACATTCCTGACCTTGTAAGTCACATTCAGGAAAACTGTAGGTCACATTCAGGAAACAGCACAGGTCATATGAAAGAGTGTAGTGGAAAATAGCGGGGGGGTGGGGGGGGGCATATTGTAAAAGATCTGGCAGGTCATGCTTTTGTTGTACTGCAGGAAGGGAGCTCCCAGAACAGGGAGCGTTACAACTGAGGAGGACTTCGGCAACAGTGGGAAAGATATACTGGAACTGGAAGAGGCCTGAGCAAGACCAGTAGAAAGCTAATGCAATCATCTACATAGGTTGCGTAACAGCATGTTAGGACTTGAGCCAGGAAGGAAAGGGTGGGCATAGCTTAGGAAAAGACTCCAAAAACCGAGAGCTTGGCAACTGATTGGATGTTGAGAGCGAGGGATGGGGAGAAGCCAAGATATTTTAGAGGCTGTGAGCCAGGGCTGTTGGTAAGACGAGGGAGCCAGTATCTGAGGAGAATACAGAGAATGGTAGAAGAAAAAGGAGTGGTGGACAGGAAAATGGAGAGGAACAGTAATTTGTGCGGATTTTCAGATGCTAATGGAATATCACCCATATACAGGGGTCTAGGAGCAGCAAGAAAAGGGGGTGTGGTGCTCCGGAGGGCTGGTACAGCTAAAGGCACAAGGTGGGGGTGTTCCAATGAAGGGAGGGTTTTGGAGAGACAAATTCTTGGCAATTAGGACGACACGGGTGGAAGGAACTCCTGACTGAGGAATGTCGGTGTTGAAGGCTTGTGGAAAATAAGAGAAAAGAGATGGAGAGGAGAAGAAAAAGCATGCAAAGAGGATGACTCCCACAGGAGTAAATATCAGATAAATCAAGGGGAAAAGAGGACGTGTTATAACAGGCCAGCCAATGGCTTCCTAGACGGCAGAGCTGGAGTCGAATGAAGGCAGAGATGAGGTCACTGGGTTTAGTAATCAGGAAATGAGTGGTGACCACTGAGTGAGTAATTCAGTAGCATGAAATCAGACTACACTTTGTTGAACGCCTGACTGCAGTGTGTCCAGAAGGGAACAGAGAGCTTCGAGGGTGAACGCCTGTTTTGAAAGGTCCGCCAGTAAAATGGCGGTGGGAAGGTAGGCAATTACGTGGAAGCTGATCAAGGGAAGGCTGCCTCTTGTTTGTTTAAACAAGAATAACAGCTGTAGACAGGATGACAGGGGAAACAGAGGAGAGGGAGGGACAGAAGATATAAGATGTGGTGACTAATGGCTCAGGGTCCCTGAAATCCTCCAAGTAGGAGGCTTCAAGAACTTAGAGAAAGAGATCCATCTTGGGAAGTAAGAGGGCCAGATGAGCAAGAAAAAATGAGCAGAAGACACGTTTGAGGGATGAAAAGGTGTTGAAGGGGCTCTTGTCAGTTGGTTGTGATGTCAGTGACATAGGTTGGCCATGGAGTGATGAGCTAACAGCGGAGCTGGGGAAGCGTGGGAAGTGAAATTCCTGCCTTGAGTACGGAAGGCGGTCAACTACAAAGGAAAGAATTGCTAAACAGTACTTCTAAACAACCGAAGGTGACCAGTACCACTCTCCCGTGGAATTCATTCTGTGGCTTTCTTCAGCAATGCTTGACAGGCTGAAAGTAGCAATTAAAAAAAAAAAAAAGTGTGATCGGGCTTTCGCTGGGCACCGGCAAAGTGGGTAAACCAGAAAGATAAGAATAAGAGAATTCTAGACTGTTAGTGAAAACAGGTTGCAGTTTCCTTAGTGAGTGGATGCTGGGTACCATTAAGGGCCAAGCACTATGCAAGGTACTAAAGATTTCATAGTGATCGAGATGGGTAAGTTCCTTCCTGGCAGAAATTTTAAAGCTTAATGAAAGATAAAGACAAACAGGGAATAATAATACGCTTTGATAAATGCTGTAATGAGAGTTGTTCTTAGCTGGGGGCGATTCTGCATGCATACACACATGCACACACACCCTGGGAAGCTGTAGCAATGTATGGAGATATCCTTGGTTGTCAGAACTTGGGGAACAGGAGGTACGCTGTTGGCATCCAGCGAACAGAGGCAAGGGTTGCTGCTAGATATCCTATGGCATGCGGGCAGGATAGCCTGTACAACAAAGAATTATGTTAAAGTCCACAATGTCAATAATGCCAAGGTGGAGAAACCCTGCTCTACAGACACATAAGAGGTACATCAAATCTAGGCATGGGAGAACAGAGATTTTCTTTTCTTTTTTTTCTTAAAGAGAGAGGATGCAAGTGAGTGAGGGGCAGAGAGAGAGAGAATCCCACTGCAGGCAGAGAGAGAGAGAGAGAGAGAGAGAGTGAAGTGGGGCTCACCAGAAGCGGGGCTTTAGCTCACCAAAGGTGGGGCTCAAACTCACGAATTGTGAGATCATGACCTGAGCCGAAGTTGGATGCTTAACCAACTGAGCCACAAAGGTGCCCCCAGAGATATTCTGGAGTAGCAGACCTGAAAGATGGGAGAAAATATCCAGGTAGGAAGTGAAGAAGAATTTGTACAACATGTGCAAAGGCCCAGGGGCTAAAAAGCAGGGCATAAACAGGGGGATCAGGAGGCATCACCATCACCTAGTTACTGAGGAAATACTGTGTGTCCAAGTTTCTACAAGATAACAGATCTCCACTTTAAGATGTAGTCCTCAATGGGGGTGCCTGGGCGGCTCAGTGGGTTAAGCGTCCAACTTCGGCTCAGGTCATGATCTCATGGTTTGTGAGTTTGAGCCCCACATTGGGCTCACTGCTGTCGGCACAGAGTCTGCTTTAGATCCTGTCTCCCTCTCTCTCTGCCCCTTCCCCACAGATTCTCTCTCTCTTTCTCAAAATAAATAAATAAAACTTAAGTTTTAAAATCAATCAGTCAATTACATGCAGTCCTCATGAGCAATCCTCAAAGTCAACATCATCTCCATGTTACACATGAGGAAAAACCGTGGCCTGCGGAATTAAGTAAGTTGTCCTAGGTCACGCAGCTGGTGAATGGCGGGGCTCCAAAGCTGAATCTAGGTCTGCTAACTCTAATAAGACCTTGTCCAACCCCTAAACTCAGCTGCCTTTGCAAGCTAACAGTGGCCACGTCTGTTGGAGGAGAGTAATAAGTGACATGGAAGGGCTGGAAGGAAGCACATGACAGACCTCGGGAAGTCTGTGAAAGGGTTTGGAGACTGTCCTGAGGCAGTGGGCAATCCTGGACAGATTTTAAGTCAAAGTCCCAGGGTCAAATCTGCCTTAAAGAAAGATCACTTGTAGCCGCAGTGCAGGGAACAGGGCAAAGGAAGAGGATGTCGTAATTCATAAGTCCAGAGAGGATGCTGTCCTGAACAAGAGAGGGGACAGTGAGGAAGGAATTCAAGAAAAGTTCAGAAACTAAGACGTGTACTTAGTGACTGGAAGTCAGGCGAGAAGCAGGGGATGACCAACCAGCTTTCCGGTCAGGGCACGGTAGTGGATGAAAGTGCCATTCAATGGATAGAGAACACAGCAGTTTGGGGGGAGCAAATGTAATGAGTTCAGTTGGGGACAGAAAATTCATATTTAAATGGAAAGAGAAGAAGACCAGCCTGGAGACAACAGTTAAAACAAGATGTGAGAAGAAGCTGAAGGAGAAGCAGGAATGAGGACAGTGAGTAGGTTTAATGGGGATGACGAGGCAGAGAGAGGCTCTGGTCAGAGAGAGCACTGCAGAGTTTGAGATCCCATGGACACACCAGTTCTCACGGCAGTCACTGCAGAACAGGGAAAGCGCTAGAGGTAAGCAAGCCAACGTGTGCTGGGATTACAGTGTTGTGTGTATTAACAACATGGACGTAGAAACCTTTCAGGATGATCCGAGGAGGTCAGTGGAGTGTGCTATGGACTCCAAGTGTGTGCCCCTCCAAAATTTATGTGTTGAAACCTAACCCCCAATGCGATGGTATAAGGATGTTTGGCCTTTGGGAGGTTATTAGATCCTTAGGAGGGATCCCTCACGAATAGGATTAGTGCCCTTATAGAAGAGGCCCCAGAGAGCTCCCTCACCCCCTTGGCCATGTGAGGACACAGTAAGAAGACAGCCACGTATGAGCCAGGAAGCAAGCCCTCATCAGATACCAGATCTGCTGGTGCCTTGATCTTGGGCTCACCAGCCCCCAGAACTGTGAGAAAGAAATATTTGCTGTTTAAGTTCTGTTACAGCAGCCTAAACAGACAAAGACAAGGGAGAAAAGGGTCAGAGGCTAACGCTCTTAAAAAGTATCAAATAGCCAACAACTATTTTATAAACCCAAGTAATAAAATGGATGATTTTCTTTAAAATAAGTCTCAAATAGTGACATCTAAGATTGAGAGTTTATATTGATTAAAATCAGGGAGAGGAGAGACAACAATGATTTCAAAGAGGAATGGCCACTAACGTAGATGATAAAACAAAGGCCTGGAAACGGCAGTAAGGAGGGAGAGGATGCTGATCCCTCCATCACAGCCAGATGAGGCGAGGGGAGTGGCAAAGGGCCTTCACCGGAGGGTTGGAGGGTCACGGTGTCATCGAGGGACAGCTAGAGTTCAGTACAAATAAAGAACTAGGAGCGTTTGAGGAGACAAAGCATATAAGGGAGCTTGGTCTGAATGAATAGAAGTTTCAGAGACACAGGGGCATTAGTAATGAAAGCAGTGAGGGCCAGTGGTCTGGGAAGAGTCACGGATGAACTGGATGGAGACAAATGGATAAGGCAGTGACTGAGGAGCTAAAGGGAGAGTTGAAGAGCCCATACCTTAATAAAATACTGCTGCTGCTCTATGGCTTAGACCAAAGCTATCCAACAGAACACTTCACAGAAATGTTCTATATCCACACCGTCCAATACAGTAATCACTAGCTACTCGAAGTGTGGCTGGTATGGCTAGGGAAAATACATGGCAACTTCGGTGGACTCAGACGGAGCAAGGAATCCACGATAACCTCCCATAATTCAAAGTGCTTACGACACTGCCTGATCATGAAGTGGTAACTATTAACGTCATTATCACGATCGCTCAATGTGTTTGATTTAGCATCCAGGCGTCCGGACTCATTCATAGCTAAAGATGCTATTCCGTACACATATATTATTCATTATCTGTGGCATATTTGGATGTTCTCAAAATCTCCCATGCATGGAGGAGAAACATTTGTCTGCAGTCATACTTGAACGTGTACACATGTAGTTAAGATCTTCACAGCGCACGAAATCACCAGCAAATGAAAAGGTGAGACATGCAAGTCTCTCCAAGTACCTTGCCATGTCGTTCTCTATTCTCTGAACAGCGATATAACAAGAGGATTTGCAGAGGACTAAGAATTCTACCAACAGGAAATCTGTTTAATTCAGCAAAGCCAACACTAAAACACTGGTCTTTGCTTTGCGTGTTTCGAAAAAAAGAGTTTAGTTAAGGATGAACAGCCACAGGAATACTTGGCGGAGAAAAAAGAGCAGTGACAGGCTGCCTTAATTTTGATCTTCTGAGACTTGCCTTGGTCTTCTCGAAATTGGCTTCCTCGGCCACTTGCACGGCTTGCTTCACCTGCTCATAAGCGCCGGCTTCTCTTTCCTGCACGTCTGTCAAGATGCTCCTGACGGAAACTAGTGCGGACATTAAGTCATCTCTTTCCCTGTCAGCACAAAAAGAACATTCGAAACAAGAAATGGTCACATGATCATGTATTCGTGAGTCAGGAAGAAAAAGGCATTAACACACAGTAGAAGAAGAGCCAGGGTGGGCCGGCTTAGCACGTCCTAAAGCACACCCTGGAGAAAGGCCCTCTGTCCTCCCCTGGCGAGGTGCATGCAGAGGGGCCAGAAAGGCTGAGGCTTCATGGCAGGACTGCGTCTGGAGGGACAACCACCTATTGTGGAGAGGATGACCACACTGCGGGCTGCAGATTCAAGCCCAGAAAAGAGGAAGTTAGTCTACAAATTAAAAGGTTGGGGCTGGGAGGAAAAAAAGGAATAAGACAGAGAAGGTGGGGGCTGTACACAGGTTCAGGGGCTGCTAAGGCCTTGTCTACACTGCTGACTCCCCACGCATTGATCTGAACAAATAGGTCCTTTCCTTTTTGTCTTTCTCCACCATCCTCTTTTTGACCTTTCTCTCTCTCTTTCTTTTTACTTTGAGAGAGAGAGAGAGAGAAAGAGAGAAACAGAGAGACCACGAGCGGGAGAGGCAGGAGGAGAGGGAGAGAGAATCTCAAGCAGGCTTCACGTTCAGTGCAGAGCCCAACACAGGGCTCGATCTCATGACTGTGAGATGACCTGAGCTGAAATCAAGAGTCGGACGCTTGACTGACTAAGCCACCAGGTGCCCCTGCCCTACTCTTTCAATTAAATTCTTTCACTTACTTATGAACCCATTTCTTCTTTCAAAGGGTGGTACTGCTGAATCCCTCAAATAGTCTGGTTCCACAGAGAATGCTCAAGATTTAACAAAATCCCATCCTGCTGGGTTGGACCGCTGCCTGGTCCCACACCCTTGTCAGCAATTCTCAGAAGCCCTCTGTCCTTGGGGACAGATGGAACCAGATGCCAAAACACTTTGGCATGTAACATAGCAAAGGCCCAGTCCCATGGGTTAAATAAATCCCGTATAAGACTTTAGGATATTTGGAATTTATCCACTGGATAAAAATGACCAGCTGACCAAAGAGAAAATGAGGTGGGCAAATTTCTATACACACAAAGCAAAGAACTCTAAGTTGGGCTGCTATGTATGCTATTCCATGCTTTGTTTGAGAGCTCAAGTTTAAACCATGGTTTCGAATTCAGTGAAAGTAACTGCTTGAAGTTTCCTTTTTTTTTTTTTTTTGGGGGGGGGGCCAAGTTCCAAACTACCGAGAGAGAGCCAATTCTGATTTTTTTTTAAATTTAGCAACCTTTAAGGAGCAATGATTTCAAAGATTATAGTCTCTGAGTTTGAGTGGCTTTCAGAATTAACCAATGACTCCATGTAAAAAAAAAAAATCTCTTAAGACAAAATAATTTAAACTATTTGTGGTATTTGGAAAGCAGTCATATTTTAAGAAATATGTAATACTGAACAAAGTTACAATTATTAGCAGTTTCATAAATGCTCTTTTTGTTAAAAAAAAAAGGACTGCTGCAAATATAAAATTCATGGGAGCATAGCGATCTTCAATTCAGAATTTCCTGGTTTGTTTTAAATTGAGAAAAATAATTTGTCTTTAACTCTTTTGTTCTAAAGGGAAAGAAAATGGAGTTCATTATTTTGGTCAAATCTAACCAACACAATGATTATGTGAAAAAGTGGAAGAGTCAAAGCAAGGTTAAATTGTTCTGGTTAAGGAAAAAATAGATTATATGAAGGCAAAAGTGAATGTATGCCTATTTGCATACCAAAAAAGCTCTAACATGAAAGGGGACTAGGTTCATTAAGACTATGCAGTCAGAGTTCCTGGGTGGCTCAGTTGGTTAAGCTTCTGACACTTGATTTGAGTTCAGGTCGTAATCTCCCGATTTGTGGGTTTGAGCCCCTCATTGGGCTCTGTGCTGACAGCTCAGAGCCTGGAGCCTGCTTCGGATCCTTTGTCTCCCTCTCTCTCTGCCCCTCCCTTGCTCTCACTCTGTCTCTCTCAAAAATAAATAAGCATTAAAAAAAAATATGCAGTCAGGGCGCCTGGGTGGCTCAGTGGGTTAAGCCTCCTGACTCTTGATTTCTGCTCGGGTCATGATCTCATGGTTCTGAGATCAAGTGCCACATCGGGCTCTGCACTGACAGTGCAGGGCCTGCTTGGGATTCTCTCTCTTCCCTGTTCCTCCCTGCCCCTCCCCACTTCTCAAAATAAATAAATAAACTTAAAAAAAAAAGTTAAATAATAAAAAAAGAATATGCGGTCCAGGGGTGGGGTGGTTCAGTCAGTGGGGTGTCCAACCCTTGATCTCAAGGTTGTGAGTTCAAGCCCCACGTTGGGCTCTGTGCTGGGTGTAAAGCCTACTGAAAAAGAAAAAGAAAAAAAAAAAGTATGCAATCCAACTAGAACCTACGATTCTAGAATAAGATAAAAATTTACTCTTTAAGGGCAGCAAGTCAAAATGGGCATCATATAGTCACCTTTCTTAAGGTTGTACAACCGACTAAGAGACCCAAGTTACTATTCAGTGATGCTCTGATCTGTTCCTGACACCGTGGCATCATTGAAGCCAAAGTTCCAACTAAAAAGAATTAACCGAAAAGCTCAGTGTTTACAGTATACTGACAGATCACAACAGGATCAAAATCCAACAAATTTGCTTCTTACAGGAGACTTAATGCTTAATATGTTTAATCTCTTTTCAGTGTGTGTCCTCTTGTTAAGAGGAGTCTGCCAGATAGTAGATATTCAGTGTAACAGAGGACAAAGACCAAGTGGGTGAGTAGTGATCCTGCCACAGGAGGGCATCAAAGAGGTAAAGTAAAACTCCTCCCAGTTCTAGTATTGCATGATCTAAATTTAAAAAGTCACTAGGCTACTTAGAATTGGAAACTAAGGAGTTTTGTTGCTCTGGTTCAAAAAATTTTTCAGACTATCAGCTCACCGACTTCAGACCACAGACAATCCTCAAAGAGAAACAGCCCCAAATACTGATGTCTTGTTAAGCTCATCATTCAACAGTGAGCCCATAAAATGATTGTACTGAAAACCTGTGGAGCCACCGGACGGACACACTCCAATGTTCTGTCAGAGAAATGTACCACATGCTTTCAGGTGGCCTTCAGACCACTGGGAAGCTGAGCTTCATCAGGAGAGATGCCTAAACTGCACTAGTACAGGAAGCCACTTGGGTAATCTGCAATTATCCACTCAGTCACTGCATTTTTTGTTTTGCCTCGTCTCAACTCAGCCAGCCCACATCTCAACAGCAAGCACTCGAAGCGAACCCAGCTCTGGGCATGTCAGCCCTGTCTTCAACACAATGCCTTGCTTCCGGTCCCGTTCCTATGTCACCTTCTTGATTTAGCTCCCCTTTATCAGCCCCACTCCACTCCTCATTACCTGGCCCTCGGGAGCAGCCAATCCCAGCACCCAGGATAACTACACAGGCAGCTGCAGGCCTGTCCAGAGCTCCCAGTCCGCAGGCCCAGCCCAGAGCCAGGCCTGAGTGCGTCTCTCCCAGTGGGAAGCTGTATAAACACACGTGGCCTATGAGTGTGAACGTGAGATGGCAGCTCTCCATATCACCATCTCCCAAGGCCAGAGTTCTGTGAGTGCTTAACAAACACCATGTACGTTATCAAGGAGTTTTCTGAAGCAAAGCAAGCAGTACAGCATCAATGCTGCTGAGAGAGCAACTAAAGCAGAAGATGAGGCAAGGAGCTTGGGTGTGAGTTCTCAGACAAACCAACTAACAAGATGAGCATGGGGTATTTAAGGAACGTAGAGCAACAATGAGAGCAATGAGAACCGAGGAAGTCCCTGAATAATCATGGTCAAATGTTTAAAATAAGGAAAAGAGGGGCACCTGGGTGGCTCAGCCGGTTGAGCGTCCGACTTCGGCTCAGGTCTTGCGGTCCGTGGGTTCGAGCCCCGCGTCGGGCTCTGTGCTGACGGCTCGGAGCCTGGAGCCTGCTTCCGATTCTGTGTCTCCCCCCTCTCTGCCCCTCCCCCAACTTGTGCACGCTCGCTCTCTCTCTCAAAAATAAATAAACATTAAAAAAAAAAACCTTAAGATAAGGTAAAGAGACGGTTAGTCTGCTATATAGGCATGAGCTTCATCTTGAAATATAAAGTGCCTACGAAATGCCTTTAGTTCCTCAGTTATTCCACAGTGAGTACCAGTTTCAAGCATCATTAAGCATCATTAGTCAGTATTATCCCTGTTTTTTAAAAGAAGGTCTAGAAGGCTGACTACAACATCTCCTTGTTCCTCATTTCTGGGAAGTTCCTGCCACGGTCTCTCAAAGCCAACTATACACGACTGTGCCAAGACCCACTCGAAAAATCACAAGCTGGACTAAAGTCCCAGGATAGTACAGTAGTAATTACTTCTCCTTTCTGAGCAGTACGCTGAAACTTCTCCAAGGCACTATCAACTACACAAAAGAATTTAATATAAAGCAGTTCCATCTTGATTATCATTCGAAGCCGTTTTGATCATTAAGCGAAAAGGAGGGGTTACTTTCCCTCTTACTGACCTCAAGGCATAATGAGGCCTGAGCGAAAGGCAGAAGTTCAGAAACACTACAAAGACTTCAGATCAACTTTTAAGTGCATCCAGTGTCATCAACAGTTGTTAAGTATACTCTCCAAAAAAAGTCCTCACGGTCCTAACAAAACGCCACAAACAAACTGGTGGTCTGGTCTCCAAGTCATGGCTGATCCTGTTCATTTCCTGGGCTCAAATCAGTCCTGTGTCATATACCCAATACATTCCGTGCTCACAGATCAACAAAGGAACTGACAGCTGGTGTCACAATTGCCACATTTCAAGTAGAGGCCAGGAGGGAAGTCTTGATTTGTCATATCTGGGGATACAAGTTTTTTTGGTTTTTTTTTGGTTTTTTAATTCCATCCTAGAGTCATGCAGGGGATTCTATGATACAGCTCACTGAGGGTTCAACCTTCTAATTATGCATGAAACTAGAAATCCAGACCTAAAGAGTGCTGGCCCCTCTTCCAAGTGAGCCTAACACTCAATATTCAGCATTCTGCATTAACACATTGAAAGAAGTGGAACACCAGCTTCGGCCAAAGGACTCCTCTAGACAAAGGTTTCATTGACAATAAAAGCAGGGGCCTTCCACTGCACTGTTATTAAAGTAGAACAGGAGCCAATGATGTGCTAACAAAGCAGAAAATTGAACGGAGAAGGCTGACATTTATTTTAAAAGGCTAAGAGCTGAAATTTAGGATAGAGACAAAGGAACACAGAACGAAGAATCTAATTTCTAAATGACTGCCAGTCTTGAAATCAATGTAAACATTGTAGCTACCTCTTAAAATACTTTTCTCATGACCTACAAGGGTAATATGAAAGGCAATAGGGAAAGAAACCCTGCCTTTAATTTTTGGTTTGGTTGTGCTTGACTACTTAAACTCTGCCTCTCTTCATCTGTGTGACTTTGAATATGCTTTTTGCCCTTTTTAAGTTAATTTTTTCATTACATTCTCCCTGAAAAATTCATTACCAATGTGGTTAAAGACCCATTCGACACACACTTTCAATTTCAGTGCCTTCTTCCACCTCTCCAGTGGTCATCACCATTAAGTACTGAGTGTTTATCCTTTTAAGCCTTTTTCTATGTGTATGTATGAACCAGGAGAAAATATACTGTATGGCTGTGTATGGACTTTTACAAAAATAAAAATACAAATAGTTTTGTATCACATGTGTCTTTTTCATGTATCACATGTGTATCACATGTGTGTTATATTTTTCCTTCAAAAATCTGTTGTGGAGCTTAGTCCCACATTAGTACATCTAGATCTATTTCATTCTTTTTTTCTTTTACTGTGCATAACATAATAGATGCAAAACTCTGAAGGATATTTAGTTATTCACATCCAAAAGAAACACTTTTGGTTTCTTCTGTAGTTTCTATACTCACAACACTTCTGACACCTCATGTGGGGGTGTCAGATACTGACACTGACCCTGATGCTCAGTGGGGACATTAATTTCCTGGAGTCAGCACAGACCCCACAGGGTAAAGCTCAGCCCCACAAGACTGTCTGCTGGCTTTGGATGCCACTTTCAAGTCCCATCTTGTCACCTGTACTTCTGAACAACTGGCCGTAAATCACGGGTTCTCCTGACCCCTTCCTCAGCTTTGATAATTTGCTATGACAGCTCACGGAACTCAGGAAAGTGCTTTACTTACTCTTTCCCATTCATTATAAAAGATACAATTCACTAACAGGTAAATAAATAGAAGGGATGCACAGGGCAAGGTATGTGGGAAGGGGCGTGGGGCTGCCATGCTCACTCTGGGCATGCCACCCTCCCAGCACCTTGGTCCCCAACCCAGAAGCCCTCCAAATCCCATGGTTTAGGGTTTTCATGGGGTTCTATAGGTTCTATAGGGGGTTCTATAGGATTGATAAAAACATTACTCATTGGTGATTGAACTCAATCTCTAGTCCCTGCCCATTTCCCAGAGATTGGGCAGTAATCTCTACTCACCAGGATGCTTCCCCTGGCAAGCGGCACACCCATCCGTACCGGGGTTCCAGAAGTCATCTTATTAACATAAACCCAGGTGTGGGTGAAAGGAGCTTATTAAGAAAAACAAAAGATGTTCCTTTCACCTTTATGTTCCACAGCTATTTCAGGAGCAAGGGACAAAATCCAAACAAAGGATGTTCCTTCTGTTCTTACCATTTAGGAAATTACAAGGATTTTTTTTTTAATTTTTTTTTTTTTAGTGTTTATTTATTTTTGAGAGAGAGACAGAGAGAGAGAGACAGAGCATGAGCCAGGGAGGGGTAGAAAGAGGGGGAAACACAGAATCCAAAGCAGGCTTTAGGCTCTGAGCTGTCAGCACAGAGCCTGATGCGGGGCTCAAACCCACGGACTGCGAGATCATGACCTGAGCTGAAGTCGGACGCTCAACCGACTGAGCCAACCAGGCACCCCAAGAAATTACAAGGATTTGGGGAGCTATATGCCAGGAACTAGAGACGAAGGCCAAAATATGTATTTCTGATCATATCACAATATCACAACACTGTTACAAATAACGCTGTAAAAGCATTCCCTGAAAGTACTCCATTTTGCATATACATATTCCTTGGGGGTGATGTTGAAATACGTAAGACACAACTTAAATATTACTCACGCGCAGCCTCACCACCACTTGTCACTATCAATCTCCTTAATTTTCACCAAGTTGATGGGTTGGTTTTGAAAAAGAATCTGTCTTTCCCTGAATGAAAGCAGAGTGAATACCTTCTCCTACGTTGACAGTTTCCTCTTTCATTGCTCACCAATTCCTATTCTTTACCCGCTTTGCCACTGGGTAGTTTGTCCTCTGTGTTTGTTTCAAAGGATGTTCTTTATACATTATACCAACTGTTTGTTATGTAACATGCAAATATTTTCCCCAGTCTTTTAATTTGTATTATTGTATCATAAAAAGTTTCTTTTGGGGGCGCCTGGGTGGCTCAGTCGGTTAAGCATCTGACTTTGGCTCAGGTCATGATCTCATGGCTCGTGTTGGGTTCTTTGCTGTCAGCACAGAGCCTATTTCAGCGCCTCTGTCCTCCTCTCTCTCTTCCCCTCCCCCACATGAGTGCACGCATGCACACTCTCTCTCTCTCAAAAATAAATAAACGTTTAAAAGGAAAACACTTTTTTTAAATGAAGTTAAAGGTATAACCTTTTTCCTTTATGCCATTCATTTTCCATACCATGCACAGGGCTTTAGCTGAATGCCATGAAAATAATTTTCTACATTTTCTTTTAATATTTTTATAGTCTGAATTAGATCTGGGTCTTTAAACCATCTTGAATTTGTTTTTGTGAAACAAGTCTCTTTTTTTCAAAAGTAAACAGGAAAAATTTTAACTTATGTGAGTCTCAGTTTCCCTAGCCACAAAATGGAGCTAATAATATTTACCTCACGAATGCTTTACTAAGATTAAAAAAGATTATGTTTTTAAACAGCCTGGCAGAGTCCTTGACATATATAAATGTGTACCACATGGTAGTTGTATCTGAAAATATATTTAATATATATTTAATAAATTTCATAGTTATGTGAAATCTATAAGAATAACTTAACAATATATTTAATAGTATAACATAACAAAAAGCAGAACCATCAGCTGAGATCGTAAAACCTACCAGTCAGTCCATACTGGAGAAATTGAGTTTTTATACAAAAACCAACAGGTTAATCACGTGTGGAAACCATGGCATTTTGATTCTTTTGGAACAGGAGAGGTACAGAGGAGTTTTAATATCTATGGAGCATTTATTATCTGGCCTGCCAAATAATAAAAAAACTGGACTTTTTTGGTGTGTTTTTGTTGTTTTCTGAATTATTCACATCACTGGTAGGAACTGTCTTAAGCAGTGTATGGTATTCTTTTAATGTAACCTCAAAATAACCCTATTAGGTACTTTTACCTCCATTTTAAAAATGGGGAAATTGAGGCATGAGAGGTTAAGTAATTTTTGTGAGGTTACACAGGTAGTCAGTGGTAGAATAGAGTGTTAGTCTCAGCAGCCAGTCTGACTCAAAAGCTAGTGCTCTGGCCCCAAGGCTAAGCGTCCCCGTAAAACCCCCAAACCAGATGCAGAGAAGTAATTTGTCCAAAGGTCAAAACATAGAGTAAAACTGGTCTGACTTTAATGAACAAGTCTTTCCATTCTCCACGCCAGTTCCAACAGTAGGATCTCTGACTGTTGAGCAGTAAAGGCCAAAATGCCTGGTCCTGCGAGCAGCAAACACTCATGGAGCGTCTACCACAGGCCAGGTCCTCTGCTAGACGCCAGGCGTACAGACAAAAACAGATCACACGTGCTGCCTCCAACATATTATAAAATCATGGAAGACAGGAGCCTAAATCAATTGAAGACCAGGTGGGATGAGGTTGGCCAGAGAACACTTCTCAGAGGTGGTGCTGTTTGAGCTATTTAAGTGAGTCCAAACAGACAGGGGTGACCTTGAGCACAGGGAATAAGAACCAACACCACTGGACAGTATCGTAGATAAAAATTCTCAACTGCGCAGGATAACTTTTCCACAGGAAAACACCTCCCTGGAATAGTGAAAATAGGACAAAAAGGATATGCACAGAGAACTGTCATATTTCAGCCTAGATGGACTACATGAAAGGTCATTTGTAACTTGTCCTTAGTTGATCTTCAAATATTGATACTGGGACATAGGGAGTCCTTCCTCCAATGAACTGGTAATACTCTTCACTGCAGGCACGAGACAAAGACGTGATAAGAACTCACTCTACCTACACTACAGCACGGAAGTCCAGGACTTGACAACATCAAAAGAGAGCCTCACAAACTCAGTTTTGTTAAGAATAGTGCTGGATTTGCAGTTATAGACTCAGAGACATGCAGGGAATCGTAAAGATTCCTTACGTCCATTCTCTCACTTCGAGATGAGGCTGAAGCCTAGAGAGGTAAGACCACTCGTCCGAAATGACCTGATCGCACAACCCTGGCAGAACCCAGCTATTCTGTCTTCCAGAAAGCTCTAATGAAGGGACCGTTTCCAGTCCATTTCACTCGAAGCTCAGGGTCAATCGCATATGAGACAGCACGGGGATAAAGGGACACAGCACTCCTTTAAAGATGCAATTCTCCATGTGGAGAAGCACACTTACTTAGTCAGTCTTTCAATGGTCTGCACGTGAACATTATTATGGGTTTGGGAAAGAACAGCTTCGTGCTGAGCACATTTCAAACACAGGCCACCAACCCAGTTAGAAGTATTCGCAGCGAGGAGAGACTCTTTATGCTTCAGTCGCTCCTTAAGATCTTCACAATTTTTCTGATATTCAGCTAAGTCTTTCCTGAAAAGAAGGGAGAGAAAGTTCTAGCAAAATGACCAGGAACATTACTTTCACCTAGAACATCACAGTGGTAACTCCTACTATTGCTGATGGGTGTTTACCTTATGAGGTGCTCTGTATATAACGCATTAATTCTTACCACAACCCTGAACGTAAGCGTGATTATCCTAATTGACACTTCGGATAAAATGAGGCTTGACTATATTAAATAATTAAGCAAAGTTCTTGTAAGATTTTAACACAGATTAGTCTACCTCTTGATACTAGCTCTCATTTCAAAGGATCCCATCTCCATGGCATTATATTACCCACAAACCAAAAGTAAAACTACAAATACAAATCCTCAACAGTTTCTCTTTATTAATAAAGAGTCAAGGCAATATAACAAAACATCCTTGTATTGAGAGAAATACCCTATTCCAAGTGTTAACCCTTGGAATTTGTAGAGTACCTCAAAAGATTACATAAAGCTCATGGATTTTGTCCATGAGTAATTTATTATTGCCCCTTCTTCCTTAGGAGGAAAAAAAAAGAACTTGAAAACAATTATCTAACCACAAAGTTCTATAAAGAGCTATTTCAAAAGAAAGTGGGCTCCTCTCGTCTTTCAGAAAGAAGTTATATAGAATTTACCAGTCATAAGACTTGTAAGTATAAGCTATTAACTGGAAATATGCAGCCCGATAAAGAAAGGACAGAGGAAATGTGTCTGTGTGTGTGTGTGTGTGTGGTTACTTTGTTTGTTTTAATATATGAGATAGTTCCTGGAAAAGGTTTTGCTCCAAGCTGACTGTCTTAAGAATAAAATGTATGGGTTGTATTCCTACCCCCACCCCTTCTCATAAAGCTTTGGCAAAATCAACTTGGAGAACTGACTTTCCCACTGTATAAAAAACAAAACAAAAAAAAACACAAAACAAAACAAAACAAAAAAAACCCCACTTCCTAGCCTACAAAGGAGAAAATAGCCCTTAAGTACTTGGACTCCTGAAAGCAGGCACGTGATCTCTGTCTGTGTCAACTCTCTGTTGTCAGTTTCTATTAAATTCAGGGAGCTGTAGCTACCTTTACTTGCTGTCACAGAGGGGAAGCCAATAAGACACCTGGCTGTCACACGCTACCTCATCTCTGGATGGGGGGGGGGGGGAGGAGAAGCTGATTTTGTCCCATGCCCAAGATACTCTTTCCAACACACTTAGTTTTCTGTTTAAGTTCCATGTAGAAAAAGTCTGACTTTCAAAAGGCTTTATAAAAATAACTTTGGAAGCACATTCCAAAGTCAAAGGGTCTGCATTACTCTTTCTGTCAGTTTCAGATTCAAAACACTCAGGTAGATTTGATTACTTGAAATGCCAAAAAAGAAAAAGAAATAGGTACCAAAAAGGTAGAGTTTCTGAGAGTGGTGGTTTTATCTCTTTCTGAAAGAAAATGCCTCTTTAAGTACTCTTAAGTTACACTAAAGGAAAAGACAAAAAAAAAAAAAAAAACAAAGATGCAGGGAATAAAGTCATTACAAAGTAGTATTTTAATGTAATTAACTATGGCATATTTGACTTCTGAATGAAACAACAGAAGTCACATTTCCATAGTATAGTAACCTAGAAATATATTAGTTTAAACACTGGAGACTTGGGGTGCCTGGGTGGCTCAGTCAGTTATGTGTCTTGACTTCAGCTCAGGACATCATCTCGCAGTTCTTGGGTTCAAGCCCCACATTGGGCTCTCTGCTCTCAGCACAGAGCCTGCTTCAGATCCTCTGTCCCCCTCTCTCTCTGCCATTCCCCTGCTCATGTTCTCTCTCTCTCTCAAAATAAATAAATAAATGTTAAGAATTTTTTTAAAACTGAAGACTCAATACACTAGACATCAAAATATAATAAAGCAAGATAAAAAGCAAGAATGCAAAAATTAGGCCATTTAAAAAATATTAGGTTTCTTCATGAAACAAAAATATCTATAGAAATAGGTATATACATAGAGATCAGGATAAGGTTTAAAGGTTTAATACACATAAAAGCGTATTAAAATAAATGAATGATAGTGTGCTTAAAAGCCAGGAGCTCTGGTTCTTAGTATCACTCTACTTACATTTCCAAACAATACATGGCCTGAAAATCTTAAATTTTATTTAAAATTAGACTTATTAAAATTATAAAAAGCATTTTAAATTTTGATTAAAATATATTTCATTACTGCTATTTAAAATAAGCTGCAATGCACAAAAAAATCAATTCCTGTTACTTTTTCTACACATAACACATAATAAATCACTGATGGTTAATCTATCATATATAAGTTTTATTGGGATTTTTTAAAAAAACATGTAAAAAATTACATGAAAACTTATTATATATAAAGAAGTCTCAGGGCACCTGGGTGGCTCAGATGGTTAAGTGTCTGACTTCAGCTCAGGTCAAGATCTCGAGGTCCGTGAGTTCAAGCCCCGCATCGGGCTCCGTGCTGACAGCTCAGAGCCTGGAGCCTGCTTCGGATTCTGTGTCTCCCTCTCTCTCTGCCCCTCCCTGACTCACATTCTGTCTCTCTCTGCCTCTCAAAAATAAATTAAAAAAAAAAAAAAAAAAAAAAAAAAGCAGTCTCTCTCTTATCCACAGTTTCACTTTCCACAGCTTAGTTTCCCACTGTCAACCGAGGTCCAGAGCAGATGACCCTCCGGACAGATCATCAGAAGGTTGGTAGTAGCCTAGGCTGCTTCACAACACCTACATCCTTCACCCCCTTCATTGCATCACACAGGCATTTTAGATCTCACATCATCACAAGAAGGACAATAAGATATTTTGAAAGACCACATTCGCTTAACTGTTATTACGGTATACTGTTATGGCTGTTCTATTTTATTATGAGTTATTGCTGTTAATCTCTTACTGTGCCTAATCTCTTACTAAATTAAACTTTATCACAGGTATGTATGTACAGAAAAAAAACAATATGTACAGAGTTCAGTACTGATCAGTTTCAGGCATCCACTGGGGGTCTTGGAATGTATCCCCCATGGAGAAGGTGGTGGATACGTTCTCATATTCATCACGTATAGAAAAATACTCAAACTATTATTGTTACAATTTTAAAAATTAGATACAAACACCTATAGAGAAAAAATACTTTCATGTAATTTTAAAACTAGAAGAATGCTTTATTTTCAGTATTTTATTTTAAAAGCATGGTTTCTATCAGAGCAGCTAGAGTTTCTTATTTGTATAAGAAAACACAAATATTTCATAACCGATGAAGGCATAAAATTTGTAATTTAGCTCATAGTTCTTTGACATGTGATTTGGAAAAGGCCTTCACAATTTTATGCCCCCTTATCCTTTAATAACCTGAGGATATTTCTTATGTACACATAAAATGTCATCAAGTAATTCTTATATTGAGTAAGACTGGCAGGTCAGCAAACATTCAAATATATTTGAAAGATCATTATGCTTTTGCTATGATTATTTTAAATGGACAATGATACTTTACCTTAAAAATTTCAATTGAGATTCTAGGACTTCAGTCTTTTCTTCATAAGTAAGTTTCAGCCTCTCCTTTAAAAAACAAAAATGTACATTTTCTCTATGTCCCGTGCTTTACAAACAAGGTTTCATTATTCATATTAAACTCAATTTTTTTCCTTTTACCCAGGAGGAAAATTTAAAAAAATTAAAAAACATTTTCCCTAGTCCACCCCAAATTTTGTATTTTATTGACTATATACCTGCAAAGAACTATCGAGTCATAAAATGGGTATCACTGCCACCCCCCCCCAATTTTTTTTTCTTTCAAAAATGCATTCATCAGGTCATACTTTTAATAGTGTGACTGAGAATGAATAAATAAATAAACAAAAGGGTGACTCTGGAAAAAACCGATTATAACCTGTAAGGTCTGTGAGGGCAAGGATCAGATCTTACTAGAATCCCCCACTGTGACTGCTGCATATAGACATACAATAAATGTGTGTTGGATGAATGATAAAAGCAAAGTTATGAATCACAATAAATGACAGACCAAACTAATATCCTGGCTACAAGGGTCTGTGGTGTCCCACTATTCTCTCATTCAGCAAACATTTTTGGGGGTATCTAAGAAGAAGACGCCTTTAACCTTAAGGAGCTAATCATCTAGTACAGAATAGAAAACACATGGATGGGGGTGCCCGGGTGGCTCCGTAGGTTGAGCATCTGACTTTTGATTTTGGCTCAGGTAATGATCCCAGGATCAGGAGATCGAGCCCCGTGTCAGGGTCCGTGCTGAGCATGGAGCCTGCTTAAGATTCTTCCTTTCTTCATTCCTTCTTTTCTTTTCTTTCTTTCTTTTCTTTCTTTCTCTCTCTCCCTCTGCCCTTCCCCCACTCATGCATGCTCATACTCTCTCTCTAAAAAATATAAATTAAAAACAAGAAAAAGAAAAACACATGGACAATTTCAATTATACATAATTCACTCCAGTGAGGCATATAGAAGGTAAACTGATATCACAGAGGTGGGAACTTGTAATTCAGCTTAAGAGGGGTAGAGAAGACTTCATGGAGGAAGTGCTAACACTTAAAGGATTAATTTCCAACAGAGCAAAAGGCACAGAGAGAAAACATGCTGAATATTTGGGTGGTAAGCAGATCTGTATCCCTACAAATAAAATGCGAGGTGGAAGAATGGACAGAGATGGGTGGAACAGGTGAGAATGTGCCACGAGGAGAATAAATACGCAAGACCTTTACCCAGACAACTCGTGTAGTCTCCATGTAGTAGAGGCATTGGGTGGACACTGAAAACTCTGTCAGATTTGATTCTTAAGTCACTCTGAAGTGTGGGAAAACAAAGACCAATGAAGAAGTGCATTACAATTACATCAGGAAGAGATATACACACAAACAAGAGTAATCACACAGTAAGAAGAGAAAAGAAAGAATTTAGTATGGAGCTATATAAAACTGAAATTGACAGAATTTTATAACTGAATAGATAACTGGGGAGAAAAATACATTAAAAATGATCCTGGGGGGTGGGGAGCCTGGGTGGCTCAGTCAGTTAAGTGTCCAACTCTTGGTTTTGGCTCAGGTCATGATCTCATAGTTTTGTGAGTTCAAAACCATCGAGCGCCATGCTGACAGTGGGGAGCCTGTTTGGGATTCTCAATCTCTCTCTCTTTCTCTCTCTCTGCCCCTCCCCCACTTGCACTCTCTGTCTCTCTCAAAATAAATAAAATAAAATAACTTTTTAAAAAAGAAAAAAAACTGTAAAAGGTTATTGACAAAAATTAAAGATGTCCTATATAAATAGAGTAATACATAAGTTTAATGGATTAGATGATATAATATCATAAAGATATCTTTTCTCCCAAGTGACTTATAGCTTAAAGACAATCTCAATCAAGGGATGCCTGGGTGGCTCAGTCGGTTAAGCATCTGACTTCAGCTCAGGTCATGACCTTGCCATTCCTGAGTTCAAACCCCATGTCGGGCTCTGTGCTGCCAGCTCAGAGCCTGGAGCCCACTTTGGATTCTGTGTCTCCCTCTCTCTTTACCTACCCCCAGCTTGTACTCTGTCTGTCTCTCTCTCAAAGATAAATAAACATTAAAAAATTTTTTTGAATAGACAATCTCAATCAAAACCTCATAATGGCTTTTTGGACTTTGACAAATTAATTCTAAAAGGTATTTGGAAGTACAAAAGGCCAGAAGTAAGACATTTTTGGGGACAAAGTACAACGTTGGAAGATGTGGTAAGTAGTCTAATAGGTAGATATACCTACCCTAACAGATAGAGAGCTGTAACAATCAAGAGAGGAGAGGATGGTTGTAGCACAAAGAACAAGGAAATAAAAAACAGAGCCCAGACATCTATGTACACCTGATTTATGACAAAGATTCAGACAAAGGACTGTCTTTTCAACAAGTGGTTAATGTGTGTGTGTGTGTGTGTGTGTGTGTGTTTGTGTGTAGACAACTATATGGGAAAAGAGCAAAAGGTGATCCCCTACACACTACATCAAAAACAAAACTAAATTGCAGGTAGATTGAGATTTAAACGTTAAAAGCAAGACTATAAAATTTCCAGAAGAAAATCTAAGAGAAGTTCTTCATGATCTGGGGCAGGGATACATTTTTTTTTTTTTTAATTGTCTATAAGAAACTCACCTTATTTTTTATTTTTATTTTTAAATTTACATCCAAGTTAGTTAGCATATAGTGCAACAAGGATTTCAGGAGTAGATCCCTTAATGCCCCTTACCCATTTAGCCCACCCCCCCTCCCACAACCCCTCCAGTAACCCTCAGTTTGCTCTGCATATTTAAGAGTCTCTTATGTTTTGTTTTCCTCCCTGTTTTTATATTATTTTTCCTTCCCTTCCCTTGTGTCCACCTGTTTTGTGTCTTACACTCCTCATATGAGTGAAGTCATATGGTATTTGTCTTTCTCTAATTTCGCTTAGCATAATACACTCTAGTTCCAGCCACATAGTTACAAATGAAAAGATTTCATTCTTTTAAATAGGACACAGAAAGCACTAAGCAATAAAGGGGATGACATTAAAATTAAGAAATTTTAGTCATGAAGGAAGGAATGAAAAAAATAGAAAGCAAGAGAAAGAAATAAAACTATCAAGACAATTATAAGGCAAGCCACAGAGTGGGAAAATATATTTACAACAGATAGAACCAACAAAGGGCTTGTATCCAGAATACATAAAGAAGTTCAAAAAAACAATGTCAGATAACTCAAAATAATGAGTAGGTATTGAACATGCACCTCACAAGAGGAGCACACCAATAAGTACGTGAAAAGTATTCAATCTCATGCATAATCAGGGAAATGCAGATGAAAACCACAAGGACATAGCACTACAAGCCCACCAGAAAAACTGACAATACAACGTGTTGGGGGGATATGGAGCAAAGGCATCACTCCTATGCTGCTGTAGAAGTGTAAACTGGTAAAAACCACCCCAAAGCTCAACTTAACCACTCAGTTTGAACAGCTATATACCCCTAAGACCAATAATTCCACTCCAAGATATACACCTGACATAAATGTGTGCCATGTACGCCAATAGACCAATCTTAAAGAATGTTCAGGGATGCCTTGAGTGGCTCAGCCGGTTGAACATCTGACTTTTGATTTTGGCTCAAGTCATGACACCATGATTGTGGGGTCGAGCCCTGCCTCCAGCTCTGTGATGAGTGTGGAGCCTGCTTAAGATTCTCTCTCTCTCTCTCTCTCTCTCTCTCTCTCTCTCTCTCTCTCTCTCCTGGCCCTCTCTTGCTTGCACATGCTCTCTCTAATAAAAAATTTTAAATAAGTAAGATTCTCTTTCTCTCCCCCTCTGTCCCTCCTCTGCTCATACTCTCTCTCTCACTCTCCCTCTCTCTAAAATAGATAGATGGAGGGGCGCCTGGGTGGCTCAGTCAGTTGAGCGTCCGACTTCGGCTCAGGTCATTATCTCGCGGTCCGTGAGTTCAAGCCCCGCATCGGGCTTGGTGCTAACAGCTCAGAGCCTGGAGCCTGTTTTGGATTCTGTGTCTCCTTCTCTCTCTGACCCTCCCCCATTCATGCTCTGTCTCTCTCTGTCTCAAAAATAAATAAATGTTAAAAAAAATTTTTTTTTTGGGGGCGCCTGGGTGGCGCAGTCGGTTAAGCGTCCGACTTCAGCCAGGTCACGATCTCGCGGTCCGTGAGTTCGAGCCCCGCGTCAGGCTCTGGGCTGATGGCTCGGAGCCTGGAGCCTGTTTCCGATTCTGTGTCTCCCTCTCTCTCTGCCCCTCCCCCGTTCATGCTCTGTCTCTCTCTGTCCCAAAAATAAATAAAAAATGTTAAAAAAAAAAAAAAATTAAAAAAAAAAATTTTTTTTTAAATAAATAAAATAAAATAGATGGATGGATGTATAGATAGATAGAAATAAGGAAAAAAAGGAAAGAAAGGAAAGAAAGAAAGAAAGAAAGAAAGAAAGAAAGAAAGAAAGAAAGAGTTAGTTCATAGCAGCAACATTTACAATAGCCCCAAACTGGAAACAACACAAAAACCCATCAACTGAGGAATGGATAAATGAATTGTAGTGTATTTACACAGTAGACCCACCCTGAAAATGAACAAATGTCTGCCACATGCAACAATGTGTATGAATCTAACAAACATAATGTCAAACAAAACAAGTCAGACACAAAAAATTATATACTGTGTGACCCAATTTTTACAGTGTTTAAAAAATCAGGTAGACATCAACTAGAGTGTCCAGAGATCTTGCTTCGGCAATTTTCATAAAAGTCAAGATAGTGATTAGCTCTAAGGGAATGACGGGGCAGTGACTAGGAGGGGGCACAGAGAGAGAGGGGGCTCATTAGAACAAAATCATGAAGCTGCACATTTTTGTTTTGTGCACTGTTAAAATTTTTATCTATTTATTTTGAAAGAGAGAGAGAGAGAGTGTGCAAGAAGGGGAGGAGCAGAGAGACAGAGAGAGAGAGACAGAGAGAGAGACAGAGAGAGAGAATCCCAAGCTGCGAGCACATAGCCCGACACGGGGCTCAGTCCCACAAACCGTGAGATTGTGACCTGAGCCAAAATCGAGAGTCAGATGTTTAACCAACTGAGCCACCCAGACGCCCCGGTTTTGTGCATTTTTCTGAGCGTATGTTAAATTGGGCCATTAGACAAGTAAAGGGGGATGACATGAGCATTATCCGTATCATAATTAGAATGCTGCCACAAGGTTGAGGAAGAGGAGGACTGATTGGTGCAGGTCATTGATGACCTTGCAAAGAACAAGTTGAGGCCAACGTGAGGTATCGGCTCAACCGACGCATGTTAAAGAGACAGTGGGAGGGGAGACGTGGTGACATGAATGTGGACAACTGTTTGGGAAGGTGTTGGTATGTAGGGGAGCAATCGTTGAGTGATAGTTCGAAGGGAGCACAGGGTCCAGAGAGTATATTTTGTACTTGCTTCAAGATGGGAGCTAGTAGAGCACATGTTCTGCTGAGAAAAACCCAGTAAAGAGGGAGGAAAGATACAAGAGCAAGAGGAGACCAGCACAAGAGCAAAACCCTTGGAAACAGCGAGGAGGATCAGGACACAGGGCACACAGACGTGGGGACTGCAGTTTGCCACAGACTGGATAACCAACGAATTTATAGCAATTGTAAACACAACACTAAGAGGAGATGTAAGAGAGACATTAATTCTTTTTTTTAAGTTTATTCATTTATTTTGAGAGAGAGAGAGAGTGCAAGTGCTCACGTGCATGAGCGGGGGAGGGACGGAAAGAGAAGGAGACAGAGAATTCCAAGCAGGCTCCGCACTGTCAGCACAGAGATCAACAATGGGGCTTGATCCCATGAACCGTGACATCATGACCTGAGCTGAAATCGAGTGAGACACACAACCGACTGAGCCACCTAGGTGCCCCAAGAGAGAAACTAATTCTAACGTGGGAGAAGGAAGAGTGGGAGTGTGTAATCAAGGAAGGCAGAACGGGAGGGGGCATCTGAACACAGCCTTGTAGGCAGGAAGTATTTCGGTGGGCAGAAGTTAAGAAGGAAAGTTTAGGTCAGGATATCTGCATAAACCACAGCCAGTGATGCAAACAGAAATGGAAGTGGGTAGGGGCACCTGGGTGGCTCAGTCAGTTAAGTGTCTGACTTCAGCTCAGGTCATGATCTCACAACTCTGTGCCGGGCTCTGTGCTGACAGCTCGGAGCCTGGAGCCTGCTTCAGATTCTGTGTCTCCCTCTCTCTCTCCCCCTCCCCCGTCATGCTCTCTCTCTTTCTCTCTCTCCCCCAAAACTAAATAAATATTAAAAAAAAAAAATTAAAAAAAAAATAAATGGAAGTGGGTAATAAGTTTATGACGTAGTAAGTAGTGAGGGGTCTGTATGTCTACAGTAATGTTTGGGAGACTGACAGAAATGAGTCCAGAAAGGTAGCTTGAACCAAACTGTGGACAGCTTGGGAGATGGGTCTTTATCCTGTGGGCATTAAATAGTTATCATAGATTATTCAGCTGGGAAGAAAATACAATTTATGTAATCTTTCATTTTGTTTAAAAAAAAAAAAAAAAGAACTCTTTCCAAAATAGTAGCATAAAGCTTGGGTTAGGGGCTGAGAAAGGAGAGGGAGTTTAGAGCCATATGAGCCCTCAGAATACTCTAACAATAATACCTAGAGATGATAACGAGAGCTAGACTATATAATCCATCCTATCTCCCCTGGAGTCCTCCCTTTACAGTGTCATTTTTACATTTTCATCATCATTGATCAATTCTGCACATCAAATTTAATGCAAATAAGATTTCAAGCAATAGGAAAAAGAAAGGCCTGTTACAACATCAAAAGATTTGAAAGTATCATTTGATCTGAAAATAAAATTATTTGAGACTCTGGGAAGTGAGGACATTCAAAACCAGCTACGTATATGAGGGGATTTAGAAAGCCTTCCCCGGGAAGATACACGCTCGGGCCTGAGAAGACCTTAAGCTTTCACTCCAGCTGATCTCTAGGCTGAGAGCAAGCCCAGCTACACGCTGAAGGAAGGAATGCCCCAGCACAGAACCAATCCACAAAGACTGGCAGAAGTGGCTCTTCTTTCTAGGCTTTCTAGGCGTGTGTGGTTTTGGTGGTTGTTGGCTTGCTTGTTTTAGCTCCTGGCATTCATGGAAATCTATCAAACATTAGTGGAACATGAGCTAACGAAACAGAGTTCAGCGATCACACACAACAAGGAACAGTCTACAAAAATAAATTGGAAGAGTCTCGGAACAAAAGGACAATACAACCTTCAACAATAAAAGAAGCAGAAAACCACTGGGGAAAATGGGGGATTGGATTTCCAGAGTTATCACAGTATAATAGTTCATTCCAATGTCCAGTTTTCAACCACCAAAAAAAAAAAAAAAAAATCAAAAGCATACAAAGAAGCAGGAAAATATGACCTACTCAGAGGCATAGAATAAATCAATAATAAACAAACAAATAAATCTACAGAAACCACCCTTAAAAAAATCTACAGGCACCAGACCTACTAGAAAAATAATTTAAAACAAAAATCTTAAATATGCCCAAAGAGCTAAAAGGAAACATGGCCAATGTCCAAAGAACTACAAAAAGTAAGGAAGACACTGTACACCTGAAACTAATATAACATTTCGTGCTGACTAACTGGAATGAAAATAAAACCTTTAAAAAAGTAAGAAAACAAAGTATAAAAGGAACCAAACAAAAATCCCAGAGCTGGAAGGTACGATAACCAAAATGAAAAATTCACTAAAGGTATGGAAGGGCACATGTGAGCAGCAGAACAAAGAATCAGAAAACTTGAAGACAGGACAGACGAAATGATGGAGTCTGAGGAGCAGAAAGAAAAAAGAGTGAAGAATTACCATAGGATCCAACAATTCCATTTCTGGTTACATACCCAAGGGAAATGAAAGTCGGGGCAAAAACAGATACTTGTGTACTGATGTTCAGCTTCATTCACAAGAGCCAAAAGGTGGTAACAAACTAAACTTTAATCAACAAATGAATGGATAAACAAAGTGTGGTATAGACATAAATGGAATGTGACTCACCCTGAAAAAGGAAATTCTGCTACATGATACACCGCCGATGAACCCTGAAAACATGCTCGATGAAACATGACAGACACAAAAGAACCAATATTGTTTGATTCTGCATATGTCAGGTACCTAGACTAGGAAAATTCATAAAGACAGAAAGTAGAAGAGGTTGCCAGGGGTTAGGAGAGAGGAGAATGGAAGTTTTATTTAATGGGTACATAGTTTTTTGATTTTTTGTTTTTTATTTTTTATTTATTCTGAGAGAGACAGAGAAAGCATGAGTCAGGGCGGGACAGAGAGAGAGAGAGAGAGAGAGAGAGAGAGAGAGAGAGAGAGGATCCCAAACAGATTCCTCAATGCCAGCACAGAGCCCAACTTAGGACTCGAATTCACGAAACCACGAGATCATGACCTGAGCGGAAACCAAGTGTCAGATGTTTAACCGACTGAGCCACCCCAGGTGTCCCAACAGTTTTTGTTTGGGATGATAAAAATTCTTGAAATGGATAGTGTTTATGGCTGTACAACATTGTCATTGTATTTAATGCAAATGAGTTGTACACTTAAATTGTTAAATGGTAAATTTTAAAATGGTTAAAGTGTTAAGCTTATGTTATACATATTTACCACAATATAGTACAAAAGAGAAAAGCACTCAAATTCTCACCAGTTCTACTTTCCATTTTTCAGCTTCCCCAGCAGATGCACCTACGACAATATCCGCATTGCCATGGGAGAATCCTCTCTTGGCAGCTTCACCCACCCCAGAATCTTCACCTGTTGTAATCCAAGAATTCTGCATGTTTCCCTAAAATAAAATGTACCAGTAATTACAATTGGCATTTTAACTTTAAATCAACATGCATGCTTTACAAATGGAATACTGATTCTCATCTGTGATGAAAGGGGTAAAAAAGCATATGCTTCTAAACTGCAAATCAAGAATGAATTTGAAGTGTGGGCCCATGACGGTCATACTGCACAGGTGGTACAAGGTCAAATTCCTACAGGCGCAGGCAATAACATAAATGAGCAAGGAGGGCTGGATGCCAGTGCTTCGACAAATGAACTTCTCTCTTATTTCTCTGAAGACATACTTTCTCTTTTTTACATTTATTTATTTTTGAGAGAGAAAGTATGTGTGTGTGTGTGGGGGGGTGGGGGGATGGGAAGGGAGGGGGCCAGAGGATCCGAAGCAGGATCTGTGCTAACAGCAGACAGCCGGATGTGGGGCTCAAATTCAGGAACCGTGAGCCCATGACCTGAGCCAAATTCAGGCACTTAACTGACTGAGCCAACCAGGCGCCCCTGGAGACGTATATACTTAAAACACAGGGCCCTCTCTTGTTTTCATTTTCCACATTTCCTAAAGCCATGACTAATAATAGTGCTAATACCTACGGTGTTTACTATGTGCCAGACTCGGTTTATGTGATTCACTGTATATCAACTCATTTAATCACTACAACCACCCTAGGAGGTGAGTTTATTGTTATCTCCAATTTATAGAAAAGGAAATTGAGTGACACTGAGTAACGTGTAAGAGTCACAAAGGTAGAAGTGGCTAATAAGTGGCAGAGCTGGGATCTGAACCCTGGGCAATCTAATTCCCTCGTCCACACCCTGAACGACGATGCTCTCCTGCCCTTCCAGAAAAATATTTATCTTCAACAACAACAAAAAAACAATGCATGCAGATAAACAGAACTGACATGCAGCCTGTATGCCAGGGACTCACCAAGAATTGGTAGGGACCATTGCAAACCGTCTAAAACATGCAGCCGCTACTCAGTTCCAGGCAATTGCTGCCATGTGTGAATGCGAAGTTGAGTTACAAAAACAATCTTTTGAGTTTTTAAGAGATTAAACCGGGTATCTGGCTTTTCAGCTAAAACATTGTTAAACACTGGTTCATAGCTCGTCAAACAAAACATGCCTACAGACTGAATTTGTTGCTGCCCCTGTGTTTGCCACCTCTGTTACCCTCTCAACATTCAAGGAAATATGCAGCCCAAAGATCTGGGTAATTTATATGTACCACAAGGACGGAAATACAAATGTAACTTAACGAATAATTACGGAACTCTTGCTAAGGGCCAAAGAAGCACTCACAAGAGAGGACAGGTCCGAAACCCAGAACTATACTGCGGTGTCGTATCATGCTAGAAAGAGATAGTATTCCGAGAGCCTCCTCCACATTCTTCTGGAAGTTCAGTTTAATGCAAACACCTGTGTATGATACCTCCTATGTTCAGGCAGTGTGCTAAGGAGCTTGGAGGGTAAAAATGAGCCAGACCAATCTTATCCTCAAGGCAAAAACCCTAAGCAGATAATTTCAGTTTAATATGGTATGTGCTAAGCCAGAGGTGTGCATGGGGGACTATGCCAAAACAGACGAGGGACACTAAGAACAACCAGAGATTCAAGGAAGGTTTTCTGGAGGTGTTGACACTGGCATGATATCTTGGGTGAGAAAGAGAGAGCTAGATAGGAAGAGCATGCCAGGAAAAAAACATCATGGGGAAAATCACAGAAGTGTGAATAAGTATGGTGCCTCCGAGAGATTCAGGCTATCTGAAATGACTAGAGATTGAAGCAATCCAAAACAATGGATGTTCAAAATGTCAAGCGTCAGAGGCAAATAAGGGTCTGGGAAGTATGGTATAAGAAGTTTGAATTTGATTTGGTAGGTAAGGACAAATCTTTCAATATTTGACTGAGTGCATTCAAAGCTGCATTAGAGAACTATCTAATTTCCTGTGGAGAAATTGGAGAAAGCACATAGACCACAGATTGCTGGCTTATGGTATAAAATACTGTCATTCTTTGGAAAGCAGTGCTAGTCTAATTGACACTTTGTCCTTTCACAGATAACATTTAAAAACCTGAATGGCATTTGACCAAAGTTTTAAAAATTTAGTTAGCATTTACATCCTTGAAGATCACTGAAAACCTTTGATTTCTTAATTGAGGGGAGGGGTGGTAGTGGGGAGAATGAAATAGACAGAAAAAGAAATGGCTCAGAAATGTTCTGCTTTAAAAAAAAATCTCCTAGATCTTTTAATGAGTATACATGCCAAAATTTCTTTTTTTTCTTTTTTAATATATGAAATTTATTGTCAAACTGGTTTCCATACAACACCCAGTGCTCATCCCAAAAGGTACCCTCCTCAATACCCATCACCCACCCTCCCCTTCCTCCCACCCCCATCAACCCTCAGTTTGTTCTCAGTTTTTAAGAGTCTCTTATGCTTTGTACATGCCAAAATTTCTAATAAATAGCATATTTTAATATTATTATAATTTTTGGAACTCTTGAGAAAAGCTCTCCATGAAAAGAAATTTCATAGGAAAAAAACGATGAAAAATAAAGATAGAAATGAAATATCCCTTGAACAGTTTTAGTTTTTAAAAAATAAACTGTTTGTTCCTTCAACTACTAGGTCATAAAATAGACTAAAATCTAAAAGTCATGTAGGCTACCATCCAAGTCCAAGGCTAAAATTAAGGAACAATAAAGAGGACGTTCTTCTCTTCTGGGGAGAATCTTCTATGCAATGGCAAACAAAGATGGTTTGGTTCAATATTGACAAGCTATTCTTAACCTATGCAGGAAGTTCTACAGTAGGACATTAGACTAGGTAGATGGATCTAGGGAGTCAGTCTGATATTTGAGTCCTCACTTTGCCATTTTCTAGCTGTGTGTGTGTGTGACATTCGTAGAGTTGCTTTATTTACTTAACTGCTATATACCTTAATTTACTCATCTGAAAATAGATATAACACCTGCCTTCTTTGCCTACTACAAGCCTGAAATAATTTAATGTAAACAAAGTGCTGGATATAGTGCCTGCTATGTCAATCATTATTATCTATTTTAATTATTTTTCAAAAGAAAGTATTAAGAATACTGAAAATCTATACTCAAATCTTCCAATAGCTTTGGCAAGATCTACTGTTAATATGGTAATAGATTCAGTAAAAAGCATTCAGAAAAAAAAGATAATCTCTCTTGGTGTGTTTATATTTAAGATATTCTAAAAAGTTTCATTTTACGTTAAAATTCTGAATAAAAAGAGTTAAGATGGCAGCATAGTATGGGGATCTTGAGCTTGTCTCATCCCAGAAAAACTGCTAGATCAACACCAAACCATTTTGGACACCTAGGAAATTAAACTGAGGATGAACATGACAATCTGCATAATTTGAGCGAGAGATCTAGGCAGGTATATGGTGTAGAGAGGTGAACTGGGAGAGAGAAAAGCCGTGGCACCACAGAGATTAGGGAGCCATTTTCACAGATAGAGGACAGAGAGAGAAGGGGGAGACAGTGCAGTGTGTTGGAATCATGCAAGAAAAGCATTTCCCCTGAAAGTAGCTAAAGGGAGAGACAGACAGAGAGAGAGAGTGAAAACACTCATAGGGAACTGGACAAGAAGAAATTTGTTTCCCAAAACCACTAACAGGGAAAAAGGAGAGGGTTTCAACACCAACAGTTTTCTATAAATAGTGGAGTACAGAGGTGCCTGGGTGGCTCAGTCGGTTAAGCATCCGACTTCGGCTCAGATTAAGATCTCACAGTCTGAGGGTTTGAACCTTGTGATGGACTCTGTGCTGACAGCTCAGAGCCTGAAGCCTGCTTTGGATTCTGTCTCTCTCTCTCTCTCTCTCTCTCTCTCTCTCTCTCTCTCTCTGCCCTTCCTCTGCTCACACTATATCTCAAAAATAAATAAACATAAAAAAAAAAAAAACCCACACACAGCAGAGTGCAGAATCTGAAGTTTCAGAGCTCAGTGCCTAGTAGTGCTCTGGTGAGGAAGCAGGGTGAATCCCCCAGGAGCGGGTAGTGTGGTCTAAGGGGTCCATGTGCCACACAGGGAGAGAGGGTTCCACTACTTGGAGTGCATTTGGTAGAGGCAATATGGCCTCTCCACAGGCAAAAGTCTCAGCAGGCCCCAGAGAGCTGCCATGTTTACTGATATCAGAACAAAGACACTAGCTAAGGGCAACAAACCCTGGCGATAGCTATGTGTTGGGATTTACCATAAACTTTGAGCCTCTGCTGCTGTGTGGTCTCCTGCGAATGTTTTTTGGGACAATCAATACCTGGCAATTGTTCAGCAAGACCCTCCCCCAGAGGATCAGCATGGGTCTGAGCCACGTGGGTCTCTGAAGTGTAGGGTTTTGAAACGCAGCCCCGTCTGAGATAAAATTCTGGAGGGAGGTGCCACCTGGCAAGAGAGCAGCTTGGATAGGAGAGTAAAGGTGGGGAGAGGATGGAAGCCTGAGACGAAAGAGGAGTGATTGATCACACAACTGTGAAGGTGCAAAATTCTCACTATAGAGACTAGACAGTGGGGTGAAGCCATTTTCACCCCCAGCTGAACTGCAGTGATCAACCCCAGTGAGCTAAGCAGTACCATAAAATGGAGAATGGAGCTGTTACAATCCCTACCCACCTGCACTCTCCAGGCACATCTCCACTAGGGCAAGTTGGCCTGAGAAACAGCAGTAGGCCCCTCCCGCAGAAGACCAGAAAAAACCCTTTCCATCCACTTAGTCTAAAGATCACAGTGTACTGCAAAGTTTCAGTTCTAGGGGAAACTGGATCTACCTCTATTTGGGTTGTTTCTTATTTGCTTGTTCATTTTCTCTGCTTATGTTTTTGATTATGTTGTGGAGTTTGGGGGTTTTTTTTCTTTCTTAGATACAGAAAGAACCATTTAAAATTTTTTTTTAATGTTTATTTTTGAGAGAGAGAAAGACAGAGCACGAACAGGGGAAGGGCAGAGAGAGATGGAGACACAGAATCTGAAGCAGGATCCAGGCTCTGAGTTGTCAGTACAGAGCCCAACACAGGACTCGAACTCACAAATGGTGAAATCATGACCTGAGCCAAAGTCGGATGCTTATCTGACTGAGCTACCCAGGCACCTCAAGAGAAAAATTTGTATTCTATTTTATTTTTTATTTTATTTTATTCTATTCTATTTTATTATTTAATTTTTTATTTTTAATTTCTTTTTCTTTTACTTTTTTTCCTTTTCTCTGTTTTCTCTTTTCTATCAAACTTTTCTCAGGAAGCACACGAAACATACCTAGATTATAGCTTCCTTTATTTGATTTTTTTGTTTTGTTTTAATTGTTTAATTAAAATTTTTTTTTCTCTTCCTCCAAAATGACAAGATGGAGGAATTCACCCCAACAGAAGGAACAGGTTAAATGATGGCTAGGGATTTAATCAACACAGATATAAGTAATATGTCTGAACTAGAATTTAAAACCACAATTATAAGAATGCTAGCTGGGGTTGAAAAAAGCATAGAGCACACCAGAAAATCCCTTTTTGTAGGAATAAAAGATCTAAAACCTAGTCAGGCCAAGATTAAAAATGCTATACTGAGATGGAATTTTGAATGATGCCATGATGGTGAGGATGGATGAAGCAGAGCAGTGAATCAATGATATAGAAGATAATTATGGAAAATAATGAAGCTGAAAAAAAGAGGGAAACAAAGACAAAATATCACAATACAAGACTTAGAAAACTCAGCTACGTATTAAAGAGGAATTACATTTGTATCATAGGAGTCCCAGAAGATGAAAAGAGAGAAGAAGGGAAAGAAGGTTTATATGAACAAATTATAGCTGAAAACTTTGCTATCTGGGAAGGATAAAGACACCAAAATCCAGGAAGCACAAAGAACTCCCATGAAATTTTTAAAAAGCCAACCAACATATCATAGTAAAACTCACAAAATACACGGTCAAGAAAGAATCATGAAAGCAGCAAGGGAAAAATAAGTCCTTAACCTTCAAGGGAAGACAGATCAGGTTTACAGAAGATTTGTCCACAGAAACTTGGCAGGCCAGAAAGGAGTGGCAGGATGTATTCATCAAGCTGAATGGGAAAAATATGCAGCCAAGAATTCTTTATCCAACAAGGATGTCATTCAGAATGGAAGGAGAGATAAAGAGTTTCCCAGACAAACAAAAACTGAAGGAGTTCATGACCACTAAACCAGCCCTGCAAGAAACTTTAAGGGGAACTCTTTGAGTGGAGAAGAAAAAAAAAAAGAAGACCAAATCCACAAAGACTACAAAGGATCAGAAAACATCACTAGAAACACCAACTCTACAGGTAACATGATGGCGCTGAATTCATATCTTTCAAAAATCACTCTGAGTATAAATAGACTAAATGTTCCAATTAAAAGACACAGTGTATCAAAATGGATTAAAAATAAAACACAAGACTCATCTACATGATCCCCACAAAAGACTCATTTTAGACCTAAAAACAACCGCAGATTGAAATTGAGGGGAGTGAGAACCATCTCATGTTAATGGACATCAAAAGAAAGCCAGAGTAGCCATACTTATTATCAGACAAACTAAATTTTAAAACAAAGACTATAACAAAAGGTGAAGAAGGGTATTATATAATAATAATTAAGGGGTCTCTCTACCAAGAAGATCTAATAATTGTAAATATGTATGCCCCCAACTTGAGAGGACCCAAATATATAAATCAATTCCTCATAAACATAAAGAAACTCATTGATAATAATACAATGATACTAGGGCCTTTTAACACCCCACTTACAACAATGGACAGATCATCTAAGCAAAAAAATCAACAAGGAAACAATGGCGTTGAATGACACACTGGACCAGATGTACTTACAGAAATATTCAGAACATCCTAAAGCAGAACTCATATTCTTCTCAAGTGCACATGGAACATTCTCCAGAATAGATCACATACTGGGACGCAAATCAGGCCTCAGCAAGTACAAAAAGATCGAGATCATACCAAGCATATTTTCAGACCACAACGCTATGAAATTTTAACCACAAGAAAAAATGTGGAGAGACCATGAATACTTGGAGATTAAAGAACATCTTACTAAAGAATGAATGGGTTAACCAAGAAATTAAAGAGAAAATTAAAAAGTACATGGAAGCCAATGAAAATGAACACTACAGTTCAAACCTTTTGGGATGCAGCAAAGGCAGTCATAAGAGGAAAGTATATAGTAATCCAGGACTACCTAAAGAAGGAAGAAATGTCTCAAATACAGAACCTAATCTTATACCTAAAGGAGCTGGAAAACAAAAAACCAGCAAATAAACCCAAAAACAGCAGAAGAAGGGAAATAATAAAGATTAGAAAAGAAATCAATGATATCGAAATCAAAAAAAACCATAGGACAGATCAACGAAACTAGGAGTTGGTTCTTTGAAAGAATTAACAAAATTAAATACCCCCTAGCCAGACTTATCAAAAAGAGAAAGGAAAAGACTGAAATAAATAAAATCACAAATGAGAGAGATCACAACCAACACTGCAGAAATACAAACAGTCATAAGAGAATATTATGAGCAATTATATACCAACAAATTGTCAATCTAGAAGAAATAGAAAAATTCCCAGAAATATATAAACTACCAAAATTGAAACAAGGAAGAAATAGAAAATTTGAACAGACACATAACCAGTAAAGAAACTGAATCAGTAATCAAAACCTCCCAACAAACAAGAATCCAGGGCCTGATGACTTCCCAGGGGAATTCTACCAAACATTTAAGGAAGAATTAATACCTATTCTTTTGAAACTGTTCCAAAAAACAGAAATGGAAAGAACCAAATTCACTCTATGAGACCAGCATTACCTTGATTCCAAAAAAGACAACCCCACTAAAAAGGAGAATGACAGACCAATTTCCCTGATGAACATGGATGAAAAATTCTCAACCAGATACAAGCAAATTGAATCCAACAATACATTAAAAGAATTATTCACCATGATCAAGTGGGATTTATTCCTGGACTGCAGGACTGTTCAATACCCACAAGTCAATCAATGTGATATACCACATTAATAAAAGAAAGGATAAAGGGGCACCTGGGTGGCTCAGTCTGTTAAGTGTCTGACTTAGGCTCAGGTCATGATCTCACAGTTTGTGGGTTCAAGCCTCGTGTTGGGCTCTGTGCTGACAGCTTCGAGCCTTGAGCCTGCTACAGATTCTGTGTCTGCCTCTCTCTCTCTCTCTCTGCCTCTTCCCTGTTTATGCACTTGCTCACTCTCTTTCAAAAATATATAAACAAACATTTTAAAAACTAAATAATAAAAGAAAGGATAAGAACCACATGATCCTCTCAATACATGCAGAAAAAGCATTTGACAAAATACAGCATCCTTTCTTGATAAAAACCCTCAAGAAAGTAGGGAGAGAAGGAGCATACCTCAACATCATAAAGTGCATATACAAAATACCTATAGCTAATATCATCTTCAATGGGGAAAAACTGAGAGCCTTCCCCCTAAGGTCAGGAATAAGACAGGGATGTCCACTCTCACCACTGTTTTTCAACATAATACTGGAAGCCCTAGCCTCAGCAATCAGATAACAACAACAGAAAATAAAAGGCATACAGACTGGCAAGGAAGTAATCACACTTTCACTTTACAGATGATACTCTACATGGAAAACCTGAAAAACTCCACCAAAAATCTACTAGAACTGACATATGAATTCAGCACAGTCTCAGGATATAAAATCAACTTTGAGAAATCTGTTGCATTTCTATATACCAATAATGAAGCAGCAGAAAGAGAAATCAAGGAATTGATCTCATTTACAATTGCACCAAAACCTATTAGATACTTAGGAATAAACGTAACCAAAGAAGTGAATATCTGAATGCTGAAAACTATGGAACGTTTCTTAAAGAAATTGAAGAAGACACAAAGAAATGGAAAAACATTCCATGCTTATGGATTAGGAGAACAAAAATGTCTGTATTACCCAAAGCATTCTACACATTCAATGCAATCCATATCAAAATAACATCAGCATTCTTCACAGAGCTAGAACACAATTCTAAAATTTGTATGGAACCAGAAAAGACCCCAAATAGCCAAAGCAATCCTGAAAATGAAAACTAATTCCAGACTTCAAGATGTACTACAAAGCTGTAATCATCAAGAAAGTATGGTACTGGCACAAAAACAGACACTTAGGTCAATGGAACAGAATAGAGAACCCAGAAATGGACCCACAGATGTATGGCCACCTAATCTTTGGCAAAGCAGGAAAGAGTATCCAATGGAAAAAAGACAGTTTCATCAGCAAATGGGAAAACTGGAGAGTTACATGCAGATGAAACCTAGACTACTTTCTTATACGATATGCAAAAATAAACTCAAAATGGATGAAAGACCTAAATGTAAGACAGGAAGCCATTGAAGTCCTAGAGGAGAAAACAGGCAGCTACTTCTCTGACTTCAGCTGCAGCAACTTCTTACTAGACACATCTCCAGAGGCAAGGGAAACAAACAAACAAAAAAAAATGAACTATTAGGACCTCATCAAGACAGAAAGGTTCTATAGAGCAAAGGAAACAATCAACAAAACTAAAAGACAGCCTGTGAAATGGGACAATATATTTGTAAATGACATATCAGATAAAGGGTTGGTATCCAAAATCTATAAAGAACTTATCAAACTCAACACCCCCCCCAAAAAAACTAATAATAATCCAGTGAAGAAATGGGAAAAAGACATGAATAGATACCTCTCCAAAGAAGACATCTAGATGGCTAACAGACACATGAAAAGATGCTCAACATCATTCATCATCAGGGAAATACAGGTCAAAACCACAATGAGCGACCACCTGACACCTGTCAGAATGGCTAACATTAACAACTCAGGCAACAACAGATGTTGGCAAGGATGCGGAGAAAGAATCTCTTTTGCACTGCTGGTGGGAATGCAAACTGGTGCAGCCACTCTGGAAAACAGTGCAGAGTTGCCTCAAAAAATTAAAACTAGAACTATCCTACGACCCAGCAATTACACTACTACATATCTATCCAATGAATACAAAAATGCTGATTTGAAGGGGCACATGCAACCCAACATTTATAGCAGCACTATCAACAACAGCCAAATTATTGAGAGTCCAAAAGCCCTCATGAATAGATAAAGAAGATGTTGTGTATATATACAATGGAATATTACTCTGCAATCAAAAAGAATGAAATCTTGCTATTTGCAACAATGTGGATGGATCTAGAGTGTATTATGCTAAGAGAGATAAGTCAGACAAAGACAAATATCACATGATGTCACTCATCAGTGGATTTAAGAAACACAACAGATGAACCTAAGGGAAGGGAAGGTAAAATAAGATAAAACAAGAGAGGGAGGCAAACCATAAGAATCTTTTTTTTTTAAGTTTATTTATTTTGAGAGAGAGAGAGAGAGAGAGAGAGAGAGAGCATGAGTTGGGGAGGGGCAGAGAGAGAGGGAGAGAGAGAATCCCAAGCAGAGAGAGAGGGAGAGAGAGAATCCCAAGCAGGCTCTGTGCTGTCAGCATGGGCCTGACATGGGACTCGATCCCACAAACCACGAGTTCATGACCTGAGCTGAAACCAAGAGTCGGACACTTAACTGACTGAGTCACCCAGGCGCCCAACCATAAGAAACTGTTAAATACAGAGAACAAACTGAGGGTTGCTGGAGGGGAGGTAGGCGGCAGGATAGAACAAACGGGTGACGGGCATTAACGAGGGCACTTGCTGGGATGAGGACTGGGTGTTACATGTAAATGATCAATCACTAAATTCTACTCCTGAAACCAATACTACACTACATGTTAACTAACTTGAATTTAAATTTAAAAACCCCTCTGAATTATAGCACCATGCTTATGTTGCTGAAATGCCTCATTTCACCTATGCAAGCAAAAAGGAGTAAGCAGTGGGGGTAGGGGTGCCTGGTTGGTTCAGTTGGTTGAAAATCTGACTCTTGATTTCGGCTCAGATCCTGATCCCAGGGTTGTGGGATCGAGCCCTACGTGAGGCTCTGCACTGAGTGTGGAGCCTACTTAGGACTCTCTCTGTCTCTATCTTTCTCTCCCCCCCCCTCCCCCCGCTTTGCCCCTCTCCCCAGCCTGAGCCCTCTCTCTCTTAAAAGAAAAAAAAAAAAAAAGCAGTACGAGTAGTAATTCTATATCTACAAAGTAACAGACGACCAACGTTAAAACAGACATCAAGGTCTCCTGACATATCTGCAACAATAATTTTGATCGTCTGCATTATATTTTAGTTCATGTGAATGTTAAAACATAACTCTCCACAGCTGTGTTTTTTCCATAATTAAGGCTGCAATTGACTTCAGCTAGCTTCCTTTGTTCATGTAGCAAAGCATGTTGCACTTTTACCATTGTCTCCTTCCCCTTTGGTGTTACTCACTTCTCTGCCCTCTGCTTCACTTGTCTGCCTGATTTCCTTTCTCACTTCACTTCCCCCTTCTTCGACTTCCTTGCCACTGTATAAATACTGAAGACTGAATAATCAAGTAGCTGTTTGCTAAGTGACTGCATATTGGGAAGAAAACCAAAAGAATGTACTAATTTTTTAAAATGAGTGAATTCTAAGTACTTTTTATATGGCTATATCACCTTCAATTGACATTGAATAAGCAATTAAGATGGAACTTTTAACTACTAATATTGATAATAAATAATATAACATAATAATATAAACATTAAGAAAAAGCCTTCCAGGGAAGGGAAAACAGCTGACCGCAAACTGAAATGTACTGCAGAAAAATAACCTGAAACACTGATCAGCCCACTTTGTCATTCAGATTTAACACAATCAGCTGCCTCTAAATAGTAAATTCAACACAGACCTCAAGGATTACAAATGAAACATCAGGTCAGGAAAATTTTAAAAACTTCAAAGCCAAAAATTAGAGGACACCTAGGTAAAACATTAAGACACGCATGTCTTTTTCTTAACAGGACGGATTTGCTAATGATGACTAAGCCAAAATCCACTGTAAAGCTGCAGCAGGCAAGTATTAAAACTTCCCCATGGAACCCTGACTTTGTTTCAAAAAGCAGAGCAAGCTGTGATTAACTGTGTCCTACAGCAAAAGCGTAAGTAAAAATTTTAAGGTGACAGTACCTCTGAAAAGTCATAAGGAGGTACTGAGTTTAAACACTACTTAAGTATCATCACAAGAATTTTGTGTCCTAGAATTATAGAGATCCTCGAATCCACTGTTGTGCAAAATATGGCACATGCATCTTTGTGACTCAAGGTCTCAACCCAGACCGACTGCATCAGACTCTCAGGGGATGGCACTCAGGAATCTGCACGGTCAACAAATATCTCAAGTGATTGTCACTCACATGAAAGATTAAGAACTGCTAATATAGCCGAATCCTCTCCATTTGCCAATAGACAGAGGAACATGAGGTTAAGCCATGTTGGAAAACCCTGTAAAATCACTCGTTAACCCGCCTGTTAGGGGCAATGGGAAGACTAACATGCTGATCCCTGGACCCTCGGGCCAGGGTTCCTTCTGCTCCTCCATTCTGCCAATCAGACTGATCAGAATTCAGAGCATGACTGGAACTCTTAGGGAAATACAACAGAAATCCAAGCTCCAGTTATACAGTTTCTGGATTTAACAGAGTCCCTCCTATGTAATGCACTTCCTGCTTCACCCTGCTATTTCCATATGGAAGAAACATCAACGGTGTGCTCAGGGAGGAAACCAGTGTGGATATGAGGCATTGCTACATCATTTCATTTGAGGATTCGTCCCACCACGGCGAATCTTAATTTTTGAGGCCCAAGCGAGCAACGGCAGAGTACATGTGCCAAATTTCAAGTGGAGGATTTCAGCAGTTCGGAGGCTGGTCGGGGAGGGTAGGAAGGAACGTTCAAACTAAAATATAATTTATGGTTTAAAAACAATGCTCACAGATGCATCCAGAAGTGTTTGTTCCCTCATTGCTTCCTCTTGTCTTTGAGATTTCAGCTCTTGTTGGAGACTTTCATTTTCAAGCACAACTACTTGTACCCTGTTTTTCATTCCAGAGAGTTCCTCCTGTAAAAAGCAGAAACAAATAGCAAATGCATTAAGCATTTTTAAGCACTGTTAATTGCTGTTTACTAAATGATCCAACATGCTATAAAGCATGGAAAACTTATGCTCTCTATCCATTTTCTGAATTATTATATTTAGAGAAATAAAGCAACTCAAACATTAGCTAACAAACAAACAAACAAACAAAACAAGAGGCTAGGGAATACAGTAGAGGGTCTGCTAATGGCCGTATCACAGAAATGTGTGATTTCTGACCATTTTTTTGTAGGCTTAAGAAAGGCTTTAATTAAAGGGCTTATCTAAAAGACTTTTAAGAATAAGGTAGACTGCTGAAAAATAAGATATATTATTATTCATGCTCAAATACTAATAACTTGTTGCACCCCAGAGTGATTAAATAGATAACAGGACTCTGAGACAGAAAGGCATGGAAAGTTGGAATAGTTATCCATGAATTGGTAGCCAGATGGAGGGAAATTATGAGTGACATAGTTTGGCAGAGAGTTCTTTAAGAGTGCTTCCTTAGCCTGGTGAGGAATAGTACAAATGATTACAGATAAATAACAATTAGAATAGCTATTGAGTGGCGTCTCACCCTCTGAAAAAAATGTCACAAAAAAAATCAATGCAATGATGGTACAATATTTACCTTAATCTTCATTACCAGTATAATAAAAAAACATATTAAGCAATATATGCAAATTCTATTTCAATTATTTTATTCAGAAAAAAAACCCAAAAACCAAATCTGAGCTCGAAAGCTATAATTAAAAAAACATTGCAGACTGGCAATTTTTGGTCTGGCATATAATGAGCTTGGAAGACATTATTCTCATCTTTACAACAAGAGAAAAGCTGAACAAACCAAGAAATCAACCACTCTTCTGAAATCCGTCAGAGAACTGAGGTCACAGGGAAAACTTCCATCCACGAAATTTGAGAGACAGACCAGTCTCTGAGAATCACAACCTACCTGAGCAGAAACTTCCAGGGAAACCAGTACCAGGAGAGGGAAAGGTCAAGTGCGATTGGTGAAATGCCAGAAGCTCAGGGTGGACAAGTTTGAGAGTTAAAAATGCCAGAAGGACGCAGTCTAAAGGACCCAGAAGGACCCAGTCACAGTTTTGTGAGTTTTATCTTTGGGACACTACCAGGTTCTTACAGTAAAGACTAGAGACAAATCCCCTCAATCTTCTCTAGTAGGAGAGGAAAAATAGCTACCTTGAAATATGCCCAAAGCATTCTATTCTTAGAAAGGCCTGCCTCGAGAGAAACTATTTTACCAGAACCTAAACAGCTAGGGCTTTTCAGAACCTACATGACCTGAGGGAAGGGAAATACCCAACTCCAGCTCACTCAAGCCTTCTCACTGCACACACGTTAGATGAGAGGGTGAGGCCACTTGGGTGGCTCAGTTGGTTAAGCATTTAACTCTTGATTTCAGCTCATGTCATGATCTCATAGTTCGTGAGTTGAAGGCCCACGTCAGGCTCCATGCTGACAGTGCAGAGCCTGCTTGGGATTCTCTCTCCCTCTCTCTCTCTGCCCCTACCTCCATGCATACTCTCTCTCTCTCTCTCTCAAAATATATAAATTGAAAAAAAAAAAAAAGATGAGAGGATGACTGAGAAGCACTTGTGAAGGTCAAAGCTAAGGGGCACAGACTCATTAAAAGATGGAAACCTAAACATACGACTATAAAATGCCTCCCTTGCTCCCACATCTAACCACCACATCAAAAGGGTGTCTGTAAAATAACAAAGGAATACAGTAAAATTACACATCTCAGACTATATTTAAGAAGAATTCTCAAGGGAAGCCCAAAGATAACAGGGGAGACATAAACCAGGACACTAGAGGAAATTTTAGCCTCTGACACCTATAATAACACAAAACAGTAAACACAGCCCAACTCCTACCAAGAAAAGCATAATATCTCACACTAAAAAAACTATTCCCTCAGTTCCTTCTACTATATCATGTCCAGTATTCAACAAAAAATTAGAAAGCACATGAAAAGACAGCGCAGTTTCAGGAGACTAAGCAAGCTCAGAACAAGACTTGAATATGGCAGTGATCTTGGAATTATGAGATTGGGAGTTTAAAATAATTATGATTGATACGTTAAGTGTTAAAGGGTCTGATGGGAAAAGTAGACCACATGCAGGAACAGATGGGCAATATAAGCAGACATGGAAACTCTAAGAAAGAATAAAAGTGCTGGAAATCAAAAACACTGTAATGGAAATGACAAATGCCTTTGATGGGCTCATTAATAACAGACTGGTCACAACCAAGAAAAGAATCAGTGAGCTTAAAGAACTGCCAATAGAAACTTCCCAAAAGAAAATACAAAGAGAACAAAGAATGAAAAAGACAGAAGAGAAGATCCAAGAAATGCGGGACAATTATAAAAGGTGACAAAAGGGGAAATATTTGAAGGAATAATGACCTAGAATTTTCCAACATGATAGTCACCAAACACAGATCCAGGAAGCTCAGAGAACATCAAGCAGGATAAAATAAACAATAACAAAAAAAAAAAAATCGGGGTGCCTGGGTGGCTCAGTCAGTTAAGCGTCTGACTTCGGCTCAGGTCATGATCTTGTAGTTCATGAGTTTAGGCCCTGCGTCAGGCTCTGTGCACAGAGCCAGGAGCCTGCTTTGGGTTCTGTGTCTCCCTCTCTCTCTTCCCCTCACACTCTTGTCTCTCTCTGTCTCTCAAAAATAAATAAATGTTGGGGCGCCTGGGTGGCGCAGTCGGTTAAGCGTCCGACTTCAGCCAGGTCACGATCTCGCGGTCCGGGAGTTCGAGCCCCGCGTCAGGCTCTGGGCTGATGGCTCAGAGCCTGGAGCCTGTTTCCGATTCTGTGTCTCCCTCTCTCTCTGCCCCTCCCCCGTTCATGCTCTGTCTCTCTCTGTCCCAAAAATAAACATTGAAAAAAAAAAAATTTAAAAAAAAAAAATAAATAAATAAATGTTAAAAAACAATTTTAAAAAATCTATACCTATGCATAGTATATTCAAAGTGCAGAAAGTCTATACCTATAGAGAAAGGTATAGGGGAGCTCAGAGAACATCAAGAAGGATAAAATAACAAAAAAATCTACACCTATGCATATCACATTCAAAGTGCAGAAAATCAAAGACAAACAGAAAATCTTCAAGGAAATCAGAATTTTTAAAAAAAAGCAACCTTACTTACAGAGAAGATAAAAATTATATTGGACTACTCTTCAGAAACCATGTAAGCAAGAAGACAATGGAATGAAATATTTAAAGTATTAAAAGGAAAAAAACCCCACCAACCTAGAATTGTATATTCAGGCAAATTAACCTTCAAAGGTGAGGGGGAAAATAAAAACTTTCTCAGATAAATAAAAATTGGGGAAATTTGTCTTCAGCAGACCTGCCTTGCAAGAAATGTTAAAAGAACTTCTTCAGAAAGGAGGAAAATGATACAACTTATAAGATCAGGTCTACAGAAAAAAAAGAAAGAGCATTTGAAAAGGATTATATGCTGATAAAATATTTTATTTTTCTTAATATTAACTGATCTAACATATAACAGTTCGCTCAAATCACAGTAGTAGCACTATATATAGTGATTACAGTGTATGAATAATTGAAATGAATGCCAGCAATGTTGTAGAGGACAGGAGGGAGGGATTGGAAACACTCTCTTACAAGGACCTTGCCCTACCCATGTAGTGGTATAGAGCTATTTGACAACAGCCTTTGATTATTGATCAGTGTGACTGCAAACTCAAGGGCAGCTACTTACAAAAGCAAAAATAGTTCACCTGGTATGCTAAGAGAGGAGAAAAACTGCAATCATATAACATACTCACTTAAAACCAGAGAAGGCAAAAAAAGAGTAGAAGAGAAGGAAGGAAAGAAAGAAAGAAAGAAAGAAAGAAAGAAAGAAAGAAAGAAAGAAAGAAAGAACAAACAAGGGCAATGAGTAGAAAACAGTAACAAATATGGTAGATATTATCCAACTATATTGATACCCAACTATATCAGTAATAACTTTAAATGTCCATGGTCTGAATACACCAATAAAAATCAGAGACTGTAAGAGTGAATGACAAACAGGACACAAGTATATGTTGTCTATAAGAAGTCGACTTTAAATATAAAGACACAGATTGATTAAAGGTAAATGGATAGAGAGAGATATACCATGCTAACACAAATCAAAAGAAAGCTGGAGTAGCTACATTAATTTCACACAAAACAGACTTCATACCAAATAAAAATATAAGGGATAAAAAGGAGCATCACACAGTGATAAAGGGGTCAATTCTCCTAGCAGACATAATAATCCTCAACGTGTTTGTGTCTAACAATAGAGCATCAAAATACACGATACAAAAACTGATAGAGTTGTACAGAGAAACAGAGGAATCCACTACTTAAGCTGGAGATTTCAATACCCCTCTGTCAATAACTGACAAGACCCAGAGATCTTGCAGATTGGCAAAATATCAGTAAGAATATAGTTGAACTGAACAGCACCATCAATCAACCAGATCTAATTTGGCATTTACAGAACACTTTATTCAACAACAGAATACACATTCTTCTCAAGCTAACAGAACATTTCACCAAGACATACCAATCACATCCTGGGTGTAAAAACACACCTTAACAAATTAAAAAGAATAGAAACCGTAAAAAGTATGTTCTCAGATGACAGTGGAATTAAACTAGAAATCAATAACAGAAAGAGAGTTGGAACACTCCCAATATACTTGGTAATTAAACAACACTTCTTAATTTTTTTTTAATGTTTATTCATTTCTTGAGAGAGGGGGAGAGAGCTAGAACCAGGGAGGGGCAGAGAGAGAGAGAGGGAGATACAGAATCTGAAGCAGGTTCCAGGCTCTGAGCTGTCAGCACAGAGTCCAAGGTGGGGCTTGAACTCACAAACTGCAAGATCATGACCTGAGCCAAAGTCGGATGCTTAACCGACCGAGTCACCCAGGCGCCCCTAAACAACACTTCTAAATAATATACAGGTCAAGGACAAAGTCTTGAGGAAAATTTTAAAATATTTTGAACGAAATAAAAATGGAAATACAACTAATCAAGATTTGGGAGATGCAACACAAGTAGTGAAAAACATTAGAAAAGAAGAAAGATTCCAAATCGGTAATCTAAGCTTTTGTCTTAGGAAACTTTCAAAAAAGGGGGAGCAAATTCAATCCAAAGAAGATATAATAAAAATTAGAGTAGAGATCAAAGAAATTAAAAATAGGATAAATAAGGAAAATAGGAAATAAGATACCTAGGAATAAACCTAACCAAAGGGGTGAAAGACCTGTACTGTGAAAACTATAAAACATTGGTAAAAGAAACTGAAGAGGACACAAAGAAATGAAAAGATATTCCATGCTCATGGATTGGAAGAACAAATATTGTTAAAATGTCTATAGTACCCAAAGCAATCTACACATTTAATGCAACCCGTATTAAAATACCAACAGCATTTTTCACAGAGCTGGAACAGACAATTCTAAAATTTGTATGGAACCACAAAAGCCCTCAAATAGCCAAAGCAACCTTGAAAAAGAAAAGCAAAGCTGGAGGCATCACAATTTCGGACTTCAAATTATATTACAAAGCTGTACTGATCAAAACAGTATGTTATTGGCACAAAAACAGACACATAGATCAATAGAGCAGAGTAGAAAACCCAGAAATGAACCCACAGTACATGGTCAATTAATCTTTGACAAAGCAGGAAAGAATGTCCAATGGGGAAAAGACAGTCTCTTCAATGAATGGTGTTGGGAAAACTGGGCAGCAACATGCAAAAGAATGAAACTAGTCCACTTTCTTACACCAAACACAAAAATAAATTCAAAATGGATTATTAAATATCCAAATGTGAGACCTAAAACTGATAAAAAAAAAGTCCTAGAGGAGAACACAGGCAGTAACCTCTTTGACGCTGGCCATAGCAACTTCTTTCTAGATATGCCTCTTCAGGCAAGGAAAACAAAAGCAAAATAAACTATTGGGACTTTATCAAAATAAAAAGCTTCTGCGCAGTGAGAGAAACAATCAACAAAACTAAAAGGCAACCTATGTAATGGGAGAAGATGTCTGCAAATGACATCTGATACAGGGGTAGTATCCAAAATATATAAAGAACTTATAAAACTCAATACTCAAAAAACAAATAATCCAATTAGAAATGGGCAGAAGACATGAACAGATATTTTTCCAAAGAAGACACACAGATGGCCATCAGACACATGAAAATATGCTTAATATCACTGACCATCAAGGAAATACACATCAAAGCTACAATACAGAACTACAATGACATGTCACCTCACACCTGTCAGAGTGGCTAAAATCAGCAACACAAGATACAACAGATGTTGGCGAGGATGTGGAGAAAGGGGAACGCTCTTGCACTGTTGGGGGGAATGTAACTGGTGTAGCCACTCTGGAAAACAGAATGGAGGTTCCTCAAAAAGTTAAATACAGAACTACCCTAGTTCCAGCAGTTGCATTAGTAACTATTTATACAAAGAATACAAAAATACCAATTCAAACAGATACATGCACCCCAAAGTCTATGGAAGCATTATCTACAAGAGCCAAATTATACAAAGAGCCCAAGTATCCATCGACGGATGGATAAATGCATGGTATAGATACATGATGGAATATTACCCAGCCATAAAAAAGATTGAAATCTTGCCATTTGCAATGACATGGATGGAGCTACAGAGTATTATGCTATGGCTACAGAGTATTATGCTATGGGAAATAAGTCACTCAGAGAAAGACAAATACCATATGATTTCACTCATATGTGGAAGTTAAGAACAAAAAAAAAAATGAGCAAAGGAAAAAAAAAAGAGAGAGGCAAACCAAGAAACAGATTCTTAGCTATATTGAACAAACTGATGGTTACCAGAGAGAGAGGAGGTCAGTGTGGGGAGGGAGGGATGGGTTAGATAGGTGATGAGGATTAACGAGTACACTTGTGATGAGCACTGGGTATTGTATGGAAGGGTTGAATCACAATATTGTACACCTGAAACTAATACACTATATGTTAACTAACTAGAATTTAAGTAAAAACTTAGGGGTGCCTGGCTGGCTCAGTTGGTAGGGCTTATGAGTCTTGATCTCTTGGTTGTATATTCAAGCCCCAAGTGTGGCATGGAGTTTACTTAAAATAAAATTTAAAAAAAGAAAAAGAAAATACATAAAATCTTTAAAAAATACATTTAAAAAGGATATAAAAATTAATTATTAAATAAAAAATTTTAAAAATTAATAAAATATCTCTAAGCCCTTAAATGTTACTTTTATTCTGTTACTCTCTTGTTAAAACATACCAAATGCATACTCCGTCTACCTTTCAAGGCTTTTGTAATCTTCCATTTTCCCAGCTCAGCATAGTTTTAATAATTTCTAACAGAATCCTCTACTGCAGAAATTTAGAATAGATGCCTCATGGCCCCCATAAATAAACCCTATTCATCCTGAGTATATCCTTTCAGTGTTGCTGTTCTCTCTATGGAACTCTTTCACCCCACTTCTGCTGATCTAAATGATCTTACTCTTTTAAGATTGCTCTCTCCCAGAAAAATATCTCCCAAAACTCCAGCTTTTAGTACCTTCCTACTCTTATTATAATTACAGTTTATATTACAGAATACAGACTACATTATACTCTCTATAGTGTTGCTATGGTGCTCATAGACATTAGTACTCTCTTCTTGACCAGATGGTAAATTTATTACAATTTATATTGAAGGGTGGCAAAATCTGCCACCCCAAAATATGCCACTTTGGAATAAGAATTATTTTGAGCTAAAGACACTTGAAAAACAGCAAATACAAAAAGAGTGCTCTGACTTCCCCTTTTTTTCCTGAAAGCAGGAGATAAAACTCCCATGTGAAAGATGGCCTCCCCGTATCAGGAGGAAAGAAACATTCTTATCACTAGAGACAGGGAGTGGAGGCTGAGAGGCATCTGTGCAAACAGACCTCATAAAAAATAACTCATCTTCCTTTAACCTCCCCATATATTTTAGTTATGTTTCCACACTGCCTCTCTTTGTTCAACGTATAAAAGCATTTAGGTTTTGCCATTTCTTTCAGACATCATTTCCTTATGAAGTCTCCCATGTTACATAAAACTTCTATTGAAACAATCCCATTTACAATTGCACCAAAAGGAATAAAATACCTAGAAATAAGTTAAACCAAGGAGATGAAAGATCTATACTCTGAAAACTATAAGACACTGATAAAAGAAACTGAAAAAGATACAAATAGAAAAGCTATACCATGCTCATGGATTTGAAGAATAAATATCGTTAAAATGTCCATGCTACCTAAGGCAACCTACATATTCAAAGCAATCTCTATCAAAATACTAATATCATTTTCCACAGAACTAGAATAAATAATCCTAACATTTGTACAGAACCACAAAAGACCCCGCATTGCCAAAGTAATCTTGAGAAAGAAGAACAAAGCTGGAGGTATCACAATCCCAGATTTCAAGAAGTTCTACAAAGCTACAGTAGTCAAAATAGTATGGTACTGGCACAAAAACAGACACATAGAACAATGGAACAGAATAGAGAGCCCAGAAATAAACACACCTATACACTCACGTAATCTATGACAAAAGAGGCAAGAATATACAACAGGGAAATGACGTCTTGTCAATAAATGGTGTTAGGAAAACTGGACAGCTACATGAAAAAAATGAAAATGGACCACATTCCTATACCATACACAAAATAAACTCAAAATGGATTAAATATCTGAATGTGAAACCTTAAACCATAAAATTTCTAAAAACTAAAACATAGGCAGTAATCTCTTTTATTAGCAACACGTTTATGGATATGTCTCCTCAGGCAAGGGAAACAAAAGCAAAAATAAACTATTGGGACTATACCAAAATAAAAAGCTTTTGCACAGCAAAGGAAATTACCAACAAAACAAAAAGGAAACCTAGAGAATGGGAGAAGAGATGTGCAAATGATATATCTGGTAAGTGGTTAATATCCAAAATTTATAAAGAACTTACACTACTCAACATCAAAATAAATAACCTGATTTAAAAATAGGCAGAGGGCCTGAATAGACATTTCTCCAAAGACATACAGATGGCCAATAGACACATGAAATGATGTTCAACATCACTGATCATCCGGGGGGAAAAAAATCAAAACCACAATGAGATATCACCTCACACCAGTCAGAATGGCTAGTATCAAAGAGACAAGAATCAACAAGTGTTGATGAGGATGTGGAGAAGCGGGAACCTTCATGCACTGTTGGTGGGAATGTAAATTGGTGTAGTCACTGTGGAAGACAGCATGGAGATTCCCCAAAACATTAATATTAGAAATACCATATGATCCAGTAATTCCACTGCTGGGTATTTGCCCCCAAAACTGACACAAATCCAAAAAGATATATGCACATCTCTGTTTACTGTAGCAGTATTTACTATTTACAATAGCCAAGATATGGAAGCAACCAAGCGTGTGCATTGATATATGAATGGATAAAGAAGATGTGCAGGCTGTATGTGTGTGTGTGTGTGTGTGTGTGTATACATACATATGCATGTGTACATACACACACACATATATATATGTGTATATATATATTACTTAGCCATAAAATATTACTTAGCCATAAAAAAGAATGAGATCTTGTATTTGTGACAACATGGATGGACCTAGAGAGTATCATGCTAAGTGAAATAAATCAGACAGAGGAATACAAATACCATATGATTTCACTTATACACGGAATCTAAAAAACAAAATTAAGAAACAAACCAACAGCCTCTTAAATACAGAGAGGTGGTTGTCAGAGGAGAGGTGGGTAGGGGGATGAATGAAGTAGATAATGGGAATTAAGAGGTGTAAACTTTCAGTTATAAAATAAGTAAGCCACAGATATGAAAAGTATAGCTCAAAGAATACAGTCAATAATATTATAATAATGTTTTATTGTGACAGATGGTCACTACATTTATTGTGTTGAGCACTGAATATATGGAAGTATTCAATCAATATGTTGTACACCTGAAAATAATATAATATTGTATGTCAGTTATACTTCAATAACAATAAAAACAAATGTGTATACTTTCATTCATCCTGTTAATCTGCCTTATGTTAATTTAAGTCTAAGTCCCAGCTGTAAACTCTAAGAGGGTACAGATGAAGTTTTATCTCCGCTACAATATTTTTTAAGTTTTACCCACAGCATCTGAGTGATTAACAGGAGCTTATTACTGGAATGAGTCCTAGGACATTATTTTAGCCTTTCTGGTAATCCAAGAACACTGTGCAATGATGACTGTATCTGCTAAAATCAGGAACGTCTTTGTAAAGTCAAGACAATGAAATGTTTAAAGGTTTCTGAAGGCACATATCAACTTGCACCTTGGAAGAGTAACCAGAATGTAAAAAAAATAATACACGAGGGGCTCCTGGATGGCTCAGTAGGTTAAGCATCTGGCTCTTGATTTTGGCTCAGGTCATGATCTCACGGTTGGTGAGACTGAGCCCTGCACCAGGCTCTGCACTGACAGCATGGAGCCTGCTTGGGATTCTCTCTCTCTCTCTCTCTCTCTCTCTCTCTCTCTCTCTCCTCTCTGTCTGCCTGTCCCCAATGCTGGTGCACTCTCTCTCTCAAAGTAAATAAATAAACATTTAAAAATTATATATATAATACAAGATGCATTGGTAATGAATAAAAAAAAAAAAGAAAAACTAAAATGCTAACCTAGTTTGGGAAGGCAGGAAAGCTCCAATGGCATTAGTGACATTACTAAACTGCATACAGTTGAGCAATAGAACCATCTGGTGTTTTAAGCCGTAGTGGACACATTTGGTTTCTCAATCATTGCTATCAGTATGACCACAAGCCATCCTTATTCAAAGCTAAGGGAAGAACCTTCACCCTGACAATGGAATAGACTTGGTCTGCAGTTTATAGTTCCTGCTTCTGCACCAGTGCTCAGTAGGCTGACAAGGTGGGAAGATGACCGACCGGTTGTACTGTCCCAAAGCATGTGCCATCAGCTGGGCTAAAGAACATGGGGTGGAAAGCAAAAACTCTGAAACGTGAGAGCATATTATCAAAATATCAGACATAGTTATGGGCTGGGAAATTAAGCAATCATAAATGGCATGGTCAGGAGTATCATTCCCCGGCTTGGGAAGCCCCTGTAACACATCAGCCTCCTCAATCATGGAAGGGTGATAATTGTCAAATGTATCGCAATACACATAAAGACGAATAATAGCAAATTTTCACATAAGGTATCATTAACATAAACTTTAATGTAGTTACATTTAAATGTTTAATGAGAAACTTACCTTGCAGAACTTGACCTCTGCCTCTAAATGATGAATGTACTGAGACTGGTCATTGATGATCGGAACAAGATTGTGGATGGTAGGCACGTTGGCTTCCTCATCTTCTGACGCCCGCTAAGGCAAGAAACAAACAAAAACTAAGCAGGTTTGGATTTAGCAGAGACTCAGGTAATACTGCCTCCATACTCAATTTAGTACTGATGTCATATAAACATCGAGGAGATCACAATGTGGCCAATAGTGTTCGTTTCTCTATCTTATAAATTTCACATAGATAAGATTCAAGGATACCAATATCATGTGTTAAAGATGGAAAGTGGGGGGCGCCTGGGTGGCACAGTCGGTTAAGCGTCCGACTTCAGCCAGGTCACGATCTCGCGGTCCGGGAGTTCGAGCCCCGCGTCAGGCTCTGGGCTGATGGCTCGGAGCCTGGAGCCTGTTTCCGATTCTGTGTCTCCCTCTCTCTCTGCCCCTCCCCCGTTCATGCTCTGTCTCTCTGTGTCCCAAAAATAAATAAAAAACGTTGAAAAAAAATTAAAAAAAAAAAAAAAAAGATGGAAAGTGGAAGTGTTTACAAAAAGAGTGGCAAGTGGAAGAATGCTGGACTAGTCTAATTGGCTTGGGAAAAACTGCCCATTAGAGCCATCTGGAAATGGGACGTCCCGCTCAGTAATGCTGAGATAAAAGGACAATTCCCTTCAAGAAACTGCCATGCAAGAGCACTGCTGCCTAAAACTGAACAGTTGCCGGAAGAAGGGATTCTTCAGACAAGCATTTGCCGCCAGGTGGGTCAATGAGGTAAAATTCTACAAAGGAGTACATTAGCCAAACGTGGTTTCTGAGTTTTGACTCAAGGCAATTGGAGACCCTGCTGGTCTGGGGCACAGAGCCTCCAAGACTAGAGTGCTAAAGCAGACACTGGAGAAAACTCAAGAGTTCCCTTGCACCGGGAGTGCAGAGAAGAGACTTCCTGCGAACTCCTGCAGCATTCCTGAATTGACTTTAATATCATATATATCCTACTTTCTCCTTGAATGATTGTAGAATGGTTTCTAGAATCATTTATCATTCCATGACATTTTGTAAAGAAAAGAAGAAGTCAGGAAGGGAAAATGAGTGTCAACCAGATAGATGAACCCAGAGAAAGCTTGAGATCAGACACGCAGTCACTATTTCTCAGTCTGGCAGAAATTCCTGACGACAACAAAGTACCAGCTCTCAAGGCAGAATAATTAAGTAGAGTTTTGCTTCTTGGAACATTTAAGAAATTTAAAAATCAAAATAACTTTAATTAAATGGATGATCTGTTGTGAATAGAAAGCAATTCATTATAATAAAGTTATATTGATAGAAATGGGTCCAGAATATGGCAAATAAGAATTAAATATCACTCTGGGCACATAAAGGACAGTCTGTGTAAAAACAAAACAAAACAAAACAAAACAACAACAAAAAAAAAAAAAACACAAGCTAATACTCTGTAGAAAATAAAATCACCTGTATATATTTTGAAGGATTTATTATAGTCTGGATATCCACATTTCAAAAAGCCATAAAATCCTTCTCAACCGTGTCTCGATTTCACTGTCCATACAGCCCCTTATTTCCAGTATGGCATACGGGTTATGAAAGTGCATCTAGGGGCACCTGGGGGGCTCAGTCGGTTAAACGTCCAACTCTTGATTCCGGCCCAGATCATGATCTCACCGTTTCGTAGGTTTGAGCCCCTCACTGGGCTCTGCGCTGACCATGCAGAGCCTACTTGGGATTCTCCCTCTTTCTCTGTCCCTACCCCCGCTTGCACTCTCTCTGCCTCTCTCCAAATAAGATAAATAAGCTTCACAAATAAAAGTGGATCTAAACCTTCAAAAGCTGCTTATTATTACTGTGGCTTGTAATCCTTCCACGTGGGCTGTATACATTCCGAACGTGAGCTGCATCCTTCCACGTGGCTCCACGTACACAGACCTGTGCATCTGTAATGTACATGCTGCACATACTGCTCTGATGATACTCTTGATGAGGCTCCTCCCACTCTCCAGGTTCAATCCTGCTGCTGCTTTGTAGCTTTAAAATGCTAATCAGCGTGTCTGAGCATTCAACAGATACAGCAACTTCATCTACTAGACTTGAAAGTACTCCACCCTGTCTACTTAAGAGCATCCTCGAAGCTAGGTGGTAACAGTAATACATTTACTTAATAGTGAAATGTTGTATTAAAATTATAATTGAGAGCCATAAATATTGAATAGGCATATGTAGTACATTTCTCCAGAGTGGGAATTAAGCAGGAAGGTATGTGTCAGGCTGGAATGAAGTGTTAATATAGGGGTACGGTTATGACATTTCGGCTGTGAGTAGAGAAAGTGACGTGTCTCCATGGTTTCTAGCAAATAGCCTTGGTATCTAACTGTCACACACACTGAAAATGCAAGGTAGTTATTGCTACTATGACATGTTCTATTTGTGTCACACTTCACAGGTTCATAAAGAATTTTAAGTATATATACTCTTATCTTATTGTTACAGAAACCCTGGGAGACACAATATCCTTCTAGAAAGTACACAGTAGGCCTTAGATACACCTAAAGGCTAGACTGTTATTTTGGCCATTTAAATCTGGCCAAATCCTCTCCCTCCCTCACATCTATCCCAGGCTTTAGTGTATCATACTGCCTCAATCAGGAATAATTCACTCTGCTAAAGCAATAGCAATAAAAAACAACTTCAAACAAAAATAGAATATAGCTTCTCATTTTGTGCAGTTTTATAACCATGTATTTTAATGCATGAATTAAAAATGCAGAATAAGATTGCATACTTTGGCTCTGACATTCAAAATAGACAAATATTACAAAGGACAGCTAGATATACAATTAAGTAAATTCTAAAAATGATAGGATATCAATAGGAGCCTGTTGAAAAGGCAATGGAAGCCTATGGAAAAGGCAATTCTTTTCCATATATTGTCCCTTTTTTATATTTGCTAACAGTTGCAAAGTAAATTTTCCAAACTGTTTCCTCACTTACATGTTTCAAGCACACAATAGATTTAAAACTCAGGATTCCCTCTGCCTCTTCTTCAGCCAAAATAATCAGAGGAAAGATAATTCCTTTCAATGCTTTACATTATTAGAATGTCTTGCTCAGAATCTATCAACAAAATGTACTACTGAAACGACACTGTGGAGTTAAAACACAGAGACAATGCTCCTGTCAGGTTGCAGACGTTGATACTTACCAGAGGGCACACTTTTCGTCTTCTTGATGGAGACACCTCGCTTTCCTTAGTTGCTTGTTGGCGCAACAAAGCTTTGAGCTGATTAACTGGAGAGCAAACACAATGGTTTCATCAGCCTTACTGCAGGGGCTTATCATCACCCATCCATGCTTCCATCCACGTAACAAATATTGTTTAAACATGTTATAGGCATCAAGAACTGTGCCATGGACTGGGGATCCGAAGGCAAACATGAGAAAATCTCTACCACTTAAGAGCTAAGAATCCACCGAGCAAGAGAGATCCACTGACAGATATAAGACGATATAGTAAGTTCACATGTAGAGCAGCAGCTACACGTAGTGCTGTGAGAAGAGGAAGCGCCTAATCATGCCTGTTTTTTTTTTTTCTAATTTGTTTTTATGTTTATCCATTTTTGAAAGACAGAGAGAGACAGAGCACAAGCAGGGGTGGGGCGGAGAGAGAGGGGGACACAGAATCTGAAGCAGGCTCCAGGCTCTGAGCTGTCAACACAGAGCCCGACCTGGGGCTCGAACCCACAAACCACGAGATCATGACCTGAACCGAAGCCGGACACTCAACTGACTGAGCCACCCCGGCGCCCCAATCATGCCTGTTTTTATGGAGGAGCTAACACTGTGAAGGATGAACAGAAGATTACCAAGCAGAAAAGGGTCCGAAAAATCCCACTTGGAGGGCGTGGCATATGCAAGAGCATAGAAGCAGGGCCAGTAGGTTGGTATGCACTAGAACATGCCTTGCAAGATGGGTGGCTGGGAGGAGGACAGAAAAATGAGGCTGAAGAGGTATCTTGGAGCCTCTTAAGAAAATATTGCTAAGACACACAAAGGAATTGGGACTTCAGCCTATAGGCATCACGAAGTCAAAGGAAAAATATTAAGGAGCGCCTGCATGGCTCAGTCAGTTAAGTGTCTGACTTCGGCTCAGGTCATGATCTCACAGTTTGTAGGTTTGAGCCCCGCATCAGGCTCAGTGCTGACAGCTCAGAGCCTGGAGCCTGCTTCGGATTCTGTGTCTCCCTCTCTCTCTGCCCTTCCCCACTGGCACTCTGCCTCAAAAATAAATAAACATTAACAAAATATTCAGCAAGAGGATTACAGTAGTTGGTTTGTGTCTGAGGAAGAAAAGCCTAGCAGTAGAGCAGAGGGTGGACTGGAGTTCTTACTGTACGGGATGTAGAATATTCTCTGTGTGTCATTCGGACCAGGGCTGTTATCCATCCACACTCACCGGCATGGCTGTGTCGCAGTTCATGCCAGGCAGTCCCAGCGTCCTCATTTTCCTCATTTTCCTCATTTTCCACCCTGGGACCCGCAGCATCTTCTCCAACGGTGACATCACCTTCTCTCAGGGCACATTTCAGTTGGTGAATGCTTCTATTTGCACGTTCTGCAACAACAGCCAGGTGAGAATCAGGGCCTGGGAAGTCTGCATGCCACCATGCACACTTACCCAAAAAGACGGTTTCTAAAGAAGCAATAGTTTGTCGTACTTCATGGAAAAAAAGCAGAGTTTTGTTTCTAGCCTGCTGAAGACAGTGCTAGAGGAAGACAGAGATGAAGTTCATGGGTCGGAGGTTAGACCTGATGATCTCTAAGGTCCCTGACATCTCGGTGGTGGATATTCACTAAGTACAGCTCTATCGCCAAAGAGGATAATGGGAGATAGCTCTTCCCCACCCTCAAAGCACTAACCCCACCCCAGAAAGTGCTCCCCCCTCCCCTCCTGGAGACACTGGAGTGGGTGGGCAGAACCGGCAAGAGGGACTCCACACCAAGTTCCTGCCCAGGGAAGCCCAGTTGCCCTGTGAGCCAGATGTCCCTCCCCAAACAGGAGACAGTTGACTACCCGGCCGCGTTTTGGTCAAGACTGAAATAGGTGATGTGCTCATAGTACCAGCCTCTGCAGTACAGTCCTTCTTCTGCCCTGCTTGCTGACCACATACTTGCGGAAAGTCTCGCTTAGTGAACCTCAACACCCCTAGAATTGGAGCTTCAGCTCATTAGCACATACTTAACATTACAGTCTGAAACAAAGTATCTGAAGGCATATTACTGTAGTAGTTCATCTCTACAAATAGCCTCCCACAAATCTAGCCTCATGCCCTTGCCCCCTCCAGGCTGTAACAGAGTAAGTCAGTGACCTGCACTTGCCAATGGAATTCAGAAGTTACACAAGGCCAGACCAGGCTTCATTTCTGAAATGTCTGGTAGCTTCTGTTTCCTCCCACTTGGAATCCGTAAGCCACTAAGTAGGAAGTCTGCCTGATGGAGAGATTGTGGAGAGGCCATGTGGAAAGGAGAGGCTCTGAGACTATACAGGGAAGGAGAGGAGCCTGACCCCGCTGACCCCAGCAGGGTCTCTAGATGACTCCAGCCCCAGAGGCCATGTAACTGCAATGGCACAAAAGAGACCAGAAGAAATGCCCAGCTGAGTCCAGTCAACTCACAGATCCGAGAGATACCCAAATGCCTCCAGTTGTTGCTGCCGGCCATCAGGCCTTACAGTGGTTTGCTACTCAGCAACAGGTAACTAAAGTAATTAGGCAGTGAAATACCTACCCGAAAGCATTTTCAGCAAAGGATCCAAGACTTTCATTGAAAACAGACCTATACTGGGGTGCCTGGGTGGCTCAGTTGGTTAGGCGTCCAAGTTCAGCTCAGGTCATGATCTCACAGTTTGTGGGTTTGAGCCCCACATCAGGTTCTGTGCTGTCAGCACAGAGCCTGGAGCCTGCTTTGGATTCTGGGTCTCCCTCTCTTTCTGCCCCTCCCCTGCTTGCTCACACACGCGCTCTGTCTCAAAAATAAACATTAAAAACATTTTTTTCAAAGACCTATATTAATGACACTAGTGATGGCATTAATAATAATCCTATCCTACTTTATGGATATTTTTACAGTAGAACAACTGGAGAACCAGGCAATCGATTGGCAATTTCACTAATTAAGGTCCATGTGCTTTCTCCATTTAAACTTGTTGTTTCTGCTAATCTCTTATGATTCAATTCACTGGTTCCAATCTAGAAACCTTTAACTGTAACAAAAAGTGTTCCTTGTACGTTAGAGCTGGGACCCCGATTTCTGTCACCATTTTCATATTCTGACATTTGTATTTGAAAATTACTTTTTAATTCACTCATTGATTTACCAAACATCTACATATATCTAATATGAAAATTTATGTTAGAAAAAGATGGATTCCCATGCAAATTCACCTACATCTATTATCTATTTCAGATAGATTGCATCTAAACAATCCTCAAGGTCTTTGGAGGAGAGGAGCACCTTGGTGGCTCAGTCAGTTAAGCATCCGACTCTTGATTCCGGCTCAGGTTCTCCCAGTTTGTGAGAACGGAGTGTGCTTGGGATTCTCTCTCTCCCTCTCTCTGCCCCTCCCCTACTCATGGTCTCTGGTGCATGCTCTCAAAAATAAATAAATAAACTTAAAAAACTTAAGTACATTGAAAAAAAAAAAAAAACCAGATCCTTAGAGGAGATGGTACATTCCCTAAGAAGGAGCAACTCATAACAATGATGGTCAATGACATTCTTACTCTTCTGATCTAGGCTCTTCTTTGACAACTTAGATCTGTTTCTTCCTGTGGCCTCAGCAGAAAAGCTCCTAATCTTTGCCACCTATATGTGAACTCTAAGAGAGCAACAAAACAACTATCTTTTCATTACCAGCCATGGATGAAAATATATTTACAAACATATTCTGCAGGACCTTGAAAAACAGATTTTATTTTCTCCAAGCTCATTGATTTCAAAGTTTAGAACAGAAAAAGAGGAAAAAAAATACACTCTGTGTTACAAAATAGCTAACATAGGTTCTTCTTTTAGAGGAACTCATTTTAGTTCTTGATTAAACTAAAGAAAACAGGTCTTTCAGGTCAGGGTTCAACAATGAAATTTTATTATTAACTACACAAGAGACTCACTGCATTTATCTCTATGTTTCTCTCCACACACCAATCCTATTTCTGCACAGACCTTTCTGTGACAGGCCATCGGTGCTAAATACTAACTGAGCCTGGCTTCCTCTTACTCATCATGAGTTTAAGAAAAGCCTAGATAAGACACATTACTAGTTTCAGCAAAATAAGAAGTAGCAATAGTTTTCCCATAACTTCGGATTTCCTAAAGAGACTTGTTAATGGAAACGGAAAACCAAAGTGTTACTTGATAAGAAATTTAGTTCACAGAGCTTTAGATTTACACATGGAATCTATGAATAAAGTACTTATCTTTACTGCATCCATTAGAAAGGAAACAGAGTCTGACTAACACTAAAAGTGTGCTCTGTCAGGGGCATGTGGGTGGCTCAGTCAGTTAAGCATTCAACTCCTGATTGCGGCTCAGGTAATGATCCCAGGGTCATGGGATTGAGCCTCACGCCAGGCTCTGTGCTGAGTGTGGAGCCTGCTTAAGATTCTTTCTCCCTTTCTCTCTGCCCCTGCCCGACCCCTCAAAGAAAAGTGTGCTCTGTGGAGCTAAGAAATGATTTCACTTCTATGATAAAGAATAATTATTTATTTATACATAATATGACTAAAAACTAATAAGCTACATTAGGAAAAAGAAAGGAAATCTGGAACAATTTTGCAGTTGAAACTCTATACGTAGAGTTCTTGTAATCAGATTACAAGGGCAGCAGAGTTTCATGAGCTCTTTCAATCCCTTTCCCAATTTTCTTCTTTAATCTTTTAGAATTTATAATATTCAAAGACTACATGTTAAAATTATGCTATGAAAATAGTTATTAGTGAAATAGTGAGATACTGAAACCAATAACTATCCTGAAGAAAAGTGATATCCAAAACACGGTTTGGGTTTTTTTTTGTGTTTTTTGTGTGTGGTTTTTTTTTTGTGTGTTTGTTTGTTTGTTTTGCAATTACTGACTTCAATTATTAGGATCAGAGAGGAAGAGAAGGAATTAGCAAGAACTGCATCCTAAAACTGAAACTAAGGAGGTGACAGTTTTAAGTCATTTCAATACTACATTTCAAAACATGGGAAATGCTCTTCAATATATACACAGCAATGATAATTATACAGTGTAACAGACAAACCGAGTCAGTCCTGAGGAAGAATAATGCTTAGATGACTTAAAACAAATGAAACCCTATTGCTTTTCGGCTGCAACCACTGTAACTGAAGGCCCCAGAATCTTTACAAGGAACACTACTCCCCACATGCAGTTATCTGCTACCCACCACATTAGACAGGAGGCGCCAGTTATCACTTCCTGTCCCATTACTATTGGGCACAACTTTATCTATCTATAACCGAGAGACAGAAAGAATACTCCTTTCCTCTTCTCTCCAGAGAGGACAGGAAGAGTATTTCACGCTGCATCCTGATTTCAACGCACCAGCCATGCCTTGAAAATAAACTTAATTATGAAGACAAACACAAACAGGACCTCTGAGTCCTACAGAGTCACGTGAACATAAAGGTAAGTAAATAGTATTTCTGGGGGTGCACTGTCCAAACATCAATCTGTACAAAGAGACCCGAAAGTGAATGAGCTGCTGACTGTTGGCCAATTTCAGTCTGTCTTCATCATTCTAGTAATCCAGTTCCCTCCCAGCTCACCAGCAGGTCTCTCTTCACCAAGGTGTCTTCACCAAGACAAAGGAGTCCCAGGCTAGGAAGGATCATCACTTGTAGACCCACCATGAATTATTAATGTCTGCCTTATCCATCTGCACAGGGAGATGTGAACAAGAAGTACTCCAGTGACAGGGAGGGGGGACCGCACCCTGGGTAGTGCCCAGCTGTCTCTCAGAAACCATGCAACAGACCAGAGCTCCCTGGGACTTAAGATGCACTGCACTCCTCTAAACAAGCTCAGACCAGGGCAGACAAGCAGAAAAACGAAACCACATCAAGATAAGAGATACATCTGTCTGTCCACCCTTGACTGGACCTCAGCTGGTTCAGAAGATTGTGGTCACTGTTCACCTGGGGACTGACAGGTAGGGCAACCAAGATAAGAACAGCATAATCCAAAGTCAGGCAGAGCCAGATCTGGAAATGGCAATTATGATAGTGAAAGGGATTAAAAGAAGTACCCAGAAACTACAAGATCAGAAAGAAAATACTGTCATAAAAGACTCTAATAGCTGAAAAATGTGAAGCGGTTGGCACCGGGAGTGAAAGATAATCTGAGTAAGAATGTCAGCATCTTAAGAAAGCAGTGTCTGGAAGATCATGAAGGATGTGTGGATGTTGGCAAATCAAGGAGACTGGCTATCTACATAATGGGGGATATGCCAGGTATGATTTGGGGCACCACCTGGGAGGATTTACGCACCCATCACTTTCCACTGATAAGGAAGTCATCCTAGCCAGACTGGCAGATTGCACAACCGATACAACCTGTATCCTTGACGGTAATTACTCTCAAGAATGACTCTTGGGGCGCCTGGGTGGCTCAGTTGGTTAAGTGGCCGACTTCAGCTCAGGTCATGACCTCACGGTCTGTGAGTTCGAGCTCCGCATCGGGCTCTGTGCTGACAGCTCAGAGCCTGGAGCCTGTTTCAGATTCTGTGTCTCCCTCTCTCTGACCCTCCCCCGTTCATGCTCTGTCTCTCTCTGTCTCAAAAATAAAAAAAGTTAAAAAAAAAAAAAAAGAATGACTCTTGGGGTGCCTGGGTGGCTCAGTCGGTTGAGCGTCCGACTTCAGCTCAGGTCACAATCTCACAGTTTGTGAGTTTGAGCCCCGCATCAGGCTCTGTGCAGACAGCTCAGATCCTGCAGCCTGCTTCGGATTCTGTGTCTCCCTCTCTCTCTATCCCTTCCCTACTCTCACTCCATCTCTCGCTCTCAAAAACAAACAAACGTTAAAAAATTTAAAAAAAAAAAAAAGAATGATTCTCGAGGAACAAAGGCTAAGAGCAAGGCCTTGCTACTTCTAGGTCACAGTATCTCAACCCGGCACTTCTGACGTCTGCACCTGATAACTCTCTGTTGTAAGGGCCTGTGTTGTGCATACTTAGCAGTCTCCCTGGCCTCTACCCACCAGCTGCCAGCCGAAATTAACCCCCAACCACCACTAGGTGTGACAACCAAAAATGTCTCCATCCATTACCAAATGTCCCCTGGGTGGAAAAAATCACCCCTGGTTGAGAACCAGTGGTTTAGAGCAATAAAACAGGATAGCCACTGTTCAGTTCCGAGGAGAGACTTCCCACATTACGACATGGTAACTACAGTCACCTGTTAATGAAAAATGGGCAGGACAGTGAACAATTCAGCCACGGTAGTGGTGGTGGACAGTGCACGACCCACAACCTATCACAGCCACGATGGGGCACCTCTGATCCAGGTGTCAGGAGAAAGCGTTATACCTACTACAACTGAGAACTTGAAATTCGTATTTTAGCTTCATATTGTTTCAAGACTTAACACATGAAGCAATAGTTACACCTCAGAGCCATTTTTCAGAGCCACCTTGGGTGATCATTCCTGTAAATATTCTAGTGGGCTTTGAAGAAGACCCTCCTCCCCATCAAGGTTGCTTTGGCAAGTACACAAGTACATTTCAAGCTACTTTCTCTACCTTTTGACCTTGACAGGACTATCACTAAATGAAAAGGTAGAAAACCTCAGCACACACTGGGGAAGTGATCAGAGCATAAGTTTGTAAACATCCCAAGAGAAAATATAATTATTCTCAGTTTCTCAATAGTTTGAGAGTAACTTAATCTCTTTTTCTGACCAAGAGCATGTGAAAATGCCCATACAATTTCATAACGATCAGCATTGTTTTGGTTCTAGACAATTCCAGGGATGACTCTTTACTTGTAAAACAGTTTTTTGCTGGCTTTTCTTTTTTGGCTGCTAAGTCCCATCTTTTGCCTATTTTATCTCATCAGTAGTATGGATGAGATACTGGCTTTTGTTATTCTGGTAGAAGAAATGGTCATAAAAGTTAAAAGTATTAAGAAAAGCCATTAGAGCACATAAAACAAAAAAATGAATACATTTAATTTAAATTTTATCAGCCCCAAAAAGAAACTCAAATGTTTATAAATTTCATTTGCATTACCAATCCTTACTTAATAATAGCCAAACCATTCCATGCCTCTAATTTTGACAAAAGAGAGCTGTTTCAGTCTGCAGTGAAATACCAAAATAATTTTTCCATTCGTAATGAATGTTTCTGGGGCCTTTATTACATTGGTCTCAATGAGGCTGATAGTAAAGCAAACAAATAATCAAACACTAGCTGTGGAGAGAGAGAGAGAGAGAGGGAGCGAGACAGCGTATATACAGCATACATGGCAAAGAATATAAAAATATTCAGAAAACAGTTAAGAAAAGCAAAAACAAAAAGAAGAAAAAAAGTTTCATGAGTAAAGCTGAGAAAAGGAAGAACTTGACTTAAGTTCCACACATGTTAAGTTTGTGCAAGGTCCAGATGATATCACAGCTGGCTAATTCAGTGACCAAAGTATTGGCAAGTTAAGATTAACACAGGCCTTCTACAGATGTGAGCCCTTCCCTGGAAGGAAAAAAAAAAAAAAATTATAGAATCTGTGGAGATGTGCCAATCATACATATAAGTAAAACATAGAATATCAACATTATCTTCCGTTTTCTCAAACTAGATCAATTTACAGAGAAAAGAATCACCCTCCCCCTCAAATTATGCATTTTCTTCCCATATTCAACTTCTCATGTTCTATGGGCCGAGTTCCACTCTAGCTCTCATTTTTATAAGAGAGACACATAACCTTTTATCATGCGCATGGGGCCAATCAGTGTCGATGGAAGGGATGTTAGAAACCCAGGGGTCTGAGAGAAGTGCCTGGAGGAGTAACCGGCTCTCAGATGTGTTCTGCTTGGCCAGCACAGTGTGGAAGGGAGAAGAAAAGGAAAGAAATTCCAATGTTTTTAGAAAAAAGCATAAGCTGCCCAATTTGGCCATAAGCCTCACCATTCCCTAGTGTCTTCCACAGAGGCCATCACACATTTTGTCACCTGCCACCTCGTTCAAATGTTTCACTTTACTGACGAGGAAACAAGAATCCAAGAACAGTTTACTGACTGCCTCAGGTGACACCGATAGTTATTGGCAAAACCATAGTAAGATTTCAGTGACCCGGCTCCTGCTTCCACATTCTCCTCTGACTCCACTAGACTCTTACGCAAATTCAATCTAGAGCCCAGAATGCCAACATGTTGAAAGAAAATGAGGAGTCAGTATCTAAAATGCTGGTTAATGGCTAAAATATGGAAAATGTTGTATTCTTGTCACAGTTCAAGTTTGTTCCATATTTCTTTATGCTCACCTAACCAAAGGTGGTCAGGACTTACGTGAATAGGTGAGTCATGAACGCCGTGCTGTTGACACAACTGTACCCACAGCTGACACTGCAGCAATGGACTAGACATCATTGTGTCATTAAGGCTGGGACACTGCTCTTCTAACAAGTTCTCTCCTTCTTTCTACTACCATAGCACTACATTCAGGGTACAGGACTGAAAACAGCCTGGATTCCCTGTTAAATTGGTTTTTCTGACCCTTTCTTGGCTACATACTAGTTATTTTATATCCTTGTGGCCTTGTACAATGAGAGATTTCAATCAGATTTCAATGAGAGAAGAGCTATATGCTACTCTCCGCAGTTCCCAAGACAATCCTCAGTCCTTCTGTAGGTCTTGAATGCTAGTTGCCTATATTAACCACAAAGGGGATGAACGCCTAGCCATACTGCCAGGTGACCTCCCAAGTCACTTTCACTTCTACATTAAGCTCTGTCATTCTCAGGGCACATGGGATATGTCCCCTTTTCCCCACTCTGGAGACTTTCAGATCACCTACTGTGAAGCAATCATATTACAGATCTGAGGGGCAATGAGACCTTCTAGTTTTTCTGTCAGAATGCTTGCTTTGAAGGACAGTCACTAAATCTCTCTAACTTCTTGCAGTGGGGGCACAGACAGACAAGCCAAAGCCAGAGATCCCTTTAGAGAGGATAAAGAGGGGTCACATCTGGGAAGCCTAAGGAAAAGGATGAGGGGAGTGTGGAGTCTGCAAACAGGTTCCCTCCTTCCATGGCTGCTCTAAGATCACAGGTCAAGGACAGGCAAGAATCCCACTCAAGATTCACAAGAAAGAAAGCAGGTTGACTCTGCCTTTCAAATGAGAACTTCAAATTCTTAATATACTATAATAGTCCCTATAATTACATTTAAAGCAAAGAACTGAGGAAAAGCTATGAAAATGAGGGATTATCATAGAAAATTGTGAAAGCATTTTGCGTTTTTATATGGCTACTTCCTGGCTGAATATAATTGAATGGATATTAATAACGATTACGTGTACAGTTATTTAGGAACAAGAGAAATAACATGTGAGGAAGGACCAAGAATGCTTATGAGCCTTTCTTTAAGCACAAACAAGGCAAAACATTTTGGGGACATAATAGCAGATAAACAAAGACAAACAAAGCAAGAAAACCAAAACAAAATAAGACAGAAGTACTTAAAATTACCTTTTATCTGATTGTATAGTAACAGAATTCTCAAGTTATTAAGCACAAACACTGAAAATAATGAAGTTCCACGTGTAAAATAATGCTACTATACTTTGTTTATTCAGAAGCACAAATTTTTATATGTGTGAAGCAAAGAACTTCTATATGTGTTTTAACTCAGGATTGGTTGTTTCCTTCCATGTGCTATAATTTTTTTAAAGTTTATTTATTTTGGGGGTGGGGGCAGAAAGAGACAGAGAGAGAGAATCCCAAGTAGGCACTGTGCTGTCAGCAGAGAGCCCAACACAGGGCTGTGAGATGATGACTTGAGCCAAAATCGAGAGTCGGATACTTAACTGTCTGAGACACCCAGGTGCCCCCATAAGCTGTTATATAAACCAAATAAACAAAAAAGTTAAAATGCTAGTAAATAAATAATAAAATAAGTCATGAAAGCCCAGGAAAAATTTCAGGATCCATTTCCTGATTTGTTGTTAAAACCATCACTTAAAAAAAAAAACGTTGAACTTTTTTCTCTTCTTTATGTTTGCTTCTGATTATAAATGTTCCTTACTATCACACTACATTTATAATTTCTCTCTAAATGTATCATCTTTGAATGAAAACTCCCCTCTATATAATTACTGAAAGCAGTATTAGTTTGAAATTAACTTTATTGCATTAAAATGCCTAAAATTAAGCCCCCGATGCTTACATAAAGGTTGAAAATAAGGCAAGAGGAAGAGCAGCATTAGCAGAAACTTATAACAGAAAACAAACTGTTTTCACCAACCTCAAAAAATCACTCATTATCATTGTGCACAGTACTTTTCTTGCTTTCAAATGGGAAGTTAAAAGTGGTTATTTCTGTATCTAACAGCTCTTGAAATACCAGTAGGCTGATGAAAACATTCATCAAGACCAATTATTTTACTCATGCAGTTTGAGCATGAAGAATATTGACAGTTTGTAACACGTTGACAGATGGAAACAATACATAATAACCCTTACAAAATCTAGAGTTACTAGAAGGTAAACTTTCTAGTCTCCTCGAAAAATCTTCACTTTGCTGCAAGTCCCAATTATAAATAGCAGCTGACATTTAATGAGTGCTTATGTGCCAAGCAGTGATTTTTACCCTTATTCTCTGTCATAGTAATCTGTCATTATTTTATTCATTGTTTTTTCCTCCCACTAATCCAGAGGCTCCATGGGGACAGGGACTCTGTCTACTTCTTTATTGTATCCCCATCGCTAGTATGCCTTACACATAGCAGGCATTGAATTGTTAAATGATTCATTGTTCTAAACACTTTAACTTTTTAAAACTATTGGTCATGGCCTAGAGTGTTAAGAAAATGCAAAAGAATAAGTGGAATGTATTACATTTAGTAGAATATTCTTCAATGAAACTTTTACATGTATATGTCGTATCTGTGTAACAGTAAAAAAGAAAAAGGCTGAAAATCACTGCTTTACGTGGATTATTTCATTTGCTCCTCACCATAACCCTGTAGACAATACCATAACTTCTACTTTAAAATAACAGAACTGAGGTTTCCAGATGGCATATATGATGTCCATGATGATAGAGCTATCTACAAGTAAGAACACCATTTCTATAAAGACTCACTCACAGGGTACCATACTAAGAAAACCTGAATTAACTAAGCAAGGTTTCAGTAATAGTAATTGTGCAATGATTAATAAAGAAAAAAAAAAAAGGCTTTTAAGGGATTCAGTCCTGACTGAATTTAATATCTGGCTTAGCCACTAACCAGTTATGTGGACTTTGGACGAACTTAATCTCTTTGCACCTAGATTTCCCCATGTGTAAAAGAGGGGTATTCATCAAGTTGTTAAGTTTTAAATGACTTGATGTATGTAAATAGTTTAGACCACTAAATAGGAACTGTTCTGATTAAAATAATTAGTATTTCCTTTTTCTTGGTCCGAAAAATCACATTCAACCCATTGCACTACAGTTGGAATGTGTAAAAAATGTGAATAAGGAATTTACTGGATTAAAGAGCAAGGCATGGGAACTGGGCAAGTTTGGAATAGAGCCACCCAAGAGGTTCTGCTGGACTTGGGTGAGAAAGATGCTAAGTCAAGCTCAGGGAGTTGGTCCAGGTAACTATGGGAATCAAGGGAAACAACACTGCTTAACTGTAAAAACAAACACAAACGACTTCATCTTCCCTCAAGGATCACAGCAACATCCATCTTCCTCTGCATATTGGCTGGGGCCAATCCAAGGTGTCAGGAAATGCACCTGGGTCAGCTCCCGCCCAGTAGGGCCTGGTACCAAGGGGCTAGGGCGCAGAGGTTCGGCGCAACTCACCCCGGAGACTCCGTTGATACTGCCCTAGAATCTCCTCCAGGGTAGAGTTCTCCGGGGACTTCGCCATGCACAGACTCGGGGCCCAGAGGTGGGAGTTACGTAGGGAAATGTCCGATGTCGCCCTTCGGGGAACCAGAGGCCTTGGCGCCGGAGTAGCACCCGCCAGCTTCCTGCCGCTGCTGTCACTGGGGAGCATGGAATCCCGGTCGGAGCTCGCTGGGGGCCCTTCCCACCCATTCGCCCTCATGGTTGATTTCGGGAGTTGTAGTCCGCAGACTGCGGGCCTGCAGTCACGAGGCTCCTAAAAGGCCCTTCCAACTGAACTACAATTCCCAGAGGTCATTGCGCCTCCTGGTTTGGCGGTTTGGCAGCCAGATCCGGTTGCCAAGAGACTGCCTGGAGGCTCCGCCCTTTTTTTGTAGCCCAGCCTGGCTCAGTCCTGCCTTTATCCCATCCTGCTGTTTGGACCACCCAATCGACAGAAAGAGCTCACTGAAGGTCTTGACTCTTCTAAATTTGCTGGCTTGCAGTTGGTCCTTGAAATTTCTCAAGGACACAAATAACAAGTTCTACACCCTTCAGCCGCGACATCTGCCAAAATGGCCAAATACATTCTCAAGAAAAAGAAGCTTTATATCTTCGAAACAGCCTAGATTGTGAAAGCGGCTGACACTACAATTCCTAGCATGCCCCGCAACCCGACCTCCACTTGGAGTTGGCGCATTGCCCTCTGGGAACTGTAGTCCTTTTTAGTTGCGGTCCCGGCCTTACACCAGGGTCCTCTTCATTGTTCAAGCTGGTTTTTTGGAGCACGCCTGCGCAGTAGGCAGCTGGAGAAGCCTTTGGGTGAGACCCTCCACACAGCCCCTTTTCATTGTCTGCGTTTGGCGCCTGCGCAGTAAGAGATCGTTGGGACGGCCGGAGGAGGGGATAGGGCCGGGCTCCTCGCCCTTTCCCCAGGCGCCTGCGCACTGGGCGGCCGCTCTCTGCCGTTACCGCTATGTGTGGGGCGTGTGTGGAATAACGTTATTGCCCAGCGGAGCTCAGGGCCGGGAACTCGACCGCAGCGGCAGCGACGACGACGACAGCGGCGACGACGACGACGGGGTGGGGGGAGGACGGCGTGCGAGAGACTCACGGGACGCGACGCGCCCCGCCTCCCCCGTCCGGTCCCTCTCTCAGCGGTGAGGGGTAAGTGATGCGCTCAGCGGCTCGGCTGAGGCGCTGCCGATGCCGCCGCCGCCGCTTCCCCACATCCTCCGGGGTTTGCAGCGGGGGCTCGGGGCGCGGCCCGCGGCGGCCGGGGTTGCTTCCCCGCGGCTCCGCACGGCGCCGCCACCCCCTCCTTTCCCCTCCCCTCCCCCACCCTGCCCCCAGCCCCACCCGCCGTCCCTCCGGGCCCGCGGCCGCCGCCTCTTCCCGAGGACGTCTTGAATCGTTTTCAGCCCTCTCTCGGCTTTGTGCAGCCCTCCCCCCTGCGCCGTAGCAGTTTGCTAGGGGTGCGGGCGGAGCATCGGAGGGAATGGCTGTGCTGCCGCCGGGGCAGGGATTTTTTCCCCCCCGATCCGAGCAGCTAACAGTGCCGGCCCTTTCTGTGAGGTTGGTCTGGCGATGTGGGGCGGTTTGGGGGAGGTCAGGCGAGGAGCCCTCCGGACGCGGCTGGAGGGCGTGGAAGACGTGGAGTCACGCACCCTGCCAGGCGACTGCACCCGCGCTGGCTCTGGCTCTGTAGTAAACCCGGGGGAGGAGAGAGTGGCTTCCTGTCGGCTTCATTGTCCTAAGATTCAAATGTGGGGTTTGGGTATGCTTCCCGTCATTTTATGCATAACACAGGGCGGGAAGACGTGGGATTTGTATCCTAAGTTATAAAAACTCTGGGGTTTTTTTTGGGGGGGGGGGATGGTGTTTAGCAGAGTTTTATTTATTTGAAGAATATAAGCCCCTGGAAGACAGGGACGGTGCCTGTCCAAGCATTGCCAAGGTGATAAATATAAAATTACCAGATGGCGAGGAAGAGTGGACTTAGAAAGGGCCTGACGACGAGGCTGTTGTGTAGCAGGGAAATGAACCAGCAGAATTGTTTTTTCGATGGGTGGGTAACGCATTCACGTTCCTAAGGGAATAGATGAGGCTTCATCTTTCCGTTTTGTTTCTTGAGCAGTCAAGACAAAAAATAGGCCTGCTACCTTTCTGTTCCTGATTTTGTTTATAAATACTTTTATTCCCTTAATGAAAATTCACTCGTTTGGGAAAAATGTAGTGAGGCAGATGATAGGTGATTGAAAATGCATCTTTTAAAATGATTTGATCTTAAGCTTTCAATGCTTACAACCGTTTGCTGGCGTTAAAACCAGGGGAAGAAAGAATGAAGCAGGATGGGGAGGAGCAGGTGGAGGAATAATGGGAGAGGAGAGACTTACATTGTGAGTACTCTATGTAAATCTTCAATGATACAACCCTAGCTGGACATGCTTCAGAAATTTAGTAATTCAGCTCTGGAAATACTACATTGCAAGGGACAAATAATTTTGTATTTTTCTGCCGTTATTTTTGAAAAACTAAAACCAGGGCTGTTTTTCATCCTTCCTAACTTCGTAGATACGGTAGAATTTTGATGTTTTAAAACTCAATCTAAGTGCACTTGACACAGAGGAGGACCCTAAAACTTGGGAAGTTCGCTGATTTGTCTGTCCAAGCCTAGCTGCTAATGAAAGGGCAGAGCCAAACCAAGATCTGTGCCTGCAGAGTGCTCTTTCAGTTTTGTCCCTTAGTCTGCCTACCCTGTGAAAATTTGTGGAAGGCTTCTCTACAGCTCCTTGAGTTGTCTTTGACAATCAAGTTCATTGATACCCTAGTTTGTATTAATCTTGTCCTTTTCTTCGTGATGTAAAAATAGTAATTCTGCTGAAGTGGAGCTTTAGTTTTATAAGTTAACTTATGATGTAAGGAAAGATGCCCTACCAGGGGGTTTTCGTAAAAACAAACTCTTGGAAGCTTTTCCCTACTACTTGTTAGTAACCACATTTTAATAGCATTTCCTAACATTCAGTATTAGTTGATAGCGTGATCAACTCTGTAAGCTGTTAAAAATAAAATTGCCAGGTAACAAGAACTTGTGAAGTTCATTTTTCTCTTCTATTAATGAATTATATTATTTGCAACTTGCCTTTTGAGAAAAAAATCTTTGTTGAACTTTTTAATCAAAATTAAATTTGTGTGTTTTCATTGAGCTGGTTTTCACACAAAGTGCTTTTTTGCTTTATAAACTTTTAAATTTTACATTGCATTTCAACAGACTTTTAAAAAAGAATTTAGTAATATGCCTTTTAAATTTTAGCTTACTTAAAAGTAATCTATTGTTAAATGCAGCACGGGGAATTATATTAAGTCAAACTTTAAATGTATTTTACTGGTGAATTTCGCTGTTGTCAATTACTTTGTATGGAAATAAATAGCCATCTGTGTTTTCTATCTTAGCATTAAAATAATGAAATTTATGCTACAAAATTATACATTATGCCCATTGATGCAGATATCAAAGTGTATTTAAAAATCCTATGCTTAGTGATCTATTTATTTCAACTATCTGTTTCCTTTTATCACTGAAGAAAAAACTAGTTTTATTGTTGCATCTGATAGCAATCAGATATCACTCATCTGGTACTCAGCACTGTATGTTTAACCTTGTTAACATGTTTTTTATTCAACAAAATTCTCCTGTAAAATAATTTTTACTATTTTAATTAATGAATGATTTTCTCAAATGAATGATTTTGTTCTCTATCATGAACATTGGGGTTTCAAGGAGTGTCCTAATAAATACTTAACAGACAGCAGTGTACTAAATTGCCAGCTAAAATATCTGTACAGTTGCAAATTATTATGGAAGTGTAAGTATAACAGAAGAGCAATTAGATGCCATCTGAAAAATCCTTGGTGGGTAGGTAATATTGAGAACATCACGTGTTGATGTGTTTCAGTAAGAATAATGAGTTTCTTATGGAGAGAAACCTCAGACCATCTTTATTTCATAAACTTCAGTTAATAACCAAGACTTCTAGTAATCAACTACCCTTGTTGAAGTGGGATTTAATTTATTGACTCAAATATTTCTTGAGGGAAGTGCTCAGCAATGAGTTAGTCGCTGTGGGCAATACAAAAGAATAAGAAGACATCTATTTGGTAGTAGAGTTGATTAAACTAGGTCGATATATAGTCTAGCTGAAATGATTATGCAACAGTATATCTATTTTGTAAAAAAATTTTTTGGCTAAAATGAATGATATGGTCAATGTATACCAATGATAAAGTCCTCTTTTATGTCAAACAAAGGTAGAAAGGAAACAAACAAAAGCGAAGCTAAAGAAAACCTTACAAAAATTACTTCAATCCATATAGGGATTGTACAGAACATGGCAGTGGAAAGAATCTCAAGCGTGCATTGCTTAGGTTTGAGAAACAGAATATGAAACATAGCAGAGAATAAGTCATTATTTGAGTATATCAGTAAGAAATAATGTAGGAGACGTTACCCTTTGGGACATGATATTTGTTGAATAAATGACAACAACCTACCATGTATTGAGACCTACTAACTGCCGGGCGGCAGGTGTGTGTATGTGTATGTAATTAATGCAAGAGTCTTGTGTATAAGGTATAATTTTACGCATTTAAATCTGAGAATATTTGAAGCCCAGAGTTAGTGATAATTTTGCCTCTGTGTCACACATTACTAAGTGGTAGAGCCTATAACTGAACGTTTGTCTTTTTAACAAAAGCCTAGATTTCCACTCATACTTTTTGGTAAATTAAAAAAGCAAAATTTACTCTTTTCTGATTCACAAATTTTTAGAATTAGAGGAGACTTTAGAGTCATCTGGTACAGTGTACCTCCTACTACAAATATGTCTGAGACTTTTATTGAGTCAGCTTCTCCAAGAACAACACTTCCACGAACAATGAGGCATAAGATGTCTCATTTAGCTTTTGGAAAGAGTAATAGGAAGGTCTTAATTAGAGCCGGTATCTGCTTTCCTGTGTAACTTCTCCCCATTGGTTGTAGTTTTGTCTTAAGTGTAGGCCACAGTAAGGTTTTTCTCTACCAGGTCTTCTCTTTTCTTGTTAAATACTACAACCCTAACAACTTCATGTGATGCTGTTCCCTCTACCTTTCTCATCTCTGTCAACTACATTCAGTTTTGTTGATGCTGTTCTTTTTGTTCTGATCTCGTTTTTATATTTAGTTCTCCAGTTATGGTCTAAAAACAGTGTAGTGAAATTATCCCTTTCTTTAATTCAAGCTATACGCTTGTGTTTACAGTCTAAAATTGTGTTAACTGTTTAATAACCTTTGCTACTTCTAAGCAAAAAAAGAGAAGGAAATGTTATGTGGCTTTTCAAGTTATATTTATACAATTCAAAAGATTATTTGAGACTCTGTATTTCTACTTTTTTAATGTTAAAATGACCTTTCTTTATGAAATGATAATATGTAGTAAGTTTCTTTTAATATTTGCCTTGGGTTTTTTGTATTGGTTTGGTTCTTAAATGAACAATGAAAAGTTGGCAACCTTATATTGTTTTTCATTTTGTTTTTTGAAAAATCTGTTTGGAAACCACTGATGCAGTCATCATAAGCGAGTGTCTTTTCTATGTTAAGATTTCTCCCATTCTGTAGATGATTTTTTGAAGCACTGTTTAACCCTTTCAAGTATCATCTCCTTGAATGTAGCCATAGCTAAAACTTGTCGAGATCTTATTGAATCATGATTCTGTCATCCAAGGGATTAGCTTCCCTTCCTGCCTTTTAGACATTTATAAATTTAACATACCAGCCCTCTTATGTCTTCATCCTGGCCGTGTACTGGATATAGCCAAGGACAAAGCTGTGCGGATTTATAAATAGAATAAATGTAGCATAAATAAAATATGCTTAAGAAAAGAGACAACACAAAGATAATGAAAGCCATTTGCATGGTTTTTTGTTTGTTTTTAGTTAAGGGGAAAACCATTATATTTTCCAGTACTGGGTAAAGCTTACAGTCTGTGGGGTGATACAGATAATTGTATAATGGCAAGTAAGCATAGGTGTTATGAAGAAAATTCAGAGTAAAGGGATAGACTGTGATGGAGGACTGCTATTTTTCATTTATTTTTAAGTAGCCACTCAAATAGAACATTCAAATGGTTGCAAAAAAATCAAACTTCTAAGAACAAATAATGTGAAAAATCCTCATATCCCTCAACTTGCCTGCTGAGTTACCACTTACTCTAATCCAGTAGATAACTTTTTATTATTTCTTGTGTATAATTCCGGTGAATTTCTTTTTCAGTTTAAGCAAATATAATGTATATTCTTAATCTGCTTCTCCTCTTTTACACCAAAGACAACCTCTTCAGACAATATTCTGTACCTTGAGAGCTTCCCGTTTTAGGAGTGGTTAAGGAATACTGCTCTCTGAGGAGGTGACGTTTGGCAGAGACTTGTGGTAGGTCAGGAAGTAAGCCATGGAGGTGTGTGGTTGGACTGTGCAGTGGTCCTGAGACAGCAGGGATGGGTGAATTTGGTGAATATAGATACCACTGGCTGAAAGTGAGTGAGCAAGAGGAAGGAAGAATAGGAGGAAATGAGACTGGATAAAGATTGCGTGGTTTGATTTATTTCAGGTGCTTTGGGAGTTCATTGCAGGGTTTTGAGCAGGGGAATAACAAAATAATTGTGTTACTTTTTCAAATGTGGTTCTGACTGTTTTGTGGAGAAGACTGGAGGGGAAAAGAATGGGAACAGGGGGATGAGCTAAGAGACATTTGGAGTAATCCATACTAAGATGTTAATGGTTTTGACTAGAGTGATAATGGTGGAGATAGTGAAAGTTGCAAGGTTGTGAGTTTTTTTCATGTTGTTTAAAATGTCTGTTAAACATCCAAGTGGAGCTATCAGGTAGACAGTGGAATATATGAGTCTGGAATTCAGAGAAGTTCAGACTGAAGATACTCACATCTTAAGCATCACCAGTAGACTATATTTAAAGCCATAGGCTTGTAAGACATCACTTAGTTTGAGAAGAGGTCCAAGAATTGAGATCTGCTACTCTTCAATAGTGAAAGCTTAGCAAGAGAGACTGAGTTCCCCAGAAGGATTGAGAAGAAGTTGCCAGTGAGATAAGAGTGTGCTGTCCCAGGAGCCAAGTAAAAGAAGTATTTGTAGAGATAGGGATGTTCACTCTATACTGCCTTTGATCACCTGAACACTCCTTGTAAACTGTCTGTGAGAAGATTTTGTTAGACCTCTCCTTACTCTTACTAGTTTTTGATGGGGATGTTCACAAGTATTCCCCAGAAACTACTAAATCTAAAGCCCTGAACAAAGTTTTATGTGTAAGTAGGCCCCTGCTGTGTCTTAGATGGACAGATGTGGTTGCTGCTGCACCTGAGGTTTGAACAGGAGAGACAGCACTGTTCAGTGAGAAGAATTTGCAGTCAGGATTGATTCAGAGTCACTACCTGTGTGATCTTGAACATGTCACTTAATTTCAGAAGTTTGGTTTCTTCCTCTGTAAAAATAACACTAGTGGTAGTCCATCTACCTCGGAGGTTTATTTTGAGAAACAAATGAGGTAGATGTAAATAAAGCAAATGAAAGGGATGGTTGCAGGTAGGAATCTCCTCCCATTGCCCCAAATGTGGCACCACTTGGTGGTGTTTCACGTGAAGAGATATTTTGTTAGGGGTGAGGATTAGAAACATTTTTTTTCAATCAGACACTGTAGGAATAGTTTTGTACTTCTTCATTTCATCCCCGTTAGGCAGTTTTGCATATTATTTTAATGTTCTTAGAAGTGGAGAGAGACATGATGTGGGAAAGAGGCTTTGAGAGAATGACTTTTCCCCCAAGTCCTATGCTCATCCTTCAGTTCTAGGCACAGTGTCTACATGAGAATGAAGTCGATGAAAGTAAGCAGGCCAGCTTTCTTGTTTCCAGGCCCACAAGGAACATTTTCTCTTCTCACTGGCTTCTTTTCTGGAAGGTGTTTTGCCAGCTAAGGGTTTGTCACATCTCCCATGGAAGAGTAAAGTACAAGTTCAAATCGTACAAGTTGTTGGGGGTCTTTGAGGCAGCCAGCTAGAAGCTGAATTGAGGAGACAGTGGACAGGGAAAATGAGCATACTTGATATAAAGTATAAAATACTTATTTTGGTGAAAAAGGAGTATTGCAGTTGGAGGACTTTCAGCAATAGTCTTAAGCGATAAAGGCTTCGAGGCAATTGGACTGTAACTTCAAAATATCTATCTCGAGGACCCTATGTATTATTATTTGCTCTGGTTACTCAATAAACACTTCTCATTGGATAAACAATGCATTGCAAATTGAAGGTCACCTTATTTTTTCATGCTTTTATTTTTCATATTAAAAAACTAATCCTTGTCTATTGCAGATATTTAGAAAATATCATTATGTCAGGAAGAATATTTTCTTGTAACCCCACTAGCCAGTGATGCCACTGTTACATATTCTTGTTGATTCTGGTTTAATCTGGTGATATTTTATCATAAGATTAAACTTTCCGACCAGTTTTTCATGGTGGTATAGGAGTCCATGTTACCAAATTTGTAATTTACTTAAATTCATTTTTTCTAAAGTAATGTTCATCATTGTATATAGTTGTAACAACCAACTCCTTTATAAGTCATATACATGGTAAATATTTTTCCCAGATTGTCGTTTTCCTTTTTAAATTTGTTATTTTTACCCAACAAGGATTTTTAACTTGGGTATTTCTCTTTTCCTTTTTCCTTTATGAAGTAATACCATTGCACACAGTTTTATTATATACATACCTATATTCTTACAGAATTCATAATGTGAATATGTGCAAATGTGTTATTTTCTCTAAAATGTATTTAGGTGTGTGTGTCTGTGTGTGTGTGTGTGAGGGGAGAGAGAGAGAGAGAGAGAACACAAGAGTATGCGCACCTTTTGTCCCAGTACCATTTATTCTGTAACTCTTAATTATCTCCAAATGTCCTTTTAGTATGCATAGGTTTATTTCTGGATCTTTTATTCCTTCTGCCTGTCTACCTATTCTTGCACTGCTATATTACTACCATGTTTTATAACATAGGTTTATAATATCTGTTTATCAGCGGACAGACTGTTCTGTCTACACTATACTGGTTTTAACAGAATTTACTTTGTTGTCCTTGTATGCTTATTTTTAAGTGCACTCTTAATCCCCTTCACCTGCTTCACCCATTCCCCCCCACCACCTGTTTGTTCTCTGTAATTAAGAGTCTGCTATTTGATTTGTCTCTTTTTTTCCTTGTTTTGTTGCTTAAATTCCACAAATGAGTGAAATCTTACGGTATTTGTCTTCCTCTGACTGATTTCACTTAGCATTGTGCCCTCTATCTAGATCCATGCATATTGTTGCAAATGGCAAGATTTCATTCTTTTTTATGGCTGAGTAGTAGTCCATTGTATATTTGGGGATCTTAGTTTTGATAGTGTTTTCAGATCTGTTCAAGTTCCTACCTATTATTTTAGTCAATATGTCATTTTCATTTTCCTAGAAGTTTATTTATTTGAGATTTTCAAATTTAGACGCACAGAGTTGTAGTTATTTTATAAATTTAAAAAATCATGTCCGTTGCCATAACCTAAGCATTTTTAAGTTTATTTATTTGTTTTGGGGGAGAGAGAGAGAGAATGTGTGTGTGTGCATGCGTCTTAGCCAGGGAGAGACTGGGAGAGAGAGAGAATCTCAAGCATGCTCCTTTACTGTCAGCACAGAGCCAGACGTGGAGCTCCCAAATTGTGAGGTCATGACCTGAGCCAAAATCAAGAGTAGGATGCTTAACTGACTGAGCTACCTAGGAGCCCCTGTGGTTACATCTTTTTATTACAAAGCCAAATGTTTATGATGAATGAAGAAGAATATCTGTTAGGGATTTTAATACTTTTGAAAGAATGAGCTTCTGATTTATCATTTTTATTTTTGTGTTTTTAATTCATTAATTTGTTTTTAAATCTTTAATCTCTATTAGTTTGTTGGATGAGTTTATTTTTATTTTTTCTAGCGTAGTAGAAAACATTTATAAGGCTTTGAATTTTGCTCATTTCACTTTGGGTACATTCCTTAGATTTTTATATATATAGTGTTCTGAGAGATTACTTTTTAAACTATTCTTTCATTTCACTTCTTTTTTATTTATTTTTGAGAGAGAGAGAGAGAGAGAGAGAGAGAGAGAGAGATTGATTCTCAAGCAGGCTCCACGCTCAGCATGGAGCTTGACACAGGGCTCAGTCTCACAAACCGTGAGATCATGACCTGAGCCAAAATCCAGAGTTGGACACTTGACCGACTGAGCCACCCAGGTGCTACAAAATTTTGTGCTTTCTAATAATTCATTTTAAAACACATTTTTAACAACTCTCTTGTAAAAACAAATTCTCAGATGCAAAAACTTACATTTAAAACAAATAAACTCTCGCAGCATACAGTAATACATTAACACCTTTTTTGAAAAGTTCATTAATTTTAGGACATAGCATTCTGAAAGGCTAAGATATCCTTAGATTCTAGTGGGCATTTGTATTTTATATTCCAACTTTGCTGTGTGTACAAGCAACTCTGCTTGTAAGAGCTGGATTAGACGTTTTCTTAACAGGAAATAGCATTTTTAAAAGTAGTAAACCTACTTTCCAAAATGAGTTGCTGTCTAAGGGTATCATGTTCAAAATCCAAAAGTTGCATTGGCCTTGGAAATTTGAATTTACTAATATGGGTACTGAATTCTGTTACAAAATTACTTTTTGGTTCGCTGATTTGAGTTTTTCGCTGATGTGTACATATACCTTATGACTCTAAAAAGTAAGATTACTGGGGCACCTGGGTAATTCAGTCAGTTGGGCATCCAACTTCCCTTCAGGTCATCATCTCATGGGTTTTGAATTCCAGCCCCACATTGGGCTCTGTGCTGACAGTTTAGAGCCTGGAGCCTGCTTTGGATTCTGTATCTCCCTTTCTCTCTGTCCTTCCCCCTCTTGTGCTCTGTCTCTCTTTCTCTCACAAATAAATAAACATTAAAAAAAATTTTTTTTAAGTAAGATTACTATTTGACAGAATTCAAATATAATGATCAAAATCATTTCTTAAAAATGTGTAAGTATTTGGCTACACCTGTGTTGATCCAGCATAGATGAGGAAGCAAAAGTAAACTTTTATCAAACATATGTCAATGTCAAAAATAAGGACTGAGCCTGGGTGGCTCAGTCGGTTGAGTGTCTGACTTCGACTTAGGTCATGATCTCACAGTCTGTGGGTTCAAGCCCCACATCAGGCTCTGTGCTGACAGCTCAGAGCCTGGGAGCCTGCTTCAGATTCTGTGTCTCCCTCTCTGTCTGCCCCTCCCCTGCTCACTTTCTGTCTCTCTGTGTCAAAAGTAAATTTAAAAAAATTTTTTAAATTAAAAAAAAAAAGGACAGAATAAGGGTTAATGCCCAGAGAAGGGAAGAATAACTAAAATGTTTATTAATCAGAGTCTCTAGGCACTTAATAGGAACAAAAATTATTTACTTCTTTTTATATTTTGAATATTTTTATTTGATTATGTGAAAATGTCTAAGTCCCCTAAGAAATGAATATGAAATTAATATATATCAATGAAATGCAAGATTATCATACCTTTTTATAAGATTCTCAAAGATCTAATGGAAACAGTAAACTGGTTCAAATAAAAAACTTAACATTAGAGGGGCGCCTGGGTGACTCTGTTGAGTCCAACCCTGGTTTCAGCTCAGGTTGTGATCCCAAGGTTCTGTGATCGAGCCCTTCATCAGGCTCCAAGCTAAGTGTGGAGCCTGCTTGAGGTTATCTCTCTCTCTCTCTCTCTCTCTCTGCCCCTCTCCCCTGCTCATGTGCATTCTCTCTCCCTCTAAAAAAGTAAGGGACTCTTGGGTGGCTCATTCGGTTAAGCATTTGACTCTTGGTTTTGGCTCAGGTCAAGATCTCACCCTTTGTGAGATCCAGCCCCATGTCTGTCTCTGCCCTGAACAGTGAGGAGCCTGCTTGGAATTCTGTCTCTCCCTCTCTCTCTGCCCCTCCCACCATCAAAATAAATAAATAAACTTAAGGAAATAAATTTAAATTAACAATAGAAATCTCAATAGGATTTTTATTAATTAATTTAATGTTTATTTTTCCTTTTGCTAATTTACCCCATAGATTGGTTTTTAATAGTGTGACATGATTTTATTCTCCATTGCAGTTATAGGGAACCATTTTTCTGTTAAAATTGGCAAAACTGCAGAGAAAAAGTGGGGGTCACAGGAAGATAGGAACCAAATTATTTTCTTTTGAGACAGTCATTTGTATAAACCTGTTTGTTTTGTAAACTAAAAAATATATATATCATTTTATTTAATAAATACTGTCATCAGCTATCTGCTCCAGAAAAACCAGATGGCTTAGTTATTTTCTGTCACAGATGACTTTTGAGGTTGTTTCCTGATCTTAGGGTAAATTCACACACACGTACACACTTTGTCAACATGGTGTGAATAAAAGAGTACTTTGTACAAGAAGTTAGATCCCCATTGTAGTTTTGGCATTATAGCTATATGACATTGAACAAGTCTTTAATCTTATAATCTCATTTGTTCATTTGTAAAAAATAAAAGACTTAAACTCTCTTATTTGTAAGGTTACTCCCAACCTTTAAAGCAATATGGTGTATGTGAAAATTTCAAAGTATTCTTCAGTGTTTTGTTTATGGCCCATTTAGTCACAAAAAGAGAGTCAAAGGATTGGAAGGATGTCTGTGGTGTTCAGTGGCACACAGAGATGCAGAAAAGGGAAAAAAAGGCTGAATAGAGGAGGAAAGAAAGGTAGGATTGAAGAGAGACAAGGTGAACTTTTTTTTTTTTTTACATGTATCCTGATATTCATTTGGACTCAGAGTATTATTTCCTAAGAATCATTGTCCTTAAAAATACCAATATCTTGGGGCACCTGGGTGGCTCAGTCTGTTGAGTGTCTGACTCTTGATTTCTGCTCAGGTCATGATCCTAGGGTTGTGGTATTGAACCTTGTGTCAGTCTCTGTACTGAGCATGGAGCCTACTTGGGATTCTCTCTCTCTTTCTCTCTCTCCCTCCCCCTTCCCTCCCCCTCCCCTCTGTGAGCTGTCTCTCTCAAAAACAAACAAACAAAAAATACCAATATCTTTTAATCTATTATAGCTGCTTTTTATCCTCAAACTTGGAGAGCAGCTCTTCTCCAAATGAAATAAATGTCAGTAGGACATTACTCTAACTGTGCGTGGGGATTCCCTCCCTTAAAAGAATTGCTTTCTCAGAAATATTCACACCACAAAATATTTCCAGTGAACTATTACATACTTAATGACGTATATCCTGGTAAACGATAACGTAATTGCGTTAAGCATTTATAGTCTATTTAATTATAATATGAAAGAATAGACTTAGAGTAACAGTTGAAATGATGGTTGAAAAGTTTTGGCCAAGAGATAGGCTTGTTTACATGAATGCTGTATACCTTCATAAATGAAAATGTGAAGCTCCTTATGCTGTTGTAATCAGATCAGAATTTTTCTTTCCAACATAGGTTATTTTTTGTCTGCCTAATCTGTGAGTTTATATTCTGTAGGTATAAAGTATATAACTAAAGCTATTCTGTTAATGTAAATAATCATGTGATTCCTGCTTGTGTAGAGCTGAGTAAGCTGGGGTAGCCACTAGCAATATGTGAATATTTAAATTTAAATTAATTAATATTAAATAAGTTTTCACAGATGCATTTGCTGTTCATATTTCAAGTGCTCAATAGTTACCATGTGGCTAGTGGTTAAAAAATTGGATGGCGCAGATCTAAAACCTTTCCATAAGCACAATTTTACTGCATAGTACTGTTTGAGAGATACTTATCAGCATTATAGTTTTACATGAAGGTGAAAAGAAATACTGCAAAATATAGGCTATTAACATTTTGTTACACAATAAATAAGCACATTTATGATATATATGAAAATACCCTTGCTTTTAACACACTCTAAGATTCTTTATTCTGTAGTTTGAAGATTGATTATGGTTTTCATGTGTTGTCCTGACCCTGTGGTTGAATTACGGTAGTAGTTATGAGCAGGAACTATTTTTAAAGGGCACATTAGGCAGTGATATTGTGAAATTCATTACAGACAGATGGCAGAAACAAGAGAAATTGGTGTCAACTAAGAAATTGTTGAATTAGGAAAGGTGAATCAAAAATATTTGGCTTTCAGGATCTTACAGACCCTCAGTTCATACTGCCTTCTCCCCACTGTCACCCCCTCCTGTAGAGTCTGTTAAACTGCTTTGTGCACCTTTTCCTGCTCCTAGTGATACATGACCTGACCAAGATTTTCAGATCATTGTTGTTCAGTGAGCCTGGAGATAGTTTACCATTCTTTCAGATTCTAGGTTTCTGATCCATGCTGAACCGTGTTTACTAAATTTGCATCATTCCTCCAGATGAGTCAGCTGACATTTGATTCTTGTCTACAGATGTCTGAGGGAGGCAGTCTTGGAGCCTACTGGTGGCCAAGCAGGAGGGTAAGAGGTAGATTAATTTGCATGAACATTCAGTGTTTGTGGCTCAGAAAGATAGTGTCAGAGAATATGTTACCAGATAAAATATGTATTTCTTTTCAGTCATATTCAAATTCTTACACAAAATCTGAGTTTGTGGGAATTGGTATCACTAGCATCATTGTAAGATATACCAGAGGACTGTGGTTGTGAGGAAAAGCCCAGACCTTGGTATGTGAAAGCCCATGTTTGGATCCAGGTGGCTCCTGTTGACTAGATTTGTGACCTTGGGTGAGTCCTTGAACTTCAGCTTTCTTGAAGGGAAAAAGGATTTTCACACGTATGTTCTGGGAGTTAAATGAACCCTGAGAGTGTGAGCTCTTAGCATGGTTACTGGCACAAAGAAGGTACCTGGTAAATATTTGAATCTGAGTCTTTTTTTGTTTTTAATTTGTTTATTTTGAGAGAGAGCACAAGCAGGGGAGGGGCAGAGAGAGAGGGAGAGAGAGAGAATCCCAAGCACTGACAGTGTGGAGCTCGATGCAGGGCTGGAACTCAAGAACCTGAGCCGAAATCAAGAGTTGGATGCTTAACTGTCTGAGCCACCCAGGCACCCCTGAATTGGTCTTAACTGATTTGTTGGTGTAAAACAGCAAAGTTGTGCAGTTCTGCAAAAGAAAGTAAGTCAGACTTTGCATTTTTCATAAACTGGCAGAGAAAACTTGGCAAGAACTTTTAATGCCTAGATAATTTATGGAAATGTATGCTTGTTTTCTCAAGCATTTTCTTTAAGCACTTTATAAAATGATTGTTATGAAGAAATGTCTTATTAAATCACTAGCTTTTTTTTTATCCAAACTAAGTCTTCTTTTGAAAATATGTAATAAACTCCGATATACAATATATGACTATTAATATTGGAATGTCATCTTCCTTTTTTTTCTTTGTGAAAAGAATTTTCACACTTTAATTAATTTTAGGTGAAAGTTGCAAATTACAGTTTTTCTGAATACTTGTCTCAATATTTGCTTTGTTTTTTAAAAAAATTAATGTATATGGCAGATGATAAAGGTAAAATTTGAAGCACTCATTTCAAAGTAAGCAGGAGTACATGAAAACAGACATTTTCCCAGTACCAAGTTTGTTCACATGAGTATAGAGCAAGTATCTTGGTAATTACCCAAAAAAAGCACAGCTGTGGATTTATTGTTTTGGATTAACTGTACGTTTCAAATGGGGGTGGAGCTTTAAAAGAAAAAATTTTTCCCAAGAGTATATTTTTCATCATCTGTTCCAGGTCAAGTTAATTATACAGCAGAGCTGAATTTTTTAACATGTCACTTTCTCAGAGATGTTGGCCTAGACCATCCAGCCTAAACACCCAACACCCTAAAACTGTTAACATCATGCTGTTTGTTTGTCTTTTCATGTTCCTGTCTTCTCATGGTCACTAAAGTGGTCTTACTCACTTACTTAGCTCTCGTTTGTCTTATTTTTATTTTTGCTTTGATGAGAGAAGGAACTTTTTCTATGTTGATCATCACCCCGTTACCTTTAGTGCTTAGTACTTAAATACTTGTGAATGAAAAAAAAAAACAGATTAATTCATTTTAGAGTGCTCTATAAAATGGTGTCCTCATGTATAATTGGTACATAATGTTTATGTCCATTTTCTAGAACTTACATAATTTTTGTAATTAAAATAAATTATGTGAGTGTATGTATATGAATGAAGTTCTTAGAATGGTATATGGTACATGGTCTATAAATGATACCTATTATAAGTAAAAGATTATAGATAATTAGGTCTATTTGATTTTATAACATATGATCAGTCATACCTATACCTTATTTGATCCTGAGTCTTCAGCTGATATGCATCCCAGAAGGCAGAGACTTTAATGTTAAGGATATTTTCCACTAGGGATTTAGGGGGAAAATGTAAAATATGAATTTTGGGTTCATACATTTGCTTAAAATTTATTCAGTTATCTTTTGGGTACCTGGTATGATGGCATAAGATATGGTATTAATAGAAGCTTGATTTATAATTGCTAAAACTTCGAAGCAACCCAGATGTCCTTGAGCAAGTGGATGTATATACATAAACTGTGGTCCATCGAGACAGTGGAATAGTGTTCAGCAGAAATGAGGTATGAAGTCATGAAAAGACATAGAGGAGCCCAGAATGCATATTAGTAAGCGAAAGAAGCCAATCTGAAAAGGCTACATGCTATGTATGATTCCAATTATATGACATTCAGGAAAAGGCGAAACTATGGCAACAATAAGAAGTTCAGGGGTTGCAGGGAAGAGATGACTAGGCAGAGCATAGGATTTTTAGGGCAATGAAAATACTCCATGATACCATAGTGATATATCCATCTCTATGTCATCAAACATTTGTCTAGTTCCATAAAATGAACAACACCAAGAGTGAACTGTAATGTAAACTATGGACTTTGGATGATAATGATGTGTCAGTGTAAGTTCATCAGTTGTAAAAAATAATCACTGTGGTGAAAGATATCGATGATGGGGGAGGCTTTGCATGTGTAAGGGCTGGGGTTACTGGGACATCTCTGTACCTTCTCCCTGAATTTTGCTGTGAACCTTTAACTGCTTTAAACAAATAAAATCTTAATTAAAAAAATTTTTTTTTTCTAAAAGCCTGTATGGCAGTTAATGCAGCGGCTTAGTTCACTTTACTGCTTATTTTTTTTTTTTTTTTTTGTAATTCCATTTAGTTAACACACAGTGTAATGTTAGTTTCAGGTGTGGAATTTAGTGATACATACAATGCTCAGTGCTCATCACAAGTGTCCTCCCTCATACCCATCACCCATCTAACCCATTCCCTACTCACCTCCCTCCAGCATCCCTCAGTTCTCTATTGTTAAGAGTCTTTTTCCTAGTTTGCCTCTCTCTTTTTTTCCCCCTCTATGTTCATCTGTTTTGTATCTTAAATTCCACTTACGAGTGAAATCATATGGTATTTATCTTTTTCTGACTTCTTTCACTTCACATACTACTCACCAGCTCTGTGCACATCATTGCAAATGTCAAGATTTCATTCTTTTCTATGGCTAAGTAATATTCCATTGTGTGTATACATACAGATCTTTATCCAGGTATCAGTCGATGGACATTTGGGCTCTTTTCCACAATTTGACTATTGTTGCCAGTGCTGCTATAAACATCAAGGTGCATTTATATATCCCTTCAAATCAATACCTTTGTATCCTTTGGGTAAATACCTTAGTTTTACTGCTGGTTTAAATGACAATTTCAGGAAGTGAAATTTATTGCTTTCTTTCCCTTTAAGTTTTCACTTATTTTGTTATGAAAATCCTATTTTCTTTCTCCCTGTTATGTATTCATTCAGGAAACAGAGCTTGAACAAAACTGGGCCAGGCCCATGAAGATCTTTGTCACCCTTTGATGCCTCCTGATACCAGAAGAAAAGTTGTCACTTGGATTCATCAGTAGATAATATTTTATTGAAATAAGAATTGGATGCATTGGAGGAAAGCATTTTTAGCTGTGTAGATTAATAGGTTTTGTTTTTTTTTTTCCATTTATTTATTTTTGAGAGACAGAGCACAAGTGGAGGAGGGGCAGAGAGACAAGGAGACACAGAATCCGAAACAGGCTCCAGGCTCTGAGCTGTCACAGCACAGAGCCTGACATGGGGCTCGAACTCACAAGCTGTGAGATCATGACCTGAGCTGAAGTTGGATGTTCAGCCGACTGAGCCACCCAGGCTCCCCAATAGTCTTAATGCTACCCCAGTTATTTCTTACTCTGTAGTAGCAGGACTTGTGGGGTAGGAGGAAGTTCACACTCTAAAGCCATCTGGTGATGAATCAGCGAGCCAATTGCCAGAAGCATAAGGATAGACTGCCCTTAACATGTGTTTTAGCTCCAATAATTACATACACTGATGATCATTTATAGAATAGCTTTTCAGTCATCTGAGTTAAACTGCTCTTTGCCATGGGTTATGTTCTGTGTTATTTCATAGTTCTGTTGTAGTGTTATTACATATCCAGTACAGTGTTGTCTGTCTCACAGAATTCCAGTAATTAGTAGCACTCAGATTCCTGCCATTAGTCCTCAGTTTTAAGTGACTGGAAGCAACATGTTTCAATATAAATAAACAAAAGCAGTAAAATATCTGGAAGGTTGAAACTTAGAAGTGTAGTTGAAGCTGTGTGTTCTGAACATCTGTAGTTTTTTTTTTTTAATTTAAACCTTAAATTTCTGAAATGAGCTAGAATCTAACAGGAGAGTCCATTTTTAAAGCCAGTAATAGCTATCAGGATCATGGAAACCAGACTGTGATTCTGACCTCCAAAGATCAGGGCTTTAAGCTTTTGTCCGGTTGCTGCTGGAAAGAAACCTGTGTGACAAGGAGATGAAGAGTATGCAGGAGGCACCTGAAGGCAGGGGCAGAAACTACGGTTTCATGACTTTGATTGTACTAATGGTTAAATGATTAATTTCTCACCTTCTGTCCCTGGACATTTCCATGTTACCACCTCAGGAAGATTTGCCACAGCTTCAGAACTACTCATTCATTCATTAAAAATAGCTTGTCAGGGGCACCTGGGTGGCTCAGTTGGTTGAGCATCTGACTTCAGCTCAGATCATGATCTCGTGGTCCGTGGTTTCGAGCCCCACGTTGGGCTCTGTGCTGACAGCTCGGAGCCTGGAGCCTGCTTCAGATTCTGTGTCCCTCTCTCTCTCCGCCCCACCCCTGCTTGTGCTCTCTCTCTCTCTCTCTCTCTCTTTCAGAAATGAATAAACACTAAAAAAAAATTTTTTTTAAATAGCTTGTCAGACACTCACTAGAGGTGAAACAGTGGGCCGGGCTCTGGGGATACAGAGGTAAAGAAACATGACTGTAGTTCAGCTCTGCACTGACTTGGAAGAATACCACGCCCGGTGTCACCATCCCCGTCCAGGGTAATGACAACCTCCTGTTTGCTCAAGCATTACTTTAGACTTACCTCTCTCATGGTATCTACTAACCAGCATTCTCCGGGGACTGAGTTCCTTGTGGAATGCTACCGTTTTTGTTTTGTCTTTGTGCACCCTAAATGCCCAAAGTGCCCAGATTTCGCATATTTCTCAATAAATATTTACTGAAGGAACTGGTGATGGAAAAAGATAGATTTTTCTTGTTTTCAAGAGATAATCTACTGGAGACATTATCATATCCTAGTACAGTATCATTAATGCTATAAATTATAGTTTAAATAACAGCATAAGAGATGTTTGAAAAGTATTGTAGGGCTACAGAGGAGAGAATGGCTTACTCTGCCATGGGAATAGACTTACAGAAAGGCATCTACTTTGTACATTGTCACACACTGAGATTTCTTGAATGCTACAATTAAGCACAGAAGATAGAGACTAATGTAACTTTGTATCATGTCTAGTTTGCATTTCTAAGGCTCTAGGCTTTGATAATTGTTACAGTGTTAGAAAAGTCCATGAGGATTGCTGGTAAGGGTGATGAAAGAGATTTGAGTTGTGTTTTCATTTTGTTATACATTTTAAATGAAGCAGATTGTATCTATTTTTCATTAATAGGCTTTCTTAAAAAAAATTTTTTTGGGGCGCCTGGGTGGCGCAGTCGGTTAAGCGGCCGACTTCAGCCAGGTCACGATCTCGCGGTCTGCGAGTTCGAGCCCCGCGTCGGGCTCTGGGCTGATGGCTCAGAGCCTGGAGCCTGTTTCCGATTCTGTGTCTCCCTCTCTCTCTGCCCCTCCCCCGTTCATGCTCTATCTCTCTCTGTCCCAAAAATAAATAAACGTTGAAAAAAAAAAAAAAAAAAAAGCAAAAAAAAAAAAAATTTTTTTTTAATGTTTGTTTATTTTTGAGACAGAGAGACAGAGCATGAACGGGGGAGGGGCAGAGAGAGAGGGAGACACAGAACGGGAAGCAGGCTCCAGGCTCTGAGCCATCAGCCTGGAGCCCGACGCAGGGCTCAAACTCATGGAACGTGAGATCGTGACCTGAGCTGAAGTCGGACGCTTAACTGACTGAGCCACCCAGGCGCCCCTCATTAATAGGCTTTCAGGTTTATAATTCTTAAGTGAAATGTCCTGGAATTTTTACTGCTTGTAATTAAATCTCTTACCTGTTTCTCATATCCAGAATATACATACATATTTAGTGTTTTGTTGATTTTTCATAATTCTGTGTAAAACTCCTCGCACCCTGAATTTGTTTAGCTTTTTAATCTAAACCTAAGCCATACCTATCTGTGTTAATTATATGTTTCATGGTTAATGGGTCAGCATACACCATATGGTCTAATCCCTGAAACGTTACTAGTAGCTTTAGGGGCCAGTCTTGTAGGCTTTTATATTTCTCATTAAGTTAAATTCTTGTATTATGCTAGATAGCAAATAGTAGTGCTAAAAGAAATAGTAGGCAAAAAGAAATAGAAAACTAAACAAATAAGCCTTCACTAGGTCTCCAATTTAAAAACAGAGTAATCAAAGCAGAGAGAGGGCTTGAGTGGATTTTTTTCCAATTACATTTTTTTTAATTGTGGTAAAACATACATAATGTAAAATACATCATTTTTTAGGTGCACCATTCAGTGACATTAATTGCACAATGTGTATTATGTATAAAATGTGTATTATGTATGTGCATTCACAATGTGTAACTGATAGCACTATCTATTTCTAGAACATTTTCATCACCATACTAAACAAAAACTCTCTGCCTGTTAAACGGTAACTCACTTTCTTCCCAGCCTCTTGTAGCCTCCATTCTCCTTTCTGTCCGAGTGAATTTGTCCGTTTTAGGTACCTCATAAAAGTGGATCATACAATATTTGCCCTTTTGGGTCTGGCTTATTTCACGTAGCATAATGTGTTCAGAGTTCTTTCATGTTGTAACATGTGTTAGAATTTCATTTCTTTTTATGATGCAATAATCATTGAATGCACAGATCATATTTCGTTTACTCATTGCTGATGGACACTTAGGTTGTTTACACTTGTTACCTACTGTGAATAATGCTACAGTGAACACTGGTGTGCAAGTATCTGTTACTCCATACTTTTTAGTTCTTGTGAGAACTAAACACCCAGGAGTGGAACTGCTGGATGTTCAGCTTTTTGAAAAACCACAGCAGCTACACCTTGTTACAGCCCCACCAGCAGTGCACAAGTGTTCAAGTTTCTCCATACCCTCGTCAACACTTGTTATTTTCATTTTTTATAATAATGGATCACACACATTCTAATGAGCGTGAAGTGGTATGTTATTGTGGTTTTGATCTGCATTTCTAATGTTAGTAGTCTGGATATTAATCCCTTATCAGATAAATAATTTGCATACATTTTCTTCCCTTCTTTTCACTGTTTTGATTGGGTCCTTTGATACACAAAAGCTTTGAATTGTTATAACGTTTGATTTATTATCTCTTTTTTTCTTTCGTTGCCTGTGATCTGGTGTCCTCTTTAAGATACCATTACCAAATGCAAGGGTTGTGCAAATTTCCTCCCGTTTTTTTTTTCTTGTTAGAATTTTGTATAGGTTTAGATCTGTGATCCATTTTGAGTTAATTTCACAGATGGTTAGGTAAGTAGCCAACCTCATTCTTTTGCATGTGAATATCTAGTTTTCCCAGCACTGTTTGTTGCAAAGACTGCCTTCCCCAGTAAGTGGTATTCACACCCTTTTCAAAAATCAGTAGTCCATCTATGTGACAGTTTATTTCTGGGCTCTCTGTTGTGTTTCATTGGTGTATATATCTGTCTTTATGACAGTGTTTTAATTACTGTAGCTTTGTAGGAAGTTCTGAAATCAGGAAATGGGAACATTTCAACTTTGCTTTTCTTCTTCAAGGTTGTTTTGGTTGGTCACAGTCCCTTGAAATTTCACATGAATTTTAGGATGGATTTCTCTATTTCTTCAAATAATGTTGGGATTTCCATAAGGATTGCATCAAAGCTGTACTTGGCATTGGGTGGTCCTGTCATCTTAACAATGTTACATCTTCAAGTTCATTTATTTAGGTCTTCAAAAGTTTCTTCCATCAGTGTTTTACATTTTTCAGTGTGCAAGTCCTGAGCCATCTTGGTTATTTTTAATCCAAAGTATTTTGTTATTATTGATGCTGTTATAAATGGACTTTTTAAAAAATTTCCTTTTCATATTGTTCATTGGTAGTAAGTAGAAGTGCATTTGACTGGGTTTAGATCCTGCAACTTTTCTGATTCATTTCTTGCCGTAAACAGTTGTTGGACCTTTTTTTGGAGGGGGGTAATAATCTTAAGTTTTTTACATATAAAATCATTTCATCTTTGGATAAAGATGACTTCACTTCTTCCATTCCAATTTTGATGCCTTTAATTTCTCTTCATACGTAATTACTATGGCTAGGATTTCCAGTACCATATTAAGTAGAAATGATGAAAGCACTCATTCTTGTCTTGTTTCCAAATTTTTTAAATTTTTTTAATTTTTTTTTTCTTTTTTGAGAGAGACAGGCAGAGCATGAGCAGGGGAGGGGCAGAGAGAGAGGGAGACACAGAATCCGAACCAGACTCCAGGCTCTAAGCTGTCAGCACAGAGCCTGACGCAGGGCTTGAACTCATCAACTGTGAGATAATGACCTGAGCTGAAGTCAGATGTTCAACTGACTGAGCCACCCAGGTACCCCTTGTTTCCAATTTTAGGGGTGCAGGTTTCAGTCGTTCATTATTGAGTCTGATGTTAGCCCTGGGATTTTCATACTTGGCCTTTATCATGCTCCTTTTTTCCCCTAGTTTGAGTGTTTTTTTTTTTAATCAGAAAAGTTTTGAATTTTGTCAAATGCTTCTTTGTGCATCAATTGAGATGATCATGTGAGGTTTTTTCCCCTTATCCTACTAATATGGTCTATCACATTGATGGGTTTTCCTATGTTGAGCCATCCTTTTAATTCAGGAACAACTTCCACATTGCTGTGGTGTGTAGTCCTTTTAACATGCTACTGAATTGAGTTTGGTAGTGTTTTGTTAAAGAATATTGTATCAATATAAGATAGTCTGTAATTCTCGTAATTTTTATATTTATCTTTGGTATCAGGTAATGCTGATTTCATAGAATGAATTAGGACATCTTCCCTCCTTTTCAGTGTTTTGGAAGAGTTTGAAAAGGATTGGTGTTAATTCCATTTTAAATGTTAGGTAGAATTCACCAGTGAAGACATCTGGTCCTTGACTTTTTTGTTGGAATGTTTTAATTACTGATTCATTCTCCTTACAATAAATCTATTCCATTTTTCTGTGTCTTCATGACTCAATCTGGTTTGGTGGTATGTTTCCAAGAATTTGTCCATTTTGTTTAGGTTATCCAGGTTTTTTTTTAGCTTACAGTGCTTTATAATATTCTCTTACAGTCCTTTTTTGTTTCTCTAAAATCAGTAATGTCACCATTTTTACTTCTCATTTTAGTGATTTGAGTCTTCTCTCTAGCCAGACTTTTCATTTGTTGCTCTTTCAAAGAAACAGCTTTTGTTCTTACTGACTTTTCTGTTGTTCTTTATACTATTATTTATCTTTATTTTTCATTATTTTCTTCCTTCAGCTAGCTTGTGTTTAGTTTGCTCTTTTCTCATTCCTTAAGGTATTAAGAATAACAGGTTATTAACAGTTTAACAGGTTATTAGTTGGAGATATTTCTTTTTTAATGTATGCATTCACAGCTGCAAATTTCCCTCTTAGCACTGCTTTTGCTCTGTCTAGTTAAGTTTTAATATGTTGTGTTGTCTTTTTTTTTTTTTCTTATGTTTATTTATTTTTGAAGAGGAAAGAGACAGAGTGTGAGGTGGGGAGGGCCAGAGAAAGAGGGACACACAGAATGTGAAGTAGACTCCAGGCTCTGAGCTGTCATCACTGAGCCTGATGCAGGCCTCAGGGCTCGAACTCACGAACCAGGAGATCATGACCTGAGCCGAAGTCAGACGCTTAACTGACCGAGCCACCCAGGAACTCCTGTTGTGTTTTTGTCTTTACTTGTCTCAGTGTGTTTTTCCATTCTCTCATGATTACTCCTTTTACCCGTTGTCTAAGAGTGTGTTGTTTAATTTCTACCTATTGAGAATATTCCTGTTTTCCTTCTGTTACTGATTTTAATTTCCTTCCATTGTGATTGGAAAAGTTGTTTTGCAAGATTTCATTCTTTTAAAATATGTTTAAGTTTTGCTTTAGACCTAACATAATGGACTCTCCTGGAGAGTGTGCTTTGTGCACTTGAAAGGGATGTGATTCTGCTGTGATTGAATTGAGCATTGCATGTATGTCTGTTAGGTCAAATTGGTTGATGGTCTTGTCAAGTCTTCTCTTCATTGAGCTTCTATCTACTTGTTTTTGTTTTATTGATGAAAGTGGGGTATTGAAGTTTCTGACTATTATTGTTCAGCTGTCTGTTTTTTTTCTTTTAATTCTGTTTATTTTTGCTTCATATCTTTTGGAGCTCTGTTGTTAAGTGCATATATGTTTACATTTATATGTCTTGCTTTATTTAAGTTCTTGTAATTATGTAATGTCCTCCTTTGTCTCTTGTAATCTTTTTTGTTTTAAAGTGTATTTTTTTTCTGATGCTAATATAGCCACTTACACGTTTGGGAGGGGATTACGAATTGCATGGAATATCTTTTTTCATCCATTTAAACTTTTTGTGTCCTCGTATGTACAGAACCTTGTGTGGACATTATATAGACAGATCCTGTTATTTAGCTGATCTTTTTCTTCCTTTTAATAGGAGAATTTAGTACATTTACTTTTTTTAAGTAGACTTCATGACCAGCATGGAGCCCAGTGTGGGGCTTGAACTCATGACCCTGAGATAAAGACCTGAGCTGAAATAAAGAGTTGGACACTCAACCAACTGAGCCACCCACACACCCCAGAACATTTACATTTTATGTGATTTCTGAAGGATTTACCTCATCACTCACCTGATTATTTTTTGTATTCTCTATGTTTTGTATTCTCTATTTTTGTTGTTTCTCAATTTCACCACCCTGCCTGCTTTTTGTATTTAGTTGATTTTTTGCTAACGTGCCATTTTGATTCCCTTCTTTCCTTTCCTATATGTTTATTTACTTATTTTCTTAGTGGTTACCTTGAGGATTACAAACAGTACCTTAAATTTGTAATAACCTAATATCAATGATACCACCTTAATCTCAAGAGTATACCACACTTTGCTTCTATACATTTCCATCTCTCCTCTTTTATTTTATAATTGTAACAGATTAAATTTTTATATATTGTATTCCTATTGACATAGCTTTATAATTATTGTTTTATGTATCTGTTAAATCATATTGGAAAAAGAGAAAAGTTACAAATCATATCAAAAGTATGGTCATCCTGGATTTATACTTACTTGTGTAGTTATTTTACCTGTGTTACTGCTGATTTTTCTTAGGGTTTCTAGCTCCTGTCTAATGTCTTTTTGTTTTAGCCTGTAAGTCTCTCTTTTGCATTTTTTGTAGGCCAGTCTACTAGTAATGAACTCCATCAGCTTTTTTTTTTAACTGGAAATATCTTAATTGTGATTTCATTCTTAAAAGATAGTTTTACCAGATACAGAATTCTTTGTTGACGGTCTTTTCCCTCCATACTTTACAAATAACACCATCCCACTGCTTTCTCGCCTCCGCGGCTTATGAGAAATCAGCTCTTAATCTTATTATGGATTCATTGTACATGACAAGTGTCTTTTTTTTTTTGATGTTTTCAAAATTGTCTTTTTCTTTCAGTTTTGACAGTTTGGGTATAATATAACTGAGTGTGGACCTGTGTGAGTTTATCCTGCTTGGAGTTTGTTGAGCTTCTTGGATGTGTAGTTCTATATCTTTCCTCAGGCTTAGGAAGTTTTTTGCTCCTATTTCTTCCCCTTTTTTGGGACTCCTTTTCTGGGACTCCTGCAATGTATATGTTGGTATATTTGATGATACCCTACAGATCCTTCAGGCTCTGTTTATGTTATTACTTCATTTTTTCCTTTCTAATTCTCACACTGGGTACTTCAAATTGTCTCATTTTCAGATTTGCTGATCGTATTTCTTCTTTCTGCTCAAATCTGTCAAACTTCTCTAGTGACTTTTTTCATTTTCTGTCATTTGTCTGTTATGCTCTTGGTTTTCTCATAGGTCATTTTAAGATTTCCCTTAGTTCTTTGTTATGTTATACATTTGAGACTGTTGATTTAATATCTTTGACTAATAATTAGAACATCCAGGCTTCTCAGGGGTGGTTTCTGTCCATTTTTAACCCCCGGCAAGTGAGCTTTCCTGTTGCTGCTCTGTATGTATAATTTGAAAACTGAACTGGACAGTTGAAGTATTATATTGTGGTAAATGTGGCAATTTACTTATCACACTCCTTTGAGATTGCTGAATCTTTTTTGTTGAGGGCTGAAGCCAACTGTTACTTTTCCAAACTTTTGTGTATTCCTTGTTGTGTGTGGTCACTAAAGTTATGTTCTGTCATCTCTGTGGTCATCCAGTGACCTGATAAGGATTTCCTGAAATACCTGGCTCCCAAAAGGGGAAAGAAAACGAAGCAACATGCACACACTGGCTATTTCCTTGAAAGATGCTTCAGCTCATAAGAGTTGAAGCAGCAGTGATGGCCAGCACAAAGGCTAAGTGATAAAAAGCAGCAATCAGCAACCAGAGCGCACAATCCAGTGTTTGGATGACAAAGTCTTTATTATGTATCCTGGTTCCGGTGAGCCACACCAGAAATGCAAGAGGCTGTCCACAGGTGACTTCTTGCAGCTTTTGGAATGGGAAATGGGATGGCACCTGCTACCATGCGAAATACTGAAGTTTAGCAGCCTCTTCAAGCTAGACATCAGAGCCCCAAAAGAGTTACTTCAGATGGTTCTTAGGAGTTCAATAGTTGTTTAGGTGGAGGGATGGATTCGTGGAGCTTCCTATTCCTCCATTTTTTGTGGTATTCCTAAGTAGCTTTTATAGAATTTCTTACCAAGGTAGAAGTGCTATGCTTAACCAAGGAGACGAATACATAGAAACTGCAGATTGAACAGTGAAACCACCTAAACCATTTTGTTTACTTCCTACAAAATCAGCAGGGTGTTTACTGTTTACAGTGTGTTTATTGGGGAATATTGCAGGATTCTTCTATTGGAATCTGAACTGTTCCACAGAGGAAAATAGTAAACTAATGATGTTGGCTCCCCATCCCCCTCCAAAAAGTGAGATTGCATTTTCTTCCATTGTATGATTTTCCAGTTGTTGGGGTCTTTGTTACAATAAGCTAAGAGCTTTACCTATAATTTTTAGTTCTGTAATATATAGCAGCCTTATGTTTCATTATACAAATAAATATTATCATCAAGAAAAGAGTAAATTGGGAATAAAGAGACAACTAAAACAAAAACCTCATTGGTATATTAATTCAAAAACTATTCAAGTGAGTGCATTAGACTGTGAATGTACTTACTAAAAGATACTGTATTTTAGTGAATTATACTCAGTGTGCATTATACTCATTGGTGAAACAAGTCAGCCCACATTTCTCAGTGGCTTCAAACAACAATCATTTTTATTTTTTGCTCACGTACTGTTGTTCAGCTGGAGATTGGATGATATATGAGCGCCTGACTTCAGGTTGTACATGAGGCCCATGTCTGTTCCACATGTTTCTCATTCATTTTGAACCAATAGGCCAGCCAGGGCATGTTGGTTTTTTAGTGATTGCAGAGATTCAGGAGAGCAAGCCAACTGACCAAGCACATTTGAGCCTCTACTTGCCTCAGATCTACTAACCATCCTATTGGCCCAAACAAGTCATGAGTCAGAACCCAGAATTATGCTGTGGGAAATTATACCCACCTCTCAGTGGAAGAATTGCAGAGTCACAGGACAAAGGTTATAGTTTGTGGTAGAATTTGTGTAAGAGGGCCTGGGGCTCCAGTCTTCAAAAAAGTCAGTGATCGGGGTGCCTGGATGGTTCAGTCAGTTCAATTAAGCATCCAACTTTGGCTCAGGTCATGATCTCCTACTTTATGAGCTCAAGACCCGTGTCAGGCTCTGCTGACAGCTCGGAGCCTGGAGCCTGCTTCGGAATCTGTCTCCCACTCTCTCTGCCCTTCCCCTGCTGTACTCTGTCCTCCTCTCTCTCTCACAAAAATAAACAAACATAAAAACTTTTTTTAAAAAAGTCAGCAATCCTCTATACTATTCAGACTTTTGATCCCAATGAAAACTATTCATGCTTTGAGAAAGTGTTGTAAGAATTTTAATCATTGATCTATTAAATTTACTTACCTAAAATTGAAATATGTCTGAAATAAAGACTATAGCATTTTTAATTTTATGAGTAAGCCATAAGCCACATTATGTTGTCCTAATTTTTATTCTAAAATATTCCTTTAAGGGAATACTTTTAGGATGTTGACGTAGAATATACTCCATAAATGTGGATTGGTTGGTTGATATTGTTCCAGTCATAAGTTATGACTTTAGGGTATTATTTGGCAGAAAAGATTAAGAGGAGAGGGAGAAAAGGAAATGAACATTACTTAAGTGCCTCTCATATGCCAAGTGTTACCAGATACTATTTCTGTGTCTCATTTTCTCTTTAGATATTGTCACTTTGGTTTTTTTCCATTGTCTGAAGTTCAGAAAGATTTGTTGTTACTTTTTTTTTTTTTGTCATTTTGGGTTTTTTTTTTTTTTTTGAGTCACCTAGAAAACATGAGGGACCAGGGTTTTACCTCAAAAAGTCTACTCCATCAATGAAACAGAGTAGAGAACCCAGAAATGGACCCACAAACGTATGGCCAACTAATCTTTGACAAAGCAGGAAAGAATATCCAATGGAATAAAGACAGTCTCTTCAGCAAGTGGTGCTGGGAAAATTGGACAGCGACATGCAGAAGAATGAACCTGGACCACTTTCTTACACCATACACAAAAATAAACTCAAAATGGATGAAAGACCTCAATGTAAGACAGGAAGCCATCAAAATCCTCAAGGAGAAAGCAGACAAAAGCCTCTTTGATCTTGCCTGTAGCAACTTCTTACTCAACACGTCTCCAGAGGCAAGGGAAACAAAAGCAAAAATGAACTACTAGGACCTCATCAAAATAAAAAGCTTCTGCACAGCAAAGGAAACAATCAGCAAAACTAAAAGGCAGCCAATGGAATTGGAGAAGATATTTGCAAATGACATATCAGATAAAGGGTTAGTGTCCAAAATCTATAAAGAACTTATCAAACTCAACACCCAAAAAACAAATAATCCAGTGAAGAAATGGGCGAAAGACATGAATAGACACTTCTCCAAGGAGGACATTGAGGTGGCCACCCGACACATGAAATAATGCTCCACAGCACTCATCATCAGGGAAATACAAATCAAAACAACAATGAGATACCACCTTACACCTGTCAGAATAGCTAACATTAACAATTCAGACAATGACAGATGTTGGCGAGGATGCGGAGAAAGAGGAGCTCTTTTGCATTGTTGGTGGCAATGCAAGCTGGTGCAGCCACTCTGGAAAACAGTATGGAGGTTCCTCAAAAAACTAAAAAATACAACTACCCTAAGACCCAGCAATTGCACTACTAGGTATTTATCCAAGGGATACAGGTGTGCTGTTTCGAAGGGACACATGCACCCACATGTTTATAGCAGCACTATCAACAATAGCCCATGTATGGAAAGAGCTCAGATGTCCATCATGGATGAATGGATAAAGAAAATGTGGTATATATATACAATGGAGTATTACTCGGCAATCAAAAAGAATGAAATCTTGCCATTTGCAACTACGTGGATGGAACTGGAGGGTATTATGCTAAGTGAAATTAGTCAGAGAAAGATAAAAATCATATGACTTCACTCATATGAGGACTTTAAGAGACAAAAACAGATGAACGTAAGGGCAGGGAAACAAAAATAATATAAAAACAGGGAGGGGGACAAAACAGAAGAGACTTATAAGTATGGAGAACACACTGAGGGTTGCTGGAGGGGTTGTGGGAGAGAGAATGGGCTAAATGGGTAAAGGGCATTAAGGAATCTACTCCTGAAATCATTGTTTCACTATATGCTAACTAATTTGGATGCAAATTAAAAAAAAAAAAAAGTCTACTCCAAAACACATGTTTTCTTGGCTCATCCAGAAACTCTACAGAGAAACGTAACTGCTGTCACATCTGGTCAAGACCTTGAACCTATTGTCAAACCCAAAGTCTTCTTTGCCCCCTCCCTTTTGAGGAATCTGAGCTGAAACCTATTTCTTGGTCATTGAGGAAGCTGTCAACCAGGTTTCAGTTTTATCCATGTGTTAAGTGTCAGTATTACTCTGTGAGTAGTAAAAGATCATTGGAATTGAAGGGCCACTGAGAAAGCTGTGTTATTGAAGGAGAGAGCCCTGTATAAAAATTGAAAGGCCCAGTAGCTCTTTGTAATATCTCATTCCCACCTATTGTTGAGAAGCTAGAAGAAGACTCAAGGCCATTGTGCCACTGCCAATGGATAAATACCCCTTATCTTGAGGATTATGTTTATTTTTGTTTTTCAGAAAGTATGTATTCTTTTAGGTACCTTTCAAGTGTCATTGAAAGTCAAAACAGAATATATTAAAAGCCATTATTTTTATTTTATGTAGTTATGTACAGTTGATCCTTGGACAATGCACAGACTAGGAGTGCCAACCCCTGCACAGCCAAGTCCATGTATAACTTTTTTTTTTTTTTAGAGCTTCTTTATTTATTTTGAGAGAGAGTGGGGGAGGGGCAGAGAGAGAGAGAGAAAGAATCCCCAGCGGGCTCCACGTTGTTAGCACAGAGCCCTACCTGAGACTGCAACTCACAAACCTTGAGATCATAACCTGAGCTGAAATCAAGAGTTGGATTCTTAACCGACTGAGCCATCCAGGCACCCCAGAAGTCCATTTACAACTTTTGACTCCCTCCAAATGTAGCTATTAATAGCCTATTGTTGACCAGAAGCCTTATCAATAAGATAAATTATTAGTATATATATTTTCATGTCACAGGTATCATATATTCTTACAATCAAGTAAGCTAGAGGGGTGCCCGGCTGGCTCAGTTGGTAGAACATGTGACTGTTGATCTCAGAGTTGTGAGACTGAGTCTCATGTTGGGTGTACAGATTACTTAAAAAAAAAAAAAGCTAGATAAAATAATATTAAGAAAATCATAAGGAAGAGAAAATATGCTTACAGTACTGTATTTATCAAAAAATTCACGTATGAGTGGATCCATTCAGTTCAATCTCATGTTTTTCAAGGGTCAACTGTAATTATTGTTGTATGTTTGTATTGTAGGATTATGTATTATGTATTTGTATATTATGTAATTGTGTTTGATATTATCTAAATACCTAAAACAGTGTTTTTGTAGCATATGAATAATGCTTATGTAAAACTTTGATTTTGAAAATGTTATATTTATTGTTCCCGTTGCCCATGTTTGGCTCTGGTGTGTGTGCCACTTATATGCTGTATTTAGATTGGAGGGGTTTTCTTGGGTAAAATTTTTTTGATTCTCTGTTGACTTGGCCAGGAAGTACACATGCAGTGCTAAATGCCCATTTGTCAGAGAGTAGACGGATGAAAAACCAACCACATCTCCAACATGGAGTTAAGTGGATGGAAGATTAAAAATCCACATAAATTGACCATATCAAGGGATAAGCTGAAAGTGGAGTAAGACTTGATTGTTTCAGCTTTACAGAAGGCTCTTTGCCTGTTTTGGTGAAACCCATTGTTTTGTGTATATGTTGATAAATTTATAATATATGGGATGTTTACCTTCACATAAAGTTTTACATTTTATAGGATTTTGTTTTAATGTATCGATATATTTCTTATTGCAGAATGTTTCATGTCACTGTAGTTTGCTTCTAATTAAATTGTAACAATATGCCATTTCATGGAAAAAATATTTGCAAGTAGTAGTTTCATAAAAAATGGTTGAGTAGATACTATTATTATCACCGTTTTACAGAAGAGGAAACTAAGGGACTTGAGATAAATAACTTGCCCAAGGTCAAGTGTTGGAACCAAGAGTCAGATTCTTTATCTGTTAGTCTGACTCCAAGATTTAGGTTCTAAATGACATCACCATGTTCTCTAGGATAGTAGTTCTCAAAGCTCAATCCACAGGCCTCTGGGAGTTCCTGAAACCATTTCAAAGGTCACGAGGTCAAAGCTATTTTAAAAATAATATCAAACATAATTTGTCTTTTATATTGTATTGACATTTGAGTTGCTAGTATAAAAAGAGTGGTGGGTAAAGCTGCTGGCTTCTAGCAGAGATCTAGGTATTAGCACCAAATTATACTAATAGTAATTTACCGCCATGCACGTGCAGTTAAGGGAGGAGAAAAAACCAGTTTCACTTAAGAATGCCCTTGATAGGGGCACCTGGGTGGCTCAGTCAGTTAAGCAGCTGACTTCAGCTCAGGTCATGATCTCATGGTCTGTGAGTTCGAGCCCTGTATTGGGCTCTGTGCTGACAGCTCAGAGCCTGGAGCCTGCTTCGGATCCTGTGTCTCCCTTTCTCTCTGCCCCTCCCCTGCTTGCACTCTGTCTCTCTCTGTCTCTCAAAAATAATAAACATTAAAAAAAATTTGTTTTAAATGTCCTTGATAAAGTGGTAAAAATGGAAGTCACATCTTTTTAATATTCTGCAGAAGTAATTGGAAGCACACGTAAAACACTTACATTGAATTCCAAAGTACCATGGTTGTCTCAAGGAAAAGCATTTGTGCCGTTGTTTGAGTTGTGAACTGCACTACAGGCTTGTTTCATGGACCACCTTGTTACTTGAAACAACGACTGACAGATGAATGGTTTTGTACACTTGAGTGTTTGGCAAACAAAGTAAGCCTGTCACCTCAAAGAAAAGAACTGGTAGTAGTTTTTTGCCAATAAGATTTGAGCTTTCAAGAGAAAATTAGAATTTTAGAAACCTTGGTTCTGCCACCATGAGCCTCACAGCTACCCAGTACTTGACTTTTCTGAGAAGGTGAGATGGGTGATAAAGTTAGCAGATGTGATGTTTTAATAATAAAGTGAACATGTTAACTTTTGGGAGACTGTGTAACTCAGGGACAGTGTTCCCAAGATCCCTTCCGAGCTGAAGATGGGTATTTACATCACACACTATAAAAGTGTTAAGATTTCATATTACAAATAAATTTCAAGAAACTACCATTATTGAAGTTTTGATATTAGTATCAAAATAACACTACAGTTATTTGAGAAGACTATTAAGGGGCGCCTGGGTGACGCAGTCGGTTAAGCGTCCGACTTCAGCCAGGTCACGATCTCGCGGTCCGGGAGTTCGAGCCCCGCGTCGGGCTCTGGGCTGATGGCTCAGAGCCTGGAGCCTGTTTCCGATTCTGTGTCTCCCTCTCTCTCTGCCCCTCCCCCGTTCATGCTCTGTCTCTCTCTGTCCCAAAAATAAATAAACGTTGAAAAAAAAATTAAAAAAAAAAAAAAAAGAAGACTATTAAATTACATTTCTCTTTTCTAACTATCTGAATGAAGGCAGGCCTTTAAATATTTCAAGTTGAACAGTGTACTGACAACAGATTCAATGCAGAGCAAATGCAAAAATCTATTATGCTAGACATTAAAAAGTTTTTTTTTAATGAAAAAGATTTTTCATTAAAATGTTAGTTTATTATAAATGAATTAATAAATCTTAGTTGCTTAGTTTTCATTGTTTTTATATGGTAAATATTAATATATATAACCCACATAAACAAAATGCTCTTTGGGTTTTTTTTTTAAGAGAACAAAAGCCTAAGAATTGGTGCTGTAGAAAAATGTACTAAGAAAGTGCATGTGAACATGTGAAGAGAGAAATTGAAATTGCATCTTTCTGAAAGTTCTTTTGGTGGTTACACTTAGTTGACTAAGAAGCAATTTCTTTAGTTTTTATTGTTCTTAATTAGATCTCAGATGTATTCAAATGAACTTAGTCTTTCTCAAGTCATAAGTTAGACATTTAAGTGTATAATACTCCTAGTGTTTACTAAGGTTAACGTGATAATAATGTGATTGTTTACTTGAGGATTAGACCTTTATTATAAGCTGTGCTCAGAGCCTTTCAGGAGTATGATAAATGTTTATTACTTGACTACTTAATTGCATAATGTCTTTTAAAAAAATTTATTTTAATGTTTGTTTAATTTTGAGAGACAAAGTGCGCACGTGCAGGCATGCATGAGTGGGGGAGGGGCAGAGAGCAAGGGAGACACAGAATCTGAAGCAGGCTCTGGGCTGGGCTCCGAGAGCCCAATGGAGCGCTCGAACACACAAACCCATGATTGAGTTCAGACATTCAACTGACTGAGCCACCCAGGCACCCTTTGTCTGCCTTCTTAATTGAACTCTTCGCGGAGTCTGTGGACTTACTTTACTAACGAGAATTTGGTAGATGTGCCATGTCTGAGGGCCTCTGGATGGTCTGTTTACTTACAGTAGGAGCAGATGAAGAACCAAGTTCTATTCTTAGGCCTGCTTGAAGGGTTTGGTGAATCGATACCAAAGCTAAATATCTGAATGTATGTTTTTCTTGAATATCTCTGCAGGATGACGTAGCTTTGCCGAAGACTTAGAAGCTAAGCAGAAAATGAGCTTAACATCTTGGTTTTTGGTGAGCAGTGGAGGCACTCGCCACAGGCTGCCACGAGAAATGATTTTTGTTGGAAGAGATGACTGTGAGCTCATGTTGCAGGTAATTGCATCAAACTTTTGTGCCCCCACTCAAAACCCGGGACTGGTGTAAAATGTGTCCACTCAGAACCTGGGACTGGTATAAAATGTGTCCACTCAGAACCTGGAACTGTGTATAAAATGTGTCCACTCAGAACCTGGGACTGGTATAAAATGTTTTTCTGTTCCATTGGAGAACAACACTACATGGATTTGAACTTTCTGACCCTTCCTCTTTTAGCTCCACCTATCAGTTTAATTCATTTTTTCCCTCTTGAATCGTCTAAAAATAAGTTGTAAGTCTTGGGGAATGTATTTTCAAAAGTGAGAGCTCAGAGTAGAGTTTATTCTTAAGTAAGAAGTTTCACATTATATACTTCAAAAATAAGACTTGTAAATAATTCATAAAATTAGCATAGCATGAAGTAAAACTGAATTTTAATCACAGATGTTTCAACAACACTGAAAGTAGTTTCTCTGTTTCTTTTAGAGATGTTCATTGAGATACCTTTCAGTAGTTTGAGCATAATTAAAGATTGTTGGTATTTACTGCATTATGTATAAAGGAGTTACTTTTAAAACATACTTTGAAGATATCTTTGAGTAAAGTAATTAGCAAAAGAATTGATCTCCAGAGTTTTGAGAATTTGGTTATTTTAATAAGTCCCGGTACTTTTTTTTTTTTTTTAACAATTTATTTATTTTTGAGAGACAGAGAGAGACAGAGCACAAGTAGGGGAGGGGCAGAAAGAGGGAGACACAGAATCTGAAGCAGGCTGAACTGTCAGCACAGAGCCCGACACAGGGCTCAAACCCACAAACTGCAAGACTGTGACCTGAGCTGAAGTCGGAGGCTTAACCGACTGAGCCACCCAGGCGCCCCTGGTACTTTTGAATAAAGTCTTGGTACTTTTGAATAAAGTCTTATCCCCTTATTCTTCCTCCTTTTTTTTTTTTTGTTTTTTTTTTTGTTTTTTTTGTTTTTTTTTTTTTGTTTGTTTTGTTAAAAGCCTTAAGCAAATACTTAGAATAGAAATGTTTATTCTGTTAGCCCATTGGTTCTTAACTGGGGCAATCCTGTCTTCCCCTGCCCAAAGGACATTTGACAATATCTAGAGACATTTTGATTGTTACAAGTGATGGGAGGTTGGAGGTGGTTGCTATTGACATTTAGTAGGTAGAGACCAAGAAGCCAAGTGTGCTGCTAAGCATCCTACAATGTACAGCATACTTTCCCCACTCCCCCCACCCCAACACACACTGCAAGGAAGTATGTGGCCCCAAATGTCTGCAGTGCTGAGATTGAGAAACCCTGCATTTTCCCTAGAAAAATCAAACTTGCATGTGTTTGTAAACATGTTTATTTTAAAATTAGGGAACTTACTTTATAGTTTGAAGCAATAAAAGTAAAGCCACCATACAGCTATGTTAGTTTGGTATATAAATACAGTATGTAAGTATAGCATATGAGTAAGTTGCATATATAACGACACCTCAAACAAATTCACTGCGAGAAATAGAATAATACAGAGATCTGCTTCTCAGTGAGATGGAGTGTTGAGAGTGGCAACTGAGAAAAAGGCAGTGATGATTCTGTTTGGATAAAGGCCTCCTGGAACTGGGCCATATCTTAGGTTCAAATAGGGGGAGCTCATTTATCAGAGAATGGAAGTGGTGCCTTCTGTGTGGCATCTCTATCAACCAGCCAAGAAATGTGGGAATGGTTGTTCTGGAGCTTCCTACATTGAGATAAGGAATATGAAGAGACGTGACTGACAAGGTCATAGTCTTCCTGGACTATGTATAACAAATTGAAGTTGTCTGACAGTAAGTGAGGTGGGCAGAGAAAGCTGTGAGTCCAAGGAGACCAAGGTGGGTTCCAGTTCACAGGACACAGTATCAGAGTGGAAAGAGTTACACAGAGAAGGAACTTTGCAGAGGTAATCTCTGAGTATGAGGTTGAGTCCTGATCAACTTCGGTACTGGTTAGTTTAGTGAGGAAACTAACCAAAGGCAGTGGGGAAAAAACACTCAAAAGGATTAGAGTTAACAGTGTGGGACACTAATAGGGTCAGGAATGGCGCCTGTCTTAACAGCCAGACTGGAAAACCTTATGAGTCACACACGGGGCATTGATCTCTACCCCCTCAGTAGTGGGGAGTCGTTTACCATAGATCTAGCCTCATCTAAATCTTAAAAACAGTACCCAAAAGGGTCACACTCTTTTCAAGTAATTTAACTGTGTCCCATAACAAAGTTCAAGAATATGTATAGGAACACAGAAATATTTAACACCCTCAGAGGGCAACATCTATGGTGTCTGGCATGCAATAAAAAATCACCAGTCTTGTAAAGAAGCAGGGAAGTGTGGCCTGTTATAAAGACTGATGATAAAAGATGTTTTGTTTCTGAAGAGTTTGGCTAAGTTTAGCAAAGTCTGACAAAATAAAAAAAAAAAAAGTGGTAAAACGGTAAAATCTTGAAGAAGATTTCAAAACTTATTATAAAGCTAGCGTCGCTGGCTTTTATAAAGGTAGACATATAGACAAGTGGAATAGAATAGAGAGTCCAGAAATAAACCCTTATATATCTGTAGCTGTTGTGGTTTGAGTTGTGTCCCCTCAAAAAGGTATATTAAAGTCCTAAATTTCCATACCTATGAATGTGACCTTATTTGGAAATAGAGTCTTTGGGGATATAACCAAGTTAAGATAAAGTCATTAGGGTAGACTCTAATCCAGTATGACCTCGTATCCTTATAAGGGAAGGAAAAGACAGACACAAAAGGAAAATAGCTATGTAAAGATAGAAACAGAGATTAGAGTTATGCTACCAGAATCCAAGGAACACCTGAGTCTACCAGAAGCTGGAAGAGGCAAGGAAAAATAAGATCCTCCTCTAGAAGTGTTGGAAGAAGTATGGCCCTACCAACACCTTGACTTTAGACGTTTATTTGTTTATTTATTTTTAATTTTTTAAATGTTTATTTTTGAGGTGAGAGAGCGAGCAAGTGGGGAAGGGGCAGAGAGGGGGACAGAGGATCTGAAGCAGGCTCTGTGCTGACAGCAGAGAGCTCAATGCAGGGCTCAATCTCACAAACCGTGAGATCATGACCTGAGCCAAGGTCGGATGCTTAACCAGCTGAACCACCCAGGCACCCCTGATTTTAGACTTTTAGAGTCCAGGCTATGAGAGAATTAACTTGTGTTGTTTTAAGCCACCTAGGCACCTAGTTTGTTATGGTACTCCTAGGACACCATTACAATGGCAATTGAGTTTTTAGAAGGCTGTTAAGTTTATTCAGTGGAGCTAAGAATGACTATGGCAGAGGAAGCTTGGGACAGCTGGATTTCCAGATACAAAAGAATGAAGTTGGACCCTTGCTGCATACCACATGTAAAAATTAACTCAAAATGGATCAATGACCTAAATATAAGAGATAAAGCCATAAAACTCATAGAAGAAAACATAGGGATACGTCATCATGACCTTGAATATGGCGGTGGAATCTTAGGTATGACACCATAGCACCAGCAACAAAAGAAGAAGGTAAATTAGACTTCATTAAAATTAAAAACTGTGTATATAAGGATATTGCCAAGAGAGTGAAAAGACAACTGGCAGAATGGGAGAAAATATTTGCAAAACTATGTATCTTATAAAGATTTAATATCCAGAGTATATGAAGAATTCTTACAACTCAACAACAGAAAGACAGCAGCCAACTTAAAAAATGAGCAGAAGACTTTACTGGTCATTTCTTAGAAGAAGATACAATAATGCTCAATAAACACATGAAAAGAAGATGCTCGACATCGTTCATCATTAAGAAATGCAGATCAAAACCTCAGTGAGTTACCACTTCACATCTGTTAAGGTGGCTATAATTTTGTTACAAGAGGAAAATGGGCACCTCGGATGGCTCAGTCTGTTGAGCGTCCAGCTCTTGATTTCAGTTCAGGTCATGATCTCACGGTTTGTGGGTTCAAGCCCTGCATCAGGCTCTGAGCTGGGCGTGGATCTTGCGTAAGATTCTCTTCCCCCCCCCCCCCCCCCCTTTGCCCTTCCCTCCACTGTCTGTCTGTTTCTCTCTGTCTCCTTCTCAAAATAAATAAATTAACTTAAAAAAAAAAAAAGGAAAATGTTGGTGAAGATGCAGAGAAATTGAAATTCTTATATGTTGCTGGTGGGAATGTAAAATGGTGTCAGTGCTGCAGAAAATAGTGCTTCCTCAAAAAGCTGAACATAAAATTTCCATGTGACCAGCAGTTCCACTTTTATATATATACCCACAGTAATTGAAAGCAAGGTCTCTGGGCTCCTGGGTGGCTCAGTTGGTTAAGTGTCCAACTCTTGATTTCAGCTCAGGTCATGACCTTATGGGTCCTGAGATCCAGCCCAATGTTCAGGCTCCATGCTGAATGTGGCACCTGCTTGGGATTCTCTCTCTCCCACGGTCTCTGCCCCTCCTTCTCTCATGCAAGCGTGTGCTCTCTAGAAATAAACTTTTTTTTTTTTTAAAGCAAGATTTCAAACAGATACTTGTATGAATTATACGTACATTATTCACAGTAGCGAAAAGGTGAAAACAACCCACGTGGCCAGGCACAAATGAATAGATGAAATGCAATGTATACATCCACTGGATTATTCATCTGTAACAAGGAATGAAGTTCTCATATATGCTGTAACATAAATGAACCTTGAAAATCTTATGCTAAGTGAAATAAGCCAGACACAAAGGACAAACACTACATGATCATTTCTTTGAAAATAGCTAGAATAGGCAAATTTACAGACATAGGATGAGTTAGAAGCTACCAGTGGCTGGGGGAAAGAAGATTAGGGAGTTATTTCTTAGGAGTTACAGAGTTTCTGTTTGAGGTGATAAAAATTTTTTGGAAATAGATAGTGGTGCATAACATTGTGAATTTAATGAATGCCACTGAATTGTACACTTACAAATGGTTAAGATGGCAAATATTATGCTTTATATATATATATATATAAACATATATATATATATCACCATAATGAAAAAAGGAAATCGATGGCAATAGAATTTTAAAATATCTTTGAATTGATACATTTGATTCATATTGCCTTTATAACAGAAATTTAAAACAAAAATCAGTATTATTTTAATGAGTAGAACCAATATCACAGTATTATAAAGTCAAAAATTTAAAGAACATTTTTATTTAAATTTATAAATGTGATATGGGCATCTATCCTATTTATGACTATTTTTGTTTATGCTTTATTTTTTAAATAGAATGTAAAAGAGATGAGAGAACTCCATGATCAGGCAGGGCAAAGAAACAGTTTTGAACCGTTCCTCAGTCTCCACCCCTAAAGATAACTTCTGCCCTTTATCTGATAGGAGCACACTGGTTTTAGCGCTGCTCTCGACTCTGTGTATTCTCTGAAAGAGATCCAGGAAGAGATTGGCATGCTGGTCATTTGCTAGTTTGAATCAATGCTACATATTAATAGTCCTCTTCCTAGCACTGAAAGACATACGTGGAAGTAAGAACAAATATTTGCAAATTGTATTTAGTTTTTAACTAATTTAATGTTAATTTAATCTTTCCTAGTATAGGAGTAAAATGATACTTAAAATCTTTTATGTAATTTCTTTTTTTTTTTAATGTAATTTCTGAAAAATGGACTATAGTGGTAGAAAAGTGAAGAATTTTGCATTTATACATGCAAAATATATTTGTTTTAAAAGATTAGTGCTGTAGAATTGATGAAATTATGTTTTCCTTTTAAAGGCCTGACATAGCTTAAATGGTTCTGCATTGGTTAGGTCAGTCAGTGTGGTAATTAAAATTGTTAGTAGTGCAAATAGCTAATATTTGATTGCTTTTTAATGAATAAATAAGAGTTCTTTAAAAATTTGGTCGACCTAAGTCTGCATTTATGGTTTTAAGCCCTCCATTTTTAATGTACAGGAAATCACTTGTTAAATTTTAGAATCTCTGCCTCTGAATAATTTTAAGTAATTTCTTACATGTAAAGATTTCAACTACAACTAGATTTGCTGGCATTAAAAGAAAATACTTTGAAGATAATATGGCTTAAACCCAGTGCAGAAGAGAAGAGAAATAAATGATCTATAAGGTTAAATGATCTGTTTGATTATAATTAATTTTTTTTTGTTATTTTATGACAAAAAATAAAGTTTTTTGAGTTTTATATTTTTTGTTACTTCATCTCATTCCAAAAAATGTACTCTAAAGAATGTGATCATCCAGAAGAAAATGTGCCTGGATACTGAAGAGTAGGTAATTACACAAAAGATTCTGGATGAGTTTTCTCACTTAGCTTGGAAGCTTCCAGCAAATTGTGCAGACTTGCTGTGCCTGTCTCTGGCTGTAGACAGATGATCGTGCTGTTTCGTAAGACATATTATGCAAGATGAATCTTGCATAGCCATGGATGAAAAGCCATAAAGTATAATTTATTAGATAAAAATTATACTTTGGAGCAACACATGAATATCACTATTAACAGTACATTCTATTTAAATAGTACTTTCTATTTCTCATTGTTCATTTATGTGATTTTAGATGTTGCTCTCAACAGTTTTCTAAAAGATACAGTCATCCCCATTTTTACAGATGGTAAAATCAAGATTTGGAAAGACTTGGTCACTGGGCCAGTATCATACAACCATTAAGTCATGGAAGCTGGTGTTAGAACCTTTATCATTTTGGCTCAAAAATCAAATGACCTTTCTCTTCCAGCACTTAGCAGCTACTGCGTGTGTGTGTGTGTGTGTGTGTAACCTAAAAAGGACTTGATAACTTAATTCTTCTAGTAAACATGTTCAAACACTTCTTGCAACATATGGTATACTTCTAAGTACAAATAAAGTTGCATTTTTAAAAGTTTGTTACCTAAATTCTAATTTTACCGTCATAAAAATTTTTTAATTTTTCTTTTAATGTTTATTTTTGAGAGAGAGTGTGAGCGGGGGAGGGGCAGAGAGAGGGGGAGACACAGAATCTGAAGCAGGCTCCAAGCTCTGAGCTGTCAGCACAGATCTTGACGCTGGGCTCGAATTCACGAACTCTGAGATCATGACCTGAGCCGAAGTTGGACGCTTAACCAACTGAGCCACCCAGGTGCCCCTGTCTTCATAAAATTTTTAATTGCACCAAATAATTGAATTTTGCTCTGTTTTGAGAAATACCATCATACTAACTGAAATAGCAAAATTATATTTGACTTACTATTTTAATGTTTTAATTTTCATACTGGTGTAAGAACAGTTTCCAGGAGGGTAATGGTATGTTTTAAAGATCATAGGTAACATATTTTCAAAATATGTCTTTTGGAGCACATAGCAAAGGATAAATCACTATTTATTATTCTGATTGTAAAAATGCAGTTGGCTTTTTAAAAAGTCTTTCAGCCACAGTGCCTTTTTTTTTTTTTTTTTGATGAAACAGCAAAACTGTATTTGATTGTTGGATATGAAATTTACTGTCGCATAATTAAAAGGGACTGCTTCAGAGAAAGAAGCATAAAAATAAAATGTGATTTTTTTAATATGAAATTTATTGTCAAATTGGTTTCCATACAACACCCAGTGCTCATACCAACAGGTGCCCTCCTCAATGCCCATCACCCACTTTCCCCTCTCCCACAGCCCCCATCAACCCTCAGTTTGTTCTCAGTTTTTAAGAGTCTCTTATGGTTTGCCTCCTTCCCTCTCTGTAACTTTTTTTTTTCCCCTTCCCCTCCCCCATGGTCTTCTGTTAAGTTTCTCAGGATCCACCTCAGAGTGAAAACATACGGTATCTGTCTTTCTCTGTATGACTTATTTCACTTAGCATAACACTCTCCACTTCCATCCACATTGCTACAAAGGGCCATATTTCATTCTTTCTCATTGCCACATAGTACTCCCATTGTGTATATAAACCACAGTTTCTTTATCCATTCGTCAGTTGATGGACATTTAGGCTCTTTCCATAATTCGGCTATTGTTGAGAGTGCTGCTGTAAACATTGGGGTACAAGTTGCCCCTATGCATCAGCACTCCTGTATCCCTTGGGTAAATTCCTAGCAGTGCTATTGCTGGGTCATAGGGTAGGTCTATTTTTAATTTTTTGAGGAACCTCCACACTGTTTTCCAGAGCGGCTGCACCAGTTTGCATTCCCACCAACAGTGCAAGAGGGTTCCCGTTTCTCCACATCCTCGCCAGCATCTATAGTCTCCTGATTTGTTCATTTTAGCCACTCTGACTGGCGTGAGGTGATATCTGAGTGTGGTTTTGATTTGTATTTCTCTGATGAGGAGCGATGTTGAGCATCTTTTCATGTGCCTGTTGGCCATCCGGATGTCTTCTTTAGAGAAGTGTCTAGTCATGTCTTCTGCCCATTTGTTCACTGGATTATTTGTTTTTTGGGTGCAGGGTTTGGTGAGTTCTTCATAGATTTTGGATACTAGCCCTTTGTCTGATACAGCCACAGTGTCTTTAAAAAATACTTTAAAACAGTGATGACACACCATGGCCATCTTTCTTTTTCTCTTCAGGTTTTTTTAGTCTGTGTGTCCCTGTATGTCTGTGTTTTTCTTAAATGTTTTAATAGGAAAAATAAATAATACAAGAAGTAATAATAATGTTAAAAAGTAACCATTTCATATCCAAAGCATATGTGACACATATTAGGTGGTCATTGGTGCCACTTCATGTTAGCTTTTAGGTAGAGATTTGCTTTCCATTGTGCCTGGCCTGGAATTGTGTTTTTGTGTTTTTAGTTGATTTGATAACAGGCTTTTTGTTGTTTGTTTTTGTTTGTTTTGTTTTTGCAGAAAAGGAAATATTTCTTAAACAAATGAAACCATATTATTACTTCATTTTTATACTCTTATTTTCCAAAATTTCCTGGTTTTATAATTATCTTGTCTGGGGGCCAGAATTTTGTTGTGACTGCTTTGGTTCTGTTGTTTAAAGCTACCCAGTTTGTAGGTTTCTTAAAATTTGGTCTGATCTTTGTAAGTTCAGTACTTTTGATATTTTAATCTCTAAGAAAATTTTTCTACCTTCATTCTTTATGAAGTGAGATTGGCTAAACAGCATGTATTTTCTTTCTAATAAACCTTTCCTGAGCATCTACAATGCACTAGGCCCTATGCTGGCTTCCAAGGGATCAATGCATATCCCAGGCAGGGTCTCCCTGTCCTTGAGGGCTTATTGTCTAGTAGAAGGAGATGTGCATGTAAACAAATATAGACGTTACGACATAGAATGTTGGTGTGGGATGCACAAAAGACAGATTAATCAGTCCCTACCTGCAAGGACATAAGATGAGAAGTGTGGAAAGAACTCATGGAGGAAATGGCTTGAGCTGAATCTTAAAAGATGAATAAATGGTTTCTGGAAGGTTTAGAGTATGATGGAGTCCATGGTATTAAAGACAGCATGACGTTCAGTGTCTGTTTAGGTAATTAAAATAGTTCCTTATAATTTACGTATAGAATATGAAGGAAAACGTTTGGAAGTTAAAAGAGACCAGACCTTGGAGGGCATGTGCTGAATTAAAGCTTATATGTTTTACCTTAACCAGCAAGTACACCTAGGAGGTTTTGCACAGGGAATTACTGCCTTGTTAAATGCCTCCCTGTTATGTCTTTGAAACCTTACAAACAAACCTGTGAGATTAGTCTATCTTCTTTATAGATGACTCAACAAAGATTAGTCATTTTACCAAGGTCACACAGCTGCCAGATGTCGTGACCTGTTCTTTTGGACTCCAGCACCTGCTCTTTAAACTATCACTCTACATTCATTACTGCTAAGGAATTGGAGCTTGGAATCGGTGGAAGCACTTAGGAGGTGATAATAATCTAGAAAGTGAGGCAAAGTTCAAGAGAAGAGAGAATTCTTTGAAATGAAAAGGCAACAGAGTGCTAGCGGGAAGTTAGGATGTGCTTCCTAGTTATATAATGAGGGACGGGGAGAAAAAGAGTTTCAGATCTATTGTTTTTTGGCATAGAAATGAATATAATAGAGGTACAGAAGATGCACTTTTGGGGAATAAGATCATGAGTTTGAGGTTCTGAAGGGACATCCAGATTGAGATATTCAGTAGAAAGCAGGAAATAAATAAGTGAAGCAGAGCCGGAGTAGTCTGGGCAGAAGGTAGAGGTTTAGTAGAGTTTTGAGCATGAAGAGGTAGCAGAAGCCAGGGGGAGCTGGATTACAGAGAAGGAGGTAAAGTCGGGGTGACGGGTGGTTGCGTGGGAGAAAAGGAAGGGTCGGAGTATTAGATGTCCTGCTGCAGTCAGAGAACTGAGGTAGCATACTCGTCAATTATTGTAAATAAGTGAGGAAACTGGAAGAATAGAGGAATGTAGTCCTAGAGAAAAATACTACAGTTTAGATTCCAGAGGTAGAATCAGTTTTGTAGAAGGTTTAGGCAATGGGAGCAATATGCCAGGATAGGGTATGGAGTTTGGTTGTGGAAGTCAAGAAGGCCAGATTTTTATATGGATTGTCTACATAGATGTTGAAAATCAATCACGATGAAGTAGGAGTTTGTACAAAAAGAAAGACTGAACCATAACTCCCAAACTTCAGTCAGAAAGTGAGAATGAGGGCTGCATGTGACTCTTGACCTTGGGGTCATAGAGTTCAAGCCCCAATTTGGGGGTACAGTTTACTCAAAACAAAGAGTGACCACAGATGATTGCAGCAACCTAGGAAGGGTGTGTGTGTGTGTGTGTGTGTGTGTGTGTGTGTGTGTGTGTGTGTATGTGTATGGAAATATATAGTATGTATATATACTTGTATTTATATTTATAGGTGCATAACAAGAACTTCAAAAAAGGAAAGGGCTTTTCCCCTTCAGGGGGAAAGTAATGGCCAAAAGCCACAGTGTAAACTGTGTGAATTCATTCTGTGTCTCTGAATTCAGCAGAATGGTGGATTTGGGAGGACAGCATCCACTTTAAAGGAATGCTGTAGAAATAGTGTTCTCAGGGGGAAAACCAGATTTCAGTTAAAGGAAGGAAGTAGGAGGTAAATATCTGTGAGAGCTTGAGAATGAAGAGTTTCTGGTAAGGCGGATTCTCAGCAGCAATGCAAAGCCTTGGGAAGAGAGTCTTTCTAGACAGTGAAAATCAAGAGGAAGGAGGCACACTCTTCTGGATATTACCTATAAGGAGATAGTGACTAGAGGGTCTTGATTTTTGTTTTTTTTTACTGAGGTGTAATTGAGTTACAACATTATTAGTTTCAAGTGAACTGCAATAATCATATGTATATAGTGAGAAGCGATCACCGTAGTAAGTGTAATTAATATCGGTTCCCCTACAAAGCTGCAGAAAAAATTTGTTTGCTTGTGATAAGGAGGCTTGCATTCTTATTGGAGGCTTAAAGTGACAAGAATAACAGAACTGGTAAAAATTGACAATCTTTGCAGTTTATGCCTGATCAGCTAAGACTTTCCCGTTAGAATCAGAAACTCGATGAAGTTACAGTCTTTGTTAGGATTTAAATTATGTGCTTCTGAGATACTATCGGATTTTCATTGAGATAGCCAAATGGGTTGTGAAAATTAAGTTGTAACACACCTTCTCCTGGCTAGTTTAATCTAGAGAAAATGAGAATATGATTATCTGGAAATGAAATGGGTTAATTAATACTTAAGTGGTTAGATGTAAAAAGCAAACCTTTCTTATTCCTTCAGTTTTTCTTGACCACTCACTTAGATGTATTCTCTATAATCTTGGCTTTTTGCTGAATTTCTTTGATGGGTACTGAAACACACTGGCACTTTGAAGACAGTGGGTAACCAAAAACAGGAATGTTTTGTTTTGCTTTCTTTCCTTGGCTGTTACTTTTTAAAGAGTTACACAAATGGGAATGACTTGTTCTGTTTTATGATAACTCTAGCCTTAAGTTTGTAAGACCAATCTTCTCAAAAAGTTACTACCCTATTTACTAAGTTGCTTTTTCTGATCCCACATAACATCCTCACTCCTTCACCCCCCAACTCCAAAGTTGGAATGGTGTCTCAATTCAGTGCACTCTGTCGTTTTCTTATGTCTTAAGTTGGCTCTATGTTGTGTAGGAGGCATTCTTGTACTTACCAACCCCCATAAACATTTTGAGGGCAAGATGCGTATCAGATTCAAGATTTCCAGGTTTCTGGCAAGTTGTTGACTTAGTCATGTGGCCTCTCCTAATTATCTCCTCCTTGAACCATTTTGTTCTCCTTCTCTCTGGTCCGTGTTGACCACTTCCCTCCAAAGCTGTGACGACTCCCTGGCTCCATGCGCAGCCATTTGGCTTGTTTTCCATATCTAACTGTAACTTCCCTTCCCTGTATGATTTTTCTTTTCTCTGCTCTCATTGAAATTTCCCCCCATGAATTTCAGTACACCATGCTAAGACTTGAGCTCCTACTATTTTCTTCCTCACAGAGATTATTTATGATGGATGTTTCATTCATATTTATTAAGAGCCTACATATACCTGAAATCTCAGTTGCCTTACAGCATGTGATTTTTATCGTTAGACTAATTCAACTTGGTAAATCTGCAGTATGGAGGAATTATTTTCCTAATGGTGCCACATTTCTTTTTGTCACCCTAATAACTGAATTTAGGATTTCATTAAACAGAGCAACGATTTAAAACACAACAGTAAAAACTAAAAGTTTAAGTAACTTTTAGATTAATGCAGATGTTTTGTATTGGTTACAGTTATAAGTTGACACAATAATTGGTTTTCAGGTAAGTTGTAGAGAAGTGGCATTAATACTGCTCTGCCCAAAGTCGCTTTTGAGTCTGGGGTTTGCAGTTTGTCCTAGAGAAACTGAGGTTTCAGAGAAAACCAAACCAAAACCCAACTTTTAAAACTTTTAAGAATGAAAATGTACGTGTGATGAATGTTTAGGTTTTGTTGGAAGATTATTTTAGGTCACATACTGTTTCTCTCTAACGTACTTAGAAGGAAAACCAAAACTTTTTCAATATGGGATTTAAGCTAATTGAGGCAAGGACTTTTAATTTTGGTGATACTTTTTTGGATAGGACAATGTCAACTAGGATTTACATCTGTACTGTTATTTTATTAGCTGCTGACCCTCTCCTCATTTTGTGGGTGTGGCTGGGAGTTAGGCCGTGGTTGCTATTGGCTGTAGCTGAAAGTATCAGAAGTTAACGTTTCTTCTGGTGTCCTTGTTTCTGTCTCTCCTGTGGTTTTTTGAGTGTCCTTAGAGACCCTTTTTGCTCAATAATCTGAATTTAGCCATTTTTTCCATTGTAATCTCTTACTGTGTGCATGTGTAAACCCCTGTGGTTTGGAGGGTAGCATTTGGAGGGAAAGGAAGCATTCCATAATGCTATGATTAGTTCTCAGTCTTTCAGTGAGGTCATGACCTCCACAAGTGCATCTCACCTCTTCCTGAGGTGAGACAGGAAGGCTAGAGGAGACTGGAGTTCGGGATTCCTGTTCTCCCATGTCATTTAGGTGCTGGTAAAAGCCACGTTGGTTGAGCACTGGTAAAGTAGTCTTCCTGGAGGACAGGCGCTTGGTGACAGAATGCTCTGGGTGTATTTCATTCTTATACTGAGGGGAACTCAAGAAGAGTTTCTCCAGTCTTCACCCTGACACCCTTGTGGGGCTCCCAGGGTAAAGCTCATGAACCCATGGCAGTGATGGCCCCCAGTGCTGTGTCCCTGGGAGCTTTTGTCTGCAAGCTAGTTCGCATTCACATCTCTAGCAATTACACATCTTACCCTTAAGTTTTCTTGCCCTGCCGGCTACAGCCATGGTTTCTGTGTTCAGGAAGCTGTGATTCTCTGATTTCACCTCTCTCTCTAGTTGTCAGGGTGGCAGTTGGCCATATGACCTCAATTCTCTGATAAAATAAAGACAATTTTTGATTTTCAGTTTGTGCATCTTTTCTCTTGTAAGGATGGGACTGATGACTCCAGGCTCTTGACATGTTGGACTGGGAACTGGAAGTCCTGTCTCTTCCCATGTGGGATACTTCCTTTGCTTTTTGTATACCAAGGTTCACAGAGTAGCCCTCAGTGTTACTGAGTTCAGATTCATTGTGGTTCTCAGACTGTTTCTTCCTGTGACTGGATTGATATTTCTTTCAATAAAAGTTTCCACAGGCCTTTATACAGTTCATCTTTCAGGTGCTTCTATCTACAGACAACTCGCTAAGCTCTGGAGCGTGAGCTCATGTGCATGGACATCCGAAGAACATCTTCAAATTTTGGCAGCTTTCTTCTTTGGGGAGTGATGCCAAAGTTGTGTTATATAGTAGTAACACAGTTTAAATCTCATTTAATCCACTTTTACTTTGATATTTCCTGATACTTATCTGTTATCCTATTAATATGAAGTATCTAGCCAAAAAACTTTGTGTTTGTTATTCTAGTATTTTCTTGTATTTACTAACTCAGAAAACTTCCTTTCAGTCCCGTAGTGTGGATAAGCAACATGCTGTAATCAATTATGACACTTCTACAGATGAACATTTGGTGAAAGATTTGGGCAGCCTAAATGGGGTAAGTGAAGATTTTCTCTTTTGCTTTATTTGAATATTTTTTTTAATATTGTAAGTAAACAGATCAGGTTATAGTTGCTATTTGTGTTAGATTTCCTTCTCTTTAGTTTGCATTTTACTTTCTTTCTGGGTTTTTTTGTTTGTTTGTTTGTTTGTTTGTTTGTTTGTTTTTTGCGTGCATGCGCAAGTTGGGGAGGATCAGAGAGAGAGAGGGAGGGAGACACAGAATCCAAAGCAAGCTCCAGGCTCTGAGCTGTCAGCACAGAGCCCGACACAGGGCTTGAACCCACAAACTGCGAGATCATGACCTGAGCCAAACTAAGTTGGACACTTAACCAACTGAGCCACCCAGACACCCGGGTTTGCATTTTACTCCTAAAGGCTTATTAGGTACGTGGCACTTTGGGGACCATACAGTAGAATATGGAATGAGCCCATGTTCCCAAGAAACTGTATAGGCAGTAAATACAGGAATGCAGACAGTTGCTGGTTCTTACTATCCATAATGGTTAAAAAAGACTTCTTTAAGGAGATGAAATGAAATTTGACCTCACCGGATGGTTTGAATTTATATGTGGGAGAATAGTGGAAAGCCATGGCAGTAAGTATGAAAAAAAGGACTCTTGGGAGCCCAAGAAGTATAGGTTAACTTAGAAGATAAAGGTGAAAACATAGTTTGATGCCAGCTGCTGGAGAACTTTCTGTGCTAGAGTAAAAAAGACAGGAAACACATCCATTAACCTGAAACATGTGACTTTGTGATCTAAACACCAGTATTCATTATTGCTTTTCTGTATTCCTGCTTTGAAGATATTTTTGTGTTACTGCAGTGAGGTTTTTTTCCTAATTCTTCATTTGGTCTTTCCACATTGTTGGAACATAACTAGCCACAGACTAAGAGAATGCTGAAGTATTGAATAATTTCTTATTTTTTAATTTTCTAATAGCCTTGGTAATATAAGCTGATGCAATATTTGTCTACATCTGTGCTGTTGAAATTACTAAAATGAATTTAACAGAAACTAAATGTATCCCCACTGCTTCCAACTGCCACTGCTTTTTGAAATATACATTCAACTTTATGCAGATTTTGGGATGAGCACTGGGTGTTGTATGGAAACCAATTTGACAATAAACTTCATATATTGAAAAAAAAATAAACTTTATGCAGAAATTGAACAATTATAGTGAAACATTGTTTTCTTGTTCTAAGTTGCCCTGGTACTGAAGGACTGATGTTTAATCTTTGAGATACTTTGTTTTTCTATTAGTTTTATTCTAGGCTTTGTTTGTTTCTCATGGCACACAGAATTAAGTCTCAATTCAGGGTTGAACCAAAATCCCTCACATTTGACACTTTTCCAGATTCCTGCTCCCTCGGGCTTTCCCTTGTCCTGCCTCCCGAATAGTAGTTCTGCTGCTGTCCGGTCTCCTCCTCCGAATACTTTGTTAGATTTTCTTCAGCCTAGTAGTTCTCCCATCTGCCTTGTCATTTAGAAAAGTTGTACTTATAAATTTGTACGAGTCAAGCCCAGATTCCACTTCTTCCTGAAGGGAAGGAACAAAGGAACGGTATTTAGGAATATTAACTTGCTGACGTCATTAATAACACGTGGAGCAGGTAAAGCAGAAACAGAGCAGACTAGGTAGAAACCGTTCTAACGTGAGACAGGTAAGTAAGCTACTGTGATTCCCAGTTCCCAGTTGCAGAACTTCTTTCGTCCTTCTCCACATCTGTACGCCTTTGTTTTAATCTTGATTTGGGGTGCTTTCTCTGCTTTGTATTACATCTTCTTTTACTTCTCTGTCACCGTGTTGAATCATGAGCTCCTGAACAGTCACGAACATTTACTCAGGAGTCTGCACAGTGCACGAATACAGTTAGTCTTTTTTTGATGAAATTGAATTTATTTTCTTTATTAAGGAATTTATGGAGAAAAATTTTAACTTCTGTATGTGGACTATTTTAACAATGTTATGTTCCGGTTTTAAGCCAGAAAGATTGATCTTTACCACAGTGCTATGCATAGATGTCTTTACATTATTATCTTGGAAAATAATAAGTGAGAATTACATCACAGTGTTTTATTCTTTTACAAGACTGGGATCAAATATAAAAATTACTTGTTTTTCATTATAAAAAGAAGTCAGGTGAAGTACTTCTAAGTTTCTCTAGGTTGACCTTTCTTCATAATTCGATTATACTCAGTAATTCTGTGGAAGATAATAACTCATAGGGGGCAACATTTGTATTTTGAACTTGAAATCAGTACCTAGATTTGAATGTCAGTCTGTAATTTACCAGTCCTAAACACAGGGACAATCACTTTCTGAAATTTGGTTTCCTCATACATCTTCATATTTGTGAGTGTGAGGCCTGACAAGTTCAGTTCCCTTGTTTTAGCTTTCAGATAATGAAATGGAAATTCCTGCTCAGTAGTACTGGCGTGGGGATGCAGCCTGACGACAGTACGTGTGAGTTTGTGCCTGTTACGGAACTTGGGAGCATCCGTCACACAAGCGATAACTGTGCTCCGACCCGGATGGCAGCCTAGGGAATACACCAGAACAGAGTTGTGCACCACCAGCTGCCGTGCGCTTAATCCATAAGGAGACCGTTTGCTCTTCATATTCATATAACTCTAGAAATTTGAGCATCAGGTTAACAGCAGTAATTTCAGAAGTCAGGGGACACGATGTAGTGGTTATGAGCCCCGCTTGAATTCTTACCAGTGACGTAACTGTAGACGGGTTACTTAATTTTTCTGTTCCTCAGCTTTTTTAATGTTCGTAGCAAAATGGCGTTTCTCTCAGGTTGTACCAAAGCTATAAATAAGTTCATAATTGTAAATGATTAGAACAGTACGTGGTGAGCATTCAGTAAGTGCTGGCGGTGGTGGTGTGGCAAGCAAAGCAGTTAAAACGAGTTCAGCACCCTGGAGCCTACATGCTTTCCAATGAATCCACTGCCTTATTTTTTTTAAAAGCACGTACCAACTAACCCCAACTTATAAATAACTCTTAACTGTGACCACTTTCACTCCTCCCCTTTCATCCTACCCTAAAAGAACACTCCCAGGGGACCTAGATTTATGCTTGATGTTATTGCTACCAAAATGAGATTGCTCTGCCTAAGGAAGCTGGAACGGGTTTTGTTGCTGATGTTATGGTGGCCTGTTTCCCCGCAAGTCCCTGGAAGCTTCTCCTGTGAGAACCCTTATTTGCCTTCACTTCTTCCTGCCTCCCTCTCCCACTGGGGCACTTGCCCCTCTGAGAGCCACTGTGGCCTCTGCCATGTGCCTCCCGTGGCATTCTACCTCTGGCTTTTGTTCTAGGCTGCCCCCTCAGCTCCCTGTGTTCTAGCTTCTGCTGGATCCCCTTTTCGCACTGGAGTTTCTACCAGCATCAGACCACAGTGGCGTAGAGTGGAGAGAGTATGCAGAGGAGAGGGAAAAAAGAGATGACTTTTGTCTCTGGCAGTGTGATTAGGGTGGTTACGCCCCTGGCCACTCACTCTGTTCAGATTTCCCAGAGCGTTAATACAATACACAGTGGTTATGTGGTTTTATGCAATCAATTACGCAATTTCGTTGTATGTCAAATAAATAGATGTTTTTCTAGTTTGGTTTGCTTCTATGAGCTAGTGGTTTGGAAGAGGGAGTTTGAAGAGCTGGCCTGGCTCGGGCACCCATCCTTCCTTGAGTTGGAGAGAATGTGGGATTTGTAGTTCAGAGACCTCAGTGTGAATCCCAGCTCTTATTCCACTTATGAACTCAGATGTTTGTCAATTCATTCTCTGTGCCTCCTTGTTGTTGTCTGTTCCTCCTACAAGGCACAAGTGTGATCAAATGGTGTTGACGTAAGGAATCAATCCTATTTTTCCCCATGTTTGACTTACTAAAATGCTCCATAATTGATTTACTTAAATGATTTTTTTTCTTTTTTTTTTTTTTTTTTGCCTGTTGCTCTTTGAAATTTTCTCTCCTCCTTGTGTAATTTCAGACCTTCAGGAGACTTTTTCCCTTCAGATGTTTTCACTTGCATTTTTGTAAGCTGAAACTTTGCGTTTGGCTCATATTTCCTAAGCCTTTTTAGACCTTAGGGAATATTTCTGTCATAAATGCCAGCATATTAAAATTGTATGTTTCTCGTTCTGCAAGTACCTACCTAGTATGTATGTTAAACACACAGTAGGTGCTTAATAATTAAGAGAATTGAGCTGTCTTAAGCTTTGCATGGATCTGATTGGTCATGTTAAGCCTTTTGAGTAAAATGGTTGTTTAAGTTGAAACAATTTTAAGTAAAACTGGCTTAGAAGTGTGGCATTCCTTGTATGTCAGGTATCTAATTGCTTGTCTTCTGCATACTAAACATCAGTGAATTAATGTTTTCTTTTATTCTTTTCTTTTCCATCATTTGAAAAAGCTCTTCTGTTTTGTAACTCTACATAGAATATTTTGGTAAACTCAAGGTTTAACTTTTTTTTTTAATGTTCATTTTTGAGGGAGACAGAGAGAACGTGAGTGGGGGAGGGGCAGAGAGAGAGGGAGACACAGAATCTGAAGCAGGCTCCAGGCTCCGAGCTGTCAGCACAGAGCCCTACGTGGGACTTGAACTCACGGACCATGAGATCATGACCTGAGCCAAAGTCAGACACTTAACTGAATGAGCCATCCAGGTGCCTGCCTCAGGGTGTAACTTTTAAAACACTGTAAAATGTTCATTTTGGAAATGAACATGAAATTAAAGCTTATAAATGCCTGTATTCAAAATTTTCTTTATATTAACATTTTACTCTTTCTGTGAAGGATGTTGGAAGCTTATTTTCTAGGATTACTCATGCATCATACTAAGGTGTGATCTCAAATTTTAGCAGTATGCCACTATCTTCATATATCTGTGCTTGAAATTAAGACTATAACTTCTAATTTTTTCTATAGATTTATAAATTGGTATTCTGTGACCTATTACAAAGTGCTAGTCGTGCATAGGAATTTGAGCATATGACCATAATTACATAATTTGCTGTAATATTTTACTGTATATCACTTAGGACCCTTCTGAACTTCCTCACCATGGAGGGAGCTTTCCCAGATAAGGTATCATGGCCATCTCAAATCCAATAAAATAGAAGATTTTAAAAAATGGAATTCACTAGGAAAAAAGTAATTTTTAAAGTTTCAGCTTATCAGAGGAAAACCTGGGTATTTATATGATATCTGCATTCTGGGCAGTTAAGTATAACATTGTTCTGTGTTCTGTGAATCTAGCAAATTCCAATTTAACTTCCAACGTGCCAGGAAAAATAGTCATCACCATTTGCCATCTGTGTCTAGTTGACTCTTTGTCTTTTTACAAATAATTTGCGGAAGTAAGGATAAAAGGATAATGAAAAACAACTTGAAATTTTAAGTAAAAATTAGTCATGACAAGCTCATATTTTTATTTCATATTTTTCTGGTTTTGAAAGGTATGTAATACACAAAATGGGTATTGTTCATCAGTTGTCAAGGGAGACCTGGGATATATATCCGTTTTGTAAATGTTGCTTTTCAAATTTCAAGTACATATCCAGCTGGTTCTAGCTTATCATTATTTCTAGTTCTTCTTGCATTGTATTGTCAAAATGCATTATTTTTAAGACTTTGATAGCTTATAGTTTTATTAAGATGATAGCTTTCTTCTATTATTGCAAAACATTTCTCAGTTTTAGATTTGTTAACAGAAGGTTAATTTATTTCTTTTTACATCATCTTTGCTTCTAGTTACCTGATAGATACCTGCCTTGGGCATTTATCCACTTAGAAACTAAATGAAATAAGTGTTGGAAAACATCAAAAGATGAAAGAATGCTGTGAAAATGTGAAATACAGAATTGTTCAAGTTCTTATTGAAAAATATTTAATTATTTGTTGAAATGGTACTATTTTGGATATATGGGTTGGGTTAAAATATAGCATTAAAATTAATCTCACCTTTTATATTAACTTTTTTTAATGCACCTACTGGAAAATTTAATAGTATATGTTTGGCTTGCATTTGGGGCTTGCACTATATTTCTGTTGGATAGCAATGTTCTGGGCAATTCCATTTTCTTCTGTTTTATTATTATATTGGTCATTTTCAGCATAGTTAGAAATAATTGATGAGTAATGATAAAATAATGATGTGAAATAGCACAGTGTTTCAAAAAAAAAAAAGGAAAAGTAAGATCAGTAAGATCCCATAATGTATCTTAGAGTCATAAAAAGGTCTAAAAGACTCATATGGCAATTGTGAAATAGAATAGCAGTTTTATTCCTTTTTTTTTTTTAAGTTTATTTCTTTATTTTGAGAGAGAAAGGAGAGGGCATGTGCTTGTGAGCAGGGGAAGGGTTAGAGAAGAAAGAGGGAGAGAGAGAGAATCTCAAGCAGGTCCAGAGACCAATGTGGGGCTTGAACCCATGAACCGTGAGATCACGACCAGAGCTGAAACCAGGAGTCAGACACTCAACTGACTGAGCCACCAGGTGCCCCAGTATTTCATTACTTTTATTCTTAGAATTCTTCTAAAGAACAAAAAGAAAATATACTTTAAAAAATGGAATAGGGGCACCTGGGTGGCTCAGTCAGTTGAGCATCTGACTCTTGGTTTTGGTTCAGGTCATGATCCCACTGTTTTGAGTTCGAGCCCTGTATCAAGCTACTGATTGGGATTCTCTCTCTCTCTGCCCCTCCCCCACTCGCTCGAGCTCTCTCTCAAAATAAATAAATTTTTTAAAAAAGTAATGAAATATCAGACCTCACAAATAATTAGAATTGTCCGAAAAAAGCTAAAATTGAGTCCCCTGCATCCTGATGATATATCAAAAGTTAAGTATTTTACAATTTGCCAGCTTCACATTAGGAGCTTTTCTTAGCATCATTTTTAAATGCCTATATTTGTCTTGGCAGCGTGATGGACTTAGAGGAGGTACAGCCTGGTTCTTTGTGTGTTCAATTATTAATAAAAGACTTAGTATGAAAATCACTTATCAGCCTATAAGATGCATGGCACATTTTGTAATACACAAGCTGTGTTAGCCACCATAGCTAATGTATTTTTAAGTATAAGGTTTGAGTGTTTGTTTGTCTGAAATATAATAATTAATACTTCATATATAACCTAAGATCTTTTTCTCTCTTTGTAGACTTTTGTGAATGATGTAAGGATTCCAGAACAGACTTATATCACCTTGAAACTTGAAGATAAGCTGAGATTTGGATATGATATCCTTATATGATTTTGTGCATTTATTGAATTTATTCATAAAGCTTTCTGATGTACATTAACATTTCTTGATCTAAGAATTTTCAGTAAAGGCATGCTAGAAGTCTCTTTGCCCTCCCATACTAAAATACATGTTTAAAAATAATACATATATTTTCTGGTTGTTATGCCTATTCCTAAAAATAATCCTAGAAAAGTTGATGGACTCAGCTTTTCCCCCATCCCTATAGTTTCAGCAGTGGTATTTACATGTGTAATTTGGGTATCAGAGAATGTAACAAGGAGAGGACAAAGGACTGTCTAATATTAGCCCAGCCTAGGGATTTTGTTGTTGTTTGGATGAGCATGGCACAGATCAGTGTCCCGGGAGGAGTGTGAGAACTTATCCCTACCTTTTTTTCCCATTCGTACTTTTACTCTGTTTTAAGAATTCTGTCTCTATCACTTATTTAACTCAGAGTTTTCAGTATCCTATATCTTCTGAGACCCATACTCCCTGGCTCAGTTCATTATACAGTTAGTGTGTATTTAAAATTCTTTCGTTAAAAATAGGATTCTAGGGGCGCCTGGCTGGCTCATTCAGTAGAGCATGCGACTCTTGATCTCAGAGTTTGAGCCCCACGTTGGTTGTAGAGATTACTTAAAAATAAAATCTTTTAATAAGTAAATAAGTAAGTAACAAAATAGGATTCTAGGAAGTGAGTGGGGACATGACTTTGACCTCCCTAGGGTATAGTAAAGAACCACTAGTGAAGAAGAATAAAGCATTTCTATTCATATAAGGCAAAAAGCTTTGAAATAAAGGGGACTGACTTTATTTAATTAAAATATACATATTCCACCTTATACTGAATGTTTTTCTTGAGTTTTCATTTTTCAGTTACTACATTTTTCTGGACTTTAATATTGAAGAATATATTGAACATTGGCAAGTCAGATGGACTTTTATCACTATACTATAGCAAATGTAGTCTCAGCTACCTGGAGTTGATACATAGATAAAATAAACGTACTAACACTTTAAAATTGTTCTTAAAGCATAACCAGTTTTTTTTTTAGATTTAACTTAAAATTTATGAAAAATAGTTTTTAGCACATCATATGAACTTTATACTTGTACAGCAAAGGAACATTGAAAAGTGAAACCATTGAATCTTAGTATTTATGAGTTGTAAATACTTTTAAGAATATGAATCACATAAAATGATTAAGAATTAACATTAAAGCCTTGATCCATGGACCATTTTCCACCAGCATAAAAAGTTTCATCAAACAATAAATGCAAATAAATATATTTTGAATTTAAATACCTCCTTAATCTGATTCAAAACATGAGAAAATAGAAAATCTGAGTTGCAATAAAACTCTATAATGTTTACTTTGACTTTTAAATCAAGAGAAAACTGTTGAGGGGCTCCTGGGTGGCTCAGTCGGTTGAGCATCTGACTTCAGCTCGGGTCATGATCTCACAGCTTGTGAGTTTGAGCCCCATGTCAGGCTCTGTGCTGACAGTTCCGAGCCTGGAGCCTGTTTCAGATTCTCCTGGAGCCTGTTTTTTCTCTCTTTGCCCCTCCCTCGCTCACTCGCTCTCTCCCTCTCTGTCTCAAATAAACATTAAAAAAAAGGAAAGAAAACAACTGCTGAGAAATAACTCCCGCTTTTACAATTTGTGTAGTGATTTCTTAGTAGTGAACTAATACTTGTTTTTTATATACCAGCTCATAATAGCAATAGGGGTTGCTGGGACAAATGTTTTGTTGGTTCCAAAGGACTTTCTTCGTGTTATGAATCGGTGTTGAACCAGAACTGTTATCCAAATCTTCAGAGTAGGCTCAGTAAATTCTATTATTTTAAAATAGCATCTATTGCTTATGGTTTTTGAAAATTATACATAAATGAACATTAGGATGAAATTTTATTGTATGGGATGAAATTTTTAAAACAAATTTTATATGTTACATTTACCTGTTTTATATTTGGCTGAAATAATTGTGCTTTATTTTTATTAAAATTAAGCTTAATAGTTAGCCAGTTTACGAACTCCTCTTCTTTGGAGTGGAAAACTCTTTATTACAATGTCATAGTAATAGAAGGAACATCTTACCATGAATTGAGATAGAACTGAAGACACAAAATTTATCTGCCACAAGCGCTTTCTAATTAAAGAAATTAAGTGATTTGGAAAAGCCAGTAGTGGAAGAAATATCCAAGTTTAACAAATGACTATAAACTCATGAGGGATAATAATCCCTGCAGTAATCAAAAAGGAGCTCTTAAGTGTCCAAGTGGCCAAACTTTAGCAGATATGCAAGCCTAAGGTTATTCACTTCACAGTTATTAAATGTGTGTATCTCCTGTGTGCTGGGAGATCCTTGTCCCCATGGTCTGGGGACACAAAAGTGAAAGAAACAGACCACTCTGTCCTCCTGGCGATTATACTTGTCCTCCTGGCGATTATACTCTACTGGGGTTGAAGGAAGCTGACAGCACACAAAAAAAGAATAGTAGAGGATGGTAAGTTCTGTGGAGAAAAAGTGTAACTGGGGGATCCAGAGAGCTCGTGGTGGTGAGTGAGAAGTTGTAATTTTAAAAAAGGATATTCATGGAGCCCACAGTGGAGCAAAGATAAGGAGAAAGTAAAGAAGCTGGCCATATGGATATCAGGGGAAATTGCTCTTCAGGAAGATAGAAGAGTTAAATACAAAGGACTTGAAGCAGCAACATGTTTGGCATGTTTGAAGAACAGCCTTCAAAAGTCATTGTGGTTGGGACCAGTAAAGAGTAGGAAGATGGGGTATGGGAGCGGGGTGCACATCAGCCCTAACAGACCATTGCAAGGATTCTGACTTCTATTCTAAGTGAAATGGGGAGCCATTTACAGGGGTTTGACCAGAAGAGAGACATGATAATGACTTACTTAGAAACATCCTGTGGCTATTCTTGTTCAAGAAGACTAAGGATGGAAGTGGGCCGCGGTGAAAAGAGGGAGGTGAGTTAGGAGGCTGTGTAGTAGCCCCAAGTGAGTCAGAGGTTTACAGCAGGGTGGTGAAAGAGGAGGTGGTGAGGAATCAGATTATGGGTGCATCTTGAAGAGGAAGCCAGTAATATTCTTGATTAGATTGGAAGTAGAATGAAAGAAAGTCCACGATTTGGCACTTGATCTCAGCAGTTGGAAAAATAGAGTCACCATTAACTGACAGAATTCTGTGGGTAGAGTGAATTTCATGTAGAAAATGGGAAGAATCTTCTGAGAAAAACAAGCTTTTGGTTTAACTGAGTTTCCTCTATTTCCTCTTTGATTTCTAATTAATTTCTTTTTCCTAGATAAAAACTGAGGTTATTCGTTTGAGACTTTTTTTTTAATATAGGCTTTTAGTTCTATAAATTTTCTCCTAAGTACTGCTCTACCGTTCAGAATACTTTCTGATTTCTCTTGATTTTTGAGTACTGGTTATTCAAATAATTTTGAATAAGTTTGTTAGTTTCTAAGTAATTTGGAGATTTTCCCAGAGACTTTCTGTTATTAATTTCTAATTTAATTCCATGCTGATGAGAGAACATACTTTGTATGTCTCAAATCGTTTTAAATTTATTGAGACTTGTCCTATGGCCCAGAATATACCGAATTTATCTCTCCTGGTAAGTGTTCCATATGTACTTGAAAAGAATGTGCATTTCTGTTGTTTGGGTGGAGTGTTCTATTAATGTCAGGCCAGTTTGGTTCACACCTTCTATATGTTACCGAACGATTGTCTACTTGTTCTGTTAATTGAGAGATCAATATTGAAATCTTAGACCATAATTATGGATTTGCTTATTTCTCCTTGCAGTAGTTTTTCTTCATATAATTCGAAACCTGGTTATTAGGTACATAAACATTTAGGATTAAAATGTCTTCTTGATGAATTGATCCCATTAATTATTATAAATTGACCTGCTGGGGGCACCTAGGTGGCTCAGTGGGTTGACTGTTCAACTCTTGATATCAGCTCAAGTCTTGATCTCGCAGTCATGAGATCCAGCCACAAGTAGGGCTTTGTGCTGGGCTTGGAGTCTGCTTGGGATTCTCTGGCTCCTTCTCTTTCTACCCCTCCCCGGCTCACACTTTCACTCTCCCTCAAAATAAATAAATAAACTTAAAAAAAATAAATAAAAGAAAATGACCTGCTCTATTCAAGACAATGTTCTTTGCTCTAAAATATAGTTTGTTTTGACATTGATTTAGTTGTTCTAGCTTTCTCTTTCTTCTTTCTTTCCTTTCTTTCTTTGGATTGCCGTTAGCAAGGAACATCTTTTCTATTTTTTATATTCTTTTGCTTTTAACCTATTTGTGTCTTTACATTTAAAGTAGGCATCATACAGTTGGTATTTTTTTTATTCAATCTGATCATTTCTGCCTTAATTTGGGGATTTTGGTCATTCACATTCAGTGTGATTATTGATGTAATTAGGTTTACCTCTGTCATCTTGATATTTGTTCTATTTGTGCCATCAGTTTTCTTTTTCCTCTAATTTATTTTGGATTTTTTGAACATTTTGTATGATGCCATTTTATGTCTTTTATTGGCTTATTAACTATAACTTTTTTATTTGATTGCTTGCTTCAAGATTTGTAGTTACTTCTTTAAGTTGTATCTTCAAGCAATATTATACCAATTCACATATAGTATAAGAACCTTACAGTAGTATACTTTCATTTCTTCTGTACTGACCTTTGTGCTATGATTGTCAAACTCTATTCTTAGATGTTACAAACTCCATACTACATTATTACAAGTGGAAGGTCAATTATCTTTTAATGAGATTGAAATAAAAATATCTTATATCTTTATGCCCATTGTACTCTTATAGCTTAAACCAGTGTAACTATCATTTCTCATGCTCTTCGCTCCTCTTTATAGATCTGTTCTTCTCATCTGATATCATTTTCTTTCTGCTCAGGGCTTCCTTTAACATTTCTTGCAGTATGGTTTTGCTGGTGATGAATTCTTTCAGCTTTCATGTGTCTGGAAAAGTAGTAGTTAATATAGTAGTGAATATAGATTGGTAAGAGATCCAAGAACTGAAACCTATTCTATACCAGTATTAAGAGGTGGGAGAGATAAGGAACCAGTTTAAAAAAGATTAAGATGCAGGGGTGCCTAGGTGGCTGTCAGTTAAGCATCCGACTTTGGCTCAGGTCATGATCTCATGGTTCATGAGTTCAAGCCCCGCGTCGGGCTCTGTGCTGACAGCTCAGAGCCTGGAGCCTGCTTCAGATCTGTGTCTCCCTCTCTCAGTGTCTGATCGCACTCCCTATCTCTCTCTCAAAAATAAACATTAAAAAGAAAAAAAGATGGGGCGCCTGGGTGGCGCAGTCGGTTAAGCGTCCGACTTCAGCTCAGGTCACGATCTCGCGGTCCGTGAGTTCGAGCCCCGCGTCGGGCTCTGGGCTGATGGCTCAGAGCCTGGAGCCTGTTTCCGATTCTGTGTCTCCCTCTCTCTCTGCCCCTCCCCCGTTCATGCTCTGTCTCTCTCTGTCCCAAAAATAAATAAACGTTGAAAAAAAAAAATTTTTTTTAAAAAAGAAAAAAAGATGGAATCACTGGTGAACTAGAATGAATATCAGACTATGATATGGTTTCCATGTTTAGTGGAAAATGATTTAAACATTACTTAAATACCATAAATCTCAAAATCCTTACCATCTCAGTCATCTCAGGGTTATTATAAAGAACCTAGTACCTTAATTTTTTTAATGGGCTGCTTTTTCCCAAAGTAGTTGTCTATTCCTATAATGTCCACAAAACGATTGGATTAATTGTATTAGAAACAAGGTAAAAATCATTGTCGTGTCTTTTAAGATGATGATTTATCTATAATTGGAACATTACCTATGGCATTGTGTGTTTGGGTCCAGATCATGGCTGCTAAAATGATCAGGAAGGGGATAAACATAACTAAAATTCAAAGACTCTTCATTTAGAGAAGTTAGGGTTCTTCCTGATTAATGTGATTGATGTCCACAACAAAGCATGAACACACTTTCCAGATTTCAAAAATGGAGGATGTTTCCAAAGTTTGAGAGAGCTAAATTTAAGAAATTGACATGAGGTATTAGATACGGAATAAAGTCATAGAAGAAAAGTTTAAAGGAGTTGTTTTAGAACAAGGTTTTCTAAAAGCTGGACAAAGGAATTGATCTTCCAGAACAAAACGATACATCTTTCTGAAGATAAAGACAAACTTAAGCTAGTAGAAAGTTTGCTTAAAGAAATAAAATTTTACCCTTGGAAGGTTTTCTGCTATGAACTTTTTTTTTTTTTTTTTAACTTTGCCATCTTCTAGGACCTGCCTTGTTAATACAATGTGCTATCTATTTTAGCATAATTGTGTATTTTATTATGAATGTAGTCAAACAAATTTCCCGTATATATTTTTTTAATGTTTATTTATTTGTTTTGAGAGGGAGAGAGAGAACACGAGCAGAGGAGCGGCAGAGAGAGGGAGAGAGAGAATACCAAGCAGACTCCCACACTGTCATCACAGAGCCTGATGGGGGGGCCTGAACTCACAAACTGGGAGATAATGACCTGAGCTGAAATCAAGGGTTGGATGCTTAACCAACTGAGCCATGCAGGCACCCCTAAATTTCCCATATTTCTTTAAAACAATGTTTTGGTTTTTTTTTAATGTTTATTTATTTTTGAGAGGGAGGGAGAGAGAGGGAGACACAGAATCCGAAGCAGGCTCCAGGCCCTGAGCTGTCAGCCCAGAGCCCGACACGGGACTAGAACCCACAAACAGTGAGATAACAACCTGAGCCAAAGTCGAACACCTAACCGACTGAGCCTCCCAGGTGCCCCTAAATTTCTCATATTTCTAAGGAGAAGATCCAAACACACAAGTTTTTGGCTAACTTTAAGGAAAATTTTTAAGGGTAGTCTTACTATATATGTATTTTAAATCACACATATAAGACACATAAATTTTAGAAAAAGAATGTATTTTTCATTGTGTAAAATAATTCAAGTATTCTCATTTGTTGTGGCATCCAGTGTCTTCAATACCATGAAAGTCACATTCTTTTTAGTAATACAGTTTTTGAGAGAATATTGTATTAATGCCCATTGAACAGTTTGAAAATACAGCATCTTTTGAAACCTTAACACTGGAAACCTTGTACCAAGCAACAAAAACTCATATATAATATTTGATTTCTTCTGTAAGTGTGTGGTATCTCCCGAGTGAAGTAACTTAAATTAATTTTTAAAATGATTTTTGAGACACATGTTCACACTGACACCTGTTGTTTTAAGGCCCTAGGAGTAACTAAAACTGTTCAAAATGTTGCCCTCCTTTTAGTTAGCTTTAATTGTCATTTAGATAAGATGTTTTATCTAGCTAAGATCATCTAGATAAGAGATAACATTTAGATAAGATGTTTTTGAATGCATTACTAGTATGCAGATGAGTTTCTTTGACCCCACTTGTAGATAGACTTTTTTTTTTAAGTTTATTTATTTAGAGACAGCTCTCTGAAGGGAGCACAAGTGGGGGAGGGGCAGAGAGAGAGAAGGAGAGAGAGAAAGAGAGAATCCCAAGCAGGCTCCACACTGTAATTGTGGAGCCAGATGCTGAGCTCAAACCCACGAACCAGGAGATCATGACCTGAGCCGAAGTCAGGCACTTAACCTACTGAGGCACCCTGGTGCCCCAATAAACATTTCTTGAATAAACTGAGCATAGGGAAGATGTAAAATCGCAATCACAGCCCGATGTAAAGAAACAGGGAAATAACCTAACAAATACAATTTCTAACAAGTAGGATTTTAAACTTTTTATAACTTAGGAAGTTACATAACTGGAATTAGGGCAGTCTCAGAATCTCCCAGCCAGCCCGGTGTTCTCAGGTGAACTCATGACCCAAACAAGAGGATCCTTGAAATCTTTGGCTTCGCACACATGAAACTTTTTGAAAGATAAAGTGTTTGACCCCAAGAAGTGTGGGCTCTCTCAAGTTTTCCCAGATCTTCAAGGAGTCTCAAGTGTAAACATAAGACCCCACACTAGCCTTAGGGGACAGCCTGGAACTCCCTCAGCAATAAACTTGAATGGAGCACCGGAAAACCCCCAGAGCAGGCTAAAATCATTGGTGTTTCCCATTGAAAAAATGGAAATGGCTTTCTGTTTTTTGGAGACACTGTGTTTTCCATTGGAAGTATGCAAATGCTGTGAATCTCCTCCAGCTGTTCATGCATTTCTTGGGTGTAAAACAAAGTTACTGGACTTTTATTTTTCATTAAGTATGAAATTACTAATTATGAAATACTTATTTTCATATATGTCAGCAAATATGTATCAGCATATACATATAACAAGAAAAGAAAATTCTAATATTTCACAGCTACAGGAACCCTGGACTGGGTTTCAGCTGACAAGATTCTCGTCTTAGGTTTTGCCCTTCCATTCCTCAAGTTCCCTATGTATAGAAGAGAAGGATGAGATATTAAACAGGAATTAAACGGGATAGTCCCTAAAGCTCTTTACAATTCCAAAAAATTCTGAATTTTTATCATTTTAATGAACAGAAATAGAAGTTAAAAACTCATTTGCAAGTTTACTGCTCCTTATGCATGGGAACTATTTTTACCCCAATCATTTGTGATAATTACAGCTTTCTAGCCTTGAAGTCATAGGGTGCTATGAATTGGTAAAGGATAATAGAGTTTAGTACATGGTTATAAAAGTCCTTTTAGTACAGGGCTAAGTAATGGTGGGAAATGTGACCTCTACTGTTTAGTGAAAGATGTTTTTTAATATACAGAGGCATTGTTCTTTTTGGCATAATAATAAAAGCACCCATTATTTCTAGCATTTGGTTCTAATTGTATAGAATCAGTTGTTTGTCAGTGTGATACGACCCTGATTGCAATGTCTGGAGGAAAGGGGTGATTGTGGTTGTTGTAAGGACCCTAATTATAGAATTTCTTTTGCACTTTCAGAGTGAGCTTCATTTTTATCAATGCTTGTGAAGTCTGAGTAATCGAATTCTTTCAGAATTTGCTGTTGGATAATCACTGATGACATACTTCCTTTTACATTTTTGTGATTAAGTATTAATATAATTTGATCCAGGTGCTTTTTCTTCTTTGTAGTCATATTGTTTGTTTGTGAGAACTGAACATGTCTTTGTGCTCTGATTTATTACCCAGTTATTTACTTCCTGAAGGCCGTTATTAAGTTTAGAATTATTTGCTAGATTTTAAGATTTTTCTCTAGTATGTATTTTTTTTTTAATGCTTGTTTATTTTTGAAAGAGAGAGAGAGGGGGGGAGAGCACAAATGGGGAGGGGCAGAGAAAGAGGGAGACAAAGAATCCAAAGCAGGTTCCAGGCTCCAAGCTGTCAGCAGAGAGCCCCACGCGGGGCTCAAACCCACGCACCGTGAGATCATGACCTGAGCTGAAGTGAGACGCTTAACCAACTGAGCCACCCAGGTGCCCCAAGATTTTTCTCTGGTATTTAAAAAGTAAAGTCCTCACAGTTATGAGCATATTTTAACATTTAACTCTTAAGGGGAATATGATACTTCTGTTGTAATTACCTATTGAAAATAGGACAATTCCTAAATTATCTTTGATTATTTTAAGCTTGATTATCACAATTTTGAAATATATTCTTCCTTAGCCTTGTTTACATACAAATCTTTTCACTGTAGTTCGAGGAGAAATGAGGGTCCCTGAAGAAGCACTAAAGGTAAAAATTTTTTACTTATTTCCTTTGTAAATCCACCATTTGCTAGGGTCGATTTCACTCCTGGATGTTTCACTTTCATTTTTAAATGTTTTGTAGCATGAGAAGTTTACCATTCAGCTTCAGCTGTCCCAAAAATCTTCAGAATCAGAGTTGTCAAAATCTGCGTGTGCCAAAAGCCTGGATTCAAAGGGAGCAGATACATCAGCAGAGGTGCAGCATAAAGCCACAGAAGCACTGAAGTCTGAGGAAAAAGCCGTGGGTAAGTTAACCTGTTTGGAAATACCATATTTATACGTGGTTATGAAGAAATGGCATCCTTTGTTCTAAAAAAGTTGGCCATGTCCATATAAATTTGTAATAATGACAGTTTTAGAGTAGGTTTTAACATAGCCAACGCTTTCGTTAGAAAGCATTTTATAACACATAATTATATATGACAGTTATATGTAGGTGTGTTTAATATATTTAAATATTTGAGAGAAATAAATATAGTTTTCAATATTTTTATTTAATGTTTGTCTGCTTTTTCTGAATTATAACAAGTGAATTAAAAGGAAATATCCAGGGGCACCTGGGTGGTTCAGTTAGTTGAGCGTCCAGCTTTGGCTCAGGTCATGATGTCATGGTTCGTGAGTTCAAGCCCTGTGTCAGGCTCTGTGCTGACAGCTCGGAGCTTGGAGCCTGCTTCGGATTCTGTGTCTCCCTCTCTCTCTGCCCCTCCCCTGCTCGTGTTCTGTCTCTCTCTGTCTCTCAAAAGTAAATAAATGTTAAAAAAAATTTTAAAATGACAATGAAAAATCTAAAAAAATAAAAGGAAATATCCAATGATATTATGTCATCATAATTATTACTGTATATATGATGTTCCAGGAATTGCTTTACATAAATAATCCTATTCATACAAAAACATTTTTTTTTTTTATTTTTTTTTTTTTTTCAACGTTTATTTATTTTTGGGACAGAGAGAGACAGAGCATGAACGGGGGAGGGGCAGAGAGAGAGGGAGACACAGAATCAGAAACAGGCTCCAGGCTCTGAGCCATCAGCCCAGAGTCTGACGCGGGGCTCGAACTCCCAGACCGGGAGATCGTGACCTGGCTGAAGTCGGACGCTTAACCGACTGCGCCACCCAGGCGCCCCAAAAACATTTTTTTTTTAATTAATAGAATAGGCATTACCAAATTTGCTCAAATATAAATCTACTAGTCATGTTAACATCTAGGTTAAATTTAGTTACTGTACAGTCCCCCTAGGCTTAAAAAAACTTTTTGGTGGTCATTCATACCAAAACTTACTTTTGTCTTTTATCTCGACTTACTTAATGAGCCATTTCTGTATACCAAAATACTGAGTACACCTTAGCAAAAAGCTATTAGGTTACAGCAGTGTGCATTACTTAGATATCAGCCAGTGCAAAATTTCATTTATTTAGTCATGTCCAACACTGAATAAGGTCTGACACAAAAACTTAAGTTTTTCAACTTAGAGTACTCTTCAACTATCTAGACTATATGTTGTTTTCATTTAATAAATTAGCCAGGCAATTCTAGCATTCTGTAAAACCATTTTTTTTTCTGTTTCATATGCTTTAGACAGATTTTTTTTCACCTTTTCCAGATATTTCTGCGATGCCCCGTGGTACTCCATTATATGGGCAGCCATCATGGTGGGGGGATGATGAGGTGGATGAACAAAGGGCTTTCAAGTCAAATGGCAAGCCTGAAGAAAAAAGTCATGAAACCGGGACAGCAGGTAAGGAAAATCTCAAGACTGTGACATTAAATGGACATTTGGGGAAGAATTTGTAATTAAACAAAAATCTGGCAACTCTGAAAAAAAGATATCTACTACTCCTTAATTTAATAAAAAATGTTGATGAATGTCTTAATGATGTTGTCATTTTAAGTTTATTATGAATGATTCTCATATAAAGTATTAATTCCAGTATCATTTTATTTAAAAGGTTTTTCCAACTTAGGAGATTAAAACTTGGAAAATAGATTAATAATGTAATTGAACATTTAAGGTATTTAAAAAGAATTATTAAAATGTTTCAATTAGACCAAAATAGTGGGCACAAACGAATTGTGTGTTTCCTTAGATTCACAGGTATATAATCATGTTTTTAAATGAGCAGTTTCTGTTATGTTCAGAAATGTGATATAAAATTAAAACTTATTTAAAACCTCAGTTTGCTTTGTTTGTTGGGATATGGTAGCAAGACTAGCCAAGTTCAGCCAGAATGAAAAATTAGTTCTGGGTCACATTAATAGTCAAGGAACATATTCTTGTGTTGCTGGAGGGATTTAGTAATGAACCAAGTGCCCTTAAGCCAGCAGGGGTCAAGATTTCCAGGAAATGAATGGAGGTGTCATTCGTCACGTAAGGACTTGGCAAAGACATCAACACCAAAGGGTGAAATGGGCAGTTTCTACGATAATGTCAGATAAGAATCCAGAACTGTAGGAATTGAACGCAGGTACCAGGGAGCAGTCTGGAAAACCAAGTCTGACTGAGTCAAAGATAGATCCCAGCACAACTCTTCTCAATTTTCTACCTTCGACCCTAATTGTACAAGATAATAAATAAATAAATAAATAAATAAATAAATAAATAAATAAATAAATAAATTAAGAACACTGTTCTTTAAATATGTGCTAATTTGACCTTGGACAGGTCTAAGAAAGCTGGCTTTATCAACTTGATTTTACAAGTGCCCCAAACTGAAGTTGTCAACTTTGCAAATAAATTCCCATCGTAGCTTCCTTGTTTCTCTCCACCAGCAGTTTTCTTCATGTCCAAGCTTAGAAATACTTAGTATTCATACTGAGTATCATTCAGCATTACATCAGATGCAAATAACAAATGCTACCTGAGACTGAACAGGAAAGAAATTTCCTGGCTTAAATAACCGTACCTCTTCAGGGCTGGCTAAGGCATCTCTACAGTGTCATCAGCAACTGGTTTTTCTCCCTTTCTCAGCCCTTCAGTCCACAGTGGGCGTATAGGGCCGCATAGGGGGGTGTCTCCCCTCATGGCCATCTGTGTGAATGAAACTAAATTCTTAAATGATTATCAGCTTATGTGGCATGTCTCATTGAGTGTCATTTTTGCCAGATGACAAAAGCTGTTTCATAATCTTGGGATTATTTTTGAGTAAGAAGGAATTAAGTGATTTATGTTTGTGTTAAATTGCTTGAAGAACCCAGCCAGATTTAGCCTATTAGGTGTCTTGTGAGAGAATCTTATCTGCTTTCTTATGTTAGTGCAAGGATGTTATTGTTTCAGATTTATCACTGGCAGTTTTTACAATATAGGATGAGGGGAACAGTTTACTGACCTGAAATAACTTATGATACTAGCCGAGATTGTAGAATCAGTTTGAAGATGGGTACTTATTTAATTTGATCATTTTGAAAGTGTTATTAAATGTTTCCAGTTATGAAATATAAGTGATTCATTTATGCTTTAAGCATGCAACTTGTAAATACAAAAAGTGACTTGCTTCTTGGTTGCCCATTATTAGAATGCAAAATCTTAGTAATTGTTAGGAGGGGGGAACATTTCAGAAAAGCTAATAGAGTATCTGCGACCTAGTAATTTGTTATGTCCCTCTCAGTGGGTCCACATGTATCCAGAATCTCCTACAGACCTAACCCTGGAAGCAAATGTATATACTGGAGCAATCTAATTCTCCAGAAATTGTCCGAGTATTTTTAGTCCAATTAAAAAGGAGAACTGCCCTCACTTTAGCTATAGGTGCACCCAGGGCCTGCTAACTTGGTGTAAACATTTACGTAGGTTACATCTAAAGGTCTTCTAGTGTTGCAAAGGTGTGTTTGAAAAGAAGGTGTGTGCAGCTGTGAGGAATAAAGCTCTGGCTCTTTTACGTTGATTTTCATCTAATCACACTAAATTTGGAAACTTTCAAGTTGTGACTCCTTTTGCTGTTTCCTAGTCTTTATTTGCAGTCCTTGAATATGCCAGGCTGGATGTATGTTGTAGGCTGAGTGAATGTGCTTTCATCATTGCCTTTAGCATCTGGAATTGAATATTTCTTAATTTCGTACAGAAGAATGTGAAGGGAATGGCTTTCTTGGAGGTGTATTGTCCCCATTTTCTCTTCTGATTTAGATAAGCAATTCTAGCATAATCAGTTATTAAATAGTTTTAAATACCTAGCAGTTGAGATTATGACAGACTATTAGTATACTCAAAATATTAGTATATTTAATATATTAATTTACTTAATTTGGTATAAACAGAACTGAGTTTGAAGGTAAATGAATGTTAAATTCACAGATTTCCAGAATCTGTTCCATCAGCGTTCTGAGATAGAGCAGTTTTATTCTTCTGTATTAATTTTCCCAATAATTTTTCTAGTAGGCCTACATTTCCCAAGTATAGTAGGTCCACACTTGATCCGTTTTTATCATCTCCAGAGAGATGAATTCCTTCACATAATGAATTTTCCAAATGACTGAACTTTTACAACTGACAATTTCTGTAAAAGTTTGACCATTTTCTATATTTCTATTAATGAATTACCCATATCACTGTCTTCTCAAGTGGAGAAGCCTGAATATGATATAAGTTTCTGGTTTATGACCCAAAGTCATCATGATGGATGTCACTTACTGCAGTGTGATACATCACATGACAGCCTTGGGAGACATTACGGGGTGTGGGACTGTTGGCCCTCTGCACAGAATGGTTCTGGACTGTTGTGGTTCTGAGCTGGGTCCCAAGCTCTTGTTTTTTGTCTTACTCCTGCCATCTGTCTGACCCTTACTTCTTGGTGCAGTGTATCTTACCTTAATCCTCACTTCAAGTTTGCTACATGTGTCTGTGCAGACAGTAAAAAGACTCTTGAGTGAGTGACTTTTCTGTTAGTAAAGGTCATGAATATGGGAGTATAGGTGTTATTGTATCCTTCTTGAGTTTTTTAGAGTTAGTTTTTCTTGTTTCCCTAATTCTTAGCTATGTTGGAGAGTTGGGGAAAAGAGAGAAACATTTATTTTTGTGCCTACTTTGTGCCAGGCTTTGTTCTGGGTAATGTACATTATGTCACTTAATACTGAACCTCACTGGATCATGACAGTGATCTCATGGATAGATACCATTATTTCCGATGAGAAAAATGAGAATTAAAGACTGACAGACACAGGATTCATCAGATCATAACATGCTGCCTTTCCCCTCTACTGTGCTACCTGATGTTGCAAGATAACTGATTTCTGGATAAGTTGTGTAAGTCTCAGGTTTCCAGTCCTTGAAGTAAAGGTGACTTGGATGTAGGACTAAGGGGTGATAACCTTTAAAACAGTGGTGTGCATTTGATCTAGGCTGTTTTTATGTGTTATAGTGTGAAAACATGTTGAAAGTATGTCAGTATTAACTGTGAACTTTTCCTTCACAAGGAAGGAAAATTAGGAAAATATTCCTTTAAATCATGAATGACAAATAGATGGTTAAGTGTTGTACCCCCGGAGCAGCTTTTCACGGTTTGGGCTTGCACTTCAGCCACATCATTTTATTTGGGTATCTGGTGATGGTAGTAAGAAAGTACCACCCCTTATTCCCAGCCAGTATTATCCTGTTGCTAGAAAATGAGCAAAGCAGATAATAAATGACTGAGTGATTGTATACATGTGTATAGATAGATAGATACATAGGTAAGAGAGGATAGGTTTATAAGCCAGTTGTCCTATATGGAATTGACCAAGTACAGTACACCGTAATGAACAGGAAATAAGTCCATGTATGAAAAACTACAAATAGCATTTATTAGTGATTCATTAATACATGGGAAGTGCCTAATTTTACTGTCATGGAAATTTTAAATGACAGGCCTTCAGAGTAAACAGAATCCAAGTGAACATTTTTTTATTAAGATAAAGATGAATTAACTCTGAAAGAAATTTTTAAAACATGACTTAGGTTATTTAGTCTTGTATAATCTCTTCTTCCAATTAGCATGTAAAATTTTTGCTTTGATGTATTTTCTGATGTACATTTTTCATTTTCAGTTATAAGAAAAATTAAGTATACTTTGATAAGAATAATTTTTACATTGAAAGTTGTTTTTGTTAGATACTCTGTTTACCTTCTGTGTAGTGTTTTGTTTTGGGAGGCGGGGGGACTAGAGCTTGATGTTCTCTATACCCTGTTCCACACCCTGGATGACAGCAGTGTTGCTGTCCCCTTCTTGTTACCTGAAAGCAAACAGTTTGATGTTTGTTTATATTCAGAGAGTACTGCCAAGAATTCAATTACAGCACCTGAAGAATCCCATCAAGATCTAATATTCGATGCTTCAAGAGACCAAATATTACTTCACTTAATTGGGGAATGACTGGAAACAGCCTAGTCTCCCTGTATTGTCTTTCCTCCTAATAAATTACCTGCATACGGTTTTCCCATCAATCTGTTTAAAAACGGAGTACTTTTATGAGCTTTAGGAAAATGTTTTTCATTTGAATTCTTTATCATCTTAATAATGGCTATGGTTCTTTTGCTTCCTGAAAAATAGAGCAGCTTAATCTTTTTTATTTCTTTATCTATTTATTTTTTGCATTTGTAGTATCTGGTAACACAGTTTACAAAAATTTTTCAGTTATCATTTTCATTTATGTATTTTGTTTACTTATTCATTTACATATATTATGTATAAATGCATTTTTATACCTTTATATTCATTTCTGAGACAGCAGAACAATAGTGACAGCACCCCAGCGTTGCTCACTTCTTCTGCCAACTCTGGTTGTTTTGATCTGAGATTTAATTCAGCTTTCCTCCAAGAATTCTTGACACTTGTGCATATTCTGACACATGTATAGACATATACGTGAATTTTCTTCTGGGATTATTGGCTGGCAACTAAATTTTCTATTTTTAACCTATTTCTTTCACACTGCTGCTTGGATCGCAGTGCTGCAAGCAAACCATGTTTTATCTTTAGTTATTCTTTCATTCTTTACAAAATGTATCCATCTTCTCACAAGGATCGCACATCAATGTTATTTTTGTAATTCGAGAAGTAATGCCTCTCAGTGTCATGGTGAAGAATGGTAAGTGGAATAATTACTTCTAGAATATTGCTCACATGGTGACCTCATGTTTATTTTACTTTGTGCAGAAGCTGTACTTTTTGTTCATACATATTTCATCCTCCTGACTTGATAAGGAAATTCCTATTTTTTCTGTCACTCTAAGATATGTATGTTGAATGTGCATCTCCATCCACATTTGATTTCAGTTCTTTTGCACTTGGATGATTTCTGGATCCAATTTGGAAAAAATACGGTCTAGCCATGAAGGATCCATCTCTTGCTGTCGTGGCTTCTCTTGCATCTTCTGTTGGTACCTGAACGCTGTGTTTATAGCCGACATCTCTTCTCTCTGACATTTGCTGGTTTTTCATCCAGGCTCTGATCTGCCTTCTGATTCTCATGGCGTAATACAAATGGCCATGATTATATTTCCTTCTGTGCTAGAAACTCCCAAATATTTTGAATTTTCTCTTATTTTTTTATTAGGGTGCAGCATAGATGCCAAGCACGTTGAGGAACAATCTGCAGCTGCAAGTGAAGATGTACTTTTCCCTCTCTGTAGGGAACCGAGTTACTTTGAAATCCCTACCAAAGAATTTCAGCAGCCATCACAAATAGCAGAGAGCACTATTCATGAAATCCCGACAAAAGACACACCAAGTTCCCATACAGCAGGTGCAGGGCATGCTTCATTCACCATTGAATTTGATGACAGTACCCCAGGGAAGGTAACTATTAGAGACCATGTGACAAAATTTGCTTCTGATCAGCGCCACAAGTCCAAGAAGTCTTCTCCCGGAACTCAAGACCTACCAGGGATTCAAACAGGAATGATGGCACCGGAGAATAAAGTAGCTGACTGGCTAGCACAGAACAACCCTCCTCAGATGCTATGGGAAAGAACAGAAGAGGATTCCAAAAGTATTAAGAGTGATGTTCCAGTTTACTTGAAAAGGTTGAAAGGTAAAGTGAATTACTTGATCATTTCAGAACTTGCTGTTTTGTGACAAAGAAAATTCAGTCTTCACAGTTACCAAACTACTGCTAGATAAAAAATTATATGGTAGGAAACTTCAGCTCTTTCAAAGCTTCCTGTTTTGATTTTGAAGCTCAGAAGCAAACCATACTGCCCATATCCACCTTACTCATTGAAAATAGTCTGCTTTCATTTTCTTGCCAAAACCAGATTGGTTTTGTGAATTTATATTTATGCCATTAAAAATATTTCTTTTCCTATGGAAATAAAAGATTCATTCAGTTCACCTGTGGAATTCCCTTAGAAGACCTTTCTTATCGCTTTCTTGACTTAAGGAAAAGATGTGTTCAATTCTGTTCTTCTCTATTGTGATACTTCAAGTGAAATGTCTGTCTCGATTTTGAAAGAAATTTTAAGCCATTTGATAATGGGCGAGAAGTTCTACATTAGTAATAATAGTCACATTGGGGTTTTTTAAATGTTTATTAATTTTGTGTGTGTGTGTGAGAGAGAGAGAGAGAGAGAGAGAATCAATCCGAAGGAGGCTCCACCTGCCAGTGCAGAGCCCGACATGGGCCCCAAACTCACTAACTGTGAGATCATGACCTGAGCTGAAATCAAGAGTCAGACACTTGCTGACTGAGCTACCCTGGTGCCCCAGTAATACAGTCACATTGTTGAGAAAATGTTTCAAACTTTTCTCAGTGGTTATTCGTGAAACAAAAATCTTGGTTTAGAGAACAAAATTCTTGGTTTAGAGATACTGGGAATTAATTGAATTAAAAATGTTTTTGATACTAAAACTTATGAAACCACAATTGAGTGTTTATTTGTGAAGTAGTATATGCTTTATTAGTATAACACTTGGCCAAAATTAGTCAGATATCTATACCTGTACAACAGGGTATCAGCTGAATAATTTTTCTATTGTTTTGCTCTATCTTAATTACTCTATCTTAATTTTATTTCATAAGCTATCATTAAGAGAAATGACTGCATGCTAATATGACCATTCTGTTACTATACAAGGAGTTAATGAGCTTTAACAAATGCTAATTGAGGTCACTGTATCTCTAACACTTCACCTGGGACTTAATTATGTGGCAAGTACTCAGTAATTTGAATACACAATGAATGACTTTGCTATCAATGATAAGACGAACCCTAGTTTAACCTGTACTTTATGCCCTGGGATTTTGGTCAAGTACTGAAGAAATACCTGTTCTGATTTGCTTCTAAGACATTTCAGGATAGTGAGGTGGTGTGATTACCTAATTCTTTGCTGGGGCCTATTACTAAACCTAATTATAATCATAAGCAATTGCCTGCATTATGCTCTTCATATTGATTGTTATCTTTTGCCTCTGTCAGATAATATTAAATTCATAACTGAGAACTATATATTTACGTATAGGTGAAAGCTCACAGATAAAAGCTACCCATCTGTATGCTGACCATTTGTAAGAATCAATAAATAGTACTGATATCCAAGTGTAATATAAAAGGTAGCATAAATCTTGACAATTTAGAAATGACATGGTCTTTCTCAAACTACTTTTAATAAATGTGCCAAAAGTGAGCTAAAAGGTTATTTTTAAAAAGTTGCCATTTTAAAATACCTTTATCCCTTTATTTTATAACTGTTTTTTTTAGTCATCATAAGCATTTTCTGTATTAGCTATTATTTTTAAGCCATCATTTTTAGCCATTCTCTTCTTGAACAAGGCCCATCTGTAAGCCTGATTCCAAACAGAGGCATTAATGCCCATAATCACACTGTATCTGTGCATTAATGATATTTAAAAATTTTACCAGAAATTATACAAATTGCTGTTTTCCCTCAAAGTTGATTTATGGGTAGACACATGTTCTAGTGTATTGCCATCACTCAGAACTCTTCTTTTGGATTGGCCTTCAGACCATTTTACAAAAAAATATCTTTGTGAATATAACTCATTTTTGGTTCAAGATAGATCCATTTTATTGCTCCAGTTATATTTATAAATGACATTTGACTTTTTCCCAAAGTCAGATATGCCATCATTAGACAGAATTTCCACAATCCAGGTAGGATGTTGAAAGTGTATACATAGACTTTAAATAAAGGCAACAATTTTACATTAATTAGACTTCCAGCAATTATTTGAATCAGTCTCAAAAATTAAAAGTAAGTAAAATAAAAGCAAAAACCTTTGCTCCTACAAGAGTAAAGTGCACGCGCTTTGGGACAGTGAAGAAAATCATGCTCACAAAGCCCGTACACTTTTCCCTTTAGGAGACTTGCAGCTTCTTTTGACCACAACGTCTGACCTGGTACAGCTAACCTACCCCCAAAAATACTGAACAGACTTCAACATATTTAGTCGTGGTTGATGGTAGACAACACAGAAACTCGGAGAGGAGAGTTTCCCAGTGATTTTTGTTGTTGTTGAGTACAAAGAGAAATTGCAGTTCTTGCCAGGGGTCTCCCCTTTTGTAACACTGAAAAATACAAGAAGGAATAGCAATATTCCATGAAAGAAAATGGCTAATCCATAAAAAGTTTTAAACTGTAACTTAAAAAATACCAAAAGGACCCAACACCACTGAAGTGCCAAATTTTACACGTTGGTACAAGAGCTGAAGTCTTGTAAAGATGGTGTTTTCATGTTGTATATATGTGCTGTGTGGGCTATTTGGTCTTATTGGTACAGAAATTTAGAGTTTAGTTATTACTGGCTCTTGGAAACTGGATTCCTTTCCAGTTCAGCCAGTGCAACAATAAAAAAGATTGTAAAATAGCATGTTTTCAGTGAGTTTTATATTTGAATTAGTGGTTTACTTTGGTTTTGCGTTCCATTTGCTATCCCTGATTCCTTGCTTAATTGCCTGAGGGTGGGGATTCCATTAATTAAACACCTGTTTGGGTTTTATTGTTCTTTTCAGATTGCATTTTGAATAATTGCTAATTTGAAGAAAGATTTTCAGATTTGTTGTTGTATCTGATGTTTATGACATTCGTCAGTTTTGTTTTGCTGAGAAGTGCCTCCCTTCGTGTTGGTTTAATCCTCTCCCTTGGCTTCCCTTGCCTGTGACTTTTTCAAAACATTACCCTTTTCTGTGGATTCTTTCTAGCTTCTGAGTCTTCTCACACCTTTTATGTACATTTTTGCAACTAGTCTTCTGTTAAATCATTAGCACCAGTTGGTAACCTCTAAGTACATTTAAAACAAAAAACAAAAAAGAACTCCATGAGTATTAAAATTCCCCTTTCTCTTTTGGATGTGTGCCCTTTGCCCCTCCCAGCCACTGCATCGTCCAGTTCTGATCATTGTCTTGTTTGTTACTACATTATTCAGCAGGTCTTCAGATTTAGAATTTGTAGCCCAGAAAAGGTTTAAACTCAGACTTGGGACTGGAAGCACTTTTCTTCCAATGAAGCCATCATTTAAGCCCTCGTTTGTAATTCATTCAGTCTAAAACTGAATAATTTAGGAAGCATAGAAAAATTCTTGACCTTCAAAAAAATTTATGCTATAATAATATAAGTATCATTTGATAATTTCTTCTAATGTACTTATTTAAATACTTAAAATTCTAAATCATTGAAAACTAATTTCTCTAATGTTTCACATTTAATCCCTAGTAGAACTATGAAGGGTAACAGAAAAGCTGTTAGGAACCTAATGTTTCAAAATTCAAACATATTCTAACTTGACTCTATATGCTTTATAGAGAAGACAGATTTTTAGCTGGTTATATTTAGCACCCTGCCATTTGCCCAGAAGGTGGTTAGATTTATATAGGATTTCATAGACGATGCTATTCTGTGATAGGCCTTTAGCATGCTTTATTTAACTCTTTGAAGCCACCAGAGTTTAGAGCACAAATGTAAATTTGCAAAACTTCTCATAGCTAGAAAGACACTTGTAGAGAAGTGTATAGTAATTGGTGGAAACTACAAATTTGTATCTTTGTATTAAAATTTTGTATACTTTTTATAAAAGTATGCTGTAGTTTTAGAAGTATTAAACATTGTCAAAATTCACCACATTTTATGGCATTTGTGTTCTATTTTACTGTGTAGTGATAAGCATCTCAGGAGGATTACTCTCTTTTCTCTTTTCCTCTCAGGCTAGAAGCCAATTTTTGATTGCTAAAGAAGGTATAAGGTTTGGAGGCCGGATTAACGTTTATTAATGTTATAAATACAGATTACCGCAGATGATATAGCATTGCTTATCTGTTAAGACATTAATGAATCATTAGAAAGTTAAAAATTTGGAGAAAGAAAAGCAGTCCTATTCATTTATTTATAAAGGACCTCATTGTTGGTTGAGAAAATTTGAATGTGAGCATTGCAGTTGAGGGGAGTTTGCCGAGCCTGTTACTGAAACGAACATATGACTGGGGTTGAAGAGGGGGAGGAGGCCAAAAGCAAGTAACACTTTTGTATACGCGTCTAATTTTCTACATGGGACTTTTTCCTTCCCTATTATGTGGCTTCTGTTTTGTGTCCAGGAAATAAACATGATGACGGTACACAGAGCGATTCAGAAAATGCTGGGGCCCACAGGCGCTGTAGCAAGCGTGCTGCTCTCGAGGAACACTTAAGGCGGCACCACTCCGAACAGAAAAAGCTGCAGAAGGCCCAGGCCACTGAGAAGCATCAAGACCAAGCTGTTGTAAGTCAAACTGCTTTTATGATTGCATTCTTTGACGAAGACAATCCCAGAAAAAGACGGTCCTACTCTTTTACTCAGAGTGCGGGAATCTTGTGTCAGGAAACTACTTACTCGACACCACATACAAAACTTGAAAAAGCAAAATCTCCAACAGCAGATGCCAAAGTGGTTTCTTTGTCTTTCCAGACTAGCTCTACGCATCACAGAGGGGGGCATGGTGTTCCACATGGGAAATTGTTAAAACAGAAATCAGAGGAGCCATCGGTGTCCATTCCCTTCCTACAAACTGCATTATTGAGAAGTTCAGGGAGTCTTGGGCACAGACCAAGCCAGGAGATGGATAAAATGTTAAAAAATCAACCTACTTCTGCCACTTCTGAAAAGGATAATGATGATGACCAAAGTGACAAGGGTACTTATACCATTGAGTTAGAGAATCCCAACAGTGAGGAAGTGGAAGCAAGAAAAATGATTGACAAGGTAAATAATTGAAATTCGGGGATGGTGGTAGTTTTCTTTTGGTGTATTTGACTGTTGGAAATTATTGGAGGGTCAGCATGAAATGTTCTCATGCAGTCAGCGGCATGGGAACTTTAGGATTTTGTGAGGGAACTGCAAAACTAACAATAAAACCAAACTGCTTTCTGATTTTATTCTGCTGATATTCTGAACTTACCTGACTTCCACATGTAAAGTCCTTTATGTTTATAAGCTGTTTGGACCTTTTAAAGTTGTGTAAATATAAGATAGAATTTTAAAACCGTGTACTTTGACCCATTCTCACTCTGTATTTACATAAAAAGCCAGGCTGCTCTGCCCCTGTTAATATAAACATAAACGTCACCCGATGATATTCACCCGTGAATCTTGCCTGCTGGTTTCATGTCAGAAATAGGTGAAAGTGTGTATGTTTTAGTCCATTTTGTTCTTTGTCCTTATTTTCTTTTCTTAATTTCTGTTCACTGCTGCCTTTGGAGATAGAAAAGAAGTGTATGGAAACAAAATCTGTTTCACTGTGATACTCTGAATTCAGCCACTTAAGTGTATGCCCAGCCATGATGATTATTTACATTTTAGACGTGTTCTTTGATGTTATTAGTTAATGTGTCTAATGATTGTGTTGTTTGGTTTTAAAAGCAGTTTTTAACAATTTTGCCTGTAGTTATGGAAAGTTGAATTTAGGATCAGCTGTTTGTTTTACCGTAGAAAATAACAGCTTAAGTTTGGTTACGTGTTAACCTCTTGTTTAAGTTCTTGTTACTCAGTGTGAGCAGCATTAGCGTCACTTAAGAGCCTACTAGAAATCCCAGAGACTCTTAGCCCTGATCTAAACAGGCCGAATCAGAATCTGCTTTAAAAGCAAGATCTGCGGGTGATAATTCGTATGCACCTTAACTTTTGAGAGCCACTAGTTCAGGTGAGGGGTTCACGGAGCGGGCTTTCAGGGAGTCGAAGAGGTCCACCTTTGGGAGGTAGGAAAATTATTAGGACTTTTACTTTTATTTTCTTAGTCTTTATTTACATGTTGGAGTGTGTTCTGTAGTGTATGCAATCTGTTACTACACAGATAGACATGTATATCATTTATTGAGGAACACATGCTCAAAATTGTTTACTGTTGGAGTGTATGACACCAAACTTTCAGAGACCCACTAGTCTAAGAGAAATAAAGCAAGTAAGAAGCAGATGAATAAAGTGAGTTTTCCAGTTATATTAAAAGAAGTCTAAGAACATTCTGTCTGGTCATTGAGGACAAGGATATTGCTATCTAAAATACTGTCACATGCAAAATAGGTTTGAAAAGGAGAATGATAAGTTTTAGAATTCAGATTAATAATGATTTTAATCCTATTATGCCTTTGTTTGGTTTATGGATATTATGATCATAGTGGTCAATGTTTTCTCTACTAGGTTATTTCACGGTGAGGGATTATATTGTAGTATTGAAGAACATGAGCATCTGCAGGCAGATAGATCTGCGATTAAGTTAAACTCTGCACGTACCAGATATGTGCCCTTGAGTAAAGTAACCATTTTGAACCTTTCTTTTTTTCTAAAATGGAAGAAAGTTCACCAGGTTTTATAAAAAGAATTCAAATATAGAATTCAAATAATACATAATGCCTGTCTTGTAATAAGACATCTAAAAATGTTAGCTATGTTATTACCCTTACCAGGAGTCTCCACATAATGGATCTCTACACAAGGTATGGATAAATGCTGGAAAGTGTTTTCAGCCTGAAAGAGTCAAATCTGAAGCCCAAGGGGAAGTGCAAGGGAGCAGCCTGTCCAGGATAGCAGAAAGCCAAAAAACAAGTGCACATGACCCTTAGGAAACGGCTGGATGGAAAGGGTGACCACACAACCTGGTGCATACCTGCTGTGTGTAATTATCATGAGCATTTTTTCTTCAGTGGCAAATTGTATGGTAACACTGTGGATAGAAGAGAAAACCAAGATTTTAAAGTGGGATTCCTTTAAGGGAGTAATGGTTCTATGTGAATGGTCATTCCTAGTTTGCATAAACCAGAAAACAAAGCTGCCCATAACTATAGGAAACAGTCACTGGTTGTCTTGTGAATACAGAGAAAAAGAGCTGAGTCTACTCGTTGTGGTTAGAGCCAGAGGCCAATGTTAATGTCAGACTCTGGGAAACAAAAGCAGGGAAGCAGGAGTCAAATGTGTGAAGAAGATGAAGTAACCTGCAAGTGTGGAGAAAACAAAGACCAGGACTAGCCCAGAAGTGAGTGCTCTGGGAGGGTGTAGCAATACATGCATCATATCAAGTTGCTTGGATGAGTTCAGGTGTGTGGATAGAAGTTGGGGCCTTAGCTGCTTTCCATCTAAATTTCATTGTTTGGCCCTGAAAACTTGCATTTAGTCTCTTACCCTTTCCACTCCATCATTTGAAAACTGGTTTATTTCATTGATTTGTTTTCACAGCCTTTATTCAACATCAACTGTATGCCAAGCTTTGTGTTAGAAGAGAGAGGTTCAAGTTGAAAAGACAGAGTTCTTCCCCTCGAAACATGAGTCTGTAGAGGAATGGAAATGCACAAGTAAAAACATGAATTAGAATAGTAATGCTGAGTGCTTTGATAGACATAAGCTATTGGAGGAAGGGTGCCAGTAGCCTCCAAGAAAAGATCTCAGGTTAAACATCCCACCTTCAGAGAAGTTTTTGGCCGAGCAGTCTAAAGAGATCTGTGTAGGCACTCACTGTCAAGTCAGCCTGTTTGATTTTAATCATAAGCTTTATCACTACTTAACACTTTCCTATTTATTCACCTTCCCACTCCCCCAAATACGTGTGCACACATGAATGTAAACTCCTTAACTGTGGGAACCTAGTGCCTGGCATTTTATATGTCTTCAATACGGAATTTAATTGCCAACCGAGCTGATTTTTAAGCAGGTGGAATCAATCCCATAACAGGCATGATAAAGTAGGGTTTTTCAGAAATATGGAGCACTCTGTTCCAAATATGGAGCATGAGAGTGTGGAGGACCTGTTCAGAGGACCACAGTTATTTTAGACAGATGAGATCAGAGTAGATATTGAAGGCCCCTGTGTATCATACTAAGGACTTTAGATATTTTAATGCTGGAGGAGAATCCCTGAAAACTCTTAAATAGGGCAGTGACATCTAATCATTGTCAGAAGTGTGAAGAATGGATTGGAAACAGAAAGCAATTAAAAAGCTGCTGGTGTGTCCAGTATTCATTTGGATAGAAACATCTGAGTCTTAGATAAGAGATCTGGGCTAAAATACTAAGTTGGGAAATATCAAGGAGTAGCTCTGTGCAAAATAATAGATGAGAATACTTAGAAAGAATGTACAGAGGGAGAGGAGACAAAGTATGAAGTTCTTAGCAACACGAGCATTGGTGGACAAAAGGAATAAGAGTGAACAAAGGAGGCTGAAAAGGATTGAACACAAGAAACAGAAAATAGCACATTGGAATCAAAAAGCAGTAAGCCACAGTATCGCATGATAACAGCATTGAATGCCTCTTCAATTTTTCCCCCAAATACATCATGTTCCTGGGCCTAAACAAGTTAATTAGAACAGGTATAATTTAGGAGAAGTTGCATGTAGTTAAAATAGGATCTCTTTAAAGAAATTACCAAGCTGAAATACTGTATCTTTGTTTTTCTGTGCTGGTTGTAGTCAGAAGGTAACCAAAATATCCCCTCACCAAACTCCAGGTTATGGGATTACAGCATTTTGGTTCATGTTGTTGTTGTGTGGTTGTCAATAGGTAGCCTTATTTTATGCATTGTCCCCAAATTCACTTCTTTTTATAACACAAATGCCTGTTGTTTATGAAGACCTCTTAAGTTTTATGTCTAAGCTTACATGGAGATGCGCTATGATAAGAAAATGCTGTTCACTGCCTGGATGAAAGGTAACTGCCTTCCATAGTACTGATAGCCTCCCAGCCCTCCCTTGTCTGGCCTTCCTCTGGGATCTAGAGAACCCATCACAGTAACCAGTTTCTTCTTCCCACTCCTCTATCGAAACAGACCCTGCTGAGGGAAGAGGAGGATGTTATGAGGGCAATTTCCTAGTCTTCCAGGCAAAGGGAGAAAAACTTGTAGTGAGAACAGAAAGCTAAATATTAAATTAACAACAAGAAAAAGAAATTGGTCCAAAAAATTGGCTTGAGGTGCTCTTTTGAAAAAAGTACTTTCCATAAGTTTCCTGCCTTGAGTTTTGATTCCTGTCCATATATCCCCCAAAATACCTCTTCTCAGCATAGTCTTTTCTCTCATGGGCCTTGTATCTACTGGTGCTGCTCTGCAGGCAGCAAGTGGTAGGGAAGAATCCAGAACCAGGAAAACTATGACAAGACTGGAAACACAGGATGAAGAATATCTACAGCCCAAAGAAAGTCAGTGCTGAGAACCTGAATCCAGCTGTAAGCAGTTTGGAATAGGGGATATTACAAACCTTGAAGTCCACAGCAAGACTTCAGATCTGACCAAGTCAGAGCCAGGGGAACCCTGATAAACCTGAGTCAAAATCTGGGTGACAGTGCCCGACGGAACATAGAAAGGCAGCACATCCCAGGTCCACTCAGACTCAGGGTCTGACATGCGTGGGAACTAAGATGAGGAGATCAGCTCCGAGCCTTGAGTAAGAAGAGAGGACCTTGATAACAGGCAGCATTTTGATTTGGACTTCATGTTTGCTTCCACTTTGTGCCAACCCAGGAACAATCTGAGTTCCCGGGCCAAAGCAAACAGCAGTTCTTAGCCAGCAAATTCTGAGGGCTTCGTTTTTCTTCCTCTTATACTAATCTTTCTTGCCCTCTCTTCGCTGATCATTTTTTTCTTTTAATCTGTATCACAAGGATTTACTTTTGGTCACTGTGATTATGGCTCCTTGCCCCTTCTCAGCTCTCCTTCGTAGCCCTCCTCAGGTACAGGAAACCCTCTCCTGCTGTGTTCCCAGAGCTTCACAACTGAACCCTCACCTTACTTCATCAGTTGAAAGCTTAACGTTTACTAGGTTTTCCCCCCTTCCTTCCTGTGTTATTATATGAAATCCTGCTGATTTTCCTGCTTAACAGTGCTTGCCACCTAGAGTGTTTTCACACACCTAGCTCCTTCTCCGTACTCATGCTCAGAGACTTTCTCTCCCCACCCTGCCCAAGTAGCCCTGGCATTCACCTCTGCTCTCTCTGTATCACATTACCATGTTTTATTTTCCTTATAGAACTCCCCTCTAGCTAGTTTATTTCCTGCCTGGCCTTTCTAGAATGACCCGGTTTGTCAGATCACTTCTGTATCTCTTGTGCTTGTTAGAACGGTGCCTGGCACATAGCAGACACTCAATCCCTTTTTAATGAATGGATGAGAAAGAAAACTGCATGACCTGCTTTTTAATTTCTGTCAATATTTGTATGTGGTTAAGCTATAGATAAGCTGCTTTATTTAGTGAATTTGTGGATTGGTCACTTTCAGCCAGTCCTCCACAAACAGGTTTTCCTGTATTTTTTATTTGCTGAAACTAGTTTGTATCTTGATCCTAACATAACTTGTTAACATGGGTCGTTTAAAACCTTGATGTGTCATTTAAAACCTTGTATGTGTTATAAGCTTCGCTTTGTCAGTAGAAAGCTGAGGAGTATAGGTTGTATTAGAAGAAATACATGTGTTTAAGTCTTAGGGGAGTTGCCTTGATTAGTAGGAGACTGGGCATGCCTTTACGTTTCTAGCAATACCCAGCTAACAGCACTTAGAAATCGCTTGGCAAAGAAAAGGTAACATGGTCATTGATGAACAGCCATATTTTAGACACGAAAGGAAGGAATGCATGTCAAGAAAATGAGCCATAAAGAGAGAAATTGGACATTTTAAGTGTAGAAGCAGGAGATTAGACCTGAGCATAATTTGAGGACGCGAAAGGGGGAGCTAACAGAAGATGTTAAGCAGTGCTGGAAAGGCAAGAGGTCGTGGATATAACTCCTAAGGAACGGAAGAGTCAAGGCGCACGGGGTAGGGCAGGGAGAGGGCAAAGTTCTGAGAGCATGTTTTTACCCAGACAGAAGTAAAAAGGAACAGGATCAAACTAGATGGTGACTTTTTTAAAAAACTGAGGTAAAATTCACATAACTTTCACCGTTTTAGCCGTTTAAAGTGTATATTTCATTGGCTTTGGGCACATTTACAAAGTTATACAACCACCAGCACTGTCTAATTCCAGGACATTTTTGTCACCCCAGAAAGAGACGCCAAACCCAGTTCCGTTTCCCCCGGCCCCTGGCAGCCACTAATCTACTTTCTGTGTCTGGATTTACTTCTTCTGGGCCTTTCGTATATAAATGGAAAGTCATACAGTGTGTGGCCGTTGGTGACTGGCTGCTTTCACAAGCATAATGCTTCCAAGGTTCATCCTTGATGTAGCATGTATCAGTATTTCATTCCTTTTTGTGACTAATACACCATTGTGTGGATAGACCACATTTTATCTGTCCATTCATCTATTGATGACATTTGGGCCATTTCCACCTTTGGCTATTGTGAATAATACTGCTGTGGACATGCATGTACGCATGTTTGTATACCATGATAAAATATAAAATGTCTCTCTTAACCCCATTCTGAGCTCTTTTTTCCTAAAATTTTAAATGCGTTTTAAATTTAAAAGTTGATTACAAATATGTTCTAAAAATCACAGTGTTAAACATTTAGAGCCATTTATTCCATTGATTTTTAAAGGATTTTTCTTTCCAAAAGTGAAATTAGATTTTCATGAAAAATTACATGTTTGAACAAATTCTCCTCTGTAAAGTCATCCTGATTTTGTTCCCTGATGTTAGAAGCTAGGATTCTGCATAGTTCTTAACGTATCAAGTGATTTTCTTGGGAACCTTTGCTGTTGACTTGAACTGGTAGAGACCCTGCTCTCTCTACCTAGGAGGTCCTTGCTCATTGAGGAAAGCGTTGTCCTGGTCATCTGAGGTTGAGCCTTGACACCCTGATTGATATACTAATGCAGTACTGTCTTCAGTTGCTAATTTAAAATAAACCCAGGAAAGCTTGATACTTAACCTACCATTGTGTTTCTTATTTCTGTGGAAAGTTGAAATCTGAATTTCAACTGATTTGGAAAGTGTTTTAACTGATAAATTAAGGATTATTGCTGTTGAATTACCATTTTGCTCAGCATTTGTACCTATTACTATTTTTATATGCCCAAGTCTTCTCCCTTTCAACACGCCTTTTCACACTGGTCTCTTCCCTGTCACAATAAACAAAGCTCCTTATCTGATGTTACCAAATATAATTTGACCTCTCTTTATGAGTATTTAGTAGGTGGGATATTTACCCCCATGAAAATTGACCCTGTACTCTTTGGTTTGATATACCGTTATTCCCTCTCCCACCCCAGCTCTCCAATTTCAGAATTAGAAACTGTGGACATTTTCTGTACAGTCTGAGCTTTTAAATAATGACACTGATGATAACATGCTAGTGAAAAAACCAAGGTCACACTTTTCACAGGCTTGGTTTGTATTGCACATACTGGTCCTTTATCATCTAGAGAATGTTTCATTTCTTTAAATTTAAAACTTAAAGATCTTACGGAAATTTTAACTACAGAGTGCCCTTGCATGGTTCAGGTGACAGTCTCTTTTTTTTTTTTTAGGCTTCTTGTATTAGACTTGAGCTCCTTGAGAGCAAGGGCTGAGTTATGTAAATTTTTGAAGCCCTTATGGCAGCTAGCCCAGTAGCCTACAAAGAGTAAGTACCATACCTCAGTCCCAGGTTGTTAAAATTACTTAGAGTAGTTGCTGAGACATAGATGTGAAATCCCAAGGTGAGATACCAAATATCACATGCATACATTGAAAGGAAAGGGGTAAAGATGTGTTCCATAATGCTGAGAGTGGAATGACGAGGGAAGTGCCATCTTTTTACCCGAGACCTAGAAGCCACAGGAGGGGTCACAGGTCACTGCCTAAACTAGAGATGCACCTGCTTGGATCAAGGCCCCTAGAGGCATGAACACTTTCCACCCCTGGCGTGAATGAGTTCTCTTTAAACCTCTCCCAGACCCACAGAGCTCTGACAGTACAAGTTCTAAAAGAAAGTTTTTCTTCCCATCTATTCCTCCTTTCTTTTGCCCCCATCTGGAAGAATTAGAAACTGACAAACTTGGTGTGCAGGACCCTGCCTAACAATCAGACAGGCATCTGATCTCTCTCCCTTCCTCACTTTAGACTTCCAGCCTAAAAAAGTCCCTAGCTGAATGAGAGAACCAGATTTTACACATATCAAGTTGGGGGGGGGGGGTGTGATTGAGCCCAGAGAAGGGAAGAGAATCATGAGCCTGATTAACATATAGTGCGTTCGAAACACCTTTGAGCCATCTGTGAGGAGAGATGACAGGCAAGCATCTGTCTATAGTTGGAAATTGAAGAGAAGCTTGGATGTGGATGAAATCACCTAGGGACAGTTTATAATGAAAAGAGAAAATGTAGCAAACTTGGTCTGAAGTGTGGTCCAACTCTTGATTCATATGTCAGATTGTATGTACTTTTCGAAATGTGAAAATTTTAATAGCTTTAAAGTACACAGACACAGCGTGTTTATGTCCTCTTGGTTTTCACATGAAAGTCCTCACGGGATGTTTTTGCACCTAGACACAAACAGGAAGATCTAGATTTCAAGCTGGGCTGGTCATTGCTATCATTAATTTTCCAGAACACTCAAAAATATAGGTAGGAACTTTGAAGGCTTCTTTTTCCACACAGTAGTGCTTCAGGCCCTATTACTTGTTTGGGCACAAATAGTGATTTAACTTCTTTGACAGATGTGTATATAATTGTCTCCGATGCTTTGCAAGGAATCTGTGGAAAGTCATCTGAGTGTGCTTTCTGTCCGACGTCAGCCCCTCTTCCCTAGAAGCGTTACTTCTTTGTGTCTGTGTCTTTTGTTGTCATTTCAAAATAGCTTCAGAGTGATTTGGAGAGATTATATTTTGTTTGAAACTTGTGGTGCCTCTATGTTTGAGGAAAGCAAGTTTTGCAAGTCCATTTTGAGTGTGAAGCGTCCAAGTAAATGTTACCAAGTCAGAAAATCACCTGAGATCATTTGTAAATTAACATGCCAGAGAGATACCACATGCACATACTCACACCTGGGTGCTTTTATCTTTTACTTCCAAACTTGAGTTAGATTTTTATTCCTCATAATCATAAAAATAAGGAAATAAATTTGGAGTTCAGTGACTTAAGCTAGAAAAATTTCTCAGTGTTCTTGTAAGACAGTCCTAAATAACTCGAGTAGCTCTAATTTGCTTTCTTTACAAGTGACACTAGAGGCAGAACACACAAGACAGTATACACAGTATTTTTACTGTTGTTGTTGTTGTTGTTGAACTTACTAATTCTGATGTTTAACAAAATGAAACAGGTTTGTTTTTTCCCTTCTGTAAACTTCCATGTGCTTCCATGTATTACTAAAATCCATATTTGATTTAAAGTTAGTAATATACAATTTGCTTCTAAAGCAAAGGAAATTTGAATACTGAGTGCTTCAACAGAATACTAAATCACAATTTTTGAAAACTGTACAGTTCTATTTGAGTTAAATATTAAGTAATAAGGCCATCTAGTGGTAAAATTTCCAAGTTTCAGTGAATTTGAGAATGATGTTTCCTTTACTAAATGTAGACTTCAGAATTTATCAGATGTGATCAGGCAATCATTGAAAAGCTTTCTAGAAAATAGTTTAACCTAAGGTATTTTCCCCTTTTTATACCAAAAAAGGCCCTTTGGTTATGTTCCTAAGATCTTTTCTACAAAGCACCAATTCAAACACATAGTATTTTTCTTGATTGTAATAATTAGAGCCACAGATAACACCTATGAATAATGCTTAAGAGACTTAATAGTAAATAAAATGGAACATTGCAGTTTTTGTAGTTACAACCTTTTTCCAATCTGTTTGGCAACATCAGGGCCTATTTACGTGCCAGGAAGTCAGTCAGACTCAGATCCTCCCCTTGATCAAGCATATGATTATTGGTCTTTGTATTTAAATATTTCACAAGTGTTGACCATAGTCATCCTGCTTATTGAAAATGCTGATCTGTGAGAGTAGACCCAAGATCTGCATTTCAAAGGCCTTTCAATGATTTTTTTTTTTTTTTTTTTTTTTAGGCAAAAAAAGTTTGACGATCTCACTGTATTCCATACAGAGATCATACAACAAAATCTGTTCTTCAGGACCTTAGAAAATTCTAAGTATAATTTAGTTCATATAGATAAACGTTAAACATTTGTTAAGAAAGAAACAGGTAAAATCAGCTTTATGTTTACAGTTTTGCAACATGCCTCTTTCCTAAAAATAAAAGAGCAAAGAGATAAGCTGAAAACAAGCCAAAGCGTATTCTTTCCTAATTTTGCATTATTATAGTATTTAACATTATTAACACCTTTTAATAAATCAAATGTAATATCCTGGATATTTCTTATCAAACAGAACTTTGCTACATATTAAAAAGGATAGTTTGATTTACATGAGCTGCCACCCAATTTTCCTCTCCAACCTTCACTCCCTGTCCTTAAATAAGTTTCCCTGATTATTGAATTACCTGTTGAAATTAGAATATTTTTATTTGCCTCTGAAGTTACTGATAATATTCATATTAATCTGGTGCTCGGACTTTTCATTTATAAAATAATTTCTTCTCTTAGGTATTTGGAGTAGATGACAATCAGGATTATAATAGGCCTATTATCAATGAAAAACATAAAGACCTGATAAAAGATTGGGCTCTCAATTCTGCTGCGGTAGTAATGGAAGAAAGAAAGCCCCTGAGTACACCTGGATTTCACAACTCAGAGGTATACATCTCTTCCTCATATGTGACTTTTACACACATGAAATGTGAATTTTTATCATTTGTAGTTATATTATTTTAAGTAACTGATATACTCCTTTGAAAATTCTTCTAAAAACTAAATTCTCACAACTGAATTTGTTTCTAATAAAAGCCTAAAGCAATTTTTGCAGTAATTCTGTTTCAGTTTTTGTTATTTCTTTTAAATTATGTTACTCTGTTCATCCGTGAAGGGAAAATGTTAATTTCACTAAGCAGTTAATGAACTCACTACTGTGATTGGCATTATGAGATAAAAGAAAAAGTATACTCCAGTAGTACTTCCTAGGAGGGCCCGTAGTTAGAATGGAAAGATCTGTAGATCTTTCTGTCATGCCAGGAAAGATGTGCCCAGTAGTGCCTGGCAGATAGAATTTCTATACCTGAATAAGTGCCAGTGCAGTACAGCCCCCGATGTTGTTAGAATGACCTGAAGTTAGTCAAGGATGGCTTGGTTAGTAAGCTTGGGGAGTCAGCATGGGTGTAGTAGAGCTACGAAGACCTGAGCTCAGGTCCCAGAATTGCCACATTTGTCCAAGTGCCCTTGTGTCGTCGGTCACTTCCCCTCTCTCAGCTGCAGTTTTATCGTCTGTGCAGTTGGGATTTTTGATAAAACCTACTTACAGGGAGTTCAGTGAAGTATGTAAAGCACTCAGCATAGTAATTGCCTGAGATCTGTGCCCTCAACAAATGGTTATTCCCTTATTGGAAGTGATACTAGAAACTTCATTCCAGTGATATGTCAAAAATAAATGTAAAAAAAAATACGTGACTGAGAAGTATTAATTCATTATAATGTATTCAATCAGAGCTAACATCCAGTAGGAACTTTCTCGTGCCATTTTACAAATGTGGAAACTGAAATATGTAGACCAAGGTCATAAAACTAGCACCTTGTGGAGCCAGAATGTGAACCGTAAGCAGCCCTGTTTTCTTAATTCATTCTCTTACTCAGTATGCTACACCACCTCTCCAGAAATGAGTTAATTTATACAAATGGTAAATAAAACAATCACAAATGAAATGTTACCTTTGTCAGAAACATAAATAGAATATTTCTATAGACAGGGAAATCCACCTATCCGTTTATTAATGTTAAAATCGTCCCTTTATGGCGTGCCTATTCCTGAAAGCTGTTAAAGCATTTCTTGCATTTTAGTGTTCTGTTTCCTTCCTTGATCTTACAGAACTGTAATTCTGGTTTCCGTTTCATAAGATGCTTAATTTACTTACTGAAAACAAGTGATACTTATGCGAGGCAGTGTTCTGGTGTTCTGATTACCAGGAATGGTTCTGGTGACCGTGAACTTTTATATAAGACTCCCTCTTCCCTTCCCCATCCCCTCAACCCATCCCAAGTGGAATTGATATATAGCCCAGTATGTACCTGCCTTGGAGAGAATCTCCGACACAGGGCATGAGAACCTCTTCACAGAACATAAGTGTGTGTGTCAGTGAAGGTGGGAGGGGCTCTGGTACTTCCTTCCTGCTGAGAAGCTTGAGCAGTTAGTAGAGTCTTGAAAGGGACTTCAAGGATCCAGCAGGTTTTGGAAACCTTAGGCTTCGTTGTGTGCAAGTCACTGTATACTTACTGCTTTAACCTATTGTGGAAGTCGTTATCTGTAGCCTGTTTGAAATATTCATCAGTTTTTAGCCTGTAAATCTGATACTTAAGATAGTGTTTTGAATCATTTGTAGTACAGTTTTGGTGATAGCCTTCCATTCCTTAGTTGTCATTCCAGTCTCAAAATTAAGATTTGACTTATTTTTTTTGTGAGGGAACATAATTTTTTTTCTGTACTCCCTAGGTCTTGCCTGGATTGCCCTCAAGTTACCATTCTATGTCCATAAGTCTGTAGAGCCATTTCATGAATTAAATTCCATTTCACATTTGACTATGAAAGTTCAGAGAGTACTTGCCTTAAGGCCAGATCTAGACATGTGCAGGTCTAGGCTCAGACTAAAGGCTGAGTGATTTCTAGCTTCTTCTGGAAACTGCGAAGTGTTGTAAAAAAGAAGTCTAGAGCTTTGGGTTTGTTTTTGAAATCCTTGAAGACACGACCTGGCAGATTTAATGTTCCTTGAGACTCTGGAACCAGTCCGCATCCTAGAATCACGTAGAGGGCCAGAGAACAACTTAGGAATAGATCTTTAGACTCCTGCCCCAGAGACAGAAGCAGAGCCAGCCTCAGTGTGGTAGCCGTGAGGCCCTGGTGACACACCCACGTGTATCCAGCCGCAGAAAATGTTAAGCTCCAAGTATTTATTTTAGTGCCATCGTTAGTATTTAATAAGTAGAGAAAATTATACTACGTTTGTAGTAATGATAAGATGTAGTTAAAAGGAGTACCTAGAGACTTTTCATTCTATATCTGAGGACATTTAATAAATGATAATACAGCAATGTGAATTTTAAATACGGCTTCTTATGACAAGATAATGTAACTAAATAGAATTCTGTCTTGTCTAAATAGGCTATTTCGTTCCCTTATTTTCCTCCTTTAGGAAGGCACATCTTCATCAGGAAACAAACGCTGGGTTTCACAGTGGGCTAGTTTGGCTGCAAACCACACAAGACATGATCAAGAAGAAAGGATGATGGAATTATCTGCACCTGTTCCTTTAGAGAATGGTATTTTCTTCCTCTTGGTCTCTTTTTTGTGAATCAGCTTTGTAAAAAACAAGCTAAATCTATATAGTGAGAAGTAAATTAAACCTAAATAAACGAATCACATATTCTCATGCTTATTTTACATATATGATTTTATTTGCACTAATAATGCAGGTATCATTAAAATAAAACCCTAACTGAAGATGAGAGGTAATTTGTAGATGAAATATATATATATATATGTATTTTTATATATGACATGTAAAAATGAAAATTTTAAATTTTCTAAATTACAGTTCTAAATTACAGCATTCATTAATATCATTAATACAACAAATATTTAAATGCTACTTTGTGCATTTAAAAATCATTCAATACAGTTCAATAAAAAAGAATACACACTTAATTTACTTAATGTATCTTTTGCAAGTCTGTGTAATGTGATTTTTATTACCTTCTAGTAATATTTCTGTGAACTAAGTTTCCTTAAAACAAAAATGAAATTTTATGCCTAATGATTTTATTTTAGATTCAGTTAATTACATTCTTAATTTAAAAACCCTCAAGGAGAATTTGCATGTGACTTTTTATGTGTATTCTTAATTTTGTTATTGTTGAAAACAAATGAAAATTTATTTTGCCCCTAGCTTATGGCACCCCAAAAATCTGGTTTAGGAATTTTGTAAACATTACTCAGCAAGGATTTGAGCAGGGTACTAGAAAAGGTATATCATTTACTTACTATAGAAATTAGAAGTAATTGATAGTATTCCCCAAAATCAAAGACTGAATGATCTGCAGATTGATTAACATAAACTGGTCACTTTTCGGGGAAACAAGGCACCCAAACAGAGAGGGTCAGAGGGGCTAGATAAACTTACCAAAGAACCCATTATAAAATTAGTAAGCATTAGCTGTAGAAGGCAAAATTCTACCCTTGTTACAAAATAAAACAAACTGCCTGGCCCTCATTATCTCATTTCTGTTTTATCATATTCTTTTTTTTTTAATGTTTTTTTTTTTTATTTTTGAGAGGCAGAGCGCAAGCGGGGGAAGGGCAGGAAGGGAGACACAGGATCAGAAGCAGGCACCAGACTCTGAGCTGTCAGCACAGAGCCTGATGCGGGACTCAAACTCACAAACCGTGAGATCATGACCTGAGCCAAAGTCGGATGCTCAACCGACTGAGCCACCCAGGTGCTCCTATTTCATCATATTCTAAATTATTTAGCTGATAAATCCACTTAAATCTTAACATATTCTTGTTAAACATTCATCTTATGTGTGTTAGGAGCAGGACAGTGTGAGAAATGCTAGAAAAATGAAAAAAGATAAAACGGTTCTTACATTTTAGCGCTTCAAGTAGTATCAAGGAGCCAAGACATAATACGGTAACTTAACAATAATTGCTAAAGTTGAATCAGTAAGTTTATAGCTATTTTCCTGCATCATACCATTACATTGCTGTGAAATTTAAATGTTAAACTTTCAGCATTATAAGGGGAAAAAAGACTTACAGAAGCTATGTCTTAGTATCTTGTCTCCGCTTATCTCCCAAAGATTAGAATGCTTTATATGTTAATTTATATTTCCCTTTGTCGGAAATGTCCTGACGCATTCTCAATTTCTCTAACATGGAAACATCAAAGTATGTATTTTCTCTTTGGCTTCTACTTAATTGTAAAAAGAGAAAGTGATCATGTGTTTGTATATGAGGTGTTAATATGCCAGAAGACCATAATTTAAAAATCCCTCAGTGTTTAAAATTGTGACAAATCCTGTGATCTTGTTTCACATTTACACTTTTTAAAATTCTTTTAATTGGTGTTAATTTTTTTTTTTTTTTTTTAGAAAACCTAATAAAGGTTTGCATTTTCCATTTTACTTAGGAAATCCAAACTTGTCATTCTTTCAGATAGATAACAGTGCGCATTAAAAGCTAAATATATTATTCTTATGTAATTGGAAGTGTTTATTTAGGCCTTCTCTGTGCAATTCTGTAAAACAGCTTCTTGAGCAAAATTTCATGGGTGGAATACACCACAAAAACAAAAATGAACACAGTGACCTTCCCTGCCATAAAATACATTGAAAGAAAAAGAGAGCAGCGGATGTAGGAGTAAGATCAGGTGACCCCAGTTTTCGTCTCCTAAAACCACCTTTCTTGACTCCCCTGTTAGTAATCCGCCTGTTTTATGTCTTGGCACTGTACTTGCTTTTGAAACTACTCTGTTACCATGTTGGTATGTTTATTCAGAGTTTTCTTGTACATGAAGCCATTTCTTAACTTACACGGCAAAATCTAATTAATAGGATACTCTGTATTTGTACCTTTTTGCCCTAACACATTTATTCTTTGTGGTTTTATTTTATAGATACAGACATCAGTGAGTCTGGCATTTCAATGAGAAGTACTGGCTCAGCAACGTCCTTGGTCAGTCAGGGAGAGAGGAGGAGACGCACTCTTCCTCAGCTTCCCAGTGAAGAAAAGTCCAAGATTATAACACAGAGGTCAGAGATAGGAGAAAAACAAGACACAGAACTTCAGGAGAAAGAAGCACCCACACAGGTATACCAGAAAGATAAACAGGATGCCGACAGAGCCCTGAGCAAGATGAACAGGGCAGTGAATGGTGAGGCTGTTAAAACTGGCGGAGACAATAAAACCTTGCTTCACTTGGGCAGCTCTTCTGGGAAGGACAAAAGTGAAACTGATAAGGAAACTTCTTTGGTGAAGCAAACATTAGCTAAAATTCAGCAACAAGAACAGAAAGAACAGGCGCAGTGGACGCCTACCAAGTTGTCTTCTTCAAAAAATGTTTCGGGACAGATAGATAGGTGTCGGGAGGAATCTTTTAAACAGGAGTCACAACCTCAAGAAAAAATTCCAGGACACTCTACAAGCAAAGGAGAAAGGGTGATACAAAATGAGGGCAAGCGAAGAAAAGCTGAGGAGGTTCTGAAAGGTCAGTCTTCAAAGGGCGGAGACAAGAAGGAATCCTCCAAGTCCTTAGTGCGACAAGGAAGCTTCACTATAGAAAAACCTAGCCCAAACATACCCATAGAACTTATCCCCCACATAAATAAGCAGACGTCATCTACACCCCCTTCTTTAGCGTTGACAGCTGCCAGCAGAATACGAGAAAGAAGTGACTCTATGGATACTGATTCTAGTATGGACACAACCCTTATTCTAAAAGACACAGAAGCAGTAATGGCTTTTCTAGAAGCCAAACTGCGTGAAGATAATAAAACTGATGAAGGCCCAGATACTCCCAGTTATAATAGAGACAACTCTATTTCACCAGAATCTGATGTGGACACAGCTAGTACAATCAGTCTGGTTACTGGAGAGACTGAAAGAAAGTCAACCCAAAAGCGAAAGAGTTTCACTAGTCTCTATAAAGACAGATGTTCCACAGGTTCTCCTTCCAAAGATGTCACAAAATCGTCCTCTTCAGGTGGTAGGGAGAAAATTGAGAAGAAAACAAAAAGTCGTTCCACAGATGTAGGTTCAAGAGCAGATGGTCGTAAATTTGTACAGTCCAGTGGAAGAATAAGACAGCCTTCTGTAGACCTAACAGACGACGACCAGACCTCTAGTGTACCTCATTCTGCGATCTCTGATATTATGTCCTCTGATCAGGAAACTTACTCTTGTAAACCTCATGGAAGGACTCCACTTACCTCAACTGATGAGCATGCACATTCCAAACTGGAAGGAGGCAAAGTGACTAAATCTAAGACTTCTCCCGTCACACCTGGATCATCCAGTAAGTCAACCACTCTTCCGCGGCCACGACCCACCAGGACTTCCCTCTTGCGCAGAGCACGGCTTGGCGAAGTGTCCGACAGTGAACTGGCTGATGCTGACAAAGCATCTGTTGCCTCTGAAGTGTCCACCACCAGTTCCACGTCCAAGCCCCCCACAGGAAGGCGTAACATCTCTCGGATTGATTTATTGGCTCAGCCCCGTCGAACAAGGCTTGGCTCATTGTCGGCTCGCAGTGACTCTGAAGCAACCATCTCTAGAGGTAGTGCCTCGTCACGGACTGCAGAGGCCATCATTAGAAGCGGAGCCAGACTAGTACCTTCAGATAAATTTTCTCCTAGAATTAGAGCTAACAGTATCTCTCGACTATCAGACTCCAAGGTCAAAAGTATGACCTCAGCACATGGCTCTCCTTCAGGTAATTGGATCCAGACTTTTTATAATATTAGCATATTTCTTTTATGTTTTGGGACTCCTTTCTTTCTTTCTTTTTTTTTTTTTTTAAATAAGTGTCTAGTATTACTTCTAAAAATATTCAACAGAGAGGTTGTGCTATAAGAGGGTATTTTCTCCTATAAAAATTGTTTTTGTTAGCTTAGTAAATGGAAAATTCAGGCATTACACACCCTTCCAGTTAATGACCTAGGGCAAAATAGTGATTTCAAAATTAGAAGTACATGGAACCTATTTAGGAGTTTTAGTTGCCTGCTTGGCGAGGCATCTGGACCCGTGTGTCAGAATTAGAGGAGGAATGGTATCTGGTTTAAATAATAGGAATAACATTGAACTGCTAAAAGTGTGTGGCTGATTCTTAAATATCCTCACGTGATTCAAAGCCCTTAACCTGAAGAAAAGCAGTATACCTTTTATTATTCCTTTCAGGGCTAAGTGAAATAATTGCCATTTTACCCTTTCTTTCCCATTTATTTAGAAATGTCTCATATACTTTTTTTTTTAATTTTTTTTTTTTTAACGTTTATTTATTTTTGAGACAGAGAGAGACAGAGCATGAACGGGGGAGGGTGAGAGAGAGAGGGAGACACAGAATCTGAAACAGGCTCCAGGCTCTGAGCGGTCAGCACAGAGCCCGACGCGGGGCTCAAACTCACGGACCACGAGATCATGACCCGAGCCGAAGTCGGACGCTTAACCGACTGAACCACCCAGGCGCCCCTCATATACTTTTTAAGGTTCAATCTGTTTGTGGTTGGGGCAGGTGAAGACTAATCCATGGTTTATTTCAGTGGAAGAAGATGGATCCATGAGATAATCACTAAGCACATATGGGTCACACTGGGCTATAGACATGTAACTGGTTGTGAGCATTATCTCCTGAAGCCCTGTGCTATCATTGAGCTACAGTAATTAGCAGTCATCGAATGTAACAGTTCCAAAAGTTACTTCCTCCCCACGGAATTTAACTGCCTCTAGTATATTTGTCTGTACCTTCGTATTCAGAGCTGCAGCCAGTGAGAGTATGTGCATGGCCAGAGATGTGACCCAGATACTTGTATGTCTCCTGTGAGCACGGTATCATTACTTCATAATCGGCCTCACCCCTGGGTGTGGCTGGAAGGGCCAGTGTGGGGAAGCCTGCTGTTAAAAGACTTAAAAATTTCTTGTCAGCAAGCATCCAAGTGAGCTGAGTCTTGGGGGGAGAGTGAGGGGAAGGTTGGTCTGCAGTCCTGTGTTCGTAGTTTGGAATCTACCTCTCTGTAGCCTACAGGACCCCGAACAATGCTCCTTGTTTTATTTTTTCACTTTTTATTCCTCCTCTCTCCTTCCCACTGCTGCTTGCCTCCCCTGCACTCACATCTCCCTCCCTCCCTCCCGGTCAGTGGCTGTGGCGATGATGGTCAGAACTGTGGTAGGAACGGTCGGTCGTAGGCTGAAGATAGGTAACATACAATCACGATTCCAAACGAATGGACAGTGATTCCCTTATTAGCGCCATCTTCCTTGCTTCTGCGCTTCAGGCTTTCACTGGTGGTTCATGCAGTTTTTGCAGGTGTTTTAAAACTGACTGCTGTCTTCTGGTTTATGTTTACCTATCATTTTCCTGTCATTCCTTATGGCCCTACCTCTTCAATTCACATTTCCTTTGTGCTGCATTCTGTGACGCGTAGCGCGATCAGATCTCTTCTGCCACGTTGCCTGTTTGCTCACCCGTCTCTGTTTAGCACAAGAGAAGCGTTACACTTTTCTCCTGTCTTACCGTGAGCCGTAACGCAAGCTGTGTGTCCCCGAGTAGCGCGGAGCAGGTCCTTCTGTACTGGTCGTCTGGTCCTTAACACGAGTGCTGTGGTTCTGCTCCTCAGTGCGTAACAGGAGGGGCTTACGTGAGATGCAAGCCAAGTACCATTACTTAAGCACGTCTAAAAAACCACTATAAGATGCCATGTCTAAAGATAAACTTTGTTTTCTGCCTTGAATCCAGAACTTGATAAACATGCAGTTTTCTGTATGCAAAAAGTACCTTGAATTCAGTTTAATGAAATCCCCTAGGATAAATTGAGGTATGTGATGTGGACCTTCTTCATACATACCAGCAGTATATTAAATAATTCAAACCATGGCATTCAAAGGCTGGAAGGGTTATTCACTTCAGGTAACTAAGGGCAAGATATGAAATCATGTGCCCTGTTCACACAGCTATGGCAGGAGAAGAAGTCAAGGCCTTTTCCTTCCCAGCCTCTGGCTTCTTCCACGTCTAGTCTGGCTCTCAGAAATAGTCTTTATCTGCTTGCTTGCAAGCTGCCAGGGGATGGCTGGAATCTACTGGATTATTTTCAGGAGTATATACAAGGCCACTGTACTGTGTATTTGATATATTGTGCACTGTAATCTGTGTAATCCTGATTTACTGAGTTCATGTTCTGTGTTCCACCCTGTGATCCAGGATTGTTAATGCACATTCTCTCAAGATGCACATTTATATCTTATTACATCTTATCTGGAAGGACAAAGCTAGGATCTTTTAGTCAGTGATAAGGTATTAAAACAGTTACATTGGGTAGGTAATAAAACAGCAGTAAGAAAAACAGACACTTTTTTGGTCTAGTGGCTAATTGGGGTGTCTTTGATGTCATGACATTTCTATTTAAGAAAATTATAATATCTTGAATGGAAAAAGAAAATAAAAAGTCTTAGCTTTTGAAATACAATTGAAAAGAATGTAAAATCGTACTGGTCAGTGTTGTATCAACTGTAAACTTTAAAGGATTTAGAAATATCTGAACCCAGAGCCTGTGATATGTCCAGATTGGCATATGTGAAAATAATTCTGTGATGTTTCAAATTTCATATTTTAGGCCATGTCTTAAAAAGTTTTTCAAAGAAATGTATATGATAAAAACATAAGAATGGAAATATCTGATTGGAAAACAGAGTAAAAGTTCTTTTATGCTTCTTTAATTCTGATGTAATTTGCTTTTAGGAAAGTTTAGTCCCCACTGTCCCCACCCCAGTTCCTTCAGTGATCCTTCCACATCAAGTTACAGTAAAATATCCAGATTTATTTTGATAAGATGCTTTTAAAACTAAGTGTGCGGAGTTATCAAAATAAAGCAGTTGGTTTGCATTATGTTCTAGGTGCACATTCTAAAAAATAGCATCATTTTAACATCCTTAGAATTTTTTTTAGACTGATTTCTCATTTTTATTCTAAACCTCAAACTTTATAGATGGTAGGAATGAAATGTTAGGCATGCATGGCTTCAGTTCTTTCTTCCTCCAGGTCAAAGAGCAATATAGCACATTGTCAGGGATCTTTTCCCCAAATGATCTTATTGCTACGTGCTTATAAACATACGTGTAAAATATGTTTGTGGTTTCGTTTCGCACAAAGATATTGTGATAGAAAGTGTGAAAATGCAGTGTTTGTTTCCTGAAATGTGTTTGTTAAGTCTAGTTGTGATTGCGTTTTAAGGCCAACAAAGCTTTGGTTAACAGTAAGAGAAATCTGAGCATTCACAAATGAATAATGCTAAGAACTCTTTCTCCCTTTTTAAATTCTGGATGGTGTGTTTCCATAGTGAATATAGTAGTTGATTATTTCCACAAGAGGAAGTGCTGCATAATTTCATAACTAAAATAATTTTCAGGTTAGCTGTAAAATTAATTAAGCTGATCTTAGAGCTGATTTTAATCTATGTCCTATACAGCCCTTCACCGACCAAGGAGCCTCTTAGGGATTGGCATTTGAAATAGCTTCTATATCAATGTTCAATTTAATGATTTATCAGAAATGCCTTTTTATACCAGCATATTAAATAAGCCTAATGCTATACAATTAAATTTAATTCTTTATAGAATTTTACCCAAACAAAATAAAATTCAAGAAGAAGAAGTAACATTTTTCTTGGTGGGTAGAAATCACAAAAATTACCATCCTATGAGAAATTGAGGCTGTTTTATAAAGAATTAGCCTAACTGGAATTGTTTTTTTGTTTTTTGTTTTTTTTTTTAATAAAGATTTTCTGGGGTACCTGGGTGGCTCAGTCAGTTAAGCTTCTAACTGTTGATTCTGACTCAGGTCATGATCTCATGATCATGAGATGGAGCCCCTCGTCGGGCTCTGTGCTGACAGTGTGGAGCCTGCTTGGGATTCTCTCTCCCTCTCCTTCTCTCTGCCCCTTCCCTCCCCTGCTTACTTGCTCATTCTCTCTCAAAATAATAAATAAAATAAGTAGGCATTAGCAAAAGTTAAAACCATTTGAACTTTAAGTTTACTCTGCAACAACTAGCAGATGGTAGGGATTTTTTTTTTTTTTTTTCAGATAAACTGTGTTGCTGCTGTAGTTTAGAAGCAAAGATTAAGAAAGCAAAAGGTATTGAAAGAAGTTCTTTGAGAAATAACAGGTCCTGGCATGAAATCCCCTTTCCTGGTCTCTTGGCCCCTGAGTAGTGATCTACTCTTCACTGTTACATGAACAGAGTGGTGTCCAGACATAACTGAGCCCTGCTTCCTAGCACGCCCTGTAGGATAAGTTTTCCAGTGGTAAAGATAACCCTTAATCAGTTGAAGAGTTATTAATCCTATTTTGATTCCTCTGCTGTACCCTATTTTTTTTTCTCTCTCTCATTTTGCCCTCAATTTTAACAGAACAGACCTAAAAATGTTACCTTTCAGTTTTGAAAAATATGCTCTGTCCTTATGGTTGCTTTTCTTTGTCAAGATATTACTGAACTTCACTATTCTTACCAGATAGTAAAGTAGACCTGTAAAACTAAGTGGGAGCTTTATGAATGTCATTTGAAAAAGAAATTTTTCTCTTTTATTCCTCAAATATGTAATTTTCTGATCTTGAGACTGAAACTATTAAAAGTTATTTCTAACGTGACTCTACTTACTGACACCGGACTGTCAACTGACAATCAGCACTTGGTTCTCAGTTTCCCATTCTGCCCTCCTGTATTGTCCCACTCTTGAAATATACCAGGCATTGATGCTATTCTTTCTAAGTTACCTCTGAGTCAACTAACTGAGCTCCATCATACCTACTTAGTTTACCATCTCCAACAGTTGATTGAAACTCTTTGTTAGTGGTTTTGTTTTCACTCCAAACAATTTTCCGTTGTAAGTATGGTTTCCATAGTTCCCAAATCAAAAATCAGGAAATTCAGTCTAACAAATGATCTTTTTATTATTTCTGAACTTGTTTTCTACGAATAATATTCTAAGGTACCAAAACAAATAAACATCTAACGCTTAGTGAAATGCCTTTGTTAAAATATAGCTATTTTGCAATATTTTTAGTGTTTTGCTCTTATTCCTAAACTTTTTCTAAAATGTTTTCAAGTCTTAGGGTCAGTTCAATTCGTAGGATTTTTCAGATGTCTAAAATTTAGTAATTTTCCACTATGGTAAAAGTAGTTTTATGTTAATGGATGATCTTGGTAAAACCAGAAGCAGTACTGACTACCGCCTTCAAAAGGCACTATGAATAATTACCTAGAGTTCTATACATGTGTTTGCATACACTTTTACAAAAAGCCGTGGAGTTTCTGCTTATCTTCTTGTACCCGTGAATCTTGTTCCAAGCTCCAGGAGCTTCAAAGGGGAGTGTGAATCAGGACAAATGGGTAGGCTCTGACTTAGGGCATATTCCTGATTACAGATTTCTCTGCTTCTTAAACCAACTCTTTGGCAATGTATACCAGTCAGTTTTGTCTGACAGCCACCTGAGACTTACAGAGTCCCAGACAAAAATGTGGTTTGGGGAGGAAAAGACATGAGTGCATAAAATCCTAGTGAGGTAGGATGAAGGAATTCCAGACTTCACCACGATGCAGCCTCGGGTCAGTTTCTGGTTTCTGTTTTAAAAGAAGGAGAGAGAGAGAGAGAGAGAGAGAGAGAGAGAGAAAGAAAGAAAAACAAAAATCTTCTGATATTAATAGCAACTGGAATTTATATAGCAGGTGCTAAGTTTTTGTCCCTGTACCCACCAAAAACATCTGCTTTTCACTGGGTTTTCCCTAATTTGAGAAAAGCAAATGGCCAGTAGCTAGGAATTCACTTACTTTTTCAAAAATACTCATTAAACATTTGCTAGCCAGACACTCTGCAGAGTCCTAGGTATGCAGTAGTAGATTCCTGCCCTTGTGAAGCTTGCTGTAAATCAGCCATCATTGCCCTGTTTTTGACCTCTGTATATGCCTCACAAATTATTTGTGTGTTTGGTTCTCGCATTAACAGTACTAGTGAAATTAATTTGTCTTCTGATTTTTCAGATGTGTCAACAACACCATCTTTTAAATGTCTTTCCTAACCTCAAACACGAAAGTGGTTGCCACTTTCTTTACTGTGAATATTCACAGTATCTCCTGTGCCTTAAATGTCAGTGGTTGTGAGAATAGCTTTGTAGAGCTTCGCTCCTTGTAGGTCTTACGCCATTGTCTAATTTCACTGTATGCTTTCAGTGTCAAAGCAGCCGCGAGTTGTACTGAAGATGCTTTGTTGTGTTTTTACCATGTAAAAGATTTTTTCCAATCATAGCATAACAGGATGTTGAATGACAGAGGTAATGTTTTTTTTCTGCCATAAAAGCATAATTTCCACAGCAGGAATTATGCACATTTGTATGTTGGGAAAAGAGGGTTTACCATATCCATGTTGCAAGTCCATGTGGCATGAGGAAATCTTTTCCCTTATTTCTGTTGTTGTTGTTACTGTCGTTTTCTAAAACAAAAATCCATATCGTCACTCGAATGAGAACTATTTGCAATGATAAAGTACCCAAGTTAAACATTTATGGATAGAGCTTGCTTAGTTGTTTATCATTAGTGAATTTTTCATCTGAATGTTTTATTCACCATACTATGGAAAACGTGGTCTTTCGATTGTTTTTAATTCCTCATTGTTTTTAATTCACCGAAGTATATTGTTTCTATCTTTAAGGAGTAGTAGACTTATTTTCGTGAGGTATGTGTATGTCAGTTATTGAAAGTTGTGCTGTGTGTGTCTCATGGTGTTTTTGAAATCATGATTTTTATCTCCTTTAAAAGGTAACATAATAATTCTTTTTTTAATAATTAAACTAATTTAGTAAATTCAAGATGGAGGCGCTTTCCTACTGATTATGCTTCCACCTCAGAAGATGAATTTGGATCAAACCGTAATTCCCCTAAACATACTCGTCTACGTACTTCTCCAGCCCTGAAAACCACTCGGTTGCAGAGCTCTGGGTCAGCAATGCCTACTAGTTCTTCGTTCAAGCACCGGATAAAAGAACAGGAAGACTACATCCGAGATTGGACCGCTCATCGAGAAGAGATAGCCAGGTTGGTTCTAAATGGATTATCTTTAAGAGCTGGAATTTCGTGTCCGTGTTTCAACTCGATAGCAAAAGCGTAGCTTTTACTCGATTTGTACAGATTGTCCAAGGAGTGAAATCCTCAGGTAGCTGTGCACGCACTTCCATCCAGAGTGTTGCTCTCCATCCAGTTTCTCTGGGTTTGTGTGTTTAGTGCCAGTGCTACTAACATCTTGTAGAACTAATTTATTTTGCTTGCAACCCCCTTTCTTGTTTCTAGTAGAGTTGCCGATGAGTTAATACCACTTTTGAAAGGTGGTATTGGCTCTCCACCATTAAGAATTGTGCAGCTAAATTTTTGAGTACTTTTCCTTTTACCTTCCACTTCCAAAGAGGTAATAGTATAGTTGTTGGAGATACATGGCTCTTCTTCTCTGGGGAGAATGCGAGGATGTGGATTTTTACTCACACTTTTATGAATCCGTGAGGTACAGTTGAACCCTTTATTATTTTGAATATTAAATTTGTTTATTATACCCTTTAGGTTATATGATTAAAAAGTAAAATTCATGCTGCAGATGTGATTTTTAATGAGTACCTTATCATGTTTGAACACTGAGGAGAGGCTGTACTCAAACAGATGCTATTGTAGTTAAAATATGGGTTTTGTTCATTTTGTAAGATAGTATATTTTACTGTGGTATACCGTATGTCACCTAAACGTTTCCCCGTGACACGCTACAGTTGTTTCTGCCTTCAATTTAAGACCCTAAACTTCAAGTTTTACATTTGGCAACATTATTAAAGAATGTGATATGTAATGGTCCAGAGATGGTTTTTAAAAAAATAAACTCTTAACCATAATTTAATGGTGTTTTATCTTTTTTTTTTTTTCCTTTGCTCTGTTGACTTCTGTGAATTATGTTTTTTCTGGCTCATTACTTCAATGTAATGTCTATGGTTTTTGGTCGCTAATGACTATTGTAATTGCTTTTAATTGCTTATCATTCTCTGAGAACATGCCCTTTTAATCTCACTGTGCTGCTTAAACATTTTTATTTTACCATATAAATCGCTTTTTGGGAGACTAATTATTGAAGCATTGTAAGCCAGTTCCAGTTAGGGGACAGGCATATATGTATGTGCTTTGGGATCCCTGAGTTATTAGGAGACTACAGGATGCCTGCAGTGAGGGAGTTTCTACCTCTTTTTATTCTTGTGGGCATGGCTGGCCTCCCTTTCCTGACATCATTTCCCTTCCTGTGGAGGGGGGACCTGCTGCAGCTCAGGAGGCACCTGATGGTTCCCCTTAGGGGGCCACCTCTTTGAAATCTGGACCCCTCCTTCCGGGCCACACCCACTTCCCTGACCCCAAACAGAAAAGATGCTGCAGAGGGGAAAGTGCAGGGGAACTGGAGGTGACACTTTCACTTGGTTCTGTCTTTATTATGTGCATTTTATTACTCCTGTCTCTTGTGTGTCTTGTTACCTGTAGCGGGACAGCTAATGGGCCAGGCCTTTTAACTTCTAATGACTTTATGCCTTTTCCCTCTGGTTTGTTAAGTAGCACTGTGTTAATAAAACTTGCCTTTGGGATTTTAATTTTTTAAGGTGTATTTTTCAGCCATATATCTGAAAGCAATGAAAGCAGATGGATTGCAAAACTCCAAATAAAATGTGTGCATCATTTTAGAATTTCCCCTCCTAGCAGATTTGATGGGGGTGGAGACTGAGAATAAGAACGAGGATTACAAATTTAAGCATTGAAAAAAGCACAGATACAAGAGATGTAAAGAAATACGTTATTATAAAATATTCCAGTGAGTGTAAACCTAGAAGCTTTCGGAATTCGTAAGCTTCGATGTAACAACCTTATGAAGAGGTCCATACTTTACACTGAATCATAAATCTATTATTTCTACTTGAAGATATTTATAACTTTGATTTTCTTGATAATTTTGCTTTTTAGAATTCCTAATGCTGGTTTTAGTAGGTGCTGAGATTTTTAAGCAATGTGGATTTAAACCAGTCCAACGGTCTGTATTACTGAGTTGAGTTTCAGATACAAATTGTTGTGTAAGACATCGCTGGCATATACACGATACACTCACAAACGAAAAGGTGGCTTTGGGGTGCTTGCCAAGTGAACAACGTATGTTGTGTATACACTCATTAAGAGTTGTTCGTGTTGGTACAGTTGTTACCACATGACCTGTTGACGTTGCTATTGTCTGGTTTTTTTGACTCACTTTTTTCTAATTAACTCCTGTTTTCTACAAATATCAGAAGCTTCATTGTACAAAAGTCTGCATACAAAACTTGAGAGCAAAAAATAGATTTTTTGGATAAGCTCATGCTTGTCTATTTTTTGTCTCATTAAGCTTGGTTATTCTGTTTTTCATCCTACTTCATTTGTTTCAGAAATGTAAAAATTGAGTATATCATCTTAGAGAACACTTTAAACTCTTGCTCAGAAAATTATATCAACAGTTAACAAGACTTTAAAAATTACATATGGAATGATTATGTGAGATATAGCATGACATAATAAAAAGATCTAGTTATACCACTTAACCATTTGTGACCTTGACCAAAAAAATGGTCACATAACTTCTCCTAAGCCTTATTTTCCTCCTCTGTAAAACAAGATGGTGAATACCTCTCCTCCTGCAGGGTGGCTGTGAGAATGAAGTCAGTTGATGAGCATAAAGCTTCTTTATAATGGTGCTCACGGGGCGCCTGAGTGGCTCAGTTGGTTAAGCGTCCGACTCTTGGTTTTGGCTCAGGTCATGATCTCACGGTTTGTGAGTTCAAGCCCCGTATCAGGGGCTTGCCTGGGATCCTCTCCCTTTCTCTCTCTCTCTCTCTCTGCCCTTCCTCTGCTCTCTCTGTCTCTCAAAATAAACTTAAAAAAAATTAAAAAACAAATATAATGGTGCTCACTATCAAATAGTGGTTTTGACTGTGTTATAATGTAATGGTGCTCATTACAATTGTTGTAAGCTTATGAGAGCAGGGACTCTATCTGCTTCTCCATCATTATAGCCCTTAGGTCATAACACGGTTCCTGGAACATAAGAAGAGACCAGAAAGTGTTTATTGGTGTTCTTCCTACCTTTTTGTATTGATAAATAAAGGAAGTGACCACAGATTGCTCTTGGTAGGCCATAAGCTTCCATTTAGCACCTTTTTTTTTTAATCTGTAGTTAAATTATTATGCAATTACTGCATTCCTTGAAAGTCTTACATTTTGCTCAAGTCAAAACATGTTTTACTTTGCTTCTGCTTTCGATTTTAAAGTTGAAGAAGCTTTCATTTGAACCTTGTCATTTCAAAACCTTCCTTGTGGAAGTAGCCAAATTGAGTTCAGTAGATCCATAACTTAGAAATTTTTCAAGTCTCATTGAATTGAAATCTTTTTGATTAAAACAGGAATATCAGTAGTAGATTATGTAAGTTTCTGTCTTTTAAAAATAGAGAAAAATCAGTTTTTTCTTTTGCTTATCACTGGTAATATTTATTTAGTTCTTCAATCTGTGTGGCTGATGACACAAATAAATGGCTCTCTGGGAATGAACTCTAAACCTGGAATGTGGCCCTCTGCCTTAGCTATTTGTAAGTTGTGTTGTCATGAGCAAGCCTCTCACCTTCTCTGAGAATGTGTCCTCATTCACATTCAGTTAGAGAAGGCCTACCTCACAAGAACTCTGTGCCTCTCAAATGACCTCATGTGTACTGTGAGGTGCTGTGCATAACAGAGTACTGTGTCGGGGTTACTAATCTCTTTGGCCACCTGGGGAAGCTTATGGATCTCTTCTCAGAACAGTGCCTCTTCTTTTTTTTTTTTTTTTTTTTAATGTTTTTATTTATTTTTGAGAGACAGAGACAGAGCGAGTAGGGGAGGGGCAGAGAGAGAGGGAGGCACAGAATCCGAAGCAGGCTCCAGGCTCTGATCTGTCAGCATACAGCCCGATACGGGGCTCGAACTCATGAGCGGCAAGATCATGACCTGAGCTGAAGTCAGACACTTCAGCTTCAGACTGAGCCATGCAGGCGCCCCTCAGAACAGTGCTTCTAAATGCATAAACATAGGGACTCTGGGTGGCTCAGTCAGTGAAGCATCCGACTCTTGATTTTGGCTCAGGTCATGATCTCACAGTTTGTGAGTTCAAGCCCCGCATCAGGCTCTGAGCTGACAGTTGGGATCCTGCTTGGGATTCTTCCTCTCTCTCTCTGCCCTTCCCCTGCTTGTGCTCTCTCTGTCTCTCAAAATAAAATAAACTTTTAAAAACTTTAAAACTAAATAAATAAATACATAAACATGAAATTACTTCATTGTGTTTCAGTATGATTGCATTTCTTTATAATGTTATCAAAGTATTTTTAAAGTGACAGAGTAGTACATGGAACTTTGTTGCTGTGGGTTTAATGACCGCAGTAATCTTGAGGCAGTGATGATGAAAGGCTCTGGGACACCTATAGCAACCATACTATCTATGATTTCTGTGAGTGGAAAAAAACCCAGTATCACTAATTCCACTACTGTTTGTTACCCGAATTCTCACTGAAAGAAATGCTAAGCTTCAGGTGGAGGTTAGTGAGAATGAAGTTGTAATTGCTCCTTCTTATCCAGGTTCATGGACTCCTTGGGTTCTGTTTACCACCCCCAAGTCTAAGAGCTGTCATCTGTCAGTGTTGGTCGTTAACATGAACTGTATTTTGAAAGACGTGTCACTACTTCAGGGTGTTTAACATATTTTTCAAAGTGACGTGAAATTTGATTTTATTAATTTTTGGAATTAAAGCTTGAAAGCTTTTTTGAGTATCAAAATAGTTGATAGGATTTCCAAAGAGTCTTAAGTTTTTGGTACAGATCTTTAATTAGATGTCGAGCTTATGTAATGGATCCTATCACAAATGATTGTGTCTAGAGCTGTTGTTTAAAAGAGATTAAACTTCTTTTCTGAAACTATCACCAGGATCAGCCAGGATCTTGCCCTCATTGCTCGGGAAATCAACGACGTAGCAGGCGAGATAGACTCGGTGACATCGTCGGGCACCGCCCCCAGCACCACAGTAAGCACTGCGGCCACCACCCCGGGCTCTGCCATAGACACTAGAGAAGAGGTAGGAGATCTTCATGGACAGATGCAGAAGGTTCTTCCTTTTCTTTGTTTCTTTTGCTTTTAGCCTTTTGCTGAGTTTATTTGAGTTATACCCACCCTCCCTGTTTGCATGAAGCTCTGCATTTTCCAACTTTGGTTTAAAATTTTTCTTTTTATGTTTTTGTAACAAAACTAGCAAAGGCTAACATTTGGTCTATTATTCCATGAAGCTGTAAAATTATTTAAAACCGGTACTTTGTCTGCCAATTACTGGTATATAGTTTCACTGGAAAATATGACTCTAAATGACATCTGAAAAGCAAACTAAAATTTGATAAATGATTGTATAACACTTCCATAAAATTTGGCTATGAAAATACTTCAATTAAAAAGGCATTTTTATATGTAGCTGGCTAGTAGATATCTCTAATAGCAAATAAAGGAAAAATTGTACAGTTTCCACTAACTTTAAATAATTCTGTTGAAAATTACACATACATGTTTAAGGATACTTTGAAAACTGAAAGATATACACACATAGATACACAGAGATATATACACATACACACCCACACACAAACACATGCATATTCAGTTTTGAAACCTTCCTGTAAGTTCTGGAATGCCAGGTAGCACGTAGAGACTATTGCCTTCCCCAAACCGGGACCTCCTGCTCTCTGGCTCTCTAACGTTGCTCCAGAGGGTGCCTTTAATGGATAATGAAAAATAAATGGTAGTCTGACATGTTGGCTCTCGATCTGGTGCAGAAATACAAGCAAAAGATTGGCATTTGAGAGAAAGAATTAAAAGTTTTATTGGGACAAAGCCACATTCTTTTGTTTAATTATCTGGCTGTTTTGTGACATAATGTCAGAAATGAGTAGTTAGACACTGTATGGCTATAAAGCTGAAAGTATTTATTATCTAGCCTTTTACACGAAAAAATGCCAGCCTCTAATGTGCTTCGTTAATTTTATAAAATAATGTCATCAATAGTAGCTCCAAATGGCTAGCCTTTTTGACAGATTCGATTTTGACAAACTCTATTAATAATCTCTTCCTTTGCTTTTTGTCACATTCCTTTTATAATCCAGTTCTTTAATGGTCATTTTTGTTGTTGTAGTTGTTGTTTTTCACCTTCATGTGTTGTCTAAGTTGGTAAATGAGCTTTTGTGAATCTGTGTAGAGTTTTGTTACCACATTGATCAATTGTAAATGTATATAAAATCATCCTCATTGGTGAAAAACAAAAGGATCTTCTTGGTGGCAAGACATACACAATTCTTCTGGTACATTTAAAACGATGAAGACATTATTTCCTCAGCTATCTAACTAAATGTTACCTAACATGATTATACACTCACGCAGACCCAGTAAAATTACTCAGTCATTTCATTGAATAGACTTTCATTTTTCCTTTTTGTTTTATCTTAGAATATTGTACTAAAATTTATTCCTTCTTCAGTAAACCCGAGTTACTTAGTATTATTGGATGTGTATAATTTGCACTGTAGATGGCAGTATGTCATTTTCACTAGAATATGTAACTGCTGTAGCATTGTTAAAAGTTTACCTAAGACCAAAATACTTACTTTGTGGATTTAAAAATTGTTTCCTTTGTAAACTTAATTGGAATTTGCAATTTATGTATTTGTGAAGAAATTTGGCACCTGGATTTGGGGAAGAAAAACAAAAAACAACATAGGAAACTAAAAGAAAAAGAAACATTATTTTACATTGGTAAGGCATTGTGAGTAAAATGAACTTGTCCATCTACATGGCTCAGCTTTTTCTGTTTACTATCTGTTTTACAGCTGGGGGAAATCTTATCCATAGAAGGATTGAACTTAACAAAGTTCTGTGTTTTGGATTTTAAAAATCTATGTAGATGAACATCTATTTTATTAAACAGGCACCTTTGAAGAACTTATAAAAAGAAAGAGTAATTGGTTTATTGAAGATATCATGCTTCTGTTACTACTTGAGAATGTAATAACTTCTGTCTAATAAAAAAAATTATAATGCCAATATCGGTACTTACCCAAATTATTCTCATAAGGATATGCTTTTGTCCTATTAGTTGGTTGATCGTGTTTTTGATGAAAGCCTCAACTTCCGAAAGATCCCTCCATTAGTTCATTCTAAAACACCAGAAGGAAACAACGGTCGGTCTAATGATCCAAGACCTCAACCAACAGAGCCTCCTGATCACTTAACAATTACAAGGCGGAGAACCTGGAGCAGAGATGAAGTAAGTAAACCACAAACTTTAACAAATGTCAGAGGAAACATGTCCCGTTGTGGGAAAAGAAGGAACTGTTCAATAAATGGGGCTGGGGAAAAAAGTGCTTGCCCTTATGAATAGAGTGAAGTTTCATCTTGACATTAAATCATGTACAAAATAATCAACTACAAATGAGTTAAGTTTCTAAAGGGCAAAAGCAAAACTTTAAAACTTTTAGTTAAAAGTATAGGTAAATGTCTTTCAAAAAAAGACCCAAAAAAGCTTTAAAATAAAAGACTGATAAATTAGAGTATATTGAAAGACTTTGTGAAACATGCAGTCAATGAAGGAGTAGTATACAGAATACATAAAGAAGGCCCTACCAATCAATTAAGGCAAAAACAGTCTCCACAGAAAAATCTCCAAAAGACATGAACAGCATTTGACTGAAAAGAAATTAACTGAAGTCTACAAAATAGAGATGTTAAACCTCATGAGTATTCAGAGAAATACATTTCAGGGGGAAAATGTGATTCTTATTCAATTGGCAATAAATTAAAAATCTTAAAATAGTAAGTATTGGAGAGCTTGGATACATAGACTCCTTTTTGTGTTGCCACTAGACGTTAAATTGGCACACTTTGGAAAAACAGTTTGACATTATTTCCTAAAGTTGAATGTAAACATGTCACATGATCAAATCACACAGTTTTACCTCTAGTTCATGCTCAAGAGAAACCCTTTCCTATTGCCAAAAGAAGTCATGCAAAAGAATATTTATAGTACCACTGTGGGCCTAACAAAAACTTGGGAACTGTCTAACTTTTTATCAGCAGAAAGAGAATGTATAAACTGGTATGTTCACAAATTGAATACTTACAGAGTAATAAAAATAAATGAAGTACAGCACTATGCCACTACATGGATGAATTTTAACAGTATAACAGTAAATGAAAAAAGTAATTCTCAGAAGATATATAATGTGATTCTTTCTCATACATTTTTTAAAAATGAAAAGATATACTTAGGACAGAAATGGAAGTAACACATGATATAAAAAGGAAAGCAAGGGAATGATGAATGGAATTTAAGATACTGTTCAACTTGGGCGGAGGGCAATAGGGAAATGGGGAGGGGGAAACCATAGAAGTAGAAGTAGATTCTATCAGTCAGCTATTTCTGTATAACAAACCACAAAAATCTCACTGGCATAGAGCAGTAAGCATACATTTATCACATACCTGTGGGTTAACTGGGACAGCTCAGCTGGACAATTGAAAGTTACAGGTTGAGGGGTGCCCGGGTGGCCCAGTCAGCTAAGCGTCAACTCAACTCAGGTCATGATCTCGCAATTCGTGAGTTCGAGCCCCGTGTCGGGATCTGTGCTGACAGCTCAGAGCCTGGAGCCTGCTTCAGATTCTGTGTCTCCCTCTCTCTCTGCTCCTCCCCATTCTCTCTCTCTCTCTCTCTCTCTCTCTCTCTCTCTCTCTCTCTCAAATAAACTTTGAAATATCTTTAAAAAAAAAAGTTATAGGTTGAGTCCAGGTCTGCCCCATGTGTCTTTTATTGATTGGACGAGTGGGCTGGCTAAGGCATGTTCTTGTCGTGGTTATATCAGAAACACAAGGGAGCAAGCCCCACCATGCAGGCACACTTCACGTTCATGTTGTGTCTGCTACTGTCCCATTGGTGAAACCAAATCACACAGCTTGAGGTCAGAGGCAAGTATCCTCTTCCTATGGCATCGGGAGCAAATGGCTTATTATTGCATTCTAGCCTTTGTTTTGGTGTTAGATTCATAAGTGCTTCTTACGTTATTCATGAGAAAGAAAGAAAAAGTGGTCCGTATTGGACTAGTGAGCTATGTCATGAATTAAGAACTGTGATTAAAGGTGCCTGGGTGTCTCAGCTGGTTAAGCAACCAACTTCAGTTCAGGTCATGATACGGTTCATGAGTTGGAGCCCTGAATCGGGCTCTGTGCTGACAGCTTGGAGCCTGAAGACTACCTCAGGTTCTGTGTTTCCCTCTCCCTCTGCCCCTCCCCCCCCTCAAAAATAAACATAAAAATTTTTTTTAAAAGAATTGTGATTAATTCTATATACTTGTGAACCAATGCAGATAAAAATTATTAAGTAAATGTGGCAGTGACAAATCAAGTAAAGAGAGGTTTATTGGAAAGGTTTACAATAATGGAAATTAGATGAAATGAGCTTGGGAAAAATTCAAGGATATAGTTTGGTTTATTCACCAAAAACTGGCTATTTCAAATGGCACCATGGAACGAGCTAATTGAAGGACGACATGCAGGGGTGGTACAGGTAAAAAGCCTTAGGGCATGGGTAGGAGAAGATTGTAGAAAGCAGCAGTGGGCAAAAAGGGTTTGGTCATAGGCTGGCATCCTGTGCATCCCTGGATTTAAGGAACAGGAGCTAAAAGTACATAAGAATGTGTATGTTTGCATAATACTAAGTAGAAAAAAATGTCCCAATGGGAAAGCACACAGCTAGCTCCATGGCTGCCACTGCACTATATACTAGATGCTTTTGTTTGGTTGGTTTATTTTTATTTACTTATCTATTTTTTGTGAGAGACAGGGTGGCGAAAGTGAGCAGGGGGCAGAGAGAGAGAATCCCATGAGGGGCAGAGTGAGGGAGAGAGAGAAAGAAGCAGGGCTCACCCGAAGTGCGGCTCATGTTTTTACCCGAAGCGGGGCTCACCTGAAGCGGGGCTCAAGCTCACCCAATGTGGGACTTGAACTCAGAAACCCTGAGATCATGACCTGAGCCAAAGTCAGGCGCTTAACTACTGAGCCACCCAGGTGCCCTATTCTAGATGCTTTTAACACACACTCCCTGCCCTGGCCTAAGTGATACATGTCTTCCACTCTTGTTTTGGCTTGTTTTCTCAAGGCTCTCAAAATCATGTTTATGTAGCCTTTTTACTGCCTGTATGTTGCTGATCACATCCTAAGTAACTTTTTATCCCCCACTGACTTGTCAACCCTTATCCCCCAACCCTTGTCATTCTCGGGTTCTCATTTTCCATGGTGCCTTCCTTGCTTCTGCCTCCTTTCACTGAACTCCCTCTCATTAGAATTTGCCTCGCACCAATTCACAAAAGTTAGCACTTATTTATGTTCTTTTTGATAAAATATTTAACAGTATTTCCTAGGTACTTTTAACTCCCCCACTGCTCTTTAAAGCTTCTTAACCTCCAAGGCCATATCTTATTTTTTGGATTGTCTTGCAGAGTCTAAATATAGTTTTGACATACAAGGAGGTGATTTGGAAACCCACATCTAGCCCCACGTTCAGTCCTTTTTCTCGCTTCTGGAGACCAAATCCAGCCTGCCACCTGTTTTTATAAATAAAGCGGTATCTCAGCACAGCCATGCCTGCTCGTTTGTGTGTTACCTATAGCTGCTTTCATAGCACTGAGTTTGGTAATAGTTGTAACAGAGACCAGATGACCTGAAACCTTCACTCTCTGGCCTTTTACAGAAGTTTGCCAAGCCCTAGTTTTGCCCATAAGTTTCAAGTAGGGTGGTATCAACCTCCATAATAAAAACTTACTCTTTTGAGTAAATTTTTTTTTTTAACATTTATTCATTTTTGAGAGAGAGACAGACAGACAGAACCTGAAGCAGGCTCCAGGCTCTAAGCTGTCAGCACAGAGCCCAACGCAGGGCTCAAACTCCTGGACTGAGAGATCATGACCTGAGCTGAAGTCAGACGCTTAACCAACTCAGCCATGCGCCCCTCTTTTGAGTAAATTTTTAAAAATTATCTCTCCCACTAGACTGTGCTCCAAAGAGCGGGATTATAATCTTCTTCATCTCTACGTTCATATTATTTGGTGAAAGAATAGATAATAAACTTAGCATTCTAAATTATTTGTATTTTCCCTTTTATTATCATTTGATTTGGAGGCATGAGAGAGAGGATCATGATAGTCATTGAAGATAAGATAATACGGATTGGTTTTTAAAAGTGGTGTGGACCAAAATAACATGGAACCTTGACAAGTTTTTTTTAAAAAAGGAACTCCTTTGTTGATATTTATTTCTCTTTCTCAATTTAGTTATATAGTTTAGTTATACAGTTTAATTCTAATTATATTCTTCATTGACCTTTTATTAAAATTAGCATACATACTAAATGCCCCTAAACATAGTGGGCTGTGACTGGTGTTCTCAATGGTTTTACAATACAGTGGTAATATTTTAATATAATTTCTTTGGATGTTTCAGGTCATGGGAGATAATCTGCTGCTGTCATCCGTCTTTCAGTTTTCTAGGAAGATAAGACAGTCTATAGATAAAACAGCTGGAAAGATCAGGTACTGTTCTGTCACTGGAACCTCCCGGCTTCCATTATTAACAGACACGTGTTCCACTTTGTGCGAGCCTGCTACCCCCACAGCTAGTAGGAGCTAGTGAAGCCGGTGGCACTGAGTCTTCCTGCTGCCAGTGTCCCATTCCTTGTCTTTTGTAGGTGTAAGTAACAGCCATAAGCTAGATCACATGCAGGGGGCAAAAAGGGAAAGAAATGTCCTAAATAATCAGCCCTTTGTAATTGAGAGTTAACAGCTCTAATTACTTAGGTTAACTTTATTAATAACCAGGAACAGTTTACTCCTCCACAAAATAATAGGTAAGTATTTAACAGACCTTTGGGGTTGGCTTTTATAAGACCTGAAAGTTGAGTCTAATTTCATCTTCCTCATCAGTAAAGAGGACAGTATTGCATAATTTTGTAAGACTCGGAATATTTGGTTACTTGTCTGCCTTGTGTACTCAATTATGAGGGCATCAAAACAGTGCAGGACAAATAATAATGCAGTCAAAAATCATTCAGTCTGATGAGATTTGGAGATTTTGTTCCCATATAAGATTATTTTTATCAATATTTATTTCATTTATTTATCCCTTTGGTTCATTATCCTTCCAGTATGTCCTAGTTCTAGAATATAATTTTAGTGGAATTAAATTCAGAATAACAATGTTACCACCTTCAACTGCAGTGAGTACTTGAGCCAAACTTGAGGCATGACTCCTGGTATTAGGCAGGCACGATTGTTAGTTCGTGTGTAATAACTAATTGGTTAGGCTTAAAATTTTTTTCCCTACAAATTTCAATTGATTGGACTTAATTTGTCCAGCTGCATGTTGTACTGGCAACTCCTAGGATGATGGGCTGTTGTGGTGAAGGAGAGCACTGTGACTTTTCAGAGAAGGTGGTGGGATCAGCACACTTGGAAGTGATGTAGCTACTGGGAGACACATACACATACCTCACCTAAGATGATACCAAGGGTGCGGATTGCTTAGTCACTGAGTATGATTAAAAGAAAAACAGTGTGCTCACTTATAAGCCAAATCAGAAATTACAGAATGTGTTATTTATAAATAACATGCAACTAATTTGATTTCTTTACAATCAAATACAAACCTTAAAATGGATACATTTTCCTAATTTAGAAAGGATCCAACTAAATTATATTGTCTTTGTACTTTTTATTCTGTATAACTAGTGATTTTAATAAAAAGGAAAAAGGGGTGATTGGGCTTGGTTGGAATAGAAGTTGTGAATAGTAAAATCAGATAATTAAAGCAAAATAATGAAGACAAATCACATGGAGATAGCAGGAAAAGCTAACTTTGTTTAAGTGGATATGCTCAGTAAGTGAGCTAATGTGTAAATCCCATGAGAGCAGTGGTCTTCGTCCAATTATAAAGTACCTAGAATATACTATGTAACTATTTGTTCATGAGTGAATATTAAATTATTACTTTATAGGAAGTTCAGTTTACTTAAAATTTATAGGAAGATGTGAAAATTGATACGGGTAAATTATCTTGGAAAAAAAAACATGGATGGCAGCATAATGGTAGTCATTAAAATAACTATTTAAATTAGTTAGATGTACAAGGTACTCCTTAAGAAAAGCCAAACATGCAGTCACTGTGAAGGTAATATGCCTCGTGTTTCAACTGTATTTGGAGACGCTGTTGATATACTTCTCTGAGAACTCTTTTGTAAAGGTAAAGGTATTAAGTGAAATGACCAAGGTATAGAAGAGTAAATATTTTATGAGGCCTAAACCTTTAAGAAGTAAACCTGGAGGGAAGAATTATATGTATATGAACATTCACATACACACATAATAGGTGTTACATATAATATGTATGCTTTTTTCTGAAATATTTGTATTTTTAACCATGTTCTGTATTGCTTTTGTTAAAAAAAAATCTAAAAAGTAAAAAATAGGACAAGACAATGTAGATTACATTATCCTTTTTAACCTAAGGAGAATTTAATATTTTTTTACAAGGCAATACAGTGAAGAGATAAACTGGTACATTTTTAAGGGATATCAAGATAAGGGCTCAAGGTATAAAAGAAGGCTCAAGGTATAAAAACTATGTAAAAATACTTCAGAAATTCATTGATGCTGTGGCTTAATTTCTGATTCCTATAAATAAAATTTTAAGATATAATGAAACCATGTCTGAATATGGTTTGTGAATTACAATATTGCACACAATCTTATATTGCTTGTATGTTGAAATAATACATTTCATCAGTGTTTGATAAGTACCTAATGATGGTAAAAACACATTGAACACCGTGTTATTGAATTGCAAGGCTAACTATCTAGTTTAAGAGAAATCATTTAGATAATTTTTTTCTAAAACTCTTCCAAAAGTACCTTTTTAAAATATTGTGTTTAAGGTGTTCTTTTAAAAACACAACCATTTTAACATATGTTTTAAGCTACTGTAAAGGCAGTTTGCTTTCTCTTCTAGTAAATTTAGAAGGATGACCCATATAACTAAATTTTGCATGGTGTTAGATGGTCAAAACCTGGGTGAAGTAAGAGGACCGGGGGCGATGCGAGATGACCCTGGAGAGGTAAGGGAGGGTCCATGTAGGTTGAATTTGTTCAGGAGTTTGGACTTTACCATAAAAAACCATGGAAAGCTAATACCTTAATAGGGTCCTCTCAATAGCCAACGTTACCATAAAAGTACATGTAGGTCTCATCATGTGGTCATGCGACCTACCAGCAGGAAAACTCTGAAGTCTTCTCACCTGTAAATGGAGATCCCTTTTTATTTCATCCCACCTATTGAAATACAAGTCATCCTCCACAGTAACTGGGTCCCCATTCACTCATGTATTCATTCAGTAGATTTTCATCATGTCCCTGACTGATACCATTCTCTCTTCCTGTTGACTGTTGCTTCCTACCAAGTATCTTTCTCAGTCTGCACTGAACTCCTCCCTAGTTTCCTCCAAAGAAAACTACTTTTTGTAGCTTTAGAATTTAATTAAAATTGAGACCAAAAAACACATTCATTCATTGGTTGATTGATCTTACTGTCCCAGAAACTTGACAGAATTTAAAAAGGTTAAATATGTAAAAATGCCTCAATCAAGTTTGATATTGTTGCCTTCAGTGTGAGCATTGAATTGTACCATGTGTTGTAAAGCACTATGGCGGGCTCTGTGGAAGATCATAAAGAGGATAAAACCTCATCCCTACCCTTACGGGGTTTACAATCTGATCAGCAAGGTGAAGCATATACACACTTAACTATTGTACAGGGTAGCAGGTGGTAGATTGGTGCCCACTTATAGATAAAGACAAAGAAAGGATCACTTTCATTCAGGACAATGAAGGAAGGCTTTATGGAAGGTAGTATTCAAAGATAGGTATAATTTTTAATAAGCAGATCTAAGGGAGAGAGCCTGAACCTTTTGTGTGGAGTACCAGGCAGTTTGGAGAATGACTGGTCTTTAACTTTTATGCCAGAAGTTATAAACTCAAATGCCTACCTGGGCCTAACAATATACACCTATTTAAATTGCCCCAATGCTTTCTATGGGCACGGCTGAAAATATTTATGCAAAAACTGTTTTACAGAGTTCTCACAGTATTCCATGTGAAAAGGACCCCCTCAAGCTGCATAGCATGGCCCTGTGTTGGTAGACTACCAGTTTGTAACCCTAATTTGCGTGGATTAAGGGCACTAGAGAATAGACAGTGAAAGTCGTAGAGTATGAACCAGAGACTTTATTCTAAAGCCAACTGCCTTATCAAAGAAAGGTTTTTTAGGTTAATAGTTAAATTATTGAATGAAATTATCCTTGGAATTTAATGTGTTCCCATGGTGACATTTAGTCTACCATTTTGAATCTGTAATGTAATACGAAGATCACTCAAAAGCTATGAATTTTTTCCTGATAGATCTGTAATGACCTTTAAACAAAAACAGTTCTAACCAGTATGACCTAGTCTAAAGTAATGTCTTGATCTAGTTTTCTGCTTCCTTAGATTTAAATACTGTATTAGAGTTCACTTCCTAAAGCCAAAATGGTAAGTTTGGCTTCTTAAGTCCATACCGCAATATTTACAGATTGTCTTTAAAGTAAGTTTTTCATCCCTTCAGTACTTCAAGCTCTGGAGGAGCTCCAGCTTTTCTGGAGTCAGGGACCTCAGGTGACCATTCTAAGCCATTTTCAAAAAAGCAGAGGTGAAATATGTACCATTTAACAGTTTGAGAAGCCCAAGCATTATACCCAGTAACCATCTTCTGGCAAAATTCACTAAATTTTTAGCACGCTGTAGCTAAGCACGGACTTGCTCTATTATACGACTCCGTTGCAGTTCTCCATTGGTCCATGAAACAGTCACTGTTTTCTTCCCGCCAGTCCTAATGCTGCAAGGACTCTTTTACAAATATCCCATAATTTCCATAAGTGCCCTAATTATCTTAGTATTATGAAAACAGCTCTTAGACAGCTGGCAAGGACATTTATTAGCCTTTCAGGTTTAGAAAATTTATCAGTTTCTAGAATCATTATTGCCCTTTTAAGAATGGTGATGCATAATTATAGATGCTCCAGACTTGATTTGATGTTGATGAATTTCATGTTTGCCAAAAGTAAGTTGTACTTGCCATATTGATCTTTGAAGAAATACAAATAATATAATTTAGCTTACTACTTAAATACTGATCAGCTTCCAGTAGTAATAATTTATTTACTTGTACACTGGTGATGTTTATATAAAGTCAGTTAAACTAGATTTCCAGGCTCAACAAAGAAATCTTAGAAGGAAACCAGAAAGGTGCCTATTATTTATGTCTCTCTAAAGCTGCTGAGTCCTCTCTCAAAGATTCCAAAGTATTTGGGAGAGAAGGACACCACTTTTGAAAGACAAAACTTTGTGGTACTTTTTTTTAATAAGTTAAGATATTTAATAAGTTAAGATATTTAATAAGCTAAGATATTGAGTTAAGGTATTTATTTCCTAATGTAAGGATAATTATCTGTGTGGCAGTTGTTTTTATCAGAAGGATAGTGTCTTACTCTAATTGGTTAATCATATACAAATCTAACCTGAATTAAGATTTTTAAAGAAAAGCACAGTAAGTACTCCAATTTTCAGCCTTTAAAATAATGTTCACACTTTAATCAGTTGGAAATTCTTCATACCTAATTCGGTCTGTGTTCATCTTAATTTCATCTTAGGTTTATACTGCACACATTCTTTCTGAACCAAGTTGTGCTAATTTAATAAGTGGTCATTTTATGGTTAATTACAAATGTTAGGTAAAAACAATTTGGAGGTGGTGTCATCAACATTTGTTGTATATTTGGTTTTCAGTAACGAATGTGATAAATGTGAAAGGATGTATGTGTGTATTCACAACCACACACTTGCTTTTTTTGATACAGATTTCTCACATAAATGAGCTAATTGGTAATATTGGCTCAGTAGTTTATTTGCGGTTTTTGTTTAGTGGTTTCTTTATCCTCGTGTAGCTTTGACTGTTAAACATATGACAGATTTTTAAAACATGAAAAGTAAAATGTTTATGTTTTTTTGATTTCTAGAATATTATTTAAAGATAAGGATCGGAATTGGGATGAAATAGAAAGCAAGTTAAGAGCTGAGAGTGAAGTCCCAATTGTGAAAACCTCAAGCATGGTATGGGAATTCTGCTTGAATATTAAAACATTTTAATAGGTTTAAGGGAATGATATGCTTACTTTTGAAGTGCTTGTTGATTTACGGTTTTAAATAGATACAAATACCCAGATTTGGGAAGGTTTACACCTTCAGCTGTCTGTCATAGGGGCTTAAAATGTTGATTGCTTCAAAGCTGCAGACAGTATGAAGGAGGAACTTTGTGTTTCTCGCGAATACATTCTTTTTGTTGTAACAATTATATATTATAAATAGACGATTTGAAATAGGGGCCAAACTTAAATAGAAGTTGACATGAATCATTTCCTCTTACTCAGTAGATTGCTTATCTCCTCCTTAAGAATTTGTACAGATTTTCATTGTCAGAGAGTCTTACTAAAACTAAGGTTGCAGTTCATGCATTTTTCAAAGCAAATCCTTAACGCAGTTTTACAAAGTTGTTGTGAGGTTGATCAATGCAAGTTTTTCAAAGTCTTTGCTTATTACAGTAGTATTATCTTGAACTTTTCATCTTTTACCATTATCTCATTCAAAAAATAATTCTAGTTAAACATTAAAGATTATAAAATTTGCATCTTGTTTATGGGATATCATAATCATTTCCTGTCTTGTTGCTGCAGATGTCGTGCCATGTAGATGTTAAATATTCCAAATAAGAGGAGTGTGAGATTTGTTGCTATTCAAATAAAAATGCTTTCCTTACAGTAAGCTGATTTTTGTCATTGCTCTCCCTACAGGAGATTTCTTCTATCTTACAAGAGCTGAAAAGAGTTGAAAAGCAGCTACAAGGTACATTTACTACTGAATTAAGTAGGAAGAGCTAATGATTTCAAACAAGTACATTCTAAGATGCCACTTCAGAATGTGGTATCTCTTAAAATATTCTTACTATATTATAATGTGATTTGGTTAAATGTAGTAACGTATGGATATATAGTTCTACGTATCCAAATTACTCATAAAAAGGAAGTTTTAAAATCCAGTATAAATAAAAAGGTAAAGTTAAATCTTGGGTATGTGGGCTAGTTGTTGTAGATGAAGTCATAGTATTCTATATATTATCTATTTTACTTGTATATAAATACTAATACATAAAAAATATGTAAAATAGTGTATTAAAATGTGTGTGAGCAACTCAGAGTCCTTATTGACAGTTGATATTATTTATCTGATTTGACATTTCTTAAGTTATATTTATGATGTCACCCCAAATGAGTTTGTATTCTAAAATGAGTGATAGTTGTTTGGATGAACCCCAAGAAGAGAGTGCATCTTGGCCAAAGGGGCCGGAAAAGGAGAGAGAGAAGAAAGAGAAAGGGACTCTGTTTGCCTCCTGAACGTTGACAGGGCCATTGTTTGGGTATGCGGCACATCTTACTCAGGCACTAATGCCTGTGTGTGTCTTGAGCTAGAATCTGCAGCGATAGAACAAATAGCTTCCAGAGTTAGCTACTAATTCTACTCAGTCTTTGTTGCTTGAATTACCATAGGCATTATTTGTTGGCCGTAGCTCAGTGATTGTTAACATCCAGTCAGCTTCCACACCCCGAAGGGTTATGTGTTCTGCTCCCGTGGGGAAAAGTGTCTTGCTAATAACACAGCGACTGTTAGCTGGTAGAATGGAAGTATACTTTGAAAAGGACCTCTGAGTGATTCTTACATCAGAGGTACTTCCTTCTGCCAACTCCCCCCTCTGCCCAACGCCAAGTTGGAAATCACTCCCTAAGAGTTTTCCTCATCCACTCAAGGATCTTTTGGAATGAAAGCCCCTCCCATGCAGTAGCCAGGTCTGTGCGGCTCGCAGGTGCCGCCATGGGATATTAGTAGAGAGGTTCTGAGGGTGTCCCTGAGGCCCAGTGGCACATACACACATGCACACGGCTGATGGCCCCACATCCTTACCCAAGAAAAGGGACAACATGCTTGTGGTAGCATTCAAAGTGTGAGGATGTTCTCTCGGGCCTCCCCAACCTTCCAGTTACTCTGAATCCCATCTTAGCAATGAATCCCCAGTTATCCAAGTAGTAATACATCTAGGAGTGCTTATTAAAACCACAACCAGTATTATCCCTATCCTCTTGCAATGATGAGCAAATTTCAAAAAGATCTTTCTTAAATTCCACATCTTCAAGTCTCAGTCTTCCAACAGACTCCAGAAGGCCCATGTGTGAGCCTGTTCAGGGCACCAGAGAAAGCAGTCAGGTCGGTATAATCTCCAATGTAGATCAGCCCCAGAATTATCACAAATGGGTTTAAAATACAGTGTCAAGAGGATTAAGCAAATTTTAAGATCATACAACCGTCAGTAGTTGAAGTATTATCCGAGTCATGAGCAGTGTTCACGTCCAAATGTAACTGCATCTGCAATTCTCTTTTTTTCCCTGTGTTCCTTTTTTTTTTTTTTTTTTTTCTTCCCCTTCAGCAATCAATGCTATGATTGACCCAGATGGAACTCTGGAGGCTTTGAACAACATGGGATTTCCCAGTGCTATCTTGCCGTCTCCACCAAAGCAGAAGTCAAGTCCTGTGAATGACCACGGCAGCCCGGGTCAGACACCGACACTTTGCCAACCAGAAGCTAGGGTACTCCACCCTGCCGCTATCCCTGTGTCGGCCGAATTTGAGAATGCTGAGTCTGAGGCTGATTTCAGTATACATTTCAATAGGTTCAACCCTGATGGGGAAGAGGAAGACGTTACAGTACATGAATGACTTTCTCTCGGTTGTTAAAAGTAATTACCTGTGGATTGACTAGGAATATTGGCAGCAGCGTAGTGTTGACTTACACAAAACAAGACAGCTTGGTCAGCTACAATCTTGTTATCTCTGTCTTCTTAATTTTATTTATTTATTTTTTACCTGTGACGTGGCATCCTATTAATCCTTGCAGACCATTAGCGAACCACTTGATGCACACGTAGGCAAAAGCAGATTGTGGCAGTGTTGCCTTTTGTGGTTTTATGATTTTCAAATTGAATTCTGTAATTGCATCCTTTCCCTTCATAGATCTTTGTTTTTTTTCTTTAAGCCATGCTGTGACCTACAAGCAAATTAAATACCCAACATTTCTGACCCCCATGTCTTCTGTGCCAAGCTGCTCCCTGAAATGGACTTCTTCTTCATCTGTACAGATTTGTTAAACACTTATATTTGCTTCTTAATAATAGGATTTATATTAGTATTCATTACCATTGGATACAATGACCTGTTACTCTCCACAGTCAAACTGACCTTTCAAAATAGTCCTTCTTGTGTTCTGAAATTTTCCAGCATCTATGTGATTTATATAACCTTGTTGCTACGTAAATTGTCTTGGGGTTTACGGAGATGAACTATTATGTTTGCACTAAGATTTGCCGGGAGTGCTAGGTGGACATAGCTATATATCAATAAGGACTAACTGTCTTTTTTGTACATAGGAGATTGATAATACTGTATTTGTTTTAACCCCTCAGTGTTTTACTCCACTTTCAAAAAGCTTAATCTGGCACTTTTTTTTCAATTTTTTTTTAACGGAAGTAAGATTTTGTCTCATTTTAGGGCAAATGATAACTAGAAAGATTAAACTGGACTGCTTAGGTGGAGTATATTTTTTAATCTGACAACACGTATATTGGTCCTGTGTTACCAAGTTTATATGTGACAGTCGAAAAAAAATTCCCTTGAAATGATCATGAAGTTAAAATTTTCTTCATTAGGAGACTTGGAGAGCCAGTAGTCATAAGATTAGCTGATAGTTTCACTCCCAAGCAATGAATTGCTTCTGTGTGTTTCCCTGTAGGACCCAGTAGTAAATCCTGTCCGTCTTATACATTTGTAAGGACCCTGCAGGACAGCAACGATGAAGGCTCGGGCCTGTGCTACTGAACAGGAAGCCTGTGACAGATACCTTCTGTAAACTTGTCTTTTCTCTTTCCAGTAAGTTTACATTTGGTTAAGTTTTAAAAGAAAGGAATTACCTTTGTGTTTCCAGAACACTATAATTTGGGTGAATCTTATGAATTCATTTAAATATTACTAGCAGACTTGGATTTTCCCCTTGACCCCATCAGTCTATAAAGGTTAAAACTGCAACTTTTGCACCTTGTACGAAATGGTCTTTAATATTTAGCAATAATCCTGTACTACATTTGTTTCAAGAAACAAACTAAGTCCATGCACTTCAAAAACCTTACAAGATTTAAAAACTCCTGTACTGTTAGGCCAGTTAATAAAGATGCAAAAAAAAGAAAAAAAAAAAAAAAAGCCTTTTGTAGAGATGTAAAAACAGAAGTCTGTTGTATAATGAATCTCATATTTTTCTTTAAATTAAAAAACACGGTAAATGAACTATTCTCTGTAAAGCTAACTTCTCCATTCTGTCTGATAAAGGAAGACTGAAGAGAAGGTTTTAAAGAACATGAATGGAATGATACAAATGCTTTGAAGGAATAAGTGAAACATTAAAACAGGGTCAATATCCATTTGAAGAAAAAGTCGAACACAATAATCACACCATTGTTCCCTCTTTTATTTAATGTTTGGGTACTGATTATACCCCCGTGGAAGTGGAAGGTAAGGAGTTGTCAAGGAAAATATTAGCATCTACTCTACTTAGTTATCCTTTTAAGTGTTTACACGGTTTTGTTCACTTATAAACATTTGGCCTTTTACTATGTTATTTTTATTTTGTATGAATACATTATCCTCCTTATTTATTTTTGTTACATTTATTACTTATGTTATTTTGTTATGCATTTACAACTCCATTTTTAAATAAAGTGTTTCTGGAACTTTACACAATGATTGTACATTTTATTCTACCATCTGAATTGCTAATACTTCATCAGTTTATCAAGTAACTATTTTCCAAGGCTTAGCAAAACAAAAAATCCTTCAGTTCTAGTTAACATGTGATAATTGTGAGGCTTCATAGTATTTTGACTAAGGAAGAAAAATTTTTCTTGGCTGATCTCTGTAAATCTGATTCTCTTAGCTTAATACTCCTAATGTAATGTGCACACACAAGGCCTTTATTTTTAACTGGCCTAGAATCCGTCATCAGAAGGTTCTATGACAGTGATCTATTTGGGGAACAAAGAAGAAATTTCAGATATCTTGGACATCCTAAATTTGAGAACTATCCATTTCGATTCATTTTCTTTCCTCGTACCGTCCACACCCAAGAATCTTAACTGTCTCCCTCTTACCGTTCAACATTGTTTCTCAGCTTGACCTTTGGAGGCTTTGCACGATCTGGTCCTTTTCTTTCGTGTCTGTGTGCACCTGATACAGACTCTCCCACTAGCTCCTGACAGTCTCAAGCTCCTTCACTGCTCTGTGCATGTAGCTTCCCTTTCTCCTTCCTTCCTGCTGCCCCATATCCTCTGTCTTCTTCTTCATGAAGCTTCCCTGACTTGACTGGGCCACAGTACAGGCCTGTGCCACATACTTGCATTTTTCTCTTCCCTTCCCCCACTGTATATGTGTGTTTCTTCCTTCCAAACCACCAAACTAATCTTTACTTCCTGAATAGACCCTGTTGTACGTTCAAGTATCTGTGCCATTTGCCTCCTTCATCTGTCCTTGAGTTTGCTTGCCATATCTCTGCCTGACCAGACCCTAACTTTTGAAAGGAAACTAGACTTAGAAGCATGGGATCCAGACCCATCCCTCATTAGCTAAAATGTGTTTCTCTCCTTTTGATCTGCAGAACGAGAGCATCATGGTCATTCTCCACGTCCCTGCCAGTCCACGTGGTCTGTGACTGTGAAATGGTTCCCCTTCCTCTTTTCCTCCAGAACGCCTTCTCAGATTCCTTGTTCTAGAAAACCTTCCTTTCACCATGTTGTCATAACCTCTTCTTCTCTGCTAGAGCCCAAATCACAGATCTGTTCAACAAATAGGTACTGAGTGCCTAACACTTACCTTAAATACACCCTCACAGGCCTTCTGTTCTAGAATAGGGTGACAGAAAATAGAAACTAAAAATTAAGTACATTGATCATGTCAGATGGAAAGATTACATCCTGCGTCTTCCTCCCAGTGAATTGTTTACGTGCCTGTCTCCTAAAAGGTGTTTTCTATAGGCTCCTCTCTAGAAATACACATTTGCTGCAGAACCCCTCACCCTTTAGGAAGTAAGTGGTCTGCTAGGACTGTCTCTCATCTGAAGGAGGAACAACATGCCTGCAGGACACCAGGTGCTGGCCGTGCTGCAAGAAAGTAAGTGTGGGAGTTAAGATGTGACCCTGGGTCTGACTGACTGCTCCAGTCCTCTTTGTTTTCTGTCATGAAGACACAAGAGAGTCGGGTCTCAGTGGTGTTAGAAATCCTGCAACTAAACTTACTGTAGTTTTGGCTTCCGGCAAGCAATTTCAACTCCAGCCTGTTTCGTTATCTGTGAAGAGAGGGGGAGCGGGGTGGTGGTCGGCTAGCCAGCCGGTCTCTGAGCTATCTTCCTGCTGTGTTAGTTTTTATTCTCTGACCTTCAGGTATTATACTCTTTGCTCTCTTCCCCAGATTTGTGGCTGAAACATACTTCGCTATCTTCACAGTAATTCTGCCTCTCTTCCCGTCCCCTTTAGCAAATGATTGGCCAGACACTGGCTCTTTCATTCTGTGTTATTCTTACTGCTTCTCCCAGAAATCCTCCAGTTCTGTGACTTCACCACAACTGTTGGCTCATTTCACTTTTGCCCGCAGACAGAGTGCCCATGCTTTGGGCTGAACAAGGACATACATCCTAGTGCCGATGACACCATTTCCAGGAAAAAAGGCCTAGCACTTAACTGAACCCCTTCTCTGTGGCAGGCACTACTTACCCAGGGCTGTATTTTGAGAATTTGCCCTCATCTTTCTCCCTTTGGCCAAACCAATCGCCCATACATAGACTCTGAGGAGGAATGTGGCAAGATAGGAAGCAAATCTCACCTGTAATTAATTCTGTCTGTTTTGGGGAGTGTTAAGACCAAAGCCCCTCGGGGAATTTATAAGACTTTCAGAGAAATGAAAGCAGACATTCTGGATTTGATGCAGTCTCTTAGCTGGAATTGAAAGAGAGGATTCCTTGCACAGCAGAAGATGAGGACTCCAGGTCCTGGGGCGGAGGGGGAGGGGAGGGGTTGCTATAGCTTCACAGCAGCACTGCCCAGGGAGACAGCAATACCCTCAGGAAAAACCAGTGTAGTGTGGCGAGCAGACTGGGGGCAGCGTGGGAGCTCCCCTTGACTTAACCACCAGAAAGCAGGAGTACCTTGGCACCGAAGCCTCAGGCTTCCAGGACAGTAGGCCTCTCAGAGGTGACCTCTACGGACAGCTCAGTACACTGTCCTATCCTGGGGGCAGAGGAATGTCTCCCAAACCTCCTAGCTGCAGTGATGGGGTACTTGAAACAAAAACTTCGCTGGTTTATAGAAAGCATATTTTTACACATCTAAGTGTGTGGATTGTGGACCGATCTCCACATAAATCTATCTCTATATATCCCCCTCTGCGTAGGTATATAGAGATACAGATCTGTCCATACAGCACGCTCGCTCGCTCTCGCTCTTGCTCTCTTCATAGGTATATCGTATTGATGCGTATCCAGGCATACCTTGGAGATAGTGCAGGTTGGGTTCCAGACTACTGCAATAAAGTGAGTATCACCATAAAGCAAGTCAATGAAGTGCTGGGTTTCCCAGGGCATAGAAAAGATTTACGCTATGCTGTAGTCTGTTCGGTGTGCATGAGCATTATGTCTAAAAACACAATGGACATACCTTAATTTTAAAATATGCAGCTAGTAGGAGCACAGGGGGGTTTGCGTCCAGGTCACTTTGCCTGGGACAGTCCTGGCAAGTTGCTAACAGCACCCCCTTCCATGCCCCAGGGTGTCTCTGTTTAGATACCAAGTTGTGTGTTCACACGGGCTGACACCCACAGTGCTGTCGCCTACTAGCATAGCCTCACAGGAAGCCCATGTGCAGGTGACAGGAAGGAGGCAGGCCTGCGCAGCGTGGGGGCTTGGCCCGCTGCCTCCCCGCCTCTCTGCCCCCCTCTCCCTGCCTCCCACCTCCAGCCTCCCTGCCTCCCACCTCCAGCCTCTTTGCCTCCCTGCCTCCCACCTCCCTTCCTCCAGCCTCCCTGCATCCTCTCCCCCAGCCCTCCTGCCTCCAGCCTCTAGCCTGCACATGTAGGGAGGGGCAGTCCTGCAGCCAAGCCATGCTGTGTGCCCCGAGCCTGTGCTACTGAGGAAGCCATTTCTTCAGCCTGTACTACTGAGGAATAGAAAATTGTAAGTACAACATTTGGCACTGAAGTGAAGATTTATTTAGAGTGAGACAAGAAATGACAGCTAATTGCAAGTTTCCACAGTATCACAGCATCACCAAACCCGAAAAAAGAAACCTCTACCGTATTTTTGTCCTGCATTTTGGGGATGCATTCCCTGTGATGACCTTCCTCCACCTATAGTATGATACATCAAGACGCCGGGAAGAAGTTCCAGAGACCAATGCCCAGCTCCTCACATGGCCCACCTGTTTCTTTCCACCCCCACATGTTGCCTGTGTGGGTCGCTGTTGAGCACGTTCATACTGCGTCTGCACCATCATGTGGTGCCCTGTGGGTGAAGATGGCACCAGTGCAGGTAGGAGGGTTTCTGAAGACCATTCCTACACCAGGACGGGTAGAAATCGCTTAACTATGCTAAGAAGAGACTAAGAACCACGTAACATCCTAAACCCAAACAAACCCTGTCCTCAACTCGAATCCGCCTTATCCACACCCATTCCCATTTCCGATGTCCACAGACACGGGGAAGTGTGGAGGGGGGAGGGCGAAGTTCAGGATGGAAGAGACAGTAACTTTAACAATCGCAAATTGTAAACCTGCCTGGAGCTTGCCCTTGTCTTCCCCTTCCCCGTGCCTCTCCAGTCCGAGCACTTGAGTCCTCTGGAAATGTACTAGATTGCTGATGCATTCAGGAAGTACTTTCTGAACATCTAGTTATCCTAGGCACTGTGATTAGCACTGGAGTACAGCCAGGATGTTGGAAAAGTTCTCCACCTGGAACTTTCTGGGCCGCTTTGCACTGAAGCTGGTTTCCTAGCCTGGCATCAGTCCTGAGACAAAGCCGTCAGACTCACAAAGCAGCTCAGGGGGTTGTGAGCTGGAGAGAAACTTCTGCCTATCAGAGGCCCTTTTGTCCCCTCCTCCTCCCAACCCAGCCCCAACCAATCACTTAGCAATTTCTGGGATCAAACCTCCTTATCACTTAGAGGCACTGTCTTAAGATTACTACAGGCTCCAAGGAAGGTCCTTTTTGAAAATCTTCAGGAGGTGAGTGATAGATGCCTTGACTTGAAAGGCCAGCATTTTGTATTCACAAGCTATATGCAGCAAATCAGTAAATACTGTCCCAAGGTACTCCTAAACTTAACTTCTGAGTTTCAAGCTATTGTGTTTTATTAAGACGCTGGTAGAGTCATCAATATATCACAAGAGAGAGAGGAATCTGCAGGAGGATACATTTTAGGATGTGTTGTCCTGGCCTTGTTAATTCCAGCAATATCAACCAGACATAAAGTCTCTCTCCCTCTTAACACCTCAAAACACTGGATAAAATATAACAAACATGGTTTTAATAGCATAATTTTAATTTTTAATAATTTTATCATTAATTTTAATAGTATAATTCAAAATTTCCCAGGGGCCAGGATTAAAAAGGAAACCGAAATACAGAAGTGATTCTGTGTCTTGTGCTAGTCGCTGGTTCTTGGTGACCAAGGGCCTTGGGTTTTGCTTGGTGCAGAGAAAGGACATGAGCCTCAAGGGTGTGCTTGCTTGGCAGTCAGAGTGGTGATGTGCACATGAGCCACATCGAGGAGAGGGAGACCCACCATGGCAAAGAGGCATTGTTCCAGAAGAGAATAAACAGTCTTTTTCCAGAAATGAGCTTAGACACGGATCCTCAGATTTATAAATCACAGTAAGTCTCAACCCTGATACATTGTTCTGAAATACCTGGTTACACCATGGAACACCAAAGTCCAAGACAAAATCTTAAAAACTAATCAAAGAGAAGAGACTTATTTTTCACCAAGAACTACAGCTAGACTTCTCAACAGCAGCAAGAGCTAGGATGCAGGGGGCTACTTGTTGTTCATGGTGCATATCCATGCAGAAGTACAAAAGCATATATGGGAATGACACATATAAATTTTTTTAATCATTTCTTAGTGTTTTTATTTATTTTTGAGACAGAGCATGAGCAGGGGAGGGGAAGAGAGGGAGGGAGACACAGAATCTGAAGCAGGCTCCAGGCTCTGAGCTGTCAGCACAGAGCCCGACGCGGGGCTCTAACTCACGGACCGTGAGATCATGACCTGAGCTGAAGTCGTACGCTTAACCAACTGAGCCACCCAGGCGCCCAGACACATACAAATATTTGAATCGAGTTATCCCTGAGAATGGAGAGAAGAAGGGGGTGGACAGTGGGTGAGTGTTTAGGGAGGCTGTCATGTTTTGTTTTTTTTTTTTTTATTAAAAATGAGATACCCCGTTACACCTGTTGGAATGGCTAACATTAACAACTCAAGCAACAACAGATGTTGGCGAGGATACGGAGAAAGAGGATCTCTTGTGCATTGTTGGTGGCAATGCAAGCTGGTGCAGCCACTCTGGAAAACAGTATGGAGGTTCCTCAAAAAACTAAAAATAGAACTACCCTACAACCCAGCAGTTGCACTACTTGGCATTTATCCACGGGATACAGGTGTGCTGTTTGGAAGGGACACGTGCACCCCCATGTTTATAGCAGCACTATCAACAATAGCCAAATGTCCATCGATGGGTGAATGGATAAAGAAAATGTGGTATATGTATATGCAACGGAGTATTACTTGGCAATCAAAAAGAATGAAATCTTGCCATTTGCAACTACCTGGATGGAACTGGAGGATATTATGCTAAGTAAAATTAGTCAGTCAGTGAAAGACAAAAATCATATCACTTCACTCATGAGGATTTTAAGAGACAAAAGAGATAAACGTAAGGGAAGAGAAACAAAAATAATATAAAAACAGGGAGGGGGACAAAACAGAAGCAACTCATAAATATGGAGAACAAACAGAGGGTTACTTGAGGGGTTGTGGCAGGGGGGATGGGCCAAATGGGTAAGGGGCATTAAGGAATCTACCCCTGAAATCATTGTTTCACTATATGCTAACTAATTTGGATGTAAATTTTAAAAAATAAAAGATAAAATTGAAAAAAATAGCTTTTTTGTTCACGGCAATGGTGGGTTTAAAGCAAATAAGATAAAGTGTTAGTAACTACCTCATTTTGATAGTATCCCATAGAATTTGTTATTTCCTATGCTTTCCTGTATGCCTGAATTGTGTCAAGTTTAAAAAAAATGTTTTGAAATATATTTCCTTTCCCACTCTTATTTGGCCTGTGCTTACAGAACGTCGATCAATTAAAAGATTAAAATTGATACTGAATTTCTGGCATGTCTAACAAGGAGAGGAATTCATCAGATCTACTCGTCACACATTTGAAGGAGACAAAATATAAAAAGAACTAAATTGGCACAAAACTTCCTTTCAGAAACTGAGCTAGCATTACCGAAAAGAGCAAAGTCCACTAAGCTCATTCATTGGCTTATGAAATTGTAGCCTAGTGGCTTACATCCAACCCCAGGCCTCTCTTAGTCCTGCCTTCTACTTGGGAAAATTTATATGCAATAAAGATCTGAATACCTAGTGAAATAAGATTTCAGAATTTCTTTTTTCAGAGAGTTTTTTTTTTCTTTTTGCTTTTTTAATAACAACAGTTCTTTGGTCAGTGACCTAGCTGTGGTCCCAGCTAGATCCAGGAGGCAGTGCACCAGGGACTTCTCCAAGAGTCCCTTGATAATCCATGATGGGCTACTTAATATATGTGTCTTAATATATGCAACCAAGCACTCAAAGGGTACAAGGAGTCTTTATTCACCAATGCCCACCTCCCATTGTTCAAGGGTTGCCTCTTGGGACATTGAGTCCTGTGTACATTCAGACGATGCCTGTGTAAGCACTGGGCTGGCCCCTGCAGGTGTTCCATTGGGTGGAGCCAGCAGACAGGAAGTGTTGCCAGGTTACATCTATTTATTCGAAGCTGGTTGCTATAGCAGTGGCTGGAGTCAGAGAAGGACAAATTAGATGTGAGGCTGGGCACATGTTTTGTCCCAAACAGGTGGTCGCTGCGAAAATGGCAGTGTTTATTTCTCCTGGGTTGGGAGAAATAAAAACCCACTTATCTACTCTTTTCAGCCACACAAGAGACAATACCGGACAAATCCATGTGTTGTTTCCCTCCTAACACTCCGGGAACAAAATTGTACCTCAAGGTTGCTGGCTTTTAGCATTGGAATTTTTTTATTTTTCATTCCTGTGCACTTCAATCAAAACAATGTTGTATCAAGTAGGTCATGCCCTGGTTTTCAGAGAAAGCAGTAAATCCATTCCAGAATCCCTCAGAAGTGTGCCGATCTAGTCATTTGGGGAAGATGCTGTTCGCCAGAGACCACTAGGATTATTTCAGTCTTAAAGTAATAAGCAAATAGGAAAACATTTTTCTCCTTCATATTTTATAAGAGTGTTACGTGGATAATAATGACATGACTTCCATAGGGCAATGTATTGCTTAAATTGCATTATTTACCTCAGTAGTCAACTTTAGATTCTCTGAGTAGTGAAGATTCACCCTCGTTGGCTTTGGAGAAAAAAACAAAATACCTGAAAATATTTTGTTCTCCTAGACTCCAAGATCCTAATGAAGAATTTATAATTAAGGCTATCTTACAAGTAGCTAAGACATCCTACCAGAAATGTCAACACCCTGGGTATGTGTGCACGTGTCTGCTTGTCACAACTGTTGGCTCCTCAGAAAGACCAAGGAAGAACACTTTCCAAGGCGCATCTTCCAAAGTACACGGAGCCTGAGCAAGGCCACCAAACCCCAGATTAGTTGGACAAAGAGAACCCCTCGGAGGCTTGAGTGAGGCAGTTCTCAAACAAAATAATTGGAGGAAGCATTTTATGCTTAAAAAGGAAATTGAGGGGCCTCGTTTCACTAAGGGGATATATGGAATGGAGATATAACCTGTGTAATAGTTAAAACAAAGAATCCAAATTATCCATGGATGACCAAATCATAATTTTTTTTGAGAGAAATAAAATGCTGTGGGGCATGTTAGGTTGACACCTGGAAGGGGATGGGATGCTGTTCCCACAGTGTACTCCTATGACCTCAAAGACAGAGAAAGCACCTGGTAGGCCATGTGCCTGAACTAAAGGGGGAGGCAGCACCAGGGAGAAGGGAAACTCTACTTTGTTGGATACCCACCATGTGGCAGACACGAATGCACACCATGTTTCATGTCATCTTCCTCAACCTCACCCTCATGAAGATGAGCAGCTGGCCCAGGCCGCATGGTGACGTAGAATGTTGTTCCTCACTTCCAGGCCTGTCTCAAAGTGTCTTCCCACTCCTCCAGGCCACACTAGGGCTGGCCCCCATCTGTGCTCTGCTGCTCTCCAGGGCACAGAGCAGGGAGCTCAGCAGGAGCAGAGTCTCGGTGTTGCCTGGTCCTGAGGGTCTGGGACCCCGCCCCAGAAGCCAGCTGATGTGGGATAGCTTGCAGGCATGGTCATGGGGCTTTATGTAACTTCTGATTTTAAGAGTCACCAAAAGATCTTACATTGCTCAAGGAATTCTACAGGGATGGATCCCAGAATGGACTAGGTTAGAATAAAAAATCAGCATATCAAAGGAAGAAAAACATTCAGTAGCTTTAGTGTTTCCAAATTGTGGTTTTAGACACTTAGGATCTTGAGACTGTGGTATAATGTATATGCTGTGTTTAATCCCAAAGCAGCCAACTGGACCCTTTGATGAGACCACCACAGTGAATCACAGCAGCTGCAACAGTGAGGCCATTTTCTATCCCATCTTTGAGTCTATGGAGCCCAGCCATAAACATATGTCACTGAAGGCTCATAATATCCCCATGAGCATGTTTTATTGTTCCGTGCATAGATTAGGAGGGACAAGCGTACTAGTGACCTTCCCAAGGTCAAAGAGCTTCCAGGTGGTAAGGCCAGCGTCTCCATCTGGTTTTGTTGGCTCTGGCTCCAGTGGGTTTTCCAAGACACCAGACAATGGAAAAATGAGACCTGTTTCACCCAGAGTAGTGTGGAAATCTGCCTATATGCCCACAGACTTTTCAGATTTAACATGTTTTACATTAAACGCCTGATCTCTCATTTTAGACGGGACCTGCTAAACCTAGAGCCTTTCTCATCTCAATCACAGTGACTCCATTCTTCCAGTTGCCCAGGCAAACAAACAAACAAGCAAAATCCTTGGAGGCATCCTTGCCCTCCTCTTTCTCTCACACCCACAAAATCCTCCTGACCTGACTTGAAAAATATCCAAAATCTGACCACGTCTCACCCCCTCCACAGCTGTCCTGCTGGCCTGAGTCACCATCATCACCTGCATGGATTCTTGCAGTGACCCCCTTACTGGTCTCCCTGCTTCCTGCCTTTGTTCCCAGGATAACAGCCACAGTGATCTTTTTAAGATAGGACATAGGTCGTAAGTCAAATCAACTATTTCTCTCCTTGAAACCCTGCATTGTCTCCTTGTTTCACCAGAATAAAATCTGAAGTCCTTGCAGAGACTACGAAGTCCTGTTTGCTCCCACCCCATTGCCTTGGTCACCTGCCCTCTGATTGTGCTCTCCTGTTCTACTCTAGTCACAGTGGCTTCCTTACTATACCTCCAGACTTCCAGGCACATTCCGAATGCAGGACATTTACTCTAGATGCTGCCTCTGCTGGGAGTGCTCTTTCCCAGATTCTGTTTGGCCAACTCCATCCCCTCTACCACCTCTTTGCTTCCTACCGAGGGCTGCCCCGGGAGCTCTTCAATGCTATCTTCTGCTCCATACCATTGCGTCTGACCCCCTTACTCTGTTCTATTTTTTCTCTATAACCCTACTTCCTTCTGTTTTACTATTATTATATAATGTTATAGTAGATAACATAAATTGCATTATTATTCAAATATATTCTCTGATGCCCCCGTGGGAGAGGATTATACCACTCCATTGACATCCAACATTGCTATATGACTTGCTCTGATTGATGACATGTGAACAGAGATATTGCCACTTCTTTGCAGAAGTTTTAGAGCCAGCATGTGGTCTATGGTGTTTGTTATTCTTCCATGATGTCTTTTGAATTTGACTTTTCACTTAGTAATAATACTTTTGAGTTCATCCTTTTTACTTTTCTGAATTTATAACATGTTGTGCTTTTTCATTGCTGGATAACATCCAAAAAACAATACGACAGTTGTTTTTCCAATGTTGCAGATAATGGCCGTTCCCATAGGCTGGGTCCCAGAGGGAAGGCAGTAAGTGGCAGAACAGCTAACTGGCAATGGCCAGGTGGCATGAGTCATCAATGAACCTTTGTGGTGGAAGCTACTGAGATTTTGGAATAGTTTATCTATCCTAACTGATGCGTATACTCTTTTGTTCATTAGTGTATCACAAGTATCTAGAATAATTGGGAAAAGGGCTAAAGAGTCAGCCAACCATTGCTGAATAACCCATGTTATTGAATAACCCTGGTTCTAGAAGATGCACCATGGAAGAATTGGACATACGTTTCTAAAGTCATTATGACACAAGTGATCTTCCTGACCATTAAACTTCTGCCATTGCTAGCACAATTTAAGGATTATACCTTTAAAATAGCTTTACTGAGGTATGTTTGCATTGAAAAATCCACTAATTTTAAGTGTTTGATGATGTTTGGTATGTGTATGCAGAGACAGACCTCTATGGCAGTTAAGATATAGATGAGTTTCATCCCTCTATCAAGTTTCACCATGACTCCACCATTAATTCTCTTTTCCAGCCCCCTGCCAAGGGTTACTGCTGACCTTCCTTCTGTCTCTTTACCTTTGCCTTTTCTAGAAGTTCACATGAATGGAATCTCACTGCCTGAGTCTTTTGTGTGTCACCTTTTTCTTTTAGTCAGAATGTTTTTGAGCTAGTGTCTGAGTAAGTAATATCTTCTACTTTCATTGCTGAATAGTATTCCAAAGAATGGATAGGCACAATTTGTTTATCCATTCACAAGCTGATAAACATTTGGGTTGTAGGTAGTTTTTGCTTAATTGTCTATATGCATAACATAAAATTTACCATTTTAACTATTTTAAAATCTACAATTCGGTGACATTAAGTACACTCACAATGTTGTGCAACCACCACCACTGTCCATCTACAGAACTTTTTCATCATCCCCCAAAAGAAACTCTATACCCATAAGATGCTAATTCTCCATTCTCTCTTCCCCTGAGCCTGTCTCTATGAGTGTAACTAGTCTAGGTATCACAAATAAATAGAATTATACAATATTTGACCTTTTGTGACTGATTTATTTCATGTAGCATAATGTGCTCTGTGTTCAACCATGTGGTATCATGTCTCAGATTCTCATTCTTTAAAGGCTGAATACTATTCCATTGCTTGTATCCATCATATTTTATTAACCTGTTCATCTGTTCATTGACATTTGGATTATTTCCACTCCTTGACTATTATGAATAATGTGGCTGTGAACCTTGGCATACAAGGATCTGTTCAAGCCCCTGCTTTCAATTCTATGGAAGTTGAAATGGACTTGCCGGATCATGTTTAACTTTCTGAGGAACTGCCAAACTGATTTTCACAGGGGATGCACTATTTTACATTCCCACCAACACTCTTAGGGACGCTACTTCCTCTACAGCTTCACCAACAATTTTTATTTTCTGCTTTGGGCTTTTTTTTTTTTTAACTTTTTAACTTTTTTTTAATAATAGCATTATAATGGGTGTGAAGTTTGTGGTTGTGATTGGATTTGCATTTCCCTAAAAGCTAGTGATGTTGAGCATCTTTTCATGTGCTTATTGGCCATTTGCATGTCTTCTTTGGACAAATGTCTGTTCAAGTCTTTTGCCCATTTTTTAAGTAGGTAGTTTATCTTTTTGTAAGAATTCTTTCTGAATATTAAACCCTTAATATATATGATTTGCAAATATTTTTTCCCATTCTTTGGGGTGTCTTTCCACTCCCTTGATGGTCTCCTTTGATACACAAAAGTTTCTAATTTTGACAAAGTCCAATTTATCCATTTTTCTTTGGTTGCCTGTGCTTAGGTGTCACATCCAAGAATCATGACAAATCTAATGTCATGAAGATTTTCTCCTGTTTTCTTCTAGGAGTTTTACAGTTTCAGGTCTTATATTTAAGTCTTTAATCCATTCTGGGTTAATTTTTTTTTTTTTTATGTGATATAAAGAAGGTTTGCAAAAAAAAAAAAAAAAGTCCAACTTCATTCTTCTGCACGTGGATATCCAGTTTCCCCAGCACCATTTGTTGAAAAGACTGCCCTTCCCCCTTTGAATAGTCTTCACACCTTTGTCAAAAACCAGTTGACCATATATTTGGGTTTATTACTAGACTCTATTCCATTGGTTTATATGTATCCTTATTTAAGTGCCACATTGTTTGTATTACTATAGCTTTAGAGTGAGTTTTGAAATCAGCAAGTGTGAGTCCTCTTTTTTCTTTGTTAAGAATCTCTTAACTCTTCAGGATCCCTTGAAATTCCATATGTATATGTGTTGCTGAAGCAAGCACACTTGAAATTCCATATGAACGTTCGGACAGCTTTTAATGTTTCTGAAAAACAAAACAATATTGAGATTTTGATAGGTTGCATTGAATCCTGTGAAAACTATGTAGATCATTTTGGGTAGCATTGTGACCTTAAAAATATTCAGTCTTCCAGTTTATGAACATGGGATGTTTTTCTATTTATTTATGTGTATTTTAATGTCTTTCAGCAATGCTTTGTAGTTTTTGGTATACAAGTCTTCTGCTTCTTTGATTATATTTATTCTAATTTTACTCTTTTAGATACTATTGTGAGACTGTATTCTTAATTTCTTCTTGGGTTGTTCATTGTCAGTGTATAGAGATGCAACTGATTATTGTCTGTTAATTTTGTATCCTGAAACTTTACTGAATTCATTTATTAGCTCTATAGGTTTGTGTGTAATCTTTAGGTTTTTCAACATACCATATCATCTATGACCAGAGATAAATTTATTTCTTCTTTTACAATTTGAATGCCTTTTATTTCTTTTACTTGCCTAATTTCTCTGGCTAGAACTTCTAATATTATGTTGAGTAGAAGTGGTGAAAGCAGACATCTTTGTTTTTGGTTATAGTTTTTACCTGTCTTGGTTTTGAATAATGCTGATATGAACCTTCATGTTCAAATATTTACATGGATATATTTCATTTCTCTTGGGAGAAAGCTAAGAGTTGGATTGGTGGGTTACATGAAAAGTGTATGTTTAATTTCACAAGATGTTGTCATTCTGCTTCCTAAAGTGGCTGTACTATTTTGCATTCTCACTAGCAATGTATGAGAGTTCAGTTGCTCCACATCCTACCAACTCTTGGTTTTATCAGTCTTCTCAGCTTGAGACATTCTACTAGCTGGGGAGACATATATCATTGTGGAGCTTTGTTTTTTTAGAAGAGCTCATGTGGTTTTCACTTGCATTTCCCTGATAACTGCTGACTCAGAATTTTTTAATGTGCTAGTTGAAATTTATTTTATTATATATATTTTTAAATGTTTATTTATTTTGAGAGAGAGCATGAGCAGGGGGAGGGGCAGAGAGAATCCCAAGCAGGCTCCACACTGACAGCATGGACCCCAACACAGGGCTCAATCCATGAACTGTGAGATCATGACCTGAGCCAAAATCAAAAGTTGGATGCTTAACCAACTGAGCCCACCAGGTGTCCCATGCCAGTTAAATTTTAAAACGTACTCTGGGATGGATATAAAGTTAGGAAATTTGTTGTCAAATATACTGTGAGCTTTCCAATAGGATAGGTCTCTTATATCACATTCTCTCTTGAAATCCCCTCCCCACCTTTTTTTTTCAGTGATCTTTTATGTAAAAGTGAGTTTTTGGAAATGTATCTTATCGATATTTAATTTATTAATGTAAATTTAGGCTTAAGCATTACCTCTTCCAAAATTATTTTAAGCCCTAAAAATAACCGGAGAGTGAAAAACTATGTTTTTCATTAAAGAAATTGAAGGTGGAGAAAAGAAACTGAAGGGGAGAGAGTACAAAATGGATTTGATGAAAGGAAAGACATTATGAGGGAAGAGATTGTTTTGAAGGAGGGAGAGAAGGAACAGAACATTTAATGAAGGTCTTCTGAGAACCAGACACTGTCACAGTTTTGAGGACTCAGAGATGAGTGAGAATTCCTTGTGACCAGACCGTTAGCTGCATCAAGTATGCCTCACCTCCTCACCTGTCATCTATCTGTGGAAATGTGAAAACCATAGAGGGCACCCTTGAGACCCCCAGGAGTATGCCTGATGGATCCTTGGGGCCTTCTGTCATGGCTTTCCATGTTTGTGACGAATGCCAACTACATAAACATTTTATTGTCTTAACAACAAATAATGTTGCTCATCTCTATCTTCCAAAGCTGTGAGAAAACCTGCCCTTTTCCCCAGGAGACACTCTTTTCCAAGGCTGTTTGCCACACAAATACTCTGGAAAAGATAGTCCAGAAGAAAGGCCTCTGCTCTCATCATGTGGAAATGTGACAGGCCCATGGAGAACTCTCTCCCAACACTAACTGCCTCACGACTGTCAGCACAGACATGTTTGCTCAAATGTTAGCTTCATGATGATGCCATTTAGGGAGTGCTCCCTAATACATCTTTCTTACTATGCAAAAATAGGTTAAGGGTGTGTTACATGACCAAGAACTAGAATCTGTGTCTGCTGTCTTGGTGCTGAAAAAGTCATCCAGATGGTTTGCAGCAATTAAATAAAAAAATCTCATCTGTGGTGTGTTTTCTTCCATAGTCTATTTTCAACAAAGTCTATGAATTTATTCCTTGAGTGTCTATTTTCACACAGAACCATGATAGTCCATGTAATAAAAAACAAAACCCCTAAGATAGTCCATGACTTCAAGGAGTAAAAAAAAATTTTTTTTAATTCCATAAAGGAGTTGACGCAATACATAATGTTAACTGAGAAAAGAGGCTGAATTAAATAAAAACAAAAGTATTTCTCTAGGGCCTCAGAATTGCAATTTGGGGAGTACAGATTTGGGAAGGAATCCAACTTGTGCCTCCCCAGCCCAGAACAAAAGTCAAGGGTTTTAAAAAACAAAAAGGGAGGCTTGTATATGGTGTTTACAAAGAATTTTGATTGGTGTTGGTGGCAGAAAAGTAATCTTGGCTGAAGATTATTGGTTTATTATGGCTTTCACTAAGCGAAGTCTCCTACTATACAGAATGCAAGTTTTCAGGCCGAGTCCTTGGAATATTTGTGGTTAGATGAGTTCAAAAGTTCATGGCTTTGCCAGTGAGGACTTGCATAAGGTTCCTTAATGGCCTCCCGGCTCCGTTTTAAAACCCCTTGCCATGAATGATCTCATTTCATTTCACCTTTTGCAATGATATGCTATCAAGTGACAGGACAATAAAGGTTTGTGAGAAAAATCAGGCTTACCAGACTGCAGGGAATCGTTACATGTTATTTGTGCGTATAGCTAATGAAATGGTAAATGATTTTGAGGACCTAACAACGCAAAGAACACTAAATGTTTAAACTCTTGTTCTGCACAATATCAGATTCCTTTTCTGACAATGACACAGAGAGAGATTTTACAAGAGAAAATGTTAGCTACCCTCTAAAATTCAGGGCAATGCCATTCTGTAACACCATCACTGGATGCAGTAAAACCTTTTCAAGGCTGATTTATATATTCAGTGTTGTTGCCTCTTGGTAGCAAAGAGAGGCATATATGCTGGCTGCTGTAATAAACAACATAAATTGTGCTCTCCAGATATTCACTCCGATAACAAACACAAGGACCTGCTTTGCTCAGGGCAGGAGATATGTGCTCACAGAACTCAAATATCAGGAAGGCCCATGACCAGAAGAGTGAATAGACTAGCCAGGGCACAAAAAAGCAAAGCCAAAGGCCGGAGCAGATAGAAAGCAACATGGGCCTACAGAGAGAGATACAGAAAAGTGTTCTGTGCACTCACGAGAAACTTGTATTGATTTAAAAAAAATAAAAAGGATAATTATCACTTGTATACTTTAAGAGGATCTTTGGTTTTACAAAAGAATTCGTCATAGGATTTCTCTAAATGGCAGTTTTCCTGAACGAATTCAAACTGTCATTTGATTGGTCACAGTTGAATTGATGTGCAAGTCTTCGGTCACATGTTTACTGGGTGAAAGATGTCACTGTATAAGCTCTTTATATTTGTTCTCAAAATGAAATTGAGTTTAATAATTAATGTGAGGCGGCATCTAAACAGGCAGAATCCCAGGGTCGCAGGGCCACTAAATAAAGAATTTCGTTTACCAAACCAAACTCCATTCCTGTTCTGTGTCCGAGAGCAACTCCTAAACATGCAGAGCAAACTAGAGCCTCACTGTCACTTGTGGGTTTCTTCACTCCTCTCATGCTCTGGGATATTGCAAAGTTCTTTTATAATAGGCAAGGGAGAAATAGAATGACATCAGGTGGCTGGTTTCTAATCAGCCTGCCACATCAAGCTCCAGATGGCAGTGCAGACTTGTAATTTTGCTGTGTGCTGGGATTATTTATTGATATCTATTAAACAGCCAGCAGCTCCATATTCTGGACTGTACTTCAATGATTCTAAATGGCTTGGATGTGCATTATAAACATGCCTGCTTCCCTGGGACTGTTGACATTTCTGGAATGGCATTTGAGTCTGTTTTGCCTTGGCCTGTTCCCAGGAGGCCAGTCATTATTTATAGACACAAACCAGTTTTCTGCTTTTTCCATCATTCTTCCTTCTTAAGACGTGCTAAAGCTGTGGGAGTTCAGGCCAGTCTTAATGATAACAAAAGGTCTTGTCTGGGGTCTGATCTTCTAGCTGCACTAGGTCCCAATAAACATAAAGCTCAGGGATTGTTGGCCCTGAGTGTTAGTGGTCCAGGAAGACAAATTGTTGGGGGCAGGGATGAAGGAATGAGGAGGATTCAGAACAAAGAGATGGATAGATAGATAAGGGCCAGGACAGCTTCCATCATCAGGCCAGTGATAGATCTATAGGAGTCAGCTGGGCAAAGAGGAGCTGGCAGGGATCTGGGTCCAGGTAAGTGACAAGCATATGGTTCATTTAAAAAAATGTTAGTTGAGCACCTATGAAATGCAGAGCAATATCCAGAATCCAGGCTGATCTGGTCAAGAGGTAGGGATCAGGAAATAAGGTGAGATGATGGAAAGAATGGAGCAGGGAGGCCTCCAGAAGTTTAGGAACTGGCCAAGCTCTGTCAATAAGAAACCTGAGACAGGATCCATGTAAATTCATGTCATAATATGTTTTGAATGTCCCAAGAAGCTGCCATTTTGAGCAGAAATTCTCAAGTAGTGGCCTGTAGACCTATACCATCATAACTGGAGGGACAAAAAGGAGAAGGGGGGCAAGAAAAATTCAGACTGGGGTGCCCCAACCCAGACCTACTGAATCAGAATTCCTGAGAATTCTGAATTCAAAAAGGAAATAAAATGACTCCCTTCTAATCGTGAGTCTTATGCAGCTTTTGAGAACCATAGATTTAAAAAGGTCTTTTGGTGAATTTTTTTTGTAAATAAAAAAATGTATCTATCCCTATCTATCTGTGTCATCTATCCATGTAATCTATCTATAAACATTCTTTGAAAAGTGGCCACTAAAGTTTGAACTAAAGCCCTTTAATAAGAATTTATTAAGAATTCCTTCTAATAAGGGATTCCCTTATTAATAAGGGAATAAGAATTCCCCTAAGTCTTTTACTAGATTTCTTTACTGGCACTGTTGTTGTCACTGTTTACATTAATACTTCTGGGTGCATGAAATAAGGCAGGACGTGAAGCTGAAGTGTGAGAGCCTAGGACTCTGTAACCTCCTCCCAATCAGAGAAGTATCTTGTGAAATGACACAACTTCCAGGTGAAACTAGAATTCCCTTGAGGGCAAAGACCCACATTTTGCATATCTCTGACTGCCCTGTTCCTAACCCATATCTGGAATACTGTAGGCATTCAAGAAATGATTGATCAGTTTGCTTTGCTGCTGAACAAACAATCTGCAAACTCAATGATTTAAAACAAATACCTTGCTTGGAATCTGTGGGCCAGCTGGGGGTGGGCTAATCTACTCTTGGCTCAGTTGAGTTTGGCTATTGGCTGCAGGTGGGGTTCAGCTCTGCCCCATGTGTCTCTCATTATCCTTGGACTAGCAGGTGACTCGGGGCATGTTCCCTTCATGACAATGGCAGAAACCCAACAGAGAAAAAAACACATGTAACCTCTTAAAGTTTATGCATAGAATTAGCAAACTATAGGAGCACCTAGGTGGCTTAGTTCAATGTCCAACTCTTGATTTTTGCTCAGGTCATGATCTCATGGTTTGTGAGTTTGAGCCCCTGCATTGGGCTCTGTGCTGGCTGTGCAGAGCCTGCTTGGGATTCTCTCTCCCTCTCTCTCTGCCTCCCAACCACCACCACTTTCTCTCTCTCTCTCTCTCTCTCTCTCTCTCTCTCTCTCTCTCTCTCTCTCTCAAAATAAAAAAAAAACTTAAAAAAATATTTAGCAAATTATCACTTTGCCCCCATTCAAATAGGCAAAGGAAATTACATTCCTAAAACCTAAAGTTATGGATTGGGTAAAGTTCACATCTTTAGTGAAAAGAGCTGCATATGAACATAGCAAAAAGTATAGATTCAGGGAAGGATGAACAATTGGGGCCAATAATCAAATCTACCAAATTAGGGAACATGAACAAAGTACATTTTTATACTTGCTGGAGTGCAGAATTAGGAAAATGGGGAAGCAAGACCATTTCAATGCAACAGTGATTTACTTATGTTACAGATTCATTAGGAAACTAATGTAAGACTAATTACAAACTCTTGTTGGCTTGATGAAGACTGTTAGATAATTCATAACATTTGACATTCTTTAATAAGCCAAATGTCAAGATTTAAGCAAGGAGGCTTAAAGCCAATTATAGTTCTAAGCACAGAGGACAAAAAAGAATACTCTTAGTTCACATATTTTGCAACTCTCTGGAATTTGCCAGATTAGTGAAAAGCAATGGCTATTCATAATCACACTTTTCCTCTGGATAATTGAAGTGAAACCCAAGCACTGATGTAATTATGCCTACAGATGACCTGTTTGTGATTTGACACTTGATGAATGTCACTAAAAATCAAATTAATCTTCAATTATCCATAAACAGACATCACACATCTTACTACAGTTTGGTCATCCTGAGAAACCATTAGTGGTTTCTAGGCAAAGGCAATTATGTCAACAGGCAGAACTCATTGCACATGTTAAGTGCAGGTTTCCAATTCATAATGATATTAGAGAGGTGGGCTGCCTATGCTTCTTGATTGATGCTCGTTGATGACCTGGGACTACTCCATCATGCAGCTATCCTCAGCACTCCTCCGTGGCTGCTTTTATCAGCTTAAGAGTGCTGAAAACCCCATTCCCTGATTACTCCACAGGAGTGTTACAAGGATGAAGATGGCATGTCTGCCATTATTACAGAGAACAGGAAGTTGGGGGCAGAAATCTTAGTCCCTAAACCTTCCAGAGAAAAGAAATCAGAAGTGCAGATATATTCAGAGTTTGGAGTTCGGAGTTTGGAAGGTAGGATTCCACTTCAGCTCCATTAGTTTAAAAACCCCAAAGGATCCTTAGATCTCTTGTAGACTCAATGACTCTTACATGAACTAATACAGGTTTTTGCTCCATCTTGATGACCTTTTAAATATTTTTAATGAGGAAAATCAAAATAGAAAGAGAAATGCTCAGTATTGTCAATACTTAGAACTTGGAAATCCTTGTTGTTATAGTGTCCCTTCCCCCTTGCACAGAAGTGATGGTGGTGGTGATGGTAGTTGGGGTGGTAGTTGTGGTGGTGATGGTGGTGATGGCAGTGGTGATGGTGGTAGTTGGGTGGTGATGATGTGTGTACGTGTTTCCTACTTTGTTTACAGAAGCCCTATTCTTAAAGAGAAGTCCCCACCCCTCTTCTATTGCCAGCTGCTTTCCACTGTGGGCTTATTTACCACAGGTTTTCCTTTCCCAGATTCTGTATTACTCCCCTTAGACCACTTAGACCAGTGAATAACAATCACTCTACATTGTTATTCACTGGAGACTATTTGAAGTTTGTCTGTCTCTCACAAATGCCATGTGAAGAACCATGGCAGCCATTCCCACCAGTTTTTAGTAGAAACATTCTGAGGTTCTAATTACAGATGTTTCCAGAACTTCCCTTCACCAGGGAAAATGATCTCTGGGCCACCCTCAGGAAAGGTTTTGCTTCCTCTTATTTTGTCAACCAGTGATTTCTTTTCAACATCACGCTAAATTAACCTCAACAGCTCATGTTTGGAAAATAATTCTTTAGAGGCAGCCAGGATTCAAGTTCATTAACCACCTAATTCCATCCTGGATTTTCCTACAGTTTGCCCACATCCTTCTTTCTGAGAGAAGATACCCTTACCCCTCTCCTGTGACCTCAAGTACTGAGGGGGAGTTTCTCAAGATGGAGTCCTTCTTTAGTGTTATTTTGTAGGTTTGTATTCTTATAAATCTTTTTATCCAGAGTTGGCCAAGATGCCAGAGCAGTATGGAAATTCTCAGCTTCTCTCATCCCAAAACTGCAGAAAATCAGCACCAAACTGTTTTGCATACCTAGGAAATTGATAGGATGAACACAACAATTTGCATAACTTGAGCCACCAAACTAGGCAGGTACAAGGTGCAGAGAGGTCAACTGGGGGAGAGAGAAGCTGCAGGGGGTAGAGAGCTGTTTTTGCAGAGAGAGGACAAAGCACACGAAAAGCACTCCCCCCCCAAAAAAGTAGCTGTAGAGAAAGAGAAAAAGTGGAAACACAAGGGACTGAATAAGAAATCTGTTCCCTAACACCACTTATGGGGAGAAAGGAGAGGGTTTCAACACCATTAGGAGTCTATAAACAGGGGATCACAGAGTTGGAAATTCCAGAGCTCAGTACCTGGCGGGACTCTGGTGGGAAAGAAGGATGAATCCCCAGGAGCAGGCAGCAAGGTCTGAGGGGTCTGTGGGCCAAACAGGGAGAAGTGGTTCCCCTGCTTGAAGGGCATTTGGTAGAGGTCCTATGGCCTCTCCAGAGGCAAAGATCCCAGGGGATCCCAGAAAGCAGCGACGTTTGCTGGTATTGGAACAGAGACGCCAGAATGCAGTGAAACCTGGTGCTGGCTGTGTGTTGTGATTTGCTGTAACCTCTGAAACCTTGCCACTGCACTATCACATGAACTTTTCCTGGGGTAAAGCCAGCACCTGGCCATGATTTCTGAACCTCTGCCATAGTGCAACCACAAAACATTCTCTGGTGCAAGCTGGCACTTGGCTATTGCTCAGTAAGACCTTCCCCCAGAGGGTCGGAGCAGGTCCAAGCCACAGGGTCCCCATAGTGAGGGGTTTGGAAACACACTCCCATCTGAGATAAAATGCAGGAGGTACATGCCACCTGGCAGGCTGACAGTTTGGACAATGACAATGTAGAAGCTGGGAATGGATGGAAGCCAGAGACAAAGGAGAGGCACTTGATTATGGGTTCCTGTGTCAGAAACTAGGAAGAGGGTGATGTCATTTTCACCTCTTCCACGCATGCACATACACTCACATGCAGACCACACAGATCCATCCCAGTAAGCTAAGCAACTCCACCTACTGGAGAAAGGAGTCATTACACCAAGTCCTGCCCAACTGCTCTTTCTAAGAACATGCCCTAGAGGACAACCACAAGTCTATCCACCTGCTTAGTGTACAGACTATAGAGTGCTTCATAGTTTGAGTTCTAGGGGAAACTTGATGTAACTTCATTCATGTTTCATTCTGTTTGCTGGGTCATCGATTTGGGGTTTTTTTGTTTTGCTTTTTGCTTTTGTTTAATTTTTTTTTCTTTTTCTCCTTTCTTTTCTTTTTCTTGAATACAGAAAGAGAAACATTTATTTTTATTTTTCTTTAAATTTTTTAAAAAATTCTTTTTATGATGCTTTTTATTTTTTGTAAAATTTTAAATTCTATCTCACTTTCTTCATTTCATTTTATTCTATTTTATGGTATATATACTTTAAAATTTTTTAGATTTTTCTTACTTTTCCCCCTTTTTTTCTCTATTCTATCAAGCTTCTTTCAACAATTAGCCCAAAACACACCTAGGATCTAGCTTCCTTTATTTGAGTTTTTGTGTTGTTTTTAATTTTTTAATTTTTAATTTTAATTTAATTTTATTAATTCTTTTTCTTCCTCCCAAATGACAAAATGAAGGAATTCACCCCAAATGAAAGAATAGGAAGAAATGAGAGCCAGGGGTATAATCAACACAGATATAAGTAAGATGTCTGAACTAGAATTTAGGACCACGATAATAAGAATACTAGCTGGGTATGAAAAAAAGCATAGAATCCCTTTCTGTGGAGATAAAAGAAAATCTAGTCAGGATGAAATTGAAAATGCTATAACTGAGATGCAATCTCAGATGGATGCCACGGTAACAAGGATGGATGAAGCAGAGCAGCGAATCAGTGATACAGACGACAAAATTATGGAGAATAATGAAGCAGAAAAAAAGAGGGAAACTCAGGCAAAAGAGCATGACACAAGAATTAAAGAACTCAGTGACTTATTAAAAAGGAATAATATCTGAATCATAGGAGTCCAAGAAGATGAAGGGAGAGAAAAAGGGATAAAAGGTTTATGTGAGCAAATTATAGCTGAAAACTTTCCTAATCTGGGGAAAGACACAGACATAAAAATCCAAGAAAGACAGAGAACTCCAATTAGATTCAGCAAAAACCATCAACAAGGAATATCATAGTCAAAGTCACAAAATACACAGACAAGGAAACAATTATGAAAGCAGCAAGAGAAATAAAGGGCCTTAACCTACAAGGGAAGACAGATCACGTTCACAGCAGACCTATCCACAGAAACTTGGCAGGCCAGAAAGGAGTGGTAAGCTATATTCAACATGCTGAATCAGAAAAATATGCATCCAAGAATTCTTTATCCAGCAAAGCTGTCATTCAAAATAGAATGAGAGAAAAAGAGTTTCTCAGACAAACAAAAGCTAAAGGAGTATATGACTACTAAACCAGCCCTGCAAGAGATTTTAAAGAGGACTCTCTGAGGGGGAGAAAAGACAAAACAAGACAAAAAAATACCCAAATCAACAAAGACTAGAAAGGACCAGATCAAAAAGAATGAAGTCTTGCCATTTGCAACAACATGGATGGAACTAGTGTGTATTATGCTAAGTGAAATTAGTAAGTCAGAGAAAGACAAATATCATATGATTTCACTCATATGTGGAATTTAAGATACAAAATAGATGAACTAAGGGAAGGGAATCAAAAATAATATAAGAAAAGAGAGGGAGACAAAACATAAGAGACTCTTTTTTTTTTTTTTTTTTTCTTTCTTTTTTTTTAAATTTTTTTTTTTTTCAACGTTTTTTTATTTTTATTTTTGGGACAGAGAGAGACAGAGCATGAACGGGGGAGGGGCAGAGAGAGAGGGAGACACAGAATCGGAAACAGGCTCCAGGCTCTGAGCCATCAGCCCAGAGCCCGACGCGGGGCTCGAACTCCCGGACCGCGAGATCGTGACCTGGCTGAAGTCGGACGCTTAACCGACTGCGCCACCCAGGCGCCCCAGTAAGAGACTCTTAAATACAGAGAACAAACTGAGGGTTGCTGGAGGGGTTGTGGGGGTGGGGGATGGGCTAAATGGGCAAGAGACATTAAGGAGGACACTTGTTGGGATGAGCCCTGGGTGTTATATGTAGGGGATGAATCATTGGATTCTACTCCTGAAATAATTATTACACTATATGTTAACTAACTTGGATGTAAGTTAAAAATAATAATGATAAAAATATTTGTATCCAGTGTGTGGTCTCTCCATTGAAAAGACAGTGTGAGCCACTTGTACCTGAGGAATTCAGCAGTTTTCTTGCAGGATTTCTTTAATTTTTTAAAATGTTTTTATTTGTTTTTGAGAGAGAGAGACAGCACATGAGTGGGTGAAGGGAAGAAACAGAGGGAGACACAGAATCCGAAGCAGGCTCCAGGCTCTGAGCTGTCAACACAGGGCCCAATGAGGGGCTTGAATTCCTAAACTGCGAGATCATGACCTGAGCTGAAGTCGAACGTTTAAGTGACTGAGCCACCCAGACACCCCTCTTGCAGGATTTCTAAATACAAACAAAGGTGACTATAGAAAAATTCATTATGCAATAAGCTTAGATAGACCATCCAAAGACACATTTTTGATTATCAGTTCTAACTAGGACCAGAAAAATAATTGAAATTCTCTGCTATCTCACAAATGCTGTTTTAATTGCTGCGGTGGTTTTTAATTTGTCAATGTGATTGGATTATATTTCCTGGAAATCTTGTTCGTATTGTTTCTGGTTAAGATGGACCCCTAAACAAATTCTTTTTTTTAATGTTTATTTTTGAGAGAGACAGAGTGCAAGCAATGGAGGGGCAGAGAGAGGGAGGCATAGAATCCGAAGCAGGCTCCAGGCTCCGAGCTGTCCGCACAGAGCCTGATGTGGAGCTTGAACTCATAGGCAGCGAGATCATGACCTAAACTGAAGTCTGATGCTTAACTGACTGAGCCACCCAGGGGTCCCCACTAGACATATTCTTGTAGGAAACTTTGGGGAGTAAGTGAAGTTGCAGCCACTTTGTGTTTCACACACCTTGTTGACTCTCTTCTGGTGCACTTTGTTAGGATGAGGCAGGGGTCAGGACTAAAACTGTCCCTCCATCCCCTGAATTATCCTGCAGTTTCTCTCACCCCTGTGTGTGTGTTTAGCTCAGTGATGAAGGGCGTTGGCTTCTGAAGGACATATGTATCATCAGGGTCATATGCAACAAGAACTGACGAGGACCCCCCATCCATTTTTGTGGGTTTTTCCTTGTTTCTGCTCTCCCTCACTTCACATCTGTCTTCCCTCCCCAGCAGACTGCCTTAAGGAATATCTTCTATAAAATCTAGTGGTTTTGCTTCTCTGATTGACCTTGACTGATACCAATGACTTTGGTCAAATGTCTCCCAACCAAAGCACAATAGCTGAGGAGAATAAAAGTATTGAGGAGGAGAGGCAAAGTGTCATATCTTAGTCTGGATAAGAGCAAAGGGCCTTGGCAGGTGGTGTGATGCTGACTGCAATTTCCTGAGTTGGGCCTGGGCCTTCTTCCACTTCCTGATTCTCGGGCTGCTTTTAAGATTTTTCTCTGTAAAACTGGATTTAAGCAATTTGATTTTGATGTGCCTTAGTGTAGTTTTCTTCATGTTTCTAGTAATTGGAGTTGTCTGTTTGCTTTTTTCTTTTGCCTGTTTGTTTGAGAGAGAGCGTGAGCAGAGGAGAGGGGCATAGGGAGAGAGGGAAAAAATCTTAAGTAGGCTCCGTGCCCACTGCAGAGCCCAACACAGGGATGGATCTCATGACCGTGAGATCATGACCTGAGCTGAAATCAGAGTCGGACACTCAACCACTAAGCCACCCAATCAACCCATGGAGGTTTTGCTCTTAGATTTCTGGGTTTATGGCTTCCATGAAACGTGGAAAAAATTTGGGTATTATTTCTTCAAATGGTAATTCCATTACTCCAGCTCTCTCACTTCTTATTCCAGGATTCTAATTACATGGAAATTAAGCTGATTAATGTCCTGATGCTCTGTACCGTTTTTGTTTTTTGTTTTTTGGTTTTTTTTTTTGTTTTGACTTTTTTTAGTTAGTTTCTATTGGTGTCTTTGGGTTAATTAATCTTTCCCTTTCTATTCTCTAATCTGCCACTAATCATTCCAGTGTATGTATTTTTCATCTCAGATTTTATAGTTTTCATCTTTAGAAATATGATCTAGATCTTTAAAAAAAACTATCTTTTTAGGGATACCTTGGTGGCTTAGCTGGCTCTGTGTCTGACTCTTGATTATTGGTCAGGTCATGATCTCACAATTCGTGAGATCAAGCCCCACATTGGGCTCCACACTGACAAAGCAGAGTCTGCTTGGAATCCTCTCTCTCTCTTTCACTATCTCTCTCTCTCTGTCTCTGCCCCCCTTCTCAAAATAAATAAATAAACTTTAAAAAAATAAATAGAAATTAAAAACCATCTTTTTATATCTTTTCTGAGTACTTAATGTGTTCTATCTTTCTTCTACCATCTGGAACATATGGAACATAGTTTTAATAACACTTCTATGCCCTTTGTCTATAAATCCTATCTTTGTCATTTGGGGGTCTATTTCTGTTGATTAATTTTCTCCTCATCACGGCTCATACTTGCCTGTTTCTTTGCACACTTGGTAGTGTGTAACTGGATACTAAACATTTTGAATTTTACCTTTTTGAATGCTGGGTATTTTTATATTCTTATAAATATTCTTGGCCTTTGTTCTGGGATATAGTCAGTTACTTGGAAACAAATTGATTCTTTTAAGGCTTGCTTTTATTAGGTGGGATCAGAACAGTCTTTAGGTTAAGGCAAATTTTGCTCCTTTGTTTAGGCAAAATGCTTTTATTGATCTACCCAATGTCCTATGAGTTAAGGGGATTTTCTACTTTGGCTGAGGGAGACACAAGCCACAGACATACCTTGAAGATATTGCAAGTTCACTTAATAAGGTGAAAATTATAATTTTCTTATATTCTTATAAATATTCTTATAAATATTCTTGGCCTTTGTTCTGGGATATAGTCAGTTACTTGGAAACAAATTGATTCTTTTAAGGCTTGCTTTTATTAGGTGGGATCAGAACAGTCTTTAGGTTAAGGCAAATTTTGCTCCTTTGTTTAGGCAAAATGCTTTTATTGATCTACCCAATGTCCTATGAGTTAAGGGGATTTTCTACTTTGGCTGAGGGAGACACAAGCCACAGACATACCTTGAAGATATTGCAAGTTCACTTAATAAGGTGAAAATTATAAGAAAAAGAATCAAATGAACATATAAAAGTTACGTTTAAACTATACTGTGGTCAAGTAAGTGGCAATATGTCTGTAAAATCAATGTACATACCTAAATTTTAATATTTTATTGCTAAAAATGCTAACCATCATCTGAGCTTCCAGCAGGTCATAATCACTGATCACAGATCACCATAAGAAATATAATATTAATGAAAAAGTTTAAAATATAGTGAGAGTGACCAAAATGTGACACAGAGACACAAAGTGAGCAAATGCTGTTGGAAAAATAGCACTGAGAGATGTGCTTACCACAGGTTGCCACAAACCCTCAATTTGTAAAAAAAAAAAAAAAAATACACAATAAAGCAAAGCACAGTAAAATAAGATATGCCTCTATTTCCAGCCTCATGTGAGCTCCTAGGGTAGCTTCCCCTACATATATGCTGGTCAGTACTCCCCTAAAGAATCAAGGGGGACCCTCTGCAGATTTCTTCAACTCTTTCTCTGTTCAGCTCTCTCTTCCTTGGTACTCTGTGAATTTAGCTGCCTTGGCCTGCCTAGACATCCAGGTCTGTCTCCTCCTGTCTGGGAGACTGCTGGGACCCACTTGGGATCCTCCTCTCTGAGCTGCAACCTAGAAACTCTCTCAGGGCTGTTAGCTGGGGCACCTGTGAGACTCAAGTTTTATGCTTCCCTCTCTTGTGCTGCCTGATGTCCACTGATGGAAAACCTTTGTTTCCTATATTTCATCTGTGTGTGTGTGTGTGTGTGTGTGTGTGTGTGTGTGTTTATTATGTATGAAGGATAAATCTGGTCCCTTTTATTGCATGCATCTTGACTGGAAGTGGAAATTTCAGTTTATATAAATTAATATTGACATGAAGTTTTTCCTGCTAAATCTGCTTAAGAGTATCTTGTAATTGTGAGCACCTGGGTGGCTCAGTCAGTTAAGCAACCAACTTTGGCTCAGGTTATGATCTCGCGGTTCATGAGTTTGAGCCCCACAACAGCTCAGAGCCTGGCCTGGAGCCTGCTTCAGATTCTGTGTCTCCCTCTCTTTTTTCTCCTTGCCCACTCATGCTTTCTTTATCTCAAAAGTAAATATTTAAAAAATTTAAAAAAAAAGTATCTTGTAATTGCAAGTCAGCTAGTAAAAAAATAATAAAACAAAATACACATAAAGCTCTGTTACCACATACAATTACTTATGTGTTTAAGTCATGTTTTAAAATGTGTTTATAGAGGCACCTGGGTGGCTCAGTCAGTTAAGTGGAAGACTTCAGCTCAGGTCATGATCTCACAGTTTGTGAGTCCAAGCTCTGTGTCAGGCCTTGTGATGACAGCCTGGAACCTGCTTCGGATACTGTGTCTCCCTCTTTCTCTGCCCTCCCCTGCTTGCACTCTGTCTCTGTGTGTCTCTCTCTCTGTCTCAGAAATAAACATTAAAAATTTTAAAAATAAATAAATAAACATTAAAAAAATAATAAATAAAATATGTTTATAACTGAAACAAAACAAAATCAATTACCTGCTGAGAATGATGTAAGATGCCTATTAATGTTCCCAACCCCCAGTGAGAAATTTGTTATTGTTTTTATTAATTATCCTGACAGATTAATGTAAATGTATATGTCTAAAACACTTTTATAGCTATGAGATGTTGTTTTTATCTTCTATATACAGAGATTATAGCATTTTATATAAGAATTCATTTTTAAAGTGTGTTCTTGGGATGCCTGAGTGGCTCAGTCAGTTAAGCGTCAGACTTCAGTTAAGTCATGATCTCACAGTTCATAAGTTCCAGCCCCATGTGGGGCTCTGTGCTGACATCTCAGAGCCTGGAGCCTGCTTTGGATTCTGTCTTCCTCTCTCTGCCCCTCCCCCACTCACACTCTGTCTCTCAAAAACGAATAAATGTTAAAAAAATTTTTTTAAAGAAGAAATTACCTTAAAAAAATAAAGTGTGTTCTTATTTTTAGAAAAAGTCAAAAAAACAACTGGTTTTGGCTGTCATATAGGCTGTTTTTTAGCTACAGTTGTGAAGGAATGTAGGTTGGGGCAGTTAAGGGATAGGATTGAGTGAGATGCGTGTAGTGATGGAAAAAGGACATCAACACAAAATAGTGAATAGCCTCAAGTCCTAATGCTGTGTCTGGACATCAGCTCACTTCAAAAGCAATATGTGTAGATTCAAGATCTTAATTTTACTGTTCTCTTCTCTCCACAACAGGATTTCTCAAACTGTGTTTCAGGAGATTTCTCAAACACAAGTTTCAGATATGAGTAAGTACTTTGTGGGCGAAAGTGGTTCTGGGAGTAAATAAATTTGGTAGAAACATTGAAAATCCTGAATACAATGTCCTCTTCCTGGATATGCATAATGCATATTAATATTAAAGGATCTGGAGTGCTGGGGTGGCTCAGTGTGTTAAGCATCAGAACTTGATTTCGGCTCAGGTCATAAGCTTATGGTTCATGAGATCAAGTTGGGCTCTGCACCGACAGCATGGAGCCTGCTTGGGATTCTCTCTCTTCTTTTCTCTCTGCTCCTCCCCTGCTCATGCTCACGCTCTCTCTCAATAAATAAATAAACATTTAAAAAAAAACATTAAAGGATCTGACAAGTCCTGTTTCATTTTTTAAAATGTTTTATTTATTTTTGAGAGAGCATGAGCAAGGGAGGGGCAGAGAACGAGAGGGATAGAGTATCCAAAGTGGGCTCTGCACTGACAACAGAGAGCCAGCCGGCTGTGGGCTCAAACTTGCTAACTGGGAGATCATGACCTGAGTCAAAGTCAAAGGCTTAACTGACTGAACAACCCAGGTGCCCCTCATTTTGTTTAATCAAGCATTCTGTTTCCTGAGGGGAAAGTGTTATTTGCAAAACTAATTTGGGAAACCCTGATGTTAATGTTAAAAATATTTATAACGATAGCAAGTGCCTTAATAATTGTCATTACCATTAAGACTTTACTTTAAATCTTAAATTTTCCTGTTTTGTCATTGTTCTAACATTGCTTCCTGTAATGACTATTTAAATTGAAATTAATTTAAATTAAATACAATTTAAAATTCAGTTCTTCAGTCACACTGGTCACATTTTTAAGTGCTCAAAAGCCATATGTGGCAGGTAGCTGCCCTAGGAAATATCTGGTCTAGTTTGCTTTTTCAGGAAAAGCAAATAAATACCTTATTAATGCAAATCTTCATAAACTTCTAAAACATGCAATGTAGACACTATTATCCAGAGTTCTCAAACACCTTTGAAAACATCAATTTATTAATCTTCATAAAAGCTTTGTGAAGTACTGAGCATAATTCCTTCCTGGAGAGAAGATCTCAGGTGTTTTCACTTAAGGGAAATTTTCATTGCTGGATTTAACTTAATTGCTTGATTAGTCATTTTCAAAAGTTCCCGGTGGTCTTCTGAACATGCCTTATGCAAAAGCCAAGGATATACAAAACCAGAGACCAAATCCTCACCATTTCGTGACAGGAAGTGGTGGTGGGGGCACATGTTTTCTGGTACCCTAACAGATACAAGTAGAGATGGGCACGAGGCATCTGCCCCTGGTATCTGGGTGTAACTTGAACTTTGAACACTATTCTCAGTAGGGGACTAGGTGCTCTTCTTGGCCTTTGTTGTTAGGAATTGTCCAGACTCCTATGCCCAACATCTGTTCAGTCAGCATTGCAGAATCAAACTTTAACACCCACACTGTTTAGATGTATAAGCAAAGAAAAACATAGCTTCTAAGGGGAGTGGAATCTGTCACTCCCAAACATGCCTCTAGGCATAGGGATTATTTTAAGATTGTTATTTATGAGGAACTAAACACAAGAGAAACTCTGAAAACAGAGTAAAAGTTACACTTTTGTAAAAGACATTTAAATTTACAGGGAAAATCTCCATTTGTAAAGATGTCTCTGCACCAGGAAGAGAAAAATGACTATAAATCTCTAGAAATTCTTATCAATTCAGTGGAGAAAGCAGAGACTTAAATATGCATAACAACCACACCTCACTTACTGTGCTTTACCTGGAAACCTCTGACCACTGGCCCCACAACTTCACCCCACCCACAAACATCTTTTGTCTTTAGCTGGAGATAATATTTTGGGTGATGGCTTGAGTTATTTCAAGGAGTTACTCAGTTTTCCTGGGTCTCTTCCATGTATACAGAAGGTATATATGTTATTAAGCTTCTGTTTTTCTCTTGTTAACCTGTCCTTCATTATGAGGGTGGGGGTGGGAGTGTCTCAGCCATAACCTAGAAAGGTAGAGGGAAAATTATTTTTCCTACTTCACTTCTCTTTATTTCTTTTTCCAAGACTCTGAGAGGAAGGAAAACACCCCAAAATATGTCACTTTGGCATGTGAATTATTTAGAGGTGAAGGCAATCAAGACCCAGGAGACTCAAGAAAACTTTTATCTCTTCCTTAACTACCTAAAATAATTTAGTTACTGGGTATCAAAAAGAAAACTCCAGGCCAAAATGGAGTCACTTATGCTAGGCCACATCACCAAAATGAGGCTTAAACCTAACTGCAGTTTCAACCTCCCCCAGAAATGGGGTCTTCACTGGTCAGTCAGGAATTTTCTGGTCAGCACCAATGAGATAATCTGCCACATGGGCCCTCTCCAACCCCAAAACAAAGATGAGGTCATCTGCATGATAACAGCCCCTGCTTTTCCCCCTAGAGAAATATTACCTCTCCTGAAACAACCTTTCCTGTTGCTAATAATTTCCTTGACCCACTCTTCTTCTGATAAAAACCTTCCGTTTTTGTACAATTCCTCAGAGCATCTCTCTACTTGCTAAATAGGATGCTGCCTGATTCTTTAATCACTTAATAAAGACAATTAGATCTTCAAATTTATTTCTTGAGTTTTTGTTCTTTAACAGGGGCCTGTCCTAGAAAAAGTGTTATTACTAGAATGTTTTATCTGAAACATACTGTTTGTATGGCAAAGCAAATATCTAATTAGCAAACAGCTGCTTTTTTTTTTTTCTTGTCCTGTGAATTACTCTCCTCCCTTGTGAAGCCCAGGCCCCTATCCCATCCTTAGCTCAGGATGGCATAGAAGCCTCAACTGGCCAACTTTGTGTTTGGTCTCATATTTTTTATGGGGCCCTATACACACATAACTAAATTTTATTTTCTCCTGTTAATTTGTCTTATGTCAATTTGATTAATTGACCAGCCAGAAGAATCTAGATAGGTATAGAAAAACATTTTCCTTCCCTACAAGTTCCTATTTGCAACAACATGGTTGCTTCCCTTAAACTTGTTAAACTACGGATCTTTTTGCCTCTATTTTCCTAGAAACTATAGAGTATGTTAAATATAAACACACACCTCACTCTTTCCTCCAAACCTGCATGTTCCCACACCTTCTTCCCTTCCTTAATTCCCACACTCTGGACTTGGAAGAAGAGCTATCTGTCTCTCTTCCTGGCCCAGGTGAATCCCTCTACCCTGCTCTTGACCATCCCCTCTTCTCACTTCCTCCCAAACTCTGCACCATACCTTCTCTCTCCTGGTTCCAGAAACTAGTCCTTTCTACTGCCTCTTTGCCTTTAACAAATAAACCTGGTTGGGTGTCTGTCGCAAATCTGGCCTCTAGCAGAAGCTCAATTTCTTTATTTTTCTTCCTGACCAAACTTCTTGCAAAGTACAGCAGCTCTCTGTCCTCATTAACTCTCCATATTCCCTTCTCAACCCATTGCAATCTTGAAACTTCTTACTGCCAAATCTTTAAACACAGAACAAAACAAAAAGAACCTTATTTCAGATGATATTTTACTTGATTGCTTGGAGGTTCCCCATTCATATGTAAAGACAAGCATGTATTTAAAACAAGAGGCTTATGGTGCACCTGCGTGACTCAGTCAGTTAAGTGTCCAACTCTTGATCTCTGCTTAGGTCTTGATCTCATGGTTTGTGAGATCGAGCCCTGTATCAGGCTCTGCGCTGACAGTGGTGGGGGGTGGGGTGCTGCTTGGGATTCTCTATCTCTGCCCTTCCCTCCTTTGTGTGCTCTCTCTCTCTCTGTCTCTCCCTCTGTCTCTCTCAAAATAAATAAACATTAAACAACAATAATAAAACAATAAAAATAAGAGGTTTAATTCTCCATTGAAAATAAGAGATTTCTCTCTCTTCTTCTTAGAGCATTTACTTTAGAAAACTTAAAATTGTGCATTTTTTTCCTCTCTGAGAGGTGCCTATAAATCCTTCTGAAGACTTCACAGGTCTTTTGTCAGATATATACTCCAAGAATGTCTTTTCCAGGACACAGGACCGTCTCTTTGTAATATAAACATCAAGAGAGAGAGCACCCCTGTCTCCCAGATTCTGCATGTGTGTGTGTGTATGTGGGGGGGGGGGTGGGCAGGACCCTAAAATGCATGACAGTGGGTGCCTTGTTCCAACCTGCAAAACTACCTCCTGTCATAAAGAAATGAAAAAGTGGTTTTCCTTTGTATAAAGCCACTTAGCTAACACAGATGGTCACCTCAACTAGTAGGTAAAATTAAGATGAACTATGTGTGATAAATGGTGCTATCACATTCTCTTACTTGAGGACTAGTTATTGCTTATCTTAAGCACATGATATAATCGTTTGTATCTGCTTCTCTGTATAAAAGGGTGAGATTTCTGGGGTGCCTGGGTGGCTCTGTCACTTAAGCAACTGACTCTTGATTTTGGCTCAGGTCACAATCTCATGGTTTGTGAGATCGAGCCCTGCATCAGGCTCTGTACTGACAGTGAGGAGCCTGCTCGGGATTTTCTGTCTCTGTCTCTCTGTCTCTCTGTCTCTCTGTCTCTCTGTCTATCTCTCTCTGCCCCTTCCTTGCTCGTGCTTTCTATCTCTCTCAAAAATAAATAAACATTAAAAAAAAAAAGGATGAGATTTCTTTATGTCTTGGCAATTGCCTGTGATGTGTTTCACATTCTGCTTTAAAGCTTACTTAATAATAACTCATTTTCTTTCTCTAGTACTTTTTTTTTTTTAAGTAGGCTCCATGCCCAGCACAGAGCCCAATGTGGGCTGTCTGAGATCAAGACTTGAGTCAAGATCAAGAGTCAACCGACTGAGCCACCCAGGTGTACCATTTCTCTACTACCTTTGAGAAGAGGATTTCTGGACTGGGGAAGATTTTGTATATAATTATATTTCACCAGCACATACTGGTGGGAGCTTGCTGTAGGTGACACTTCCATTTGGCTCTGTGACATCATTTTGCTTCATGTTTTGTCTTGCATCCTTGGCACATCTTGGCCTCTTGCACTGTCTTACCTTCCTTGGTCCATCCTTTTGACAATGCGTCCTCCTACGTTCCTGCCTGAATTCTAGTGTTTTGTTTTGTTTTGTTTTTCAGAGAGAGAGAGAGAGAGAGAGAGAGTGCAAGCAGGAGAGAGGAACAGAGAGAGAGACAGAGAGAGAGAGAGAATCTTAAGCAGTCTCCACACTCATTGCAGAGCCCGACATGGGGCTTTATCCCATGACCCTTGATCATGAGCTGAACCAAAACTAGGAGTTGAACGCTCAACTGACTGAGCCAGCCAGGCGCCCTAGTTTTTTCTTAATCTGAACAATTTCAGCCATTCTCAGCCTGTGTGCAGATGACAGCCAATTTCTTTATTTATTTTTTATTTTATTTATTTTTTTTTAAATTTTTTTTTCAACGTTTATTTTTGGGACAGAGAGAGACAGAGCATGAATGGGGGAGGGGCAGAGAGAGAGAGGGAGACACAGAATTGGAAACAGGCTCCAGGCTCTGAGCCATCAGCCCAGAGCCTGACGCGGGGCTTGAACTCCCGGATCGCGAGATCGTGACCTGGCTGAAGTCGGACGCTTAACCGACTGCGCCACCCAGGCGCCCCGACAGCCAATTTCTTTAAATGCCAAGTCCAAGTCTCACTTTCAGACTTGAATTTTGAATTGTTTATTGGACATCACCATAAAATACTTTTGCCCATTAGCCCATCACATGCCACATGGCAGAGTGTTGGAGTGGACGGAGAGAAAATTTTGGTTTACCATAAGAAAATCTTTGTTCCTATACCAGAGCAGAGTCTCATTTTGCCACCTGACAATGAAAATAATAAGTGTCAGTATGAGTATTACAGGAGGTAATATATATAAAGAACTGGCACATAATAGGCACTTAATAAATTGTAACCATCATTATTTGTTCAAAACCAAAATAGCTTCCCTCTTTCCAATGCATGCTGCCTTTTTTTTTTTTTTTTGGCCTTTGCTAATAGCAACATCCTCTTAATCTCACAAGCCATGAAGGTTGTTGACATCAAACAAGTCACCAGATCTTATGAATTATACCTTTTGAGCATCTTTCAAACCTGTTACATCCTCCAACCTTGTTCTCTCTGGCCTTTATCATCTCTTTCTTAGATAATTAGTTTTTTCCTAGTCTCTAGGCCACCCCTCCTCCCATCTCATCCTCCATACTCATGAGTGTTGTTGTTAATAATGCAACCAGAGTGTTCTTTCTGAAATTAAAATTTGTCTTTATTAGAAATCCTTTAATAGTATCCTTTCCTGCAAGATAAAATCTTCACTTTTATTCTGGCATATCAGGTCCTTCTGGATTTCTCTCTGCTGCTCTGAACTTGTGCCCTGTGCCAGCCTCACTAGGACACCCGCTGTCCCCTGCCCACACTCCGTGTCATGATCTGAGCCTTAGTGTTTGTCTTGCTCTCTGCTGAGAATCCCCTTCTCCACATTTCTTTCTTGCCCAGAGATCTGTTACACATTCTTGCCAACTTTGCTCAGATACCATCTCCTATCTGTCCCTGACCACACAGGACATCTGTATTGGTTTTCTATCACCACCAAAATAAATTATCACACACTTAGTGGCTTAAAACAGTATATATTTATTATCTTATGATGCTGGAGGTCATAAGTCAAAAAGAGTCTCATTGAACTAAAAGCAAGTTGTTGGCGGGATGTATTCCTTCTGGAGGTCCTAGGGGAAAATCTGTTTCTTGACTTTTTCAGTATCTGGAGGCTGCCTATATCCCTTGCCTCACGGACCCTTTCCTCCATCTGCAAAGCCAGTCAGGCAGCATCTTAAAGTCTTTCTCTGACTCTGAACTTCTGCTTCCCTTCTCCCTTTTATAGGGCCACTATGATTATGTCAGACCTGCTCCAGTGACCCAGGGTCATCTCCATACTTGAAGGTCCGCTGACTAGCAAGCTTAATTCCATCTGTAACCTTAATTTCCTTCACCGTGTGACCTAACATAGTCACAGGTTCTAGAGATGAGGATGTAGACATGGCAGGGAGGTGGGTGGCATTCTGCTGCTTGTTTCCGGTCCTTGATGTTCCATGGCTTTATACAAACCCACTTATAGCACTTATCACATGGTATGGTGGTCCTGCAGAGTAGTCTGGGGATGGTTAGAGCAAGAATTTCAAAGACATAACCGTCTTTTATCAAATGTGAAAGTTATTTAACTTCTCTCTGTGTCAGTTTCCTCATTCATGAAATGTGGATGGTAACAATGACATCTATTTATGAAATGATATCTATTTTATAGAATTGCTAAGAGGATTCCATTATATCTCATAACACACAGAATGCACTTTTTAGACTGCTTGGCAAGGAGTAGCTGCTAAATAAATGTAATATTGTTATACATGATCATATAGCCGTGATAAGAAATCTGGCAGCTAATGAAGCCTGGAGAGTGGGAATTGCATTCCCTTGTCTTCCCTTTCTTCTCAGTTTGATCTGTTCCCATGAGGGAGGGGATAGAAGAGTGGAAGGGAGGAAGCATATGTCCCATATGCATTCTGGAATCCAGATCCAAGAAGAAACCATGTCCTAAATTAGCCGTCAGTGTGATGGGTGGGGGACCCCACTAGGCTTGCTGATGTATGTTGAGACTGAGCGCTACAAATGGCCCCTGATGGTCTGCCAGTGGGGATGGACATGAGGACAAGGACAGGAAAAAAACTAAAGGCAACGCAACGTGGAGAATGTTCAGGGCATGGTCTTCGGAGTTCCTGGAACATCATGAACATCCAAACATAGCAGGGTTCCCTATTTCAAAGTGAACTTAGGTTTCCTCATTAATTGGCAAGTGAGAAACGCTCAGAGTATCATCAGTAGGTCCAGAACAAGTGCAGAGTGTGAGAGGAATTTGATTAACCAAGTGGGCTATGATGGCCAATTGGTCTCAGAACATTAATTTAGAGTTATCAGGTTAAGTCTTTGGCAGGGAAGCAATGCCAGCTCATAAAGAATGCCTACTCTATTTTTGCCGGACTCAGAGAGAATTTCTTGGTAGAGTGGTGTCAATTTTTGATTTGAGACAAAACCCTTTGTGCTTTTGATACTTATATGTTTCATGGAGACAGTGTACAGTTGCCTGGAAAAATAACTTCAGCTCAAAGAAATATTAAAATCTGCCTAAGCTAATGAACTGACTGTACCTAAGTCGAAGTATCTTCTAAAAAGTTTCCTGTGCATATGCATATGTGTGGCATGTGCATGTGGTTGTACATAGGTGGGGGAGGAGGGTTGTGCTTTTTTATCCCCTTAAAATGAGAGATTTGTTCCCTTTTTTAATTTATGTTTTAGGAGAAACTCAAGCAGGCAACATGAAATTTATGAAATCAATTAACAAAGCAAAGCAAGTCAATTCTATCCTGATGCAGACACCCCTCTGTGACTGATACATTGCAATCACTAGCAGTTCTCAAAGTGTTGTTTGTGAAATCAGGTGCTTCATTGAGAATGATATTTCAAAAAAAAATCCATATGATTACCATTTAAAAGTTTCTATCAATGTTTTGAGCCAAAACAGGGGAATTTGATGCATCTTTGAGACAGACGTACTTAAAGAAAAAAAAGGTGTGAGTTCCATTTAACACTCACTGTAAGTGAAATACATTCACCTTCTTGGTTACAAATAGTAGAAATCTTGTGAGCATCTGGAGAAAAGGAATTAGAAGAAGCTAGCTAGCTTAAGTAGCTAGCTCATGGAATGGATGGAAAAGTTAGAGAACATGGGTGGAAAAATAAATATCTAAGAACTAAGGAGTTGTAGCTGACACCACAAACAGGTGATGAGGCAAGAACACCCTGATAAGGAGCTGCTGCCGCCAGAGGGCCGGCCACTGCAGAGATGCCCCCACTGCCCTGGATGGTAGTCACTGGAGGTTGCCCCTCTTACCACCACAATGAGGTCTAATAACACTGTCCTGTCACTTACTTCTGTTTCCAAGATCTGGCAAAGGCTCCATAACTTACCAAGTTTACATCACAAGCACAAATGGCTGCCTATGTGCTGTCTTGCTCCAAGATCGACACAATGATGGGTTTCCCAAACATAGAATGGGTTTCAGATCCTGGGAAATCAAGATAACAACCAGTCAACCAACTAAACAAAGAACTTCAAAGATTAAGTATCTACCAAATACAGGGTTTTCCCTCCAAGTTTTGTTTTAATCTACACTGTCCCCAGTGACCATGTAATTTATAGGCCAAACTGGGGACAATTTGAGAGTGAAACCTGGTGCTTTCAATAGAACCATCCTGGGCAAACCAAGATAAATGATTGCCATACCTATATCTGAAAAATTATTACTTGCCTTTGAGGGCTGTCTCTTTGTCTTAACTAAGAATTTGCTCATGAGTTCAACAATATGCTGAAATATAGCAAGAAAGGTGTAAAAGTCTGATATTCTCTCTAACTCAAGGGGAGTAAAATAATGACCTTTGATGAGGAATGAAATTGGATTTGGTGTAGCTCTTTATCAGTAGGATTTCTAAAGGTAGAAATATTGCAGACTGAACTCTCCAGCCTTTGGTCATCTACAGTGGATTTTTGTGTTTGAGTTGTCTGGGCCTCTGGGTTGTGGGCTTGAAGTACTCTGAATAATATGGATGTCCTATTCATCAAAATTCCTGAAGCAGCAAAGAAAGAAGGCTTTGGAAGGAAAGGGGAAGGATCTTTTCCTGTCAATAGAGTGAAATGTTTCATTGGATTTACACTTCCAAGGTGACTTTTGACAGTTCCTGTTAGTGGTGTGGTAGAGAATCTACTCCTGGGTGCTAGAAAGGAGCTCTTGGGTCAGGTTTTATCATGATGTACCTGAGTATGGTTTTTAATGTCCTCACATCTTGCATGTTATAGCACTGTATTGAATCTGTGGCTTGATATCTTTCATTTATTTTGGAAAATTCTTTTTTGAGAAACAATCTCAAACTTACAGAAAGTTGCAAAAATAATACAATGAAATATTTTGTGGAACCATTAGGGGTAACTGCTGATATGATGTCCTATCACACTAGAAGAGTTTAGTATGCATTACTGACAGAAAGAACATGCTGCAAAACCATAGTGCAACCATCAAAACCAGGAAAAGAACTTTAGCTCACTACCTGCCATCTAATCTTCAGATTCCATTCAAGCTTATCAACAATCCTGACAATGTCCTCCATTAAAAAAAGATGAAGAATCATGCACTTAAATTTCATGTCTCCTTAATCTCCTTTAGTCTAGGACAACCTTCTGTCTATTCTATTTTTTCTTGGAGTTTATGACTTTGACACTTTGGAAGATTACAGGCACTGTTTTGTACAATGTCCCTCAGTTTTGGTTTGTCTAATGTTCCCTCATCATTAGACACATTGTGCCTTTGGCAGAGATGCCACAGAAGTGATGTTTTATTTTCTCATTGCATTGTATTAGACGGCTCATGATTTTGACTTGCTCTCTTAGAGATGACACACACCTTGATTAAAACAGTTTAGATCAGTGTAGTCCTTCTAGGTTTCTCACCTATTAAGCTACGCTTTTCCCTTTTGTAATGAATATGTAATTTGTGGGCAGCTTTCTTAAGGCTATGGAAGTATCTCATTCCACCTCAAAATTTCAACATATTCAGTTATTATTTATATTAATATAATGTCACAAATCCATACTTTATTCAATGGATCATAATCTGCTGTCATTAACAATGACCCCCTGGATGACCTGGATCTCTAAAGGAGATTTCATGGAAGTCCCTTATAATACTCATGTATCATTAGTCAGAACTTGTTCAAATAGCCTTCTAACCACAAGGGATCCTAGAAAATTAGCCTTTTATTACAGGTGTCAGTGTGCCCAGCTAAGATCAGGGTTCTGTTAATAAGAAACATGGAGAAGACTGGCTACTGGAAGCAACTAGCAGCCTTTGTCACTGTGACTTAGAACAGAAAAACTCACATGAGGATTTCTTGGTGTATCCTGGAGCATAATTTCTCAGTAACATTTGTGCAAATAGCAGATATTTATATCAATCACAACTTTAAGGCACTATATCCAAAGCTTTTTAAATAGTTATATATATTTAAAATAATAGTACTCCTTTGAGCATTTGCAGTGCTGGATAAGAGGTAAGGAAACGTTATTGATCTGCTTTGGAAAGTCCCTTGAAATGTCTGTATGGTTGACTCTTTATTGATAATGAAAGAATGTCTTTATAAGGAGGTACTATTAAGTCTAGAAAGTGAATAAGAGAACTTCTCTCATCAGTATGTTCTCATGGATAAAAATATCTCATTGTCCTCATCCATTAAATGGCTCAATAATGCTAAACTTCCAGAATTACTGTGGGAATTAAACGTGACAGCGTATAAAATGTGCTCAGCACAGTGCCTGGCATATAATATATTCCAGATAAATGATATTTATTAATTTAATAATAATAAAATTTTTATTATTAGAGGGTACCTGCACATGTGTATGTAAAGAAATATAGTGGTATCAAAAGGGAGATTATTTTTGAAACTATCTTGGTTTCTGTGATAACTGAGGTTTGGGCTCTTTACATTGTAATTCACCACTCTGATCAAAATTCACAAAAATGAAACTGTACTGAATAACTGTTGGAAACATATGGTCCCAATGTACTGCTGGTTTTCATGAATCAGCTCAGTTGCTGATTCAGAGCTGATGTGACTGTATCTCCTTCCAGCACTTTCCGTGACTACCTGATTATACATTTGATTCTGGGGAAGCCCTAGTTTATTATCTACCAGGAATACTGGGAGAAATAATGGTATAGAAGTTGATTTTTACAGTGAGTTAAAAACAGGTTAACATGGACCTCATGTTCTAGAATTTTCCAATGCCTTGGTCTTCCCCACTGCTATTTGTGTCATGTCAGAATTCTGGAATTGCACATCTCTCAAAATTATTTTTTTTTCTGTCTCAATAAGATAAATCCAGTTGAACTAGAACAATAAGATTATAATAATAGAATTGCTTTTTTGGGTGTTTCCTCAGTACTTGGTATTTGACCTTAACTGAAAAGAATTTCAAAACTAAAAATACTATATGAATAAAAATGGAGAGCACATATTTTTGAAGGTATTTCAATTCCAGTGAAATGTGTAGGTATATCAACCTTACACAATTGGAGACGTAATAGAGAAAGTTCTTGGTATTGCAAAGACCTAGGTGGTAATTCTAATAGCACATGGCATAAAATATTATACCTGGAAAATAATATACAGCATGTGAGAAATAAAATTCATCTTAAAAGTGTTTGTCCTTAGGTAACAAGCCCTAATACTTTCAGAAAAGCTGCATATAATTGTAGGAATGAATAAAAGAAAAAAAATTAATTCTTCAAAGAACTGAGAAAATTTGGGGGCAAACGTTGCCACTAAATGGAGAAAAGGCAATATGACCCTACAACCCAGTTAAGATGGAAGGTTTTTCTAATGAAAATAGCAAATAAACGGAAATCATCCAGTCTTGGCTTCTGTCCGTTTTCAGGATTTTGGGGGCACAGGTGACTCATTGACACTAATTCTATTTAAAGGAATATGTATCTTCCTTGCTCCTCTCCCATCCTCTCTGTGTACCTGCCCCCTCAAATGAAAAGAAAGTAAAGGAGTTAAGAGATGAAGTAAGAGGGAAAGGAAGTGCATACAAAGATCATAAAGGGTTATTTTCTTCAAGGTGGAAGAAAGTCCCCTGTCCCATCAGTGAATTCTTCACTGGGGCACTTACAAAGTCCTTAGCAAAGTGCCAAGGGCAGGGTGGCATTGCTGATGCATCGTGATTTTTAAAAATCAGGCACACACACATATTTGCTCACTTTTATTACTGTTTTTAAATTCTCTACAGATCATGCCTTCTTGCTTCCATGGGAGCTGACCATTCCCTCCACCCTGCCCTTGGTACGTCATTGGAGGAACTTCGGGTTTTATAAAACAAGTCATTTTAAGTTATAATTATATAAGGGCATTTGGGGAGCAGAGTGGAGTTCATCTTAACCACAAAAGGTAATTAATTGTGTGTTTTTTAAAGGCCACTGCATTTCCTGACCTGCTCTTTATTCTCCATCATCTGTTTGGATCACTTGTGCTTTCTGGTTTTCAGGCTTTGCATTGCTGAAGTCACTTCTGTGGTTCATGATCCATGAAACTGCTTTCACAGTGAAATGGCACTACCAAACCAGGGTTCAAAGCAAATTTTTATGTCTCCTCCAGGTCAGAATCCAAACTATGGAAGAAATACAGCTATGTCAACCTTCCAAAGTAGTCAAACTCTCTAAAAGTCTACCTAGCCAGGTACTATGTAGCCCTTCTCTTTCTGAAAGAAAAAAAAAACACAAAAGAAATGCTTTTTCCTAGTTAAAAATCCATGTGTATTATAGAGAATATAGTAAACAAAAAGAGGAAAACAGAAGGCAACTCTAATTCCACTACTTACAGATAACTATTATTTCTTTGAGTATATGTATACTTTAAACATTAACATACATAGGTAATATATACGCACACAATTACATATACTGTTTTACAATCTTTTCTCACTGAATAGCTTATGAACAGTTATTTATGTTATTATGATAGCATTTTTTCTTGAAGGCCTTCTAGAATCAGGCGTTTGCTCCTCTATCTGGAGACCCCATTCTTTCAACAGGCATTTATTCTATCTGTTCCAAAGAGATATTCTGGCTGTAATCGTGGCCAAGAAAGGAGTTATAATATGAGGCCTAAAATTAAGTGCAAAACTGCTATTTTTGGATGAATATTTTGTTGTTTTGACAGGACTTAGAAGCATTATGAGCTTCAGGATATTTAGTCACTACCCATTAGTCTCTTTCAGAAGTGGCAAACTCAAAGATTGTTTTTAGAGGGATGTGTATTTTAATTCCTATGTCAGGGGCACCTGGGTGACTCAGTCCGTTGAGCATCCGACTTCGGCTCAGGTCATGATCTCACGGTCTGTGGGTTCGAGCCCCGCATCGGGCTCTGTGCTGATGGCTCAGAGCCTGGAGCTTGCTTCTGATTCTGTGTCTCCCTCTCTCTCTGCCCCTTCCCTGCTCATGCTCTGTCTCTCTCTGTCTCAAAAATAAAAATAAAAAAAAATAATTCCTATGTCAGTAGCAGGGAAGACATCCAAACAAATTCAGGATCTTGGGTCTTGCCTATGTGGTCCTTTGAGGGAAGGACAATCATTTGTTTAAGTAGGACTGAGTAGTGTGTTCAGTACCAGCATTAGGTTGCTGAGTCTGAGTCTGAGAGGTGTAAAGGGAATGTTCTCAAGCACATAAATCTTCTGCAGCAGCCCCAACAGTAGATGGCAGCCTAGCCTATGATTGAATTCATAAGTGATGGAGGAGGGAGGGTTACTCTTCCAATTGCAATCTGTGTCACTGATGGATAGGTCTAAAGATAAGGAATTTATTGCTTATGTTGAGCTAATTTCTGCTTCCTGATAATTCTCTTGAATGTGTCTACTATCTGCTTTCTGGACTGCCACAATTTAGTCTCCTTCTGCTTGAGCATTCATGCTTGTCTTTCTGCAGCCTTTCTATGCTAGAGTAAATGCCCTAGGTTTTTTAAGGGTTGACATACCAGATGGCTTTCTTGGGATGCACCTCTTGTGTACATTTCCTTCTCTGTGAGGCACTCAGACAGAGCATGATCTCCAGGTACATTGTGGTCTGTGCAGAGGACAGCAGGATGGAGATCCTTGATGATCAAGACCTAAAATATAGATTAATAGGCCTGAGACTAGATTAGCTTTGTGTGTGTGTGTGTTTAAAGTATCTGAGTCACTCAGTTGGATGGGAGTGAAAGTGCTGATTATTTTCTATTTGCTTCCCTGCCAAATAGGTTCCCCAGGTTTGTGTTCCCTGAAAAATTTCCTAGGAGTAATCTCTAAGGAATGTACCTCTCAGATTGCCCTGTTCTCTATCTTTTGGTTGGGTTTGACCAATGGGAGGCGCCCATATGAATTCTGAAGATAAGAGCAAAAAGGTATAAACCATTAAAAAAAATGAGTGTGTCCTTCTACCTATGGCCTCAGCTCCTGCTGGGAAGCCATGGTGACAGTCCCTGGGTGATTCACCATTACTAATTAGCTGCCATAACACTCCTTCCATTAAACTCTTCTTAGTTAAACTCTTTGACAATACCACTATTTCCTGCTGGGACATGGACTGATATAAGAAGCATACAGGCACTAAAATGCTGAGGAATTCTTCAGATGAACTGCATCAGAACAGATCTTCCTGATTCTGTATATATAAAACTATTTTTTTAACTCCCAAATATAGTACTTTGAACCTAGCCCCGAGGAAGCTCTTCATGTTGGTGTCGGTCAATTATTTCAGATTGCTGAGATGATTTGGACATTGGTTTTATTAATCATCTTAGCCTTCCTTCTCAACAATTTTCTGTGTACAAATTTTATTAGTATGTGATATGTGATCTCTACCTCTATCCATGGAGAGGCAGTATAGTATCATCACGAAAAATTGACTTTGGAATATATAAAGTTATGTTTGAGTTACTATGTAACTTTGGAAAAATTAAACTTTATGAGCTTCAATTTCTTCATCTATAAGATAGGCATAATGCCTGAACATTTTGGTGTGAGTTTAGCAAAAAATGTCTGTAAACTGTTACATTCCACTTGGCCCATGATAGACATCCAATAACTGGTAGCTTTGTATACAGGAGAGAAATATGAGCTTTCCTAAAAGGAAATAAGGGAAATAAGAATACCATTTGAGATGTAAATGTAGAATGAGAGGGGTATAACTCCTCTCTCTCCCTCTGCCTGTGTGTGAGTATGTGAGTGTGAATGTACACGTGTGTGTAGGAGGGAAGGGGAGTAGAAAGAGAACTGTTGTTCAGACTTCCATGGAGAAAAAAATAATTTTACTAGGACCTGCAGTCATTTGAAATGATGGGAATTTGAACTTTTTCTTTTACCCTCTGACTTTGCTTCTCCAGTTGGTTTGTTCATTGAGCTATCTCTGCCTTCTTTCTTCTGTGCCCCAGCCTTCTTTCTTCTCTGCCCCAATCATCTCTTCCTTCCCCTAATTCAAAATTTTCCTCCCTCCTGCCAAGAAATAGTACTTTAATTTATTAATTAATTCTATGTTTTTGTTTTTTATGTATTGATGTCTACTTTCTTGTTTATTAATATGTTCTTTCTGCTTTCCCAGGCATAGTTATCTTTTACTAATTTTTAAATTCAGTACTTACTGTGTTTATTTTCATTATGCTATAACTATTTTTCATATGTAGTGTTTTATTGTCACTATTTTCTAGATATTCTGCAAATTTTATTTTGATTTCGTTTTTTATTTTGATTCTCAGTAAGAATTGAGAGACCTTTTAAATTCCCGTATTGTAATTTCTAGCTTTATGATCAGATAATGTAATCTGAAGCATTTCTGCCTTCTCTACTTTGCTCAGATTTTTTTGGGAAATGGTGGTGTTTAATGTGTTCAATTTTATAAATGTGTCACATATATGTAAAAATTCACTGTTTCTGTTTTCTGGTTATAGGCTTTGCTATATAATATTATGTATGTATATTAGGGCCTCTATATATCTTCCTTGTTCCCTCTTTCTCTATCATAAAATTAGAGGAAAGTAAAAGTCTCATTATCATTAGTTTTCTTTCTCTATTTCTTTGCATTTCCCAAAGTTTCATCTTCATTTAACTTTTACACATTAAAAAATCATGCATACAGTTTTTGTGCATAACATTTGGATTTTACCCTTTATATAAAACTTTTGTCCACCCCCCTTCTTTGAATCTGGGTGGGTGTTGTTAACAGCATAGGATATAAATTCCAGGGAGAAATTTCGTTAAGATTCAGCAGGATCTCAGGGTTGCCAATAGTTGTTCAGAACCACGGACAGTTCCCCACTCCAGAAAAGTCTTGGTTATCATACCTCAATGTCTTGAACAGTGTGAATCACAGAGTTGGAGAACAGATATGTCATCCTCTTAAGATGACAAGTTGATTTCTGATCTTCCCTAAGACTTATAAGAAGGCCAATAGACTGTTCAAGCCCAGAAACTATCCAAAGTTGAGGAGTCATTCCTATTATCTTCAATATTACTATCCCCCTTGAGCAAGATTATCCGTACTCTGAGGGTGACTGTCTTAAGCTGTTTTGGCTGAGGCATGTTTCTAAAAATTTATCCAATTAACTTCCCTTGTTGTGATTCTTTGCTCACAAAACACTATTCTGATTATAATTCAGCATTTCATATAATTCCATCTACAGGGAGAGAATATGCTAAGCTTGACAATGCTAACATTTCAGTCCACGTACTGCAAAAATGTCAGTATAATTTGATGACTTGGCATCTTAGTTCTATACAATGTTCTCTATGTTCTTGGTTAGTGTGATGATTTCATTTCCAGAAATACTCATCCTTTCTTAGATGTGGATAAATCAGCTTTTGCATCTACAAGGTTGAGAGTCAGAACTTAAAACTATGAATTCTCTAAGACATTGCCTGTCATATGATCTGTCAACTGGTCCCCTCTTGGGGGCACTTTGACATCATTATAGATTTTCTAATAAAGTCATGGACCATATGTGATGGAGGGAGAGCCCTGTGACACTTCACCTAATTCCTCCCTTCAAGTTCACATTGACTTATTAACCAACACTCACTATCACATGAAACTCTGTAACTGAATCTGGGAACCTGGTATGATGAGATGGTATGAGGTTCAAGTAGCAATATGGATATCAAATATCTTTTTATTTCCTGGGAGAAAATTTTTAAAGAAAAGTATCTTTTAACAAATGTTTATGTTTGACTAAAGAAAAGAAATCAAGCAAGGAATTTATGAATTTGTTAATTGCTATTCTCAACTGAGAACATCAGTGTTAAGTATTTGTCATTATTCTTCCAGATTTTGCACAGAATGCTCCCAAGGACTAAATCCTGGGGCTATTGAGGCTGTCACAACGACACTCTTTTGTTTGGGTCTTGGGAGCATTTTTCCTGAATAGAGTACAATAAGGTTTGTTCTCATTTGTCACACACACATGAATATACTGAAGTTTGCTTATATTTGACTTAAGAAAAAGAGGAAACCTGTTACTAGGAAGACACATCAATGCATTTCTCCTATGCTGATAGTAATTAAGGCAGCTCTGTTTTCTTTTTAAGGCATTTTTCTTACATATTAAATGCCAAGAAAAGGGCACTCCTTAGTTTTAAGGAGACTCTTTCTTTATGAAGTCAAATGGCTATGTTTAGTCAATTTCAGTCAATGATATTTACTAAATGCCACCCAAGAAGAAGTGAATACCAACAGAAAATTGCCTTTATAAAGACCTTCACCTCAGTATCCTAACTTGCCGTGTCATAATTCAGAGGCTGCTTTTCTCTGATGTGGCTGGAGGAATACAGGTAACCTCCTGAGACTACTTGTATGACCTTTCTAGAAAGGAGGTTCTTGGATAATGAGGTATTTTAAAAGCTGTAATGAGTCAGCAGCAATAGCAGAAGGAGAAAAGTGAGTGTGGTCTGTCCAAGAAGCCATCTGGCTGCTAAGGGTTCTGCAGGAAACCCCTGGTTTAGGAAGCAGCTCAGGCATTGCTTCTACCACAGTGGGATGGGATGGCAGGAGGTGGGGAATTCTGAAGTTTAGTTGGCTAACTTCTTGCCTTAGTTCTAGTGTAAATGATGCACTTCATTTCAAGGATTTCTACTTCTGCCACTTAGAGTCTATTTATCACTCTTTGGCCCTGCAACATCTTCATAATTCCTGTTAGCACAGTCATCTCCTTTCACCATGAATTCTGCACTGGTGGCAGTTTTATTGGTGTGGGTGAGGGCAGGTGAACTGAGTTGTAGCTATCTGGACATTCTCAGTGGGAGTTTGAACAGTGAATGAGAGAGGGCAGTCTTGCTACACAGAGGCGAGTAGGCTAAAAATGTTCTCCCAGCAGCCTGTATTTTCTGCTGTCCAGCCCTGTGAGGGAATCCCTTTGTCCTGACCCGCTCTTCAAGCCTTGTTCTCCATCACTTCTGTGAGTCTCTCCACCCATACTTTCAAATAAATCCCTTATTTTTAAATCTATCCAGAACATTCAGAATAGATTTTGAGACTTTCAACCTAAGACTCCAACTAATATGTCCTCTCTCAGCATTGATAGACTTATTTATTACAAATTTTCTGTTTTGAGTAAGTCAGGATAGGCTAGGTTATGCCATGTTAGCAAATTTCCCCCACAGGGAGCTCTGCTTCTCATGCTCACTTGGGACCCAGGCAGCTGGGTATCAGGCTGAAGTAGATGGAAAATGTGTGAATCACTCTCGTGCTCTTAAATAGCTTAAATAGGAGCTTAAATAGCTTAAATAGAAGCTCTTAAAGCTTCTACTGGAAATGACACATCACTTCTATTCATATTTTATTGACCAAACAAATCACGCGGCCCTGCCTAACTCTAAGGATGTTACGGAAGTGCAATCCCACAATGTTTCCAGTAACCATCATAGTACATGTTTACAGCTCTTCTTACAGAATTTTCTGTGTTCTATTGTGTGAATTTTCTATATGCCCAAATAGGAAGGAAACTCTTAAATGGAAAGAAATAATTTTAAATTGCCTCTAAAAGGTCTATCTTGCAACTCTGGCATGGTACACATGTGGAGTTCTTACTGATAGACCCAATCTCCTTAATGAAATATTGAGAAGTGAGGCTCAAAATTTCATAACATAGACCAAAGGAAAAATTTAAATGAACTTTTAAGATAATTGAGACAGAAGCTATTGTGGTATCAATACAACTCAATTTAACTATCTACTAAATAATGTGGAAAAAAGTGAAAATAAGTTGATAGTCACCGCTAAATCAGAATTGCTCTGGTTTTTGCTGTATTGACATAATAAGGCATAATAAATACTCCAAGTATCACATAAACATAGCCAATATTCCTTCAGAAAGCAGAATTTGCTGGTGGCATTATTTTTTAAATATTTATTTATTTATTTATTTATTTATTTATTGAGTGTGCATGTGTACATGAGCAGGGGAGGGGCAGAGAGAGAGGGAGAGAGGGAGAATCCCAAGCAGGCTCTGCCTTGTCAGCACAGAGCCAGAAGTGGCTTAACTCACAAACTGTGATATCATGACCTGAGCTGAAATCAAGAGTTGGACACTTAACCAACTGAGCCATCCAGGTACCCCCAGAATTTTATGGTGGCATTATTACTAAAAACTGGGACATACAGATGCTCGTGTGGGTTCTCAGGCTGTCTAGGAAGTACCTAAAAAGTGGCAAAAACCAAACACAGGGTATGATTATGAAAATGTAACCTTGGGCTGAAATATAGTTTTGGCTCAAGATGACACTAATATTTCTTACAGCCTATCATCTGTTACATGGAAGCCATTGGACAGGACATCCTTATTTTTCATCTTCCATTTTCTAACCACCTGGTCCTGAAACATACATGCACACGTGCACACACGTACACACACACACACACACACAGAGCTCATGCAATTTCATTCATGTTGGCAACTTTGCTGTCATTAGGAATTAGTCTACCAACTTACTTTCTCTTTAGAGAAACTAAAAAAAAAAAGCCCCAAACTCATTTCACCCACTGAACCAGATGAAACCTATAACTGTTCCCGTAATGTTAACAAATTATTATAAAATAGTAAGTAGCAAAAGAAAACACGCTCATTTACTCCTGAAGAAGTTTAATGTTAATCTTTTGAAAAGTATGCTCTGAGCCCATTGTGGCCACTACCAATGGCTTTGGTGCGTTATTCTCATCCCAGTGACAACAGAAGAGTTGGCTGCAGATCTGAAGTACAGATTCCCTATTTGCCCTTCAGAATGTCTGCCTGAACTAATTTATTGCTCAACTTGAAAAGCCATTTTTTATAACTCACTGCAGTTGTACCTCCTATGTTTCTCCAACTCTCCTGCAAAGGCTATTGAGAAATCAGTTTTGTAGATTTCTCTAAGTGACTAAGGAAATCACACGTTCATTGTTACCTAATGAGGACAAAATGGAAACACTTTGAAGCCCAGCACCTACCTCCCAACACACACAGACACCTGCCTCATGTCCCTTCTGTCTCAGGGTGCACAGAGGACGGCCTTCAGAGGCTGCCTCCCTTTGCCCTTCATCAATCCTGTGACTGTATCATTCCCAAGGAAATCTCAGTTTCCAGGCAGCAAAGGATACATACAAAGATAAGATCATTGTGAGGGTTCCCCCCACCCCGGCCCCCCTCCACTACCTGGGCAGTTAAGATTTTCCTGGGACTTATAAATCTGCCAGCATTTATTAAAATTTCTGGTTTGATGTCAGCTTATTTGTGATCATGCCCAAGACTGAGGGGGCCCACAATCCAGCCAGGAGGTGTGGCTAATTCCAATGGTCTCTCCCCCTAGCTTTTGAGCAGCAGGAAGCTCTCAGGTTCTGGGGAGGAGGTCCTCCAGCAATTTGGATGATGTTCCTCTGCTCTTCCCAGTCACACTGTGCAGAACTGGGGTCTGGTGTTCATGTCTCACCTGAATTCATTTCCTCGATTTGCTCTGGAATGTCCTTGGATGGGATCGCTCTCTCATGTCCAGTGGCTTGGGTATCCTGATTCTTGGGCTTGGCTCCCAAGTTGACTCTGACCCTGACTTACAGCAGATGCTAGAGGCCAAGAAACCTGCAGCCTTGGCAAAACCTGAGACGCTGACGTTTCACATTGAGACTCAGGAAGGAGGGAACCTCTAAGTGAATGTGTTTTTTTGAGTACTGGTTAAAATCATGCCCAACTCTTTCTGGTGGTTAGCTCTGGGCTGTGGGATTTGGGGAGATATTTGCTTTTTTCCTTCAACTTACCTGCACTTTCTGTGGTGGGCGTGCATTGATAAAATGCATGATGCTGTTCAGAAATTGCCCCTTTGACGTGCCCGGGTGGCTCAGTTGGTTGAGTGTCCGACTCCGACTCAGGTGATGATCTCACAGTTCATGAGTTCAAGCCCTGCATCAGACTGTGCTGACAGCTCAGAGTCCAGAACCCGCTTTAGATTCTGTGTCTCCCTCTCTCGCTCTGCCCCTTCCCTGCTCTCTCTCTCTCAAGAATAAATAATAAAACATTAAAAAAAATAAATTGCCCTGTTGTCATGGTGCTGATGTTATTGGGGCTGTTGTTTCTGATAGATAGAAATCCAGGCTGGACACCAAGGTAATGCAAGTGATGTTTACATTGTTTGGTAAGTGTTCTTACTTCTTCACCCCTAGAAAATTTAAACACAAAAATGTTCTATGTGATTAATAGGTTCAGAGAGTAGAAAGGTTTCCTGCCTTGTTACCTCCTTTCTATCCCTTCTGGTGGCTGCCCTGGCTCACAGCACATTGAAAATGATAATTATAAAAGAAAACCATGGTGCCTTACTGTAAGAGGAGTATTCAGGTCCATCTTATCTAATGTCAGACCCACTCTCTGCCTCAGGCTAGCCACACTCCTCAGCTTCCCGGATTTCATCAGGGTCAACGGAATGGTCGTGTCCCTTTGGTTTCTCCCCATCTCCTTCAGAAACTTTTAGCTTATGCCCATAACACAAATTGCAAACTGCAGTCACATATTCCTAAATGGTCTGCATGTCCCTTTGCATGGATGTGCACATGTGACTTTGGCACTCTTCCCATCAAGATAAGGAGCCTATTTAATGGAATTTGGGCAGACCCTGGAACTTGTTTTGCCAATAAAATATAGAGGAAGCAATGTTACATGACATTCAAGGCTAGGCTATAAAAGGCTTTGGATCTTCTGCATTTGCTGCCTTCAAATGCTGCCCAGAGACCATTATAAGATGTTCTAGCCTACCAGAGAATGAGGTCCACGCAAGAGCCTGAAGGCCTCCAGCCAACTGCTAGTCATATGAGGGAGGCCATCTTACCAGCCTGGTATACCTTTACACTGAAGACAACCAAATGGAGCCCAGGCAAAAAATAAATCATGTTGTTGGTTTGCAGATGGTGATTATACAGCAATAGGTCACTGAGAAACCCAATGCCTTTTAGAGATGGAAACACCAAAGTCTAGTTCATGTAGATACACAGCACAATCTGGCTTTGGCAGTGGCATTGATCATAGGTCAGGTAGGTAAGCAGCGACCAGAACACAAGGCCTATGTCCCATGGTCAGGAGTTTAGACTTAATCCTAAAAGCAGCCAGAGGAAGGTTTAGGCAAGAGAGCAACATGGTCAGATTTTCATTTTGGAACATCATCTGTCGCAAACCCAGAATGGCTTGGCAGGTATGAAGGCTGGAGGCAGGAAGGTCACTGGGAGGCTACTGCAATCTATTGAAGAATTGATGGTAGGCTGAGGAGTGTGGCAGGTGTCTGGAAGATTTGAGAAAGGGGGAAATTGGTGGGGCTTGCTGATTGGACAAGGAAAGCAGGTGGAGAATGGTGCTGCCCGGAAGGTGGAAGCCCCTTGGCAGGGGGAGGACGCTGGAAAGGATAGATGTTGAGTTCAGTGTTGTGTGGGCTGTTTGTGGAAGAGGCGTTCCATTGGAGAATGATGATGAGCTTTATATAGAGGCCTGCTTCTAAAGAAGCCAGAAGTGAACTTACGATAAAATGGAATCCACCAATCATTGTCAATTTTAAATAAAAAGTATTTTTCTTTCTAGTTAAAAGAAGTACCATGCAAGTCAGAGAGCCAGAATTTTATTTCTGCTGGCCGAAGATTATGGTATAACCTTTAGAAAGGAACGTAAACACTGATCTTAAGCATTAGCTTGTAAAGCTCATAAGAGAACAAGGAGGATTGTGTTTCATGATTTACATACGAAGAGTAACATTTTAGAGTTGATTTCATGGGGGAATTCATTAAGCCAATAGAGAGCCATGCCATTTTAACTGTAGTGTTTAAATATCTTTAGCTCTGATTTTTTAATTAGCAGAAGCAAATAAAGAGAGCTTCATTTTAACTGTGGGAAATCACTCTTCTGTACATCAAGTGACTTCAAATTTGTCCTGATGCTGCTGTCCTAGGAATCACTGCAATTACCAACATCATTATTAATTTCCTGAGTATAAGTCCATACTTTGCCTCAGTTTCTCTCCTGTGAGTTGGACATGGGGATAAGACCTACTAACAGGTTTTATTGATAGCCTCTGGAATAGCTACCAGAGGAACAGCTACCAATGTGAAGTAACAGACAAAATATGTAATTTTTTTTTTTTTAGTGCCAGAAGAGACATTAGAGATTTTTCACCTATCCCCTTCCCTGTGACTCACACTCTCTCTGACACACACACACACACACACACACACACTAACTCCACTTTGATGCAGACACAAAGAATCTTCATACAAGCTCCTATTCATTGAGCACTTCTTAGGTACCAGGCACTGATTCTAAATATTTCACATGTAGTAGTTTAGTTAATCCTCAAAGTTCGATAGAGTAGATGCTGTTACTATTCCCTTTTATTTTACTAATGAGGAAGTGAGGTACAGAGAGGGTTAGTAACTTGCTCAAGGTTACCAAGCTAGTGATTGGTGCAGCAGGGACTTCAAGGAGGCAAGCTGGTTCCCAGACCAACCAAGAGTGAGGTGTTGTCAGGCCCCCAGGAAGCTGAAAAGGGTCAAGTGGAACTCAGCCTCAGCTACAAAATTCCACTGCAAGATTTCCTCCCACCTTCCCAGCCTTGCTCCCAAACAAGAGCAGATTAGGAAGCAGTCACAGCTGGGTCCTCCCCTCTTCCCTCCAATCTGACCCCCTCCCCAGATTTGGCATCAGTCTGTGTCAGCCCCAGGGGGTTGCACCCAGTCACCCCTGGGAAAGCAGCACAGGCCAGGGCCAGAAGGCTGGTCTTCCCCCAGACCTCTCCTCTCTGTTCACATCTCCACCCAAGCAAGTAGCTTTCTCGTGAAGTCCTTCCCTGAACCCCCTACAGCAACCCCCCACTCTTACAGCCTGCTTTCTTTTCCTCAAAGTCTTTATTGCTACCTGACATTGTATTACACTCTCTAACTGTCCCCCTCCTTGAAAAAACCTCTGCGAAGGAAGGGATTTCTCCTGTCCCATGCTCTCAGAGCTCTGGCACCTATCATACTGACACACAGTAGAGGCTCCTTAAATATCTAGTGTATGATGAAGTGTGCTGGACTCAGCCTCCCCCAGGGCCAGGACTTGGCCATACTTAGCATAAGTATGGTGGTCCTCAGAGAATTCAGCCACACTAAGCCCAGCCCTGAGCCAGGCTGGATAGTGGGGTCTCACGGCCCCAGTCCTAGCCTGAGGCCTTGCTGATTTGATCTCCATCATACTGTGGGGACCAGCTTGAAGCTTTCATTTGCTTCTCACTGGGAAGCTGCTGAGCATGGGACCGAGGATGGGAAGCTGTACTTCCTGTAGTCTCAGTGTGGCCTGGGCACCCATGAGGGCTGCAGTGTGCTGTATGCTCCACCAGTTCTTCTAGGGTGAAGGCCTGACCAGCTGTCTGGGGAAAGGACATTCTCCAGTCCCAAGGAGGGTGTGCTCCAACGGGGAAAGTTCAACAATAACAGAGTCTTTAAGAGCTTGTGTTTTGAGCTTACCTTAAAAATTCTGGTTCTGACTCTTCCAAATACTGTGAGTTAACTTCTTTGAGCACTTTTGCTTATCCATTTAGTGAAAAGAACTATACTTATTTTGTGAGGTAGTTCTTTGGATTCACCAAATAGTAGTCATTATTGCAAAAGAATCACCTATTTCTGAAGTGGGCAACTCGACCTTTTTCTGGGAGCTTTTTGGTATGATTTCAGATATCTGGTGGGATTTTGTGAATGGGTTTATTGTAAATAACTTTCATGGTTCAGATTGTTATTAAACAACATGATTTCCAAAGTACATTCCATAGGGCGTTCATTAGAGGGATGTTAATAGATATTACTCAAAAGTAGGCAAATGTTGCAGTGCTTGTATAGTCTGTAGAAGCCGAGTGGCTGCTGCAAATATCCAAGAGATGTATTTTCCCAAATTCATGAGGTCACTGTTAACTTTCAACAGAGCAAAGATCAATTTTATTTAAGTTTAAAAAAAGTTTATTCAGGAATAGCAGAGGAATGGCTCTTTGGGACAAGCAAACTATCATGAACCACCAGCAAGTCCAAAGAGACTTTTATTAGGTTTTAGGAGGAAACTGGGTAGGGTTGTTCTGAACAAGAGTTTATCTGAGAAGGAGAATCTGAGGTTGTGAGGGTCTCATTGGCTGTAAGTGGTGGTTAGTGCATTGCTGCTGGGGCATGAAGGGATCTTCCTTCCTTTTCTTTTTTTTTAATTAAAAAAATGTTTCATGTTTATTTTTGAGAGACAGAGTGCTAGTGGGGGAGGGGCAGAGAGAGAGGGAGGCACAGAATCTGAAGCAGGCTCCAGGCTCTGAACTATCAGCACAGAGCCCGACACAGAATTTGAACTCATGAACCATGAGATCATGACCTGAGCTGAAGTCAGATGCTCAACCAACTGAGCCACCCAGGTACCTCCTTCCTTCCTTTTCTTAAATGCAGAGGGTAAGTTCCTATGTGAAAAGTGCCCTGCCTTATGGAAATAACATTATCTTCCTTCTTTCTGTTGGTTACTGGCTGTGTTGAGTGGTTCATGTGTGAAAACTCCCCCGTCAGAGCTTGCTATTTGAAATCAGGTTTTCTTTATTTACTTTCACATCACAGACTCTTCTTTCAGTGGAGTGCTCAATAGAACTCATGTTCCATGGAAAGTATTTTGAGAAATACTACTGAGAAAAGAAAATGACTAGGTTCTGCATCAGGGGAAATATCTAGCATCATATTATATTACACAATCAAGTCCCATCTGTGAAAATCATCTCATTATTCACAGACTGTAGGTCAGGTAGTGGGGCTGAAGGGAAAATGGCCATTTTGAATGGTCCATACCAAGCTAGTGGGGTGGCTCAGAGTCCTATCTGGCCGGTCATGAGTGAAGAGACTATACGATCAAATGCATTTCCATAGCTAAGAAATCCTGAGAAGAACTTATAAAGTAGGCTGTGACGGTCAATATATTTTAAATTCAAGAGTCTCCCTGTCATGGTTATGGCCACAGTTACTGTTTAGGCCTCAGGGTTGCTTTAGGGAGAACCAATTTCATACCTAAGCCACACTGATTTTAAGTGAAATATCGGAAACCATTGTTGAAATTGCATAGAGGTCATCAGCCAGCAGGTGAGGTCCAAATGCCTGTTACGTTCCTTGAGCTGAAGTGTCTCTAATGTCCTTATTTGCAAATCCATTTGACTCAGAAAGTACATGCACAAAGGTCACCACCTGGTTTTCATTTGAGGTCTTTATTAAAATGGGTTCCAAGCCATTCATTGAAAAACAAAGTGAAATCAAAGATTTTGTTGGTAGAGACAAACTGGATTTTTAATAAGTGCTGGCTGCAGAAAGAATTGTTCTTTTTTTTGGATAAGAATTTCTGTTCCACTTCTCTACCCCCCCCTCCCCCCGATTCTCTTTGTTTCAGATCTGGATTCAAATGCTAGCTCCACAAGCCACAATATCTCAGAAGCACCCTTGAGTCAGAATACATTTAACCTCTTTAGCTTTGGCTTTCTTACCTGAAAATGGGGTGATATTTATGCCTGACTCAGAGGGCTGTAAGGTCAGAGGGACAGAAAGTGCAGTTAGTGGTTCCACTGTCACTCTGAGCACCCCTGCCGCTGTGTCCTTCCGTTTACTGGAGAGAGTGTGAGGTGACATTCTTCTTGTGCAGTAGTTCAAAATACAATGAAAATATTAGCACTGGTTTCCCAATGAAATCATAGGCAGATGACCAGAATGTATAATGCAGAAGGTAGGAACTGCTATGCTTAAAGAAGTGGGGACTGGGGCAGGGGAGGAATCTGATCCCAACCTGCACTGCTCCTCAGGGCCACTTATGCCTCTTTGGAACAGTAGCTTTGGCAACTCATGCCTGAAAATTAAATGATATTTTGGGGCAGAAGTTGAACACTCTTGGAAGTAAGGAGGCTCTCGCAGCTGAGCCAGCAGCTCCTGGACCTGCTTATTCAGAGCTCAGTCCTGCTTTGCCTGGGGCCAGCTCCTGGAGGATCAAGAGAAGCTGTCCAGCCTTCTGTTGTGTCTGGTATGTAGAACCCAGAGGAAGCTTGGCATTCTCTAGAAGTTGGAATTTACACAATGGTGGGCTTAACCTCAGAGTGATGACTTGGGGCCCAGGCAGGTAGCCGAGATTGCTACCAGTTTGACCCACATCTCTCCCTTCATATAGTTTCTATCTTTCTGCATCCATTTATTAAACAGATACTTATCTAGTAATAAGTATTATTAGATACTAAGCCAGGAGCTGAGGAGATAAATAAAACACTGTCCCTGTCCTCCAGGGGCTTTTAGCCTATTAGGATGGCAGAGGTACATTGTAATAAACACCGAGCATCTCATGAATGCTGCAAATGGCATGTGCAGAGTGATGGGGTGTAGAGAGAATAACTGGTGCAAGTCTAAATTTTTGATACAGGCAAACACAGACTCAGAGACTTTATTGTTAGCAGATATATAGTATTTCATGCTAACTCTCCTTTTTTTTTTCTTGTCCCTAATATCATTCTTCCTTCAGATCATGATCACAGAATTTGAGAAGAGGATAGACTGAAAATGGACCTTTCTGCAAGTTTTTTCTTGCGAACAAACATTTGCTTTCCTCTTGGGGGCTGGTTATAGTGATGGCTACCATTTATTGACTGCTTATTATCCATTGAACTTTTGCTAAGGCCCTTTAGGTATCTCATTGACTCTTTATGATAACACCACAACAAAGACACTTTATATGAAGAAGAAAAGGGGAGATTCAAAGTAATCAAGAGATCTTTTTTTCCACACAGGTAGCAAATTGTAGAATTTCGATGTGAGCTTAGGTTTGTCTGACCCCAGACAAACCCCAGTTTAGGTTTGTCTGAGCTTAGGTCTTGTGCTGGTTGTTTTATATGTCAACTCAACTGGACTAAGGGTTTCTTAGATAGCTGGTCACACATTATTTCTGGGTGTGTCTGTAAGAGTATTTCTGGAAAATATTAGCATTTGATTCAGTAGTCTGAGTAAAGAAATCAACCCTAATCAACGTGGGTGGACACCATTGAGGGCCTCAACAGAACAAAAAGGTGAATGAGGAGCAAATTCTCTCTTTCCTCTTGACCTGGGACATCTATATTTTCCTGCTCCCATTGGAGTGCATGGTTCTGTTTCAATTATAGTATTTTTTCCCTTCTTTACACTCTTCCATTCCCACCTATCCTTCTTCTCAGAGAAGCTGTTCTATCAATAGCAGAAAAAGTGTGCTTGGGCACAGCTGATAGGACCAGGGATGGACACTTGAGGCAGATGCTGCTTAACTAGTAATTAGGGATTGCGAGACAGTGGAAACTGAGCTGGAAGGTTCTGCTGATTATCATGATCAGACTGCCATTTTGGAGTAACTTTGATGGGCCCAGAAATGGATAAGTGAGCAGAGAAGTCAATCTGCAGATGGAAAAGGATGGAGGAAGATGGCAGCAGAGTAGGAGGACCCTAGGCTCACCTTATCCCACAAATACAGCTAGGTAACTAGCAAATCATCCTAAATACCCAGAAATTGACCTGAAGATGGACAGAACAAACTCCATAGTGAGAGTAAGAGAAGAGGCCACATCAAAAAAGGTAGCAAGTGTGGAGATGTGGTTTGGGGAGAAATGGACCCTGGCTGCTGTGGAGGGGAGAGAGCCATGGTCATGGAGAAGGGAAAGAGAGAGAGGAGCACACAGGGGTGCACACAAGAATGTTTCCCTATTGCCACTGGCTTGGAAAACAAGAGGGCTGAATTTTGTGAAGTGCTGCAACCAGTGGGGCTTAACGCCTGGAGTTTTAAAGGTCAGAGGGCTTGGCTGGGATAGAACCCCGAGGGCACTGTGCCACTATTGGGGAGAAGGCAGGCAAACAACCTGAGGGCAGATAGCATGGAAACAGTGATCTGAAGAGTGCCTAGTGCACAGAGTGGGGAGGTTATTTGTTCTTGGAGTGTGTCCCTGAGAGGCAGCATTCACAGAGGCACCTCTTTGGGAACAAAGGAGATGGCCAGCACCATTTCTCTCCCCTGCCCTTCGGCATAAAGGCAGAGCCACCTCTGGAAGCAGCCTAGCACCAAAAACTGGCTGCCTAACTTGCTTACAATAAGCCAACCCCCATGCATTCTGGTGGAACTGCCCTTCTCAGTCATGGTTACCTCAGTCCCAGTGTGGCAGACCTCTCCCCCAGAAGAGCGGCACAAGCCCCTGACCATACTGTGTCTCCCAACCAGAGAGTTTTGCATGGCCTCAGTTCTGGTGGAAGTGGTGACAGGTCTCATCTTGCAAGAAGACCAGAGCATACCTAGGTAAAACTCACTGCATTCAGGCCAGAGATCAAACACTGCCCAGAGCATGCAAGGAGAACCGTGGCAGATGGCTAGCCTAATGGATACAGCAGTCAGAACTCAAGAGTAGAGTGCATGCAGCACACATTGGAGACACTCACTGGGGAACCAGGCCCTGGGCACTATAAGACCTCTTCTTTATAAGGCCATTACTTTCATGAGTAGGAGACGTAACTGGCATTTCTAACACATAGAAGAAGGCAGAGACTTAGACAAAATGAAAAGACAGAGGAATTTATCCCAGATGAAAGAACAAGATTAGGCCACGACCAGAGAGCTAAATGAAACAGATATAAGTAACATGCCTAATGGAGAATTTAAAGCAACAATCATAAGGATACTCACTGGACTTGAGAAAAGAATGGAAGATATCAGTGAGACACCTACCACAGAGATAAGGAGCTAAAAAAATCAATCAGAGGTGAATAATGCAATAAACAAGATTAGAAATACCCTTGATGCAGTGGACAGCAGGCTTGAAGATGTAGAGGAATGAGTTAATGACCTAGAAGAAAAAGTAGAGAAGAAAGGAGAGAAGAGGACTGGAGTAAGAAAAAGTAATACGAAGCAATGAAACTGAAAGTAAGAGAGAAAGAATTATGCAAAATGAGAATAGACATAGGAAATTTAGTGATTCCATCAAATGTAATAACATTCGTATTACATAAGTACCAGAAGCAGAAGCAGAAGCAGAAGAAGAAGGGGGTAGGTAAAAGGGGGTGGAAAATTTATTTGAAGAAATAATAACTGAAATCCTCCCTAATCTGGGGAAGGAAATAGGTATACAGATCCAGCAGGCACACAGAACCCCCATCAATATCAATATAAGCAGGGCAACCAAGAAATATTGTAATTAAATTTGCAAAATAAGTGAAAGAGAAAAAAATTTAAAAGCAGAAAGACAAAAGAAGTCAGTAACGTATAAGGGAAACCCATAAGGCTAGCAGATTTTTCAACAGAAACTTGGAAAGCCAAAAGGGAGTGGTATGATATATCCAAAGTGCTGAGTGGGAAAAGTATGCAGCCAAGAATACTCTATCCAGCAAGACTATCATTCAGGATAGAAGGAGAGATCAAGAGTTTCCCAGACAAAGAAAAACTAAAGAGTTCATGATCACTAAACCAGCTCTGGAAGAAATATTAAAGGGTTTCTTTCAGTGGAAAGATGAGACCAAAAGTGACAGCATGAAGGCAGGAAACACAAAAGCAGTACAAATGAGCATTTCTTTTTTTTTTTTTTTTTAATTTGTTTTTTCAACGTTTATTTATTTTTTTGGGGACAGAGAGAGACAGAGCATGAACGGGGGAGGGGCAGAGAGAGAGGGAGACACAGAATCGGAAACAGGCTCCAGGCTCTGAGCCATCAGCCCAGAGCCCGACGCGGGGCTCGAACTCACGGACCGCGAGATCGTGACCTGGCTGAAGTCGGACGCCCAACCGACTGCGCCACCCAGGCGCCCCAACAAATGAGCATTTCTATAAAATAAGTCAAATAACTCACAAAAAATGATATAAAATATAATAACATATATTACGTGGGGCGAGGGGAGAGGAGAAAAAAATGGGTTCAAACTTAATACAGACTGGTACATGCAGAAGAGATTATATACACACTTAATGGTAACCATATATCAAAAACCACCAATAAAGATGCAAAGACTAAAGAGAAAGAAATCTAAATATATCACTAGAGAAAATCAGCAAAACATTAAAAAGAGAAAGACAATAAAGGATCATAGAAAATCTCCAGAAACAACCACAAAACAAGTAATAAAGGCATTAACCTACATGTTATCATAATTTGAATATAAACGGACTAAATGCTCCAATCAAAAGACACGGGATGTCAGAATGGATAAAAAACAAAAAAAACAAAACAAGACCCACTTATACACTGCCTGAAAGAGACTCATTTTAGACCTAAAGTCACGTGCAGATTGAAAATGAGGGGATGGAGAAATATTTATCATGGAAATGGATGTCAAAAGAAAGCTGGAATAGCAATACTTACATCTGACAAACTAGACTTTACAACAAAGACTGAAATAAGAAACAAAGAAAGACACTATATAATAATAAAGGGGCCAATCCAAGAAGATATAACAATTGTAAATATTTACATATCCAACATGGAAGTACCCAAATACATAAAATAATTCATAACAAACATAAAGGAACTAATCAATAATAATACAATAATAGTAGGGGACTTTAACACCCCACTTATGGACAGACCATCTAAAGAGAAAATCAACATGGAAACAACGTCTTTGAATGACATACTGGACCAGATACATACAGAACATTTCATACTAAAATAGCAGAACACACATTCAAGTGCACTCAGAACATTCTCCAGAATAGATCACATATTAGGCCACAAAACAGGCCTCATCATTTTCAAGAACATTGAGGTAATACCATACATCTTTTCTGACCATAGTGCTATGAAACTAGAAGTCAAGCACAAGAAAAAAATCTGGAAAGACCACAAATACATGGAGGTTAAATAATATGCTACTGAATAATGAATGAGCCAACCAGGAAATAAAAGAAGAAATAAGAAATACATGGAAACAAATGAAAATGAGAACACAACAATCCCAAACCTCTGGGATGCAGCAAAAGTAGTCCTAAGAGAAAAGTATAAAAGTGTATAGCAATACAGGTCTACCTCAGGAAGCAAGATAAATCTCTAACAACCTCACCTTACACATAAAAAAGTAGAAATAGAAAAACAAATGCTTACTAAAGCCAGCAGAAGGAAGGAAATAATAAAGATGAGAGCAGACATAAATAATATAAAAACCAAAAAAACAATAAAACAGATCAATGAAACCAGGAGTTGTTTCTTTGAAAAATCAATAAAATTGATAAATCTCTGGCCATACTTATCAAAAAGAAATGAGAAAACATCCCAATAAATAAAATTACAAATAAGAGAGGAGAAATAATAACCAACACCAAAGGAATACAATCATAAGAGAACATAATGAAAAACAACAAATCAGACAACCTGGAAGAAATGGATAAACTCCTAGAAACATATAAATTATCAAAACTGAAACAGGAAAAAATGGAAAACTTGAACAGATTGATAACCAGCAAAAAAATTGAATCAGTAATCAAAAAACTCGCAACAAATGAAAGTCCAGGACCAGATGGCTTCGAGGCAAATTTTAAAGAAGAGTTAATAACTGTTCTTCTCAAACTATCTTAAAAAATAGAAAAGGAAGAAAAACTTCCAAATTTATTCTATGAGGCCAGTATTACCCTAATACCAAAACCAGATAAAGAAACTACAAAAAAAGAAAACTACAGGCCAACATCTGTGGTGAACATAGATACAAAAATCCTCAACAAAGTATTAGCAAACCAAATCCAACAATACTCTGAAAAAAAATCATTCACCACAATCAAGTGGGATTTATTCCTGGATTGTATAAGTGCGGTTCAATATTCACAAATCAATCAATGTGATACATCACATTAATAAAAGAAAGGATAGGGGTGCCTGGGGGGCTCAGTTGGTTAAGCGTCCGACTTTGGCTCAGGTCATGATCTCACGGTTTGTGAGTCTGAGCCCCACATTGGGCTCTGTGCTGACAGCTTGGAGCCTGGAGCCTGCTTCAGATTCTGTGTCTTCCTCTCTCTCTGCCCCTCCCCCACTTGCAGTCTGCCTCTCTCTCTCTCTCTCAAAAATAAATAAATGTAAAAATTTTTTTTTTAAAAGAAAGACTAAGAACCACAGATCATTTCAGTAGATGCAGAAAAAGCATTTGACAGAGTACAACATCCATTCATGATAAAATCCCTCAAGTAGGTTTCAAGAGAACATACCTCACATAATAAGGGCCATTTATGAGAAACCCACAGCTAATGTCATCCTCAATGGAAAAAATTTGACAGCTTTCCCTCTGTAGTCAGGAACAAGACAGGGATGCCCACTCTCACCACTTTTATTCAACATAGTACTGGAAGTTCCAGCCACAGCAACCAGACAACAAAAAGAAATAAAAGGCAACTAAATCAGCATAGAAGAAGTCAAACTTTCACTATTTTCAGACAGCATGATACTCTCTATAGAAAACCTGAAAGACTCCACCAAAAAACTGCTAGAACTGATACACGAATTCAGGAAAGTCACAGGGTACAAAATCAATGAACAGAAATCTGTTGCATTTTTATACATCAGTAATGAATAGCAAAAGGAGAGATTAAGAAATCAATTCCGGGGCGCCTGGGTGGCGCAGTCGGTTAAGCGTCCGACTTCAGCCAGGTCACGATCTCGCGGTCCGTGAGTTCGAGCCCCGCGTCAGGCTCTGGGCTGATGGCTCGGAGCCTGGAGCCTGTTTCCGATTCTGTGTCTCCCTCTCTCTCTGCCCCTCCCCCGTTCATGCTCTGTCTCTCTCTGTCCCAAAAATAAATAAACGTTGAAAAAAAAAAAATTAAAAAAAAAAAAAAGAAATCAATTCCATTCACAACTGCATCCAAAACTGTAAGATACCTAGGCATAAAACCTAAGCAAAGAGGTGAAAGACCCGTACTCTGAAAACTATAAAACACTGGTGAGAGAAATTGAAGATGACACAAAGAAGTGGAAAGACATTCCATGATCATGACTTGAGGGACAAATACTGTTAAAACGTCTATAATACCCAAAGCAATCTGAAGAGCTAGTGCAATCCTTATCAAAATACCACCAGCATTTTTCACAGAGCTACAACAAACAATCCTAGCATGTGTATGGAACCACAAAAGATCCTGAATAGCCAAAGCAATCTTGTATGTAAAGGGGAGAAAGCAAAGCAAAGCCAGAGGCCTCACAATTCTAGACTGTATTACAAAGCTGTAATCATCAAGACAGTATGGTACTGGCACAAAAACAGACACATAGATCAGTAGGACAGAATAGAAAACCCAGAAATGAACCCACAAGTACTGGGAACGGTACTGGGAAAACTGAACAGGAACATGCAAAAGAATGAAATTGGACCGCCTTCTTACACCACACACTAAAATAAATTCTAAGTGGATTAAAGACCTAAATGTGAGACCTGAAACCATAACAATCCTAGAGAACACAGGCAGTAACCTCTTTGACATCAATGGTAACAACTTCTTTCTAGATATGTCTCCTGAGGCAAGGGACACAAAAGCAAAAATAAACTATTGGGACTATATCAGAGTAAATACTTTCTGCACAGCAAAGGAAATAATTAACAAAACTAAAAGGCAACCTATGGAATAGGAGAAGATATTTGCAAACGACATATCAGATAAAGGGTTAGTATTCAAAATACACAATGAAATTATAAAACACAACACCGCCAAAATGAATAATACAATTAAAAATGGGCAGAGACTTGAATAAACATTTTTCCAAAGGCATCCAGATGACCAACAGACATATGAAAAGATGCTCAACACCCCTGCTCATCAGGGAAATACAAAAAAAATTACAATGAGATATCATCTCACATATGTCAGAATGGCTAAAAAAAAAAAATAACATAAAGGACAGCTGTTGGCGAGGATGTGGAGAAAGGGGAACACTCTTTCACCGTTGGTGGGAATGCAAACTGGTGCAGCCACTGTGGAAGACAGTACGGAGGTTCCTCAAAAAGTTGAAAATAGAACTACCCTGTAATCCAGCAATCAAACTACTGGATGTTTACCCAAAGAATACAAAAATACCAACTCAAAGGGATACATTGAATCCCAATGTTTATAGAAGCATTATCTACAAATGGTCAAATTATGGAAACAGCCCAAGTGTCCATCAACTGATGAATGAATAAAGAAGATGTGGGAGATATACATAGATATGTTGTACATATACACATATATATATGTAATATTGGTTTTTATACAGTATAGTGAAAGGGCTGGCCTATGCCAGCCGACTCCATCTTGTTCTGTGTCCTTCACCTTGACCACACCTCCTCCCCTCGACTCCATCTTGTTCTGTGTCCTTCACCTTGACCACACCTCCTCCCCTTGAGTAAACCCTCCCTCACCTGCCGGACCCTTCCCCAGGATCCCTCCCCAGCCAATCGGCTGAGGCCATAGCCATTACCTCACCAACTGCCCCCAGGCCCCAATAAAACCTTTGTCCTTTTGAAACTCTCTCTCTTTCCCTGGTATCTCACCGCTGCCTGGGTGCAGGTAGGGGATTGAGCTCGAGCTAGCTCGAATAAAGGCTCTTTGCTTTTGCATTGGACTCGGCTCCCTAGTGGTCTTTGGGGATCACGAATTCTGGGCATAACAATAGTGAAACAATTCCATGTAGCATCACCCAGTGCTCATCAGGACAAGTGCCCTCCTTAATCCCCATCACCTATTTCACCCAGCCCCCCCAGCCTGTTACTTCCAGTAACCATCAGTCTATAGTTAGAAGTGCCTACATTTTGATTGCCTAATGATGCTGGCCTCTTTACATACAAGATCGCTGATCTTTATTCACCCTGGCCCTGGTAATTGGTAATACGAGAAGGAAGGGAATTTGAAGAAAGTAAATAACACATCTGTGTTTTTGCACAGTTAGAATTGTTGCAGAAAGCACTGGGCTCTCAGTTTATCTAACTCCACAGTCCATGTGCTCACCCCACCTTCTTCTCTATCTCCAACGTTTATTGAGGACCTACCACGTGCCAGGCTCTTGGGAGACAGCAGGAAACAAAAGTCTTTGCTCTCAGGGAGTTTACAATCCGGTGAAAAGACAGAGGATAATAATAATAATTAAAAAATGATGATGATGACGATGACGATGATGATGTCGTCCCCTGTGACGGCATATTTCCTTGTTTATTGTTTTGTGTCCATCAGCAATGCATTTTTCTCAGGCTACATCCCCCATCCTCCAGCGGAACTATCTCTGGTCTGGCGACTCGGTCTCACTTCATAGAAAACACCTGCTGTGCCTTTGTCTCCGGCCTTTGTCGGAGAGAAAGCGGACACAGCGGCAGACAAAGCTGCTGGCCCCGGTGGTGCTGCCGGCAGCCAAAGGGGTTCGGAAGGCAGTGTGTGCGGGGTACAAGGGCAGTGGCGGGCAGCTCCCCGGGGCCAGGGTCGTGCCCACCTGCCAGGGAGCCCCGGAGCAGCGGCCGCAGATTCTCGGAAGCGTCCGCGCTCTAAGCGGGTCAGGGGCAATGCTTGCAGGATCAGTAGCTGAGTTAGAATTCATGCTGAGAAATCAGCATTTCTATTAAGTCAGGATCTCAGCGGAGAGAGTGGGACAGAGGAAAACAGGCCTCAAACCTGAATAATTAGCCGTCCCCCCCCCCCCCCCCCGGGGCCCTGCTGCACCTGTTTATAGGACTTCTGGTTGCTGATCATGGAATCCAACCAAGAGACCATAACATCTCAGAAAAGACAGGCTTCCAGAAGCTTTGGGGACACTGACACTTTGGAGGCTGTGCCTGGAAAGCACTGATTTTTTCTTTTTCTTAAAAAAAATTTTTTTAAATGTTTATTTATTTTTGAGACAGAGAGAGAGAGACAGAGACAGAGAGAGAGAGAGAGAGACACAGAGCACAAGCGGGGGAGGGGCAGAGAGAGAGGGAGACACAAAATCCAAAGCAGGTTCCAGGCTCTGAGCTGTCAGTCAGAACTCACCAGTGGTGAGATGTGACCTGAGCCGAAGTCGGTGCTTAACCAACTGAGCCCCTCAGGTGCCCCTGCTTTTTCTTTTTAAAGTTGTTGCAGATTTTTTGGGTTTTTTTTGGGGGGGGGTTTATTGTTTCATTAATGGGGCATCTAAATAGCAACTTTGTATTTTAACTTCTTGGAGGAATTCCCCCGAGCCTGAGAGTGAAGGAGAAGAGGTGGGGGATTGCTAACCAGAGGCCTGGTGCATTTGGGTGGGACGCTGTGTGCAGACAGCTTCCTGGTCAGGGTCCTGTTTCTCCATTACTTTAGCCCCCAGGGACATCGCCTGACCCAGCTCCTCCTCCCTGTGTGCTGGGGGTGACAGTGGGTGCTGATGAGGCCGTGGTCACCAATGCACTGAGGCCAGTTAGTTATCCTGGGGCTCATCGCCCCTGGAAGCATTGCTAACCCTGTCTCTGTATAATCACACATGCCTACACATTGGGATCACTTGGAGAGACCTGAAAAATCCTAATGACCAGGCTGCATCCCAGACCAATGAACTCAGAATCTCAGGGTGGGGTGGATGGGACAAGGCATCAGCAATTATAAAACTGTCCCCAGGTGATACCAATGCTCAGACAAGTTTGAGGATTTTTATGGCTTCAGGTCTCACATTTAGGTCTGCAGACCAAAATGGATTAAAAATCATTTTGAGTTTTATTTATTTACCTTTTAAAATGTTTATTTATTTTATTTTTTTTGAGAGAGAGAGAGAGAGAGAGAGAGCACATGCATAAGTGGGGCAGGGGCAGAGAGGGAGAGGGGAAGACAGAGAACCCAAAGCAGGCTCCACGCTGTCAGTGCAGATCCCCACGTGGGACTTGAACTCACCAACCATGAGATCACAACCTGAGCCAAAGTCAGAGGCTTAACTGAGCCACCCAGGCGCCCCTTAAATGTATTTTTGTGTATCGTGTAAGAAGGTGGTCCGGTTTCATTCTTTTGCATGTTGCTGTTCAGTTTTCCCAACACCATTTGCTGAAGAGACTATCTTTTGCCCATTGGATAGTCTCTCCTGCTTTGTCAAAAATTCATTGACTTTTGTCTCTTCACACTCAGCACATGTCTCCCCCATGATGGGTCAATAGCCTGGCATTCTCATGGGGGAAGAGTAACCATGAACCACGTTCCCCATTTTACAGAAGATGAAACTGAGGCTCAGAAGAACGGTCAAAATCCCCCAGGGTGCCCAATTGGAAGAGACATTAACAGTGTGCATGAGTGCTGAGGATTCTACTCCATCCTAGGAGCAGAGGGTGGACCAGTACAAATTTCACTCGGACTTTCTAAGTGGGTAGCTTGCCAAAAGCTAACCCTTTGGGTGAACAAATTGGAGCTTTTGCATCAGATTTCCATTTCAAAGAGCCGACTACAAACCTTAAATCCAGTTACATTGGTTCTGATAGCTCTGGAACTGACCCATGTTAATTATAAATCCTCAGTATCGATTGGCAGAACCTTCCCCCTTAGCTCTGATGTGCTGTTATTGGATGGTCTGGCAGGAGACAGCTGGAATATTCCAAGCAGTAATAACCCTTTAAAAGTTACCACATGCGCTTTGGCTGAGCCCAGCTCTCATTGAGCAATTGCGAAGATTAAATCATCTGTTGAGCCCTGAGAAAGTGCTCTTCTCATTTAGCCAAGCAGGGGCCCTGGGGATGGAGAGAAAGGAGAGAACAGAGGGCCCCTCTCCCAGGCTTCCCAAATCAGAGTTTGAGCCTTGTTTATAGCACCCCACATAGAAGTCACCTTCTTTAGGCTAATGTGTGTCTGTGTTCATAGGTAGATGCTCATAGAAGGAAGGACAGGAACATTAAAAAGATTCCTTTTATCCCTTACAAGAGGGATCTTAATAAGTTAGCAGGTGCTCGGACGTATCAGGTTGAATTAGTTTTCTATCGCTGTGTAACAAATTCCCACAAAGGTAGTGGCGTGAAACAACCCCTATTTATCGTCTCGTGGTTTCTGTAGGTCAGAAGCTTGGGCCCAGTGTGGCTTGATGCTCTGCTCAGGGTCTCACAGGGCTAGAATCAGGTGTTAGCTGGGGCTGCGTGCCGTAGGTTCCAGGCTGAGTTCCAAGCTCATTTCTGACGGTGCTGGCAGAATGCCTCTTCTGTGGTTGCAGGACTGAGGTCCCTGTATTCTTACTGGCTGTCAGTCAGGGGCGACTTTTAGCTCCAAAGGCCACTCTCAGGTTCTTGCCACAGGGTCTCATCTGCCTTTAAGGCCACCGGGAAAATTTCTCTGGCATGGGGTTTCTCTCCTGCTTTGCATCTCTGACCTCTAGGCCCAGATTTAAATTTTTTTTTTTTATGTTTTATTTTATATTTGAGAGAGAGAGAGACAGCAAGCAGGGGAGGGGCAGAGAGAGAGGGAGACACAGAATCTGAAGCAGGCTCCAGGCTCTGAGCTGTCAGCACAGAGCCCAACGTGGGGCTTGAACTCATGAGCAGGGAGATCATGACCTGAGCTGAAGTTGGATGCTTAACCAACTGAGCCACCCAGGCGCCCCTAGGCCGGGATTTAAAGGGCTCACAATCAGGTCAGACCTACCCAAGGCGATCTCTCTTTTGCCATAACATAATCTTGGGATTGATGCACAAGTTCTACCCACACTCAAGAGAGAGGAGGTTATATAAGGGTGAGGGTCACTGGGGTCATCTGAGAATTCTGCCTACCACACAGTGTTAATGAATAATGTGTCCAATCTTTGGGTCATTGGATTCTGGGTCTATTTATGGGCACTGGTCTTTTTGACTCCACCCTGAAATTGTATTTACAAATTTTCTGCATGTATGCGTGTGTCCTTTTTTTCTGGGAAGAAGATCCGTCATTTTCATTGGATTCTCAAAAGGGTCGTTCACCCATCAGACGTCCGTACCTGGTGAATTAAGCCAGAACCACTGGGGATGGTGAATTCTCATGGGCAGCCTGAGCGGAGAAACACCGTTGTGCAAGAAACACTAGGCTTGGAATCTAAGTGACCTTGGTTTTTATTCTCTTGGCCATGAGACCTTAGAGAAACTACTCAACTTCTCACGTGCAGAGGACGAAAATAATGGTAAATCCTTCTGCAGTTGTTACAAGGATTAAAAGTGTATAAAAGGGCTTTGTAAACCGTGAAGTGTTAGCATATGCCCTCTGTCTTGTTGGTGTGAAGAGACATTGAGTGGAAAAGAAGGTAGAAATTCACACCTACCAAAGTTAAATAGTAGATGCTGTGTGCCCTTCCTGTCTGCTGCTGCTGGGACCAATTGAATTGTCGTAACTTTTCTGAAAGGCAGTTTCCCAATGGAAAGAAGGAGTGTAAAATATGTCTAGGCTGTTTGACCCCAAGATAACATTTCTAGGAATTTCTCTTAAGGATTTAGTTAAGGGCATGTACTAAGATTGTAGTAGTACAAAATTGGAAACCATCCAAACTTGTAACAATAAGGCATTGTTTAATAAGTGAGGTGCTATTTAAACATTAACATTCTTTCCCATTGAAATATTTGATGTGAAAAGATGCCTATGGCAAATAATATAAAAGGCAGGGTAAAAGTGATACATACAGGGGCGCTGGGTGTCTCAGTCGGTTAAGCGTCCGACTTTGGCTTATCTTATTATTATCGTATTATGTTACAGTCTGTGAGTTTGAGTTGGGCTCTGTGTTGACAGCTTGGAGCCTGGAACCTGCTTTGTGTTCTGTGTCTCCCCCTCTCTGTTCCTCCCTGGCTCTCTCTCTCTCTCAAAATAATAAACATTACATTTTTTTAAATGGTATGTATAATATGTTTGCACTTATCATAATTTTTTTTTAAAGTAGGCTTCACATCCAGTGCAGAGCCCAATGACCTTGAGATCAAGGCCTGAGCTGAGATCAAGAGTCAGATGCTCAGCCAGCTGAGCCATCCAGGCACCCCTGTTTACATTTATTTCCAGAAGAGCTTGCACCAAAACAGTACAGGAGTTAATTACAGGTAATGAAATTTTGGAAAATATTATCTTTTTCTTATGTTGAATCTGTATTAATTTTATTTTTTTATTTTTTATTTTTTTTAAATTTTTTTTTCAACGTTTATTTATTTTTGGGACAGAGAGAGACAGAGCATGAACGGGGGAGGGGCAGAGAGAGAGGGAGACACAGAATCGGAAACAGGCTCCAGGTTCCGAGCCATCAGCCCAGAGCCTGACGCGGGGCTCGAACTCACGGACCACGAGATCGTGACCTGGCTGAAGTCAGACGCTTCACCGACTGCGCCACCCAGGCGCCCCAAATCTGTATTAATTTTAAACATATTTTTCATTTACAAAGAAAATTTAGGTCAGTGTATGAGAAGTGCCAGTGTGGTTGAGGGCCGGGCTGGCTTACAACCTCCCTGAGAGCAGAATCCATTTGTCTTGTGCCAACGGAAGAGCCAGGAGCAGAAACGGGGCTCCCCTTGATGCCAGGGTCTGACTCGAAGAGACAAAACATTATCTCCGTTTCTCCCAAAGGCTGGCCATCCTGCCCTCTCAGTTCTCCACTCCCAAGCTGGACCAGGAGTTTTTGAGTAAAATGAGTTGATGAGATCCATCATGAACACATCCTGCCTGCCTGCATGGTCAGGCGGACCCTCAGATGGGCCCTGCTGGAACGGGGTCTTTTCACTGATCACCAGCCTCTGCACCCCTCTCTTTCATCACAGTGGGAGGAGCTGGCCCTTCTCGAGGTCCAGGCCTGCGCTCAGCTGAGTTAGGAATGATTAAAAAGTGTGGAGTGTGGGGTCAGACAGACTGGGACCCAGGTCTAGGCTGCCTGACTAGTTAGCTACGTGGTCTGATGCGTGTGATTGATGTGCTCTGGGCTGGGGTTTCCTAATCACTGGTTGCCAGACAGGTTGGTTGGTTAGAACAGGGTAGACTGACCTGAGAAAGCAGTTGGGTACTTGGACATGTTCATCTGGTACTTCTGACCAGATCTTGTTTCTGCTTCTCCGAACCACTGTGTGATGCTCCAACTCTAAAATCATTGCCCATGACCCACAGGCTCGACGTGCACACAAGTCACCAGCTGAGCTCCTACATGTGCACGTCTCTCTGAGGTCCTGCACTAAGTTCTGGTCTCACATTCTTCTCTCCCATTGGCTCTCGCCACTGCCCACCTCAGGACTGGAAGCCTGAGCACTGGCCAGGGGATGGCTGGGAATCTCTGCTCTCATTACACAGGTTCTTCTGCACATTAAGATTTGACCACCTATCAGAGCTTGGATACTGAGTATGGGCCTCTCAAATGCTGCCTGGCTCTTTGCTTTCCTGGCTGGCCTGGACTCAGGTGCTGGACACTGCTCATTTCTAGGTCTTAAATACATATCTTCTATTGCCTCATATTATTAGTGCACTTTTACTCACAAGTGAACAAAACCCAATCCAAAATGATTTAAGGAAAATAAAGTTTATTGTCAAAGTTCAGAAATAGGCTGCTTTCAGGCATGGCTTGATCCAGGCACACACTCTATTATCAGGAAGCAGTCTTTCTCTGCCTCTCGGCTGCACTTTCTCTGTGTTGGCTCCACTCTCCAAAAGGATTGGCCTTGTGGTAACAGAATGGCTGCAGAGGTTCTAGATCTTATGCCTTCTCAGATTCAAGTCTGGTAGGACATTCAAGTCCAGAATTCCCATCAAAGTCTTATAGACTCTCTCTGGCTTTGGTGTGGTTACCTGTGCATCCCTGAGCCTGGCACAGAGCTCAGAAGAATGAGTGGCTCTGATTGGCCAGAATGTGGTGGTGGTTAGTTTTTAAAAACATATAGACCCAGGTGGTTGTGGTACATCCCCAAATGAAAGTGGCAGGCTTTTTGTAGAAGTGGAGTATGTGAATGCTGTGATCCTAGGGAGCAAATATCCATTTATCCCTTTTGTGAATGCTGTCTGGACTCCACACTGACTCTGTTGTGACTGAGGCCTGCCACACTCTGTGTTATGTTCTGACCCCGTGGGTCAGCACCTACCTGGGACAGGAGCCTGGCTCCCGCGGTCCCCCTGGCTTCCTCACCCAGCCGCAGGTTTGCTTTTCTGTCCCAGGTCTACAGCTGCTGAAACATGTAAGAACATCAATGAGGAGTAGCCTACGGGGGCTGCCTTTGGCCCTCTTGCCAGAGAACCAACACTGGTTGTGAACAAAAGGGCCACATCGGGTGTGCGGATATATGATCTCTTAAATAGTGTTTCAAGGAGTGTCTTGGCCTTTTACAGAAAGCAGCACATCAAATCATTGGTCTGATCACTGGAAGTGCATTAGCAGAGGACGCCTACCAGACTCAGACATTTGAGCGTCTGATCCAGTGAAAAGAGCACAGCACAGACTAAACTTTTTCGCATCCTTGTGTGAGTGCCATGCACGACAACAGCCATCGGTGTTCGTGTCTGCTTTTTTCTACTTTCGGTCGGACAATGAGATGAGCAAGGGATTGAAGTTCCGTGTTTGTTTCCAGTCCTGACTGGCACTGCCTGTTTCGGAAAGAATTTGTTTCCTTGAACCTATCCTGAGACTTTGTTTTTAATCAATAGGATCAAATGGATTTTGTAAAAGAACAAACTGGAACAACCCCAGCGAGGCCGTGTCACAAGGGGAGTTTTCATAAATGTCAGGTCATTGCTGCTGTGTCCCCTCAACTAAGGTACTGAGCGTGCACACTACCCCAGGGGCCCTTGCTGGCTCCAATAGCATTGCTCAGACGTGAGTAGGCTTTGGCTGAAATGTAAGTGGCCTACAGCCTCAGAAGTACAGATCGACATTTGAGTAATTGACTCAGCCACCAAGATGCTTGTCTGACGTCATGCAAAATAGCCATCTCCACTGTGTCTTCATCCTTGATATCATGTCAACAGCCTTAACGGAGCCCTCCTATTGAATCTTAATGAATTCAAAGTCCTGCGACTTTGAAATCTCTGGGGCAGTTGATCCCGTGTGCTCCCCTTGGGGATTGAGGATGTGCTCCCCTTGGGGATTGAGTAGAGCCTACTCTCAGGAAAATCTGCTCATTCTGCCCCACGATAGGAGGTTGGGAGAGAAGAAAGAACATATTTCCTTATGTTGCCTATAGATTTATTTGCTTGTATTGCTTTGGGAAGTGGGATGACTTTGTGTGATGGAATAAAGCCTCATTTCATATCGTACCTGAGAAACAAATAACTTCTGAACCTACATAAAAATAATAAAGTGGGCCAGCTCCCTCTGGGAACATTCTCTCTCCCTGGAATCCAGCTTCCATTAATATATAGAAATGATGCCTGATGTTACTTTATAGTTACGTGGCTATCGATGCTGAATTTATTAATACACACCTAGGCTTTCTTAAGTTCCATAAGGTGATGAAAACAGTTTCAACGGTGATGCTATATATCCATTTGGACATGTCTCAAAAAAACCAAAGCACTCTCTTCTGAATCGTTAACTGTGTCACGGGGTAGAGGCTGTTTGGAAGGGTCTTTGAGGTCTCAGGACGCCATCAGGGATGGACTGGCCAGGCTGGTGGTACCTGTGAAACCCAGCCACCTCAGGTGACTCTGGAATGATCCTGGCTGCTGAGTTAGTTCTTGCCCACCCACTTCTGCCACTCTTTTACTTTATGACTTTGAGATGAATCTTTTTCTCAAATCCTTGGTCTCAGACTGTGACAAAGTAAGATCCCCATTGCCAACTTGAACCTGAAGGAAATGGCTGTGTTAAGTGTTCGTGCACCAGCCACGTTGTTGGCACCTTGCGTGTCTTCCGTCATGCCATCCTCCTAGCAACCCCAATGAGGCATAGTCTGTCACTCCTCCTGCTTTGCTGGTGGCATAGTGGGCCACTGACAGGGTGGGGTCCTTGTCCCCAAGCACATGGTCCAGATGAGTCCAGGCGGTCTACCCGACCCTGGGCCCTGCACAAGGAACCCTTCGGCTGCCTCCCTTAGGAACAGTTGCTTATCTGTGCCTGGAACCTTTGGAAGTGCAGGGCCAAGGGCACTTCTTGGGTTATGCTGCTATGTCACCTTTCTATAGCATCCTAAAAAGGCAGTTTCATTAGTTAAAAAGCAAGCAAAAAAAAAAATCAAGAAGTCAACCACTGAAATAGAGCCATTTCAAGTCTTGTACGTTGAGTCTTGGTTGCTCTACCCACTGAGCAGAAAACTTCCCAAAGCCTTTGTGGTTTACTTTGGTCAACTCCTCCCAGCTCAGAAGCCTTTCCTAGACCCCTAATAGCTCTTCCTGATAACTGAAATGCAATGATAAGATCCTAAGAAATAGAGGAAGGGTGAGTTTGGTATGGGGTTTCCCATTTCTCCTTCTTGGGCCAGGCCCTCAAATTCTTACTGTATAAAATCTTTAAGGAGGAAACATCCCCACGAGGCCATCCACACAGATTTCTTACCCAAGTGAGATTTCTAATCCAGTTCATGCAGCAAGAGTGCTGACCTGGCCCAAATCCTGGTACCACCATTGGGTAGCAGGGTGGCTTTCAGCAAATGATTTAGCTTCTGTAAGCATCAGCTGCCTAATCTATAAAGAGGGGATAATATTAATAACTACCTCTCAGTGTTCTTTTTTTAAAAAGTCATTTAATTTTTAAGTAATCTCTACACCTAACATGGGGCTCAAACTCACCACTCTGAGATTAAGAGTTGCACACTCCACCAACTGAGCCAGACGGGTGCCCCCTACCTTTCACTGTTCTTAAGAGGAAATATGCAGAGAAGTACTCAGCATGCTGCTAGGAACATAGTGAACAGTCAATAAATGTGCCTATTGGTGTCGTGAAGACCATCTCATCTTTGCTCAAAGGCTCTCAGTGATGGGGAGCTAAGTACCTCACAAAGTAGCTTGTTCAAGAAATCTTAAAATTCAACACATGAGAGACCAAGCAGTCCACAGACAAGAAATCTAAGGCACAGAAAGATCAAATGATTTATCCAAGGATATACCACCAGTCAAGGGCAGAATCAACACAAGAACTTCTGAGTTCCTGACATTGACTCCAGTGTCCTTTCTTTCCATTGTGTCAAAGTCAGCTTCCCGGTATTTTTTTCCCTATGGGTCCAACTCTCTTGCTGTTATGGGCCCTGGCAATAAATACTGGATCTTTTTTTAAAAACGTGATGTTGGAGGGAGATTTCACATTGTCCATTGTCAGACTATAATAAATGCTCAAATTCTCATCCTTGGCACTTATAAGTGCTGCATAGATAGGTTACAGAACCAGAAAAACTGCCCTTTCTTTTTTAAAATCTTTTTTTAAATGTTTATTCATTTTTGAGAGACAGAGACAGAGCACAAGCAGAGGAGGGGCAGAGAGAGGGGGAGATACAGAATCTGAAGTAGGCTCTAGACTCTGAGCTGTCAGCACAGAGCCTGACGCAGGGCTCGAAACCACGAACCGTGCATGAGATCATGACCTGAGCCGAAGTCTGACGCTTACTGACTGAGCCACCCAGGTGCCCCCAAACTGCCCTTTCTAACATGGCATGACTGAGCTATCCCCTATATTTTCCCTTTTCACATTAAAGAGTGGTCACACTACACGACTATCCATTTTCTCTTACCTGGTCTAATTGTGAGTAACATATTAGTCGCCCTTCTGTTTATCCATTTGTCACTCAAAATGAGTCCCTACTCTTTGCCACATGCTGTGGATACACAAACAGAAAGACACTGTCTGCTCTCCAGATGCCAATGGAAAAGTGGAAGGACAGATCAATAAGCGATGGTACTGGGCAATGAGTAATACAGTAGGGACAGGTGCAGAAGCATAGGGGAAGGAGGTGCCAGCTGAGGAGGTGATCTGCAGTGGTAGGGAGGTGAGTGGCACCATCACTGTGACAGACACTGGCTAGTTGTTCAAAAGTGTCTCCCCTTCCTCCTGGGCATAACAGCTCCCCTTGTGGTCAGGAGACCACATGACAGAATTGCAGCAGATAAAATGTGAGCAGAAGCCATGCGAGCTGCCTCTGGCCCAGGCCCACGAATTACCCAACATGTGATTCTTTGTGTGCTCTCTCCACCTATGCACTAGATGCAGATGAGGACAGTGATCTGGAAGCTCTATCTTGCAGAAGGTGGAGCCACAAGATGGAAGGAAGGGAGTAGTTCCCTGGCTTAGGAGAGAGAGGCTCCTGCTTACCAGGAACAGGAGTCGTAGACTTTATGGATGTAAGAAATAATCATCCGCCTTGTTTGAATCCTTACATTTGGGGGTTAATTTGCTGCTGTTGAAGCAGTGAGTGTCACCTCTACTATGCACTTACCCTAAAGTTGGGATCTATTTACACCACAATGAAACCAACCGAACTAGGTAAGTCTGAAAGAGATCCCCCTGTAATCCCTTACCCGACTTCTGAGTCTACTAAATGATGAGCCCATGGGAGCTGGACTCACAACGTGTGCTCCTCCTGGAAAATTCCATTTGAGATATATTTGGGCCCTTATCCTTAAAGAAATCACTTTAGCCCTGATTGAAATGTTCCTGTTTCTCACAGATAACATGGCTTACTCTATAGCTGGTTGCTGCTGCTAAAAAATCTACAGCTTACTTGTCTTTTTTTTTCCCCCTAAGCTAAAAGGAAGGAGCAGGAAGCAACTTTACTCCCTATGAAGGGATTGCAGAGAGGACTGGCAGTTCACATATGAGTGTGGAAAAGACACAGAAGGAAGAGTATTTTGCCCCTTGTGAGTGGGATTTTTCTGGGCTTTCCCTCCAGTTAGCCAGACCCTCCGCATCTTTCACTTGATCTTAATCAGATCACGTCATATTTCATTACGTTTTTATTATCACTTTTGACAGTTCTGCCACAAAATAATCCATGGACTTCAATCAAATAAGGAATACATCAAGGAAGGACACAAGTAAGGAATAAATTAGAGAAGTTATAAGAAAAAAAGAAAGATGTCTAGTTGTTGACATTCCTCTGGATACATACATATGCAACACATTTTCTATTTATTCATTTGTGCATCTGTATTAGTTACCTATTGCTAACTGTCAAAGTATTCCAGAACTTGGTGGCTTATAACATGTCATCCATTATCCCATAAAGTTTCTGAAGGTCAGGAATCTGGGAACAGCTTAGCTAGATGTTCTGGCTCAGGGTCTCTCATGGGGCTGCTGGGGCTGGAGAATTCCATTCCAGATGGCTCACTGACATGGCTGGTGGCTGGAGGCCTCGGTTCTTCATTATTCATTTCCTCATTGTGTGGGCTTTACCATAGGGTTGCTCCTGACATGTCCATTCACTTCACCCAGAGTGAGCAATTTCATAGAATGAGTGAGGAGGAGGCCCCCGTGCCTTTTATTACCTAGTCCCTGAAACCATACATCATCTCATCTGCTTTGTTCTTTTCATTAGAAATGAGCCACTAAATCCAGCCCACACTCAAAGGGGAGAGGAATTACATCCTACCTCTTGAAAGGAGGAGCATCAGGATTTGTGGATGTGTTTCAAGATCACTACAGCCTCTAGTAATTATATATTACCTTCTCTATACCAGGCACCGTTCAAGGTGCTGAAGACCCAGGAGTAATGGAAATAGTACTTAAGCAGCATATTGCTCATAAACTTTAGCAATTGATGTTAATGAATCAGCTTGGACACATTTTTCCAGCCACTTTTTCCCATGATATGCTGTAATTCTTCAGTCAGTTGACCAGTTACCTTTGCTGACTGAGTGCCTACTATGTCTCATACAGTGCTAAGAAGGCATGTATTATACACAGAATGTCTAGTTGAATATACACCTAGTGTTTCTCAATCATCAATATAACATACTATTTAGACATGCTTCATATTGTATACAGATGCACATCAAAGAGACCTCATGCAACCAAAGATTTATAGTTTTCCCCCACAAATTCTGTTTTTGGCCAAACATGATTGCTGATAAGTTGCAGATAGAGTAACAAGTAGAAAACAAATCAAAGAAAATTAGCATAACTTTTGTGACATCAACACAGTGAGCTATAAATGACTCATAATAATAGTAACTACCTAAAAAATTACATATGCACCTGAGAGATGGATGAACTCAGGTGGCTCGGGAGAGGGGCAGAGAGAAAGGGAGACACAGAATTGGAAGCAGGCTCCAGGCTCTGAGCCATCAGCCCAGAGCCCGACGCAGGACTAGAACTCACGGACTGCAAGATCATGACCTGAGTTGAAGTCGGACGCTTAACCAACTGAGCCACCAGGCGCCCCATACATCTCCCCTTCTGATGAATAAGTGGAGGCGACCCTGAGTAACCGTGGGCGCTCTGATGCGCCCCAACTCTGACTGTGGAGAAGCAATGCCTTACCGTTCAAAGAGAAAGCTCTACATCCCCCTCACAGCCCTGAGCAGAATGTACTGACTGTGGCCCCCACTGAAGGCTCCTAGAATCTCACCAGGTGGAAAGGGCCCTGGTACGTAAACTAGTCCAACTTTTCCATCTACCATTGTAGAGACTGAGGCTTAGAGAAGAGAAGGGACTCACTTTGGATCATGTGGTGGTTGGTAGCAGAAGTGAGATGTGACAACCCAGATTTTCTGGTTCCAATCCTGACCTCTCTCTCTAGAGCCTATGCTGCCTCTTGCAGTAGAAGTCCCCACAGGTGCCCACTGAGCAGGGTCGATGCCATGTTTTCAGAAGGAAAGGCAGTTGGCTGCTGTCGGCCTCTGCATATCCTGTATTTTGCAAATTGCTATCCAAACATTTTGTAAAATGTAATGATAGCCAATGTTTTTGAGGACTCTATTGCCAGGAACTGTTCTCAAATTCATTTAATTTTCACAAAACCTCAGTGAGGTTGTTATTACTTCAATCCTTCTTTTATAGCCAAGGAATCCAGGCACAGAGAGGTTATGTAACTTGCTCAAGGTTGCATAGGTGGCAGAAGCCATCTTTCCACACCGGTGAATGGCAGCCTAAGATAAGACAACGGCGTGAGTTTTGGACTAGAAAAGGAAAGCCTGGGTTTGAGCCTCTGTTGTACCACCAACATGCCTAGTGACCCTGGAAACTCCATCAAGCCACCCAAGGTTTTGCATCTGTAAAAGTGGTGCTGGTTATTCTGTAGTTCTCAGACTGGTGAAATGGTTGACTCGAGCAAGGCTTGTCAGAATACACTTGAACATTAGGTGAGAAGGTTTCAGGGAGCAGGTGCTTGTGTGTTTTTAATCCATCAATCCACAGATTATGCACTATTTGCAAAGGGGAAGCATGCCTTTACTCTGGAGAGACCTGGGATCACCTCTTTAATCAAGAGGTCAAAATGAGCATTATTTACGGAAGGACAACCTGAAATTATGGGTCCCTTGATGTGGTGCAATATAAAATGCACAATACCGTCTCTAACAGCTTTACCGAGATACAATTCACACACCATACAATTCACCCACTTACAAGGTATACAGTTCAGGTATTTTGTTGTTGTTGTTGTTGTTGTTGTTTTGTTTTGTTTTGTTTTATTCATGGAGTTGTACAACCATTGCCAGAGTCTAATTTCAGAATATTTTCATCACCCTCAAAACAAGCTCCAGACCCATTAGCAATCACTCTCATATCCCCCTCCCATTGCCCCCAGCCCTGGGAAACTGCTACCCTACTTTGTGTTTCTGTAGATTCACTTTTTTTTGATACTTCATATCAATGGAGTCATATAATTCGTGGTCTTTTGTGACTGGCTACTTGCACCTAGTGTGTTTTCAAGGTTTATCTGCCCATCAGTGCTTCATTCTTTTTTTTATGGCAATTAATATCCCATTGCATGGAATGGAATGTACCACATTTTATTTATCTATCAGTTGATGGCACTTGTCTTTTTCTCACTTTTTAGCTATTATGAATAATGCTGCTGTTAACACTCTTGTACGAGTTTTTGTGTGCACATATTTTTTTTTCATTTCTTTCCTGGGTATATGCCTTGGAGTAGAAATGCTGGATCAGGGGTGCCTGGGTGGCTCAGTCAGTTAAGCATCCGACTTTAGCTCAGGTCATGATCTCACGGTTCATGAGTTTGAGCCCTGCATCAGGCTCTCTGCTGACAGTGTGGAGCCTACTTCAGATCTCCTGCCTCCCTCTTTTCCTGCCCCTCCTCTGCTCGCACTCTCGCTCTCTCATTCTCAGAAATAAACAAACATTAAAAAAAATGTTGGGGGCGCCTGGGTGGCTCAGTCGGTAAACCATCTGACTTCAGCTCAGGTTATGATCTCACAGCTCGTGAGTTCAAGCCCCACATCAGGCTCTGTGCTGACAGCTTAGAGCCTGGAGCCTGTTTCGGATTCTGTGTCTCCCTCTCTCTCTGTCCCTCCCCGCTCACACTCTGTCTCCCTCTCTCTCTCAAAAATAAATAAAGATTTAAAAAAATGCTGGATCATATGCCAACTCTATATTTTGTATATAATTATATACATATATAACTTTAAATACAATTAAATTTTTTTCTCCTTTATTCTGTTATTATTGTGTATTATTAGAATGTTTTCTTAAGACTTTATTTTTTTATAATACTTTTAGTTTTACAGCAAAATTGAGAGGATAGTACAGAGATTTTCCATATAGCCCCTGCCCCCACACATCCCCCTGCCCCCCATTATCCACATTCCCCATGAACGTGGCACATTTGTTACAAATTATGCATCATAATTCCCCAAAGTTTGTATTAGGGTTTGTATTAGGGTATTTAATTAAGGTTCACTCTCACTGTTGCCTAAAAATCCTCTGTGTTCCACCTATTCATCCCTCCCTCCCACTCCAACCCCTTAAACCACTGATCTTTTTATTGTCTTCATAGTTTTGCTTTTTCCAGAATGTCTTGTAGTTGGAATCATACAGCATATGCCCCTTTCAGATGGACTTCTTTCACTTACTAATATGTGTTAAAGTTTCTCATGTCTTTTCATGGCTTGATGGCTCATTTCTTTTTAGTGCTGAATACTATTCCATTGTGTGGATGGACCATAGTTTATGTATCTATTTACTATACTACAGGATATCTTGGTTGTTTCCAAGTTTTGGCAATTATTAATAAATCACCTATAAACATACATTTACAGCTTTTTGTGTGGATGTAAGTTTTCAATTCCTTTGGGTAAGTACCAAAAAGTATAATTGCTCAATCATATAGTAAGAATATGTTTACTCATCAAAAAAACCCTCAAACTGTCTTCCAAAATAGGTGTACAATTTTGTATTCCTACCACCAATGAATGAGAGTCCCTGTTGTTCCACATCCTCAACAGCATTCAGTGTGATTATGGTTGTTCTAAGAGGCATACAGTGGTGTCTCATTGTTTTAATTAACATTTCCCTGGTGATACATGATGTGGAGCATCTTTTCATGCTCTTATTTTTCATCTGTATGTTTTCCTTGATAAGGTGTCTGTTAAGGCCTTTGGCCCATTTTTATTTTTTATTTATTTTATTTATTTATTTTTAAAGGTTTTAAGTAATCTCTACACCCAACATGGGGCTCAAACTCACATTGGTGACATCAAGAGTCACATGCTCCACTGACTGAGCCAGCCAGGATCTACTGGCCCATTTTTTTTAAAATTTTTTTTAATGTTTATTTATTTTTGAGACAGAGAGAGACACAGCATGAACGGGGGAGGGGCAGAGAGAGAGGGAGACAAAGAATCGGAAGCAGGCTCCAGGCTCTGAGCCACCACCCCAGAGCCCGACGCGGGGCTCGAACTCACGGACAGCGAGATCGTGACCTGAGCTGAAGTCGGACGCTTAACCGACTGAGCCACCCAGGCGCCCCTGGCCCATTTTTAAATAGGTTTTTTTTTTGTTTTCTTATTGTTGAGTCACAGGAATTCTTTACCTATTTTGGGCAACAGTCCTTTATCCGATGTGTTGTTTGCAAATACTTTCTTCCAGTCCGTGGCTTGTCTTCTCATTCTGTTGAATTGTCTTTTGTAGAGAAGAATTTTTAAATTTTAATAAAACTTAGTTTATCAATTATTGATTTGATGGATTATGTATGTCTTCAGTGTTATCACCAGACCCAAGGTCACTTAGGTGTTCTCCTATGTTATCTTCTAGGAGCTTTATAGTTTTGCCTTTTACCTTTAGGTCTGTGATCCATTTTGGGTTAATTTTTGTGAAGGTGTAATATCTGTTTCTATGTTTCTTTTCTTTTCTTTTCTTTTCTTTTCTTTTCTTTTCTTTTCTTTTTCTTTTTCTTTGACATGTAGATGTCCAGCTGTTCCAGGACCACTTGTTGAAAACATCACCTTTTCTCCATCCTGTTGCCTTTGCTCCTTTGTTGAAGATCAGTTGACAATACTTGTGCAGGTCTACTTCTGCAATCTCTATTTGTTTGTTCTTTCACCAATACCTCACTGCCTTGGTTAATGTGGTTTTATAGCAAGTCTTGAAGTTGAGAAGCACTGTTCTCCAAATTTGTTCTTCTCTCCCAGTATTAGGTTGGCTATTCTGGGTCTTTTCCCTCTCCATATACATTCTAGAATCAATTTGTTGATATCCACAAAATAACTTGCTGAGATTTTGATTGGAATTGACCAAATCTATAAATCAAATTAGGAAGAACTGACATCTTCACCATATTGAATCTTCCTATTCATGAACACAGAATCTCTCTTCAATATTTAGTTCTTCTTTGATTGCATTTAACAGTTTTGTAGTTTTACTCATCTAGGCCTTATACATATTTTGTTAAATTTATACCTAAGTACTTCATTTGGGGGTGTACTAATATAAATGATACTGTGTTTTTAATTTCAAATTCCACTTGTTCACTGCTAGTATATAGGAAAGAGATTGACTTTTGTATATTAACTTTGTGCCCTGCAACCTTGCTTATTAGTTCCAGGACTTTTGTTGTTGTTGTCGTTGATACTTTTAGATTTTCTATATAGATGATTGTGTCACCTGTAAACAAAGACAGTTTTTATTTCCTCCTTCCCAATTGGAATCATTTCTATTTCCTTTTCTTGTCTTACTGCAATAGTTAGTAATTCTAGTCTGATGTTGAAAGGAGTGGTGACAGGGGGCATTCTTGCCTTATTCCCAATATTTTGGGAATATTTACTACTTTGAGGAACTGCCAAACTGTTTTCCAAAGTGGCTGTGCCATCTTTCATTCCCACTAGCAATGTATGAAGGTATGAAGTTTTCTTGTCAAACATGTTTAATCAAGACTTTAGGCCTAACTTTCAGTTTACAGAAAACATTGACAGAGAAAAAAGTTAATAGACACCATGAGGGAGCAATCAGGAAAATCAGACAGTAAGAAAGCGAGATAATCTGTAACTGGCCTGACCTCTTTAAAAAGTCAACGAGTCGGGGAGCCTGAGTGGCGCAGTCGGTAAGCGTCCGACTTCAGCCAGGTCACGATCTCACGGTCCGGGATTTCGAGACCTGAGTCGGGCTCTGGGCTGATGGCTCAGAGCCTGGAGCCTGCTTCCAATTCTGTGTCTCCCTCCCTATTTCTGCCCCTCCCCCACTCGTGCTCTGTCTCTCTCACTCTCAAAAATAAATACACATTAAAAAATTTTTTTGAGCGGCGCCTGGGTGGCACAGTCGGTTAGGCGTCCGACTTCAGCCAGGTCACGATCTCGTGGTCCGTGAGTTCGAGCCCTGCGTCAGGCTCTGGGCTGGTGGCTCAGAGCCTGGAGCCTGTTTCCGATTCTGTGTCTCCCTCTCTCTCTGCCCCTCCCCCGTTCATGCTCTGTCTCTCTCTGTCCCCCCAAAAATAAATAAACGTTGAAAAAAAAATTTTTTAAAAAAATAAAAAAAAATAAAAAGTCAATGAGTCAACGTACTGAAGAAAAGAGGAATGCTGATTAGAAGTACCCCCTTGCCCACCTCACAAAAAGTAATGGCCAAATCTAATGTGTCAATTTTTAATTGGATGCTGGTTAGAACAAAACAAATAACATTTTGGGGGGACAAGTTGGGATATTTGCATATACATGGGAATTTAGATGGTATTATGGAATACTATCTTAGATATGATATTAATATTGTGGTTAAATGGGAAGAGAATGTTCTTACTTCTAAGAGAAGTAGCTGAGTTATTTTAGGGACTTTTAGTGTAGTGATACCTGCTGCTTTCAAGTTGTTCGACAATCTCTTTCTCTCTCTCTCTCTCACTCACACACATGCACACACAGTTATAAAGCAAGAAACAGCAGATGTTAGATTTTTAATAGAGGTGATGAATGTGAGTGCTCAGTATACATTATCCTTCAGCTTTTGAGACTGCTGACATTTTCATAACAAAAAGTTGGAAAGAAGGGAGCTTACAAGTACCATCACTTTTTAGCTTCGTCTCCCAATCCGACTGCAAACCCCGGAGGTCTAGGGCCCGCCTTGTACCTGCTTAGTCCCTGTAACAAGCCCAGGGCCCAGCACCTTGAAGGCTTCCAGCGATAATGCCTCAATACAGATGTCTAGTCATTAATCAGGAAGCAAGAGAGAAACTCGTACGGACTAGCAATTCCAAGTGTCACTGCAGTGGAAGGAGACACTGACATCCTTCACTCTTTATAGCCTTAGTTTGGAAGATGAGTGGGTGGTAATTGCAGTCATGTTCCCAATGCCTGCCAGGAAAAACAAACTTTTCTAACTTCGTTCCCAGAGCAGTTAATGCAAAAGAAAACAGAAATCAACCAGCATCCCAATCAGCATCACTCATGTTGATTGCTGCTTCTGCCCAAGGTGAAGCTAGTCAGCTAAGTAAGATCTTGAAATAAAATATAACCCCTGGGGTGCTGAACTCTACTTGTCTTAAGAAAGATTCTTGGCAGGTAGGCATTCCATTACATAGGGGGCATTTTCATAACCAGCCCTGGTGGAGGGTGGTTTCCTGGGAATTTTATAAAATGTTTTTATAAAAATATCAGGGTCGCCTGGACCAAATAAGGGCAATCCTAAGCTAATATCATTGCCAGCCTTCCATGTTCTCCCTGACCTCCACTGCCAGGCGATGGAAAAAGAATTGTTTTCTGCAAATGCATATTTCTTCATTTCGAAACACAAGTTGAATTACTTTCCCCCCACAGTATTGCTTTTAGGATTATGAGTGAGTGCTAGAAATATAGCATGTACCTCAGGAGAAATGGAAAAGTAAGTGCTTGAACCAGATAAGCCTGTGTAGCCATTCCTCATTGCAAACCTTTGGGAGATTTCTAATTTCAAATGTTCCATCCTGTTATTCCTGTCAACTGGTAAGATGTCCTGGATATTCTTTTGTTTTGGAATTGAATCTATATTTCTCAGGTGGCTTATCTCCAACCCCTTGTAATAACAAAATTCCCTTTTAATACACTGGGTCATACTGGTTTTGGGAAAATGTTGTCACTATGGATGTTGAAACACCATAGGCTACTTTCCTGATAGATAACAGCTCTGCTTGCTAAGCAAGTCTGACCTCATGCCCTGAACTCCAAGGGCAGTGCCAGTTTCAATTCTGCACCTCCTTAGCCATGTATCCAGACCGGGTATCGGTTCAATATATATTAAACTCTTGCTTGCAAACACGTGGTGTTCATTGGCTTGCCCACACCTGCAGTTACTGTAACTATAGTTACTTTAGTAGTAACTACAGTTCATTGGTGTTCATTGGTCTAACCACACTGTAGTTACTTTGTTAGTAACTACAGTTCTGGAATCCAGTTAGTAATAGAATGCAGGCTTTGGAAAGACCATATTGATCATCATTAAGACTTCTAGACAAAACCAATCTCATCACATTTTTCACAGGGGAGAGAAAGCTGACACAAAAATTAAGTGACTTGCCTCTGATAGTATTTCCTATGGTTTGAGTTTGGATCAGAGAAAGAAACCCATGTTCCAACAGATTTGGTAAACTGTAGGCCAGATCCCTTTTTCGGAGAGTCTCAATGCACATTAACATATTGAAAGCTTAGGAAGGCCATGCAGGAAAGAAAACTGTTTAACTTTGTTTAATTCAGTGTTTGCTAAATTTATGAGCCCATGAGATTTTTTTTTTTTTTAGTTGCATAACATCAATTAATATCTCAGGGAAGACACTTTGGAAAATGATGACCTATAGTAACCATAAAGACGAACACAGTATTCAGAAAAACTATGAAAGCAATTAGCAAACAATCAGAGTTATTTGAATGCTGATTGAATATTTGATAATATTAATGAGCTGTTATTAATTTTTAAATATAATAATGAGATACAGTTCTGGGTTTTTTTTCTTAACTCCTCTTATCACATGCTGAAATATTTACACGAGTGACTTTGTATCTGAGGTTTGCTTCAAAATGGTCTAGAGCAGAGCACCTTGTAATAGGTGACTTCATGAACCAACATCAGGTGAAAATGAAGGATTTTTAAAATTTTAATTATTTTAATTAATTTATTTTAAAAAAATTTAATGTTTATTTTTGAGAGAGAGCCAGACAGACAGGGTGTGAGCAGGAAAGGGGCAAGAGAAAGGGAGACACAGAATCTGAAGTAGGCTCCAGGATTTGAGCTGTCAGCACAGAGCCCGACGTGGGGCTTGACCCACAAACCGTGAGATCATGACCTGAGCTGAAGCTGGATGCCCAAACTGAGCCACACAGGCACCCCTGAAGCTTTTTTTTTTTTTTCAAAGGACACGATCGTGTTCTTAAACATTCTTTTCTGACATTGTAGATCTGAGTGTCTGGTTGTTGTGTTGATGGCATGAGGTTGCTTCAGAAAGTGTCTCCAAGTAATTTCCAACTTCCACACTAGTTGTAGGATGGTTATTTCTAAGCAGATGGTGAAGAGCTGACCTAGGAGCACTCCCCAGCACCTGGGAGCTGCAATAAGCACTTGCTCATCAATGAGATTGATTTGGTGGCTGAGCCAGGAGAGCAAGTATCCCAGTTGCAATGCATTTCATTTATCCACATCCTTAATTTCCAAGGGTGGGACTTGCTATGATCCAACAATCTTTTTTTTTTTATTAAAAAACATGTTTATTTATTTATTTTGAGGGGGGAAGTGTAAAGAGAGAGAGAGAATCCCAAGCAGACACCACACTGTTGGTGCAGAGCCTGACTTGGGGCTTGATGTCAAGAACTGTGAGACAATGACCTGAGCTGAAATCCAAAGTCGTTCACTTAACCAACTGAGCCACCCAGGTGACTCAGAATCCCACAGTCTTAAGCTCATTGGCCAAAGATCTCACATAAGAAGTTCCAGCCAGGAGTTCCAGAGACTATCTTCATCATGGTTCCCTCCAGAGACTCAGAGGCATGGTGGAGTAAAGATTCCACTCAGAACTGAAGTAACAATAATGTCTTCTTCATAAAGCTGTTGTGATTTTGAGTCAGATGATCTCATATGAAGCACTGGGTAAACGTTTCACGACGATCCATCATCGTCGTCGTCCCCATCAGCATCATCTTGCTGACTCCTCAGTGGCAGGGTGAGCTCAGCAAGGTCCCCTGAGCCCTGTGCCTTGACAGAGAATGGGAAGTGGTTATGAAACCAGTGGAAACATTTTGTTGCCACACACACACGATTGTTTTGAAAAAGCACAAAATCCTTACATTTGTACTTACATTAGGAAATATGTTTTCTCTTTCTCAACAGTCTTCATGTTCAAGTGAGACAATACCATCCTGAACTAATGTATTGAAATAGAAGTTGGGTTAAGTTCTAAATATAAAAGTTGATCAGGAGTGTGTTACATACCATTGCTAATATGGATTGTTCTTTAAAAAAAATTTAAAGTTATTTATTTTGAGAGAAAAGAGAGAGAACGCATGTGCGTAGAGAATCCCAAGCAGGTTCCACGCTGTCAGAGCAGAGCCCGGCCTGGGGTTTAGTCTCACAACTGTGAGATTATGACCCAAGCTGAAATACAGAGTCGGACACTAAACCAATTGAGCCACCCAGGTGCCCCTGGATTCTACTGCCTTTAATAACAACTTTCCTCATAATTTCAGAAATTTATCATCTCAGGAAAAGCAGTCAAAGATGATGTTGCAGAGAGGCTTTTAGGCACCCCATTTATGCCTCTCAAGGTGTATGCAATCTTTGTGCATCTTTAATTTCTTGCACAATTCCTTCAAGAATTAAAAGAATCAGTTCAGATGATTTTAGGCAGTTAACATATCCATATGTTTAAAAAAGTTATGTTTTTCCTTCCCCTGGAATGGACACAGTAATTTCTTAGGATTTGAAAGAATATCTGCCCGAGATATTCAGAGAATTGTAGCAATATAAGCACCACCTGATTTCCAATCTCATCTAATAAGCAGCAGGAAAAGAGTGATATGATCCGAAGACTAGTCTTTGTGGACTAGTAGGCTTGCAGCTCCCTTTGGCCAAGCTTTGACTTCCTTATCTATAAAACAGTGTTACCTACTGCAGTGGGTGATCAAGAGCTGAAAGGTGCACAGTGTGCGAAGTTTGACATGCTAAACGCTAGCCATTATCATCAACGTACAGCTTTCAAATAACTAATAGACTTTAAAAGGTGTTAGCTTGATGGGAAGTTTTGAAATGTTGACTACTAAATCTACGGGTGTTTGTTCTTCTCTCATTTTTTGACAGTTATCTCCACTGCTGGCCTGCCAATGGGAGTGAAATAGTTGCATGGCCCTTTCTCCTTGGAAAAGCATGATTTTAGTTCATTAGGTTACTTTACAACATCTGCTCTCTGATAGACTAAGGAATGTTATTCTTTTTTCTTTTTTTAATTTTATTTTAGAGATAGAGAGGGCTTGTGTGTGTGCATGCACATGGGTGAGTGAGGACCAGAGAGAGAGAGAGAGAGAGAGAGGGGGGGAATCCCAAGCAGGCTCCATGCTCAGTGCTGAACCCAAGGCAGGGCTCAATCTCACAACCCTGGGATCATAACCTGAGCCAAAATCAAGATTTGGACACTTAACCAACTGAGCCACCCAGGCACCCTGAACATTATTCTTTTGTAGACTGTGGCTTGTGGGTAGGAGTGACATTCTCTCTTTTTAATTCCTAAGCCAGAGAGGATGTCCCCATGGGGCTCCTTTAACACTGCTGAAGCTACTCCTCCAACCACTGTTGAGACATGGTTCATGGAAAAAGATAGTAGACAGCTAAATTGGACCATTGCCCCCTAGCTGAATCATCTTGAGAACTGAGTATCTTTAAAGAGGTTCTTTTAAAGGTACCTTTAAAATATATGGGTCAGGTTCTTAACCATTCAGTCTGTGCTTTCTGGTTAGTGAGCAGATTGTTGGACACATTTCCTTGCAAACTCCAAATGCAGGCTTGCTTAGTTATACAAAAATGGATGTATCCAAGAAAAAGATGGTCCTGAGGGTCCTGTGATCTGTCAAAGAGGAGTAGGCTTTGCTTCTCTCCCTTTCTTTCCCTTTCTCTTTTATTTGCGGTTAAAACAAAGAAGCACAAACAAAACAAAACCCTGAATAAATCAGTCACTCTGCTGAAAGCTTCTGTTCCACTCAAAAAAGCAAATGTTAGTAGGTTTGTTTTCCCATTGTACCCTGAAGTTGGCCCACATGGATATAGTTTGTTTTCTCAATTTATAAGCAAACCTTCTTACGTCATAATAAAATGTAAATGGGTGACCAAGTCCACAGACACGCTTATCATCGCCAAAGGAAATTTCTAAGCTTTTAAATCCTTGAGATTGCTAGTTGTCCTGAATATTAAATGTCAGGACATTTATTACACTGTTTTATTACCTTATTATAATGGTATTATATAACTTTGGCCACATGTATTCTTTTTACCTCTTTGACCTCATTATTCTCCTGAGGTCAAACAGTGATAATGAGAGGAGCATTTAGATTAGAAATAAATACATTTGAGTAGTAATTGTGCCCCACACTCATTATTAATTCCTCATCTCATACCTTAAAAGGACAGCTCTTTATTCTTACAATTCACTGTTGAGAGTCAGGGTGTGCAGAGTGGAAGTGGGACTTCAAAGTGGTTTACATCTGATGGTTACCATTGTCAGAGCTCACGGGGACAAATAGAGAGTGAATGTCCCAGCTTCTCTCAAGGATCCAATGCTCTCCCCAGGTGTGAGGAACCAACATGCATTCAACTAGCTGAACAAGAGTATGAAATTATTGGAATCAAGGTAGGGTCAGAGAGAGACTGAACCTCTCACTGGTAAAATAGTGGGATCGAATGACCAATGAATTGTGGTCATACTCATTCTTCCAGGCTCTAATGGAAATCCATTTTTCTCTGGCCCACTGAAGGTCCAAAAATAAAGAGTTCTTGGCCAAGGCAAAGACAGAGCTAAGCTTCCTGGTGATCATTTCTGATCATCACTGGTGATCATCGCTAGCTTAAAAACTAAATAGGTTTGTTTTGTGTTTTGCTTTTTGCTTTTTTTTTTTTTTTTACTTTTAGTCCAGTCTTATAATTAAAGGGGTGTATACATTAGAGAAAGAGAGAGAGAGAGAGAGAGAGAAAAGCCAATGTTTCAAAGAGTGAAGGGAGAAGGCTTAGCAAGTTCCAAAGCAGAGGCAGGCTGAGAGATAGTCCTAGAAAAATAGGATCTACTTGGGGCGCCTGGGTGGCTCAGTTGGTTGGATGTCCGACTTCGGCTCAGGTCATGATCTCACGGTCCGTGAGTTCAAGCCTCGCGTCAGGCTCTGGGCTGACAGCTTGGAGCCTGGAGCCTGTGTCTCCCTCTTTCTCTGACCCTCCCCTGCTCATGCTCTGTCTCTCTCTGTCTCAAAAATAAATAAATGTTAAAAAAAATTAAAAAAAAATAGGATCTACTTCATAAGAGCAGGGAAGAGCTGTGGGGTAAACATGGGGCCCGATTAAGAGTGAATCATGATTGTTTAGTGCCAAAGAATCTCCTCATTGCGGGCAGCACTTAGACTGGGATAAAAAGATGAGGCAATCTGCACCCACTTAATATGAAGGTTTGTTTAAAAAGCAATATCCCACAGGCGCCTTGGTGGCCAGCCGGTTGAGCATCCAACTCTTAATTTCGGCTCAGGTCAGGATCCGAGGGTTGGGGATCAAGCTCCGCATTGGGCTCTGAGCTGGGTGTGGATCCTGCTTGGGATTCTCTCCCTCTCCCTCTGCCCTTCCTCCACTCATTCGCTCTCCTTTTCTCTAAAAAAAAGAGAAGAAAAAAAGCTATATCCCAGATGAGATTGCCTTTTATCATCCTTTCAGAACTTGCTTGGTGTCTTCAAAGGTCCAGGGTACTTCAGAGACCTTGGCTGTTGGCAGAACTCTCCATGACCTTCCAATCATTGGGGAAAGAGCAAGGAGAGCTGCAGTGTGGACACTGACAACAGAAACCAGCCAGGGTAGCAGAGTTTGGCAAAATGCCATGCCACTGCTACAGCACTGTAGCCCACATGTATGGCCTGGAGGCTACCCTGAGACCTGAGCTGGAAATGGATTCATAGATGCCAGCGAGCATTGGAAAAATCTCAGGAAAGCTGCCATTTAAACAATTTGGTATGTCTGGCTGCATAGCTGCCTTTATTGTTCTAGTTGGCTTGCATACAGTTCTGGAATGTGATTAAAGGGAAGATAGAATTAATGTCCTTTGGACAACACCACCCCGCCAATAAGAACGGGATATAATTTATTTCTTAAGAGCGCTATCAGGGGCATCTGGGTGGCTCCATCAGTTAAGCATATGAATCTTGGTTTAGGCTTAGGTCACGATCTCACTGTTTGTGAGATGGAGCTCCACATTGGGCTCTGTGCTGACAGTGCAGATCCTGCTTGGGATTCTCTCTCTCCCTCTCTCTCTCTCTCTCTCTGCCCCTACCCTGCTCATGTTCTCTCCTTCTCTCTCAAGATGAATAAATTAGGGGTGCCTGGGTGGCTCAGTCGGTTAAGCGTCTGACTTCGGCTCAGGTCATGATCTCGCGGTCCGTGAGTTCAAGCCCCGTGTCAGGCTCTGTGCTGACTGCTCAGAGCCTGGAGCCTGTTTCAGATTCTGTGTCTCCCTCTCTCTCTGCCCGTCCCCTGTTCATGCTCTGTCTCTCTCTGTCCCCAAAATAAATAAACGTTAAAAAAATTTAAAAAAAAAGATAAATAAATTAAAAAAAAAAGAGTGCTACCAACTTGAGCATGATTTGTGGCTGGTTTTCCAACTGGGCTGTAACCTTCAGGAGAAGTCCCCACGTCACCCTGGCAACAAATACAATCTTTGCCTTAAAGGTTCTTTTTATTTTAATTTTTTTGGGCGCCTGGGTGGCTCAGCCAGTTGAGTGTCCGACTTCGGCTCAGGTCATGATCTCACAGTCTGTGAGTTCAAGCCCCGCGTCGGGCTCTGGGCTGATGGCTCAGAGCCTGGAGCCTGCTTCCGATTCTGTGTCTCCCTCTCTCTCTGCCCCTCCCCTGTTCATGCTCTGTCTCTCTCTATCTCAAAAATAAATAAACGTTAAAAAAAATAAATGTTTATTTATTTTTGAGAGAGAGAGAGAGAGAGAGAGAGAGAGAATGGGAGACACAGAATCCAAAGCAGGCTCCAAGCTGTCAGAACAGAGCCCAATGTGGGGCTCGAACTTGAACTGTGAGATCATGACCCAAGCTAGAGTCAGATGCTTCACTGACTGAGCTACTTAGGTGCCCTGCCTTAAGGGTTCTAAAACGAGTTTCAACCTAAGGTAGCCAGCAGAAGCTAAAAAGTTCCAGCACCTCCTGTCAGCCAATGAGCCTGTTCACAGAGGTATATGGGATGAAAAGCAAGCATCATGATGTATTTACCACTCCATGCCCAGCATCTGGTGCCAAGCCTGGCGTGCAGTAAGTACTCCACAACAACTGATAAATACGTGACTGTAATAAGTGATTGGATGAATGAATTTAAATTGTTTAAGCTTTAGCCTCAAGCTAATTGGCAAGCTTCCTGATCAAGTTCAATCCACATGATTATATTATTCATATTTATCTGTAGCGTTTCCTTGAGCGTAAAGACAAAAACGAGGCATAAGATGGGAAGGGTACGACACCCTTTTTCTATGAAAACAGGCTGTAGTGTTGTCAGAAGGTCAAAAGCAGTGGTTCTTAGACTTAACTAATCCCTAGAAACAGCCAGGGAGATTTAAAAGGATAGATTCCTTAAAACTTCTACATAGTCCTAGTTCATTGGTTGGGGAAAGTGCCTAATTATCTGGATTTTTAAAAAATTTGGGGTGCCTGGGTAGCTCAGTTGGTTAAGCTTCCGACTCTTGACTTCAGCTCAGGTCGTGATCTCACAGTTTGTGGGTTCAAACCCTGCCTCTGGCTTCATGCTGACAGTGCAGAGCCTGCTTGGAATTCTCACTCCTTCTCTCTCCGTGTCTTCCCTGCTCACACACTTGCTCTCATGCGTGCTCTCTCTCTGTCTCTCACAAAATAGATAAACTTAAAAAAAAAACTACCCTAATGTATTCTGTTTGATGAGCAGGTGTTGGGAAATATTGGGCCAACATGTTCTACCTTCCTAATGAATGTGAATATGGGCTCAGCACTGTTTCCAGTTTCTTTGCTTTTTCTGGGTAGTGGCACCATCCTGGTATGACTAGGACTAAGGATAAGGGATGATGTTGATTTTATTTATTGTTTATTTTTTAAAAAAATGTTTACTGATTTATTTTGAGAGAGAGAGAAAGAGGGGGAGGGGAAGAGATCAACTTACCCCCATCAGAATTATTATGGACCTTCTGGTCAAAATGCCTTCTCTAAGAACTCTCTTCAACTAGGTGCTCCATGAATTCAGGAATCTTATCTCATTTATTCTGTGTCCTCAACATTTAGCAACGTGCCTGGCATCTATGAGATGTGCAAGAAACCTTGTTTTCACAAGCAAGGTGATCATCTTGCTTCCTCTCGGACACGCTGGTGACTGACAGCTCATTACTCATTGACATGGCAATTTCCTTTCTTAGCATAATGATTGGGACATATAATTTAATACATGTACATTACAACTAACTTACATTACGAGTACAATATTGATTAAAATTATAAGAGGAAATAACCAACTTTTATTTATAGCCTTGGAACTATCTTCTTTCTATTGGTTTTAGCTCTGACCTGTGAAAATAACTTTATCTCTCTTATATGCTCCCTTATTATCTAGTCATCCCATAACTTTTGGCTCCCTGCAGTAAAGTAGGTAGCAGTAGGTAGCAGTGAGCAGATGTCATGCCTGCCTTCACTTACGTAAAAGGTAATGATGATCGATGATCTATAAACATCTCTATATTATATTTTTACAAATACATAACCAAAGACTGTGATAAATTTGATGAAGCAAATATATATATAAGATGCCACAAAAAAGACCAGCAGAGACATTCTATTTAGAATGAAGACTCAGAGAAAGGAGTTTTGCAAAGGTGACATTTGAACTGAAACGTGATGGGTGAGTAGCCATTGGCTGGAGGTGGGGGGCGGATAAGGAAAAAGAATATTCCATTAAAGGAAGTGGCAGGTGTGGAGGAAGCTGGTTCTATCCCAAGAAGCAGAAGGTCCATGTGGCAGGGGGAGGAGGACTACGTGGGATTGGTCAAGGCTGGTGGTGAGCCAGGGGGTTTATGAATTTCAGATTATCACTAGCATTGTAGAAATGTTTTTGTCCCTGTTGGATAAACTCATCTAATTTTATATATTCCTTGTTGGAAGATGTAGTTTCTGGTCCAGGAGTCTTTTCTGACCCCCTTTCCTGCCAGGTTTGTGCCTGGCTTTAGCTCAAATGGGGCAATCCTTCCAGCAGCCTTAAGAATTCATGTATACATCCCTAAGGAGCTACTCTTGTATGTTCTATATAGAATCTTTTTGTGTGTGTGTAGCTTTCTCACATACGTGATGGGATTCTCGCTAATAAGAGTACATTTACAACCATGAGAAAGTCAATTTGATGGCTTTGGCTACACCTTTTATGTTCCTTTATTAGTCCCCTGTGCTAACAGAGTTTAATCAGGACTTCACTTTCTACCTCAACTATTATTCATGGCTATACCTTCACTCTCATCTTAGATTGTAACCTTCTTGGGGTAGAATCCAGGGCTGAATCATTCTGTACACCCGGAAGACACTCCCTTAAACTGGGACCTCATCACTTACCTTTTTCTCTTCCTCTCTCCAGGCATTCATCACTGCTGTACAATTGCCAGAGTAAGCATAAGGTGAGTGGTTGGTTTTATCTTAGAAAAACATCCCAACTATGTTTAGTACATATTTTGGCCTTGAGGGGGTTTATTTTACATTATTTTCTGCCTTATTATAAGATATTGAATGACTTGTGCTATAGGGATCTGGGGAAGGTGTCTTTCCAGTCATGCTTTGGGTTTAAAAAGAAACAGATCAATTAAGGGAGTAATGTGACACTTGGTTTGGAGAATGACAGAGACCATTAGTCTCTATAGAACATTGTTCATAAGTAAGTTATACCTGGCATGGGGTTTAGCATGTTTTGTAACAGTAATTGCCTTAGTTTATAGCTTTCTTTGGCTTTTTTTTTTTTTAAAGAAATTCATCACTTTTGACAGAGTTGCTGTCTTTTTTGAATTACTGAATTACATTTAGTCCATTGTAAGGAAAAGGATTGTCTTATTCACCACTATGTTCCAACACCGGGCACAGTGCCTGGGACATAGAGACACAGATATTTATTTAGATTATTATGGGATTCTAGGGCATGTAGATGCTTCCTGGAAATGTTTATGTTTATATTTTTGTGCTGGCTACATTGTATTAAAGCTTTTTTCTTTTCTTTTTTTATTTTTTTTAACATTTATTTATTTTTGAGACCGAGAGAGAGCATGAACAGGGAAGGGTCAGAGAAAGAGGGAGACACAGAATATGAAACAGGCTCCAGGCTCTGAGCTGTCAGCACAGAGTCCGACACGGGGCTCGAACCCACGGACTGCGGGATCATGACCTGAGCCGAAGTCGGACGCTTAACCGACTGAGCCACCCAGGCGCCCCAAAGCTTTTTTCTTTTTAAAGATATTATTTTTAAGTAATCTATATACCCAACATGGGGCTTGAACTCACAACCCTGAGATCAAGAGTCATGCACTCTACCGACTGAGGCAGCCAGGTGCCCCTGTTTGTACTGAAGCTTTAAGTGCATCTCATTACTTCAGGCTGTCATAAGGTCTCTAGATCCTCTGGCGGCATAAGGAGTTTTATCTGAGAGAAAGTACTCTGTCCTATGCACTCCACTGGAAGGGAGTTCCTCACTGTTTCTCTTGGAGAACAGAATCTCTTCTTAGTTATATTCATAATAACTCAGCAAAGTCCTTGGCACATAGTAAGTGGTCAACATGTTTATGGATGGCAGAGAATGAATACATCACTAAAGAAGGAATTGTATTGGCTCCATAGCTGTGACCACTAGAGCAGTGAGTGGTCAACTTTGAGATGTGCTTCCTGTTCTCTGTCAACTTCTAAAGATTCAGTTCTCAGTACTATTGTTGGCCACCAATGATGATATTGTCTGGAACAGTATTGACTTAGAACATTCAATCAATCTGCTAAAGGGGATCATATGGCTGCCTGGGGTTGAACTCTCTTCTCTTTCTTGGATGGGGACAAGTCATGTTCTTTTATGGGGGATGCAGTTTGAAAGGTCCCTCGCTGCCTCAGTGATTTGTGGTAGCCTTGGCCATCCACAGAATCTGTGGCAGAGATCCAGCTGTCTGGCTTTGAATACAAACAAGTTGCTGCAACCCCTGTGGGAAATCTTTATAGGCAAGGCCAGAACAAGTCATATTTGTAGTAGAAACTGTCAAAATGCTGTGAATAGAGTGATAAAGAAAGCCCTTGGCACTCCCCCCACACACAAGTCTACCTCCCCTCTGTCACAGAGTACATTCTCAGAGACTGAGAAGTCTAAGATGACACATTTGCTAGTTTTCTCAGAGGCAGAAATTATTTTAGGTAATGTACCCTTATTTTTTAGAATCCTGTATTAGATTGAGAGAGTAGATGCCAGTGGAGAGGTAGGTAGGGATCGGGGACAAAGCTTAGTATTAAAAGAGAGAGGGAAAGAAGACAAAGAGAAAGAGGGAAGAAGAAAAGGAGTGTGTGTGTGTGTGTGTGCACACACACGCGTGTGTGTGTGTGTGGGGGGGATAGGGATCAGGGGCAAAGCTTAGTATTAAAAAAGAGAGGGAAAGGAAGAGAAAGAGAAAGAAAGAGAGGGAAGAAGAAAAGTGTGTGTGTGTGTGTGTGTGCGCGTGCCCACGCATGCATGCACGCATATGTGTTTGTGTGTGTGTGTGAGAAGAAAGAGAGGTGGAGAGAGAGAAGGAGAAAGAGAGAGGGAGACAGAGATGGAAAGAGGTCATTTTATGCTAAATGCTAAATGAAGGCCCCAGGAATTGGAATACTAAATTTAATTATGTCCTCGCTTCATACTTTTTTGTTGTTAAATCTTAAGTTAATATGAGAAAGGGCACAAATAAACTGAATATTCACATTTTAGTTAGCTAAACAAAAAATTGGCAACAGTGTTAGCATTTTGAGGGCAGGAGTTTATTTATCACTGTAGTCCCAGTGCCTAGGACACTGCCTTGACCCTAGTAGTCCCAGAACAAATATGTATGAGTAAAAAAATGAATTAAACACTACCCAACATTTCCAGAAGGATTAAAACCAAGTCCTTACAAACTTTTCCATAAAATAGAATGGGGGAAACATTTCCCAACTCATTTTGTGAGATCATCCTGATGCTAAAGCACAGACATCACAAGAAAACTACAGTTGAATATCTCTTATGAATATCAGTGCAAGAATCCTCAACAAAATACGAGTGAACCACATCCAGAAACATATACAAAGGATGATATACCACGATGAAATGGTATTTATCTTGGGAATACACAGTTGGTTTAAAATTGGAAATCAATTAATGTAATATCAATAGAATAAAAAACAAAATGCACAAGATCATCTCAATAGGGAAAGAATTGCTTTCTCATGATAAAAACATTCAACAAACAAGGAATAAAAGGAACTTCCTCAACCCAATAAAAGTCATCTATAGAAAATCCACATCATATTTAATGATGAAAGACTGGACGTGTTTTCCCTAGGAAAAACTGTCAAGGGTATCCATTCTCACCATTTCTATTTGACAGTGTACTGGAGGTTCTAGTCATGACAATTTGGCAAGAAAATGGAAAAAAGTCATTCAGACTGGAAAAGAAGAATTAAACTATCTCTATTCACAGACAGTCTGCTCTTGTACATAGAAGACTTTAAGGAATCCACTAAAAAACAATTAGAAGTAACAAATGAGATCAGCAATGTATCAGAATATAAGATTAATATGTAAATATTAATTGTATTCTTGTATATTTGCAGTGAACAATCTGAAAATGAAATAAAATAAAAGCAATTATATTTACAAAAGAATAAAACACTTAGACATAAATTTAACAAAAAGTGCAAAGCTTATGTTCTGGAAACTGTAAGACATTGTTGAAATAAATGAAAGATGACCTCAGTAATTTGAAAGATAGTTCATTTTCATGGACTGGGATATTATTAAGGCGGCAAATTGATCTACAGATTCAATGCAATCCCTATCAGTGTTCCAACTGGTTTCTTGGTAGAAACAGACAAGCTGATTCTAAAACTTAATATGGAATTGCAAGGGACCCAGAATAGCCAAAATAGTTCCGCAAAGAACAAAGTATGAGAATACACACTTTTTAATGTCAAAACTTATTACAAACTAATGGTAACCAAGGGCATGGCATAATTATAGGCATATAGATCAACGAAATAGAACTGAGAGTCTAGAAATAAACCCATGCATCTATGGTCAGTCGATTTTCAACAAGGGTGTCAAGACCATTTAATGAGGAAAGAATAGTCTTCAACACATGGTGCTGGGAAAATTGGATATCCCCAGGCCAAAAAATGAAGATGGCCTCATGCCACATATAACATTAATTCACGATGGATCAACCTAAATGTAAGAACTAATCCTATAAAACTTGTAGAAGAAAACAGAGGTAAATCTTCATAATCTTGGATTTGGCAATAGTTTCTTAGATAGATCAAAAACACAAGCAAACAAGGAAAAAATAGACACATTGAACTTCATTAAAATTATAAACTTTTGTGCTCCAAAGAATGCTATCAAGAAACTGAAAAGAAAATCTATAAAATGAGAAAAAAATTTGTAAATCATAAATCTAAATGTCTAAATCTATATACACAACATCTAAATATGTAATATATAAATATATCTAGGATATGTAAATAAAAAACCTCTTATAACTCAAGATAAGAAAGCAAATGTCCCAATTAAAAGATGGGCAAAGAATTTGTATAGACACTTCTCCAAAGAAAACATACAAATGTCCAATAGCACATGAAAAGATGCTTGACATCATTGGTTATCCTGGAGATACAAATCAAAATCACAATGAGATAGGCCTTCATACTAACAAGGGTGGCTATAACCAAAAAGTCAGGTAAAAACAAGTGTTGGTGAGGACGTGGAGAAATTGGAACTCTCATACACTGCTGGTAGGAATGTGAAATGATGCAGGCACTTTGGAAAACTTTAGGACAAGCCTTCAAAAAGTTAAACCTAATGATACCACATGACCATGTAATTCCAGTTCTAGGTATATACCCATGAGAAATGAAATATATATCTACATAAAAACACATACATGACTATTCATAGCATCATTACCCTTAATAGCTGAAATAACCAAAAGTGAAAACAACCCAAATATCCATCAGTTGACAAATGAATAGATAAGATGTGGTATGTTCATTCAATGGAATATTATTTGGCCAAGAAAGCTTCATAACAATTAATGGTGCCACAACATGAAACATTATGCAAAGTGAAAGATGTGAGTGACAAGAACCACAAATGATGATTCTATTTATATGAAATGTCTAGAATAGGTAAATCTATAAGAGACAAAAAGTAGATCGTGGTTGCTTGTAGGTCAGTGCAATGGGCGAAGAGGGAGTTTGGAGTGATAGCTAAAAGGTACAAGTTTCTTTCTGGAGTGATACAAAACAAAGTTGATTGTGGTGATGTTTGTACAACTCTATGAATATACTAAAAACTATTTCACTGTGCACTTAAATGGGTGAATTATATGGTAAATAAATTGTATCTCTATAAAACTGTTATAAAAAAAGAGAATGGATTAATAACTTGAAAGTTTTGAGATTTGAATAGAGCTTTTTATATAAAGAAATAAATATATAAAGTTCATACCCAAGTCCTAAAATTAATCAATAAAACCTTTGGAAATCAAAGAAGATTTCTCCTTCATTAAAAAAAATTGGTCTTTGATATAGGATTAGATTTCCTGTCTAACACTCAGACTCTATAGAAATAAATTTTGAGGAGGAGCCTCTTATTCGCCAATGTTGTGGTAAATAAAACAACACGATGCATTTGAAGGCATTTGCAACAGGGCAGAGTAGACTTGGACAAAAGTGTGACAGCCCCCTTAACTCCTAAGTTGAGCTCCCTGGTGGCCCAGGGGCTCAGCGCAGCATGGCATTCTCAGGAGCGCCCCTTGACATCCAACAGTATTTGAAAAGCAATTTCTGGGCACCTGGGTGGCTCAGTCAGTTAAGCCTCTAACTCTTGATTTCAGTTCAGGTCATGATCTCACGGTTTCATGAATTCGAATCCTGCATCCGGCTCTGTGCTGACACTATGGAGCCTGCTTGGGATTCTGTCTTCCTCTCTCTCTGCCTCTCCTTCACTCTCTCTCTCTCTCTCAAAAATAAATAAATAAACATTAAAAAAAAAAAAAGAGGGGCACCTGGGTGGCTCAGTTGGTTAAGCATCCAACTTTGGCTCAGGTCATGATCTTATGGCTCCTGAGTTGGAGCCCTGCATCGGTCTCTGTGCTGTCAGCTCAGAGGCTGGAGCCTGTTTTGGATTCTGTGTCTCAGTCTCTCTCTGCCCCTCCCCCAGTCACGCTTTGTCTCTCTCTCAAAAATAAATAAACATTAAAAACAAATTTAGGGGTGTCTGGGTGGCTCAGTTGGTTAAGAGTTTAACTTTGGCTCAGGTCATGATCTCACAGTTCATGAACTCGAGCCCCATGTCAGGCTCTGTGCTGACAGCTCAGAGCCTGGAGCCTGCTTTGGATTCTGTATCTCCTTCTCTCTCTGCCCCTACCATCTCTCATGCTCTGTTCTCTGTCTCTCAAAAATAAACATTAAAAAAAAAATAAACAGAAAAAAAGAAAAGCAAGTTCAATGTTATGAATAATTCGAAACCATTCTTAATATGAACCAAGCTTACTGAAATCTCTCAGGGCAGGGGTGCCTAGGTGGCTCAGTCGGCTAAGCTTCCTACTTTGGCTCAGGTCATGATCTCACAATTCGCGGGTTCAAGGCCTACATCAGGCTCTGTGCTGACAACTCAGACCCTGGAGCCTACTTTGGATTCTGTGTCTCCCTCCCTCCCCGCCCCCCCCCAACCCTGCTCACTTTCTGTCTCTCTCTGTGTTTCAAAAATAAATAAATGTTCAAAAAAATTTTTTAAATCTCTTGGGGTGCCTGGGTGGCTTAGTTGGTTTAGTGTCCGACTTAGGCTCAGGTCATGATCTCATGGTTCATGGGTTCAAACCCTTTGTCAGGCTCTGTGCTGACAGCTCAGAGCCTGAAGTCTGCTTTGGAGTCTCTGTCTCCATCTCTTTCTCTGTCCCTCCACTGCTCACACTCTGTCTCTCTCTCTCAAAAATAAATAAACATTAAAAAAGTTAAAAAAAAATCTCTGTCACTTGCTTCCCAGCAACTCATGAACATGACAGCTACCCCAATAATCCTTTCCTCCATCATCTGTGTTCACCCTCATCTCCCCCCAAGCTCTTTCCAATCCTGTCCCAATGGTTCTTTTTTCCCCTCTCCCATCTGATCTCTGTGTGTCATCTATATTCACTGGTCAATGATTACCTGTCATTTCTAGTGTCAATCAATTCAGCCCATTTTGATGACTTTTAATCCCCTCTCACCCATTACCTGATCCCTATGCAAGAAAGGTCACAAAGATAGAATGCACTATAAGAGGCATTGGTCACCTTGCCCAAGACATCTAAAAATTAGAGACAATAGGTTAAGACTTGTGGAAAGAGGAAGTGGGCCCTGCCCTATACTTTCTGGAACCTTCTTGTTACCTGGGTGGCCAGGACATCAGCTGGAAGCAGGGGAAGGGGATTCAGTTCTCCTGTGCTCAGTGACTGTCAACCCAGTGTGAAGGTGAAAGTTTTTCAATTTTAAAAGACAAGACTCTTAACATTCACATTCCTCATCTGAGGTGGACTGACCCCAAGCCTTTGAAGTCAAGGAAATTATAAGGCTTCTTAAGGATCTAAAAGAATCCACAATGATGCAATTCTTTCAAACAGAGTTTCTAAGGGGGATGTTTCAAATGCCAAACTGAAGACAGGATGAAAGGGGTTAGAAAATCACCAATTCTGGGAGCATTCAGACTGCTTCTCAAGCTATTTGCTAGCCAATAGCACTGAGTGATTGTCCTCTGTATACCCAGTGCCATTAGCCTGTACATTTCGAGTTCTGTAAAGAGAACCCTCCCTCACCCCTGGGCCAAAGGAAGTGTATTTTTCTCTGCAAACAAACTCCTTCTGGGAGTTCCGTGGCATTCTGCATTCTCTGTACCAGAGTTAGAGGTCTGTGCTCTAATTTCACACAAAAAGAGGAGGCAGACTGTTCTCCTGGACTCCCCTGCGTGTTCTCCTGCAACAGTAAGAATATTTCACTCAGCCGGCACAGCCTAGACTGGCTTTAGAAGGTTCACTTGATTGAAGATGAGTTTCTGATCTGCTATCTCTCTACTTAGGTTGAAATCCTTCCACTGAGGAGAGACAACAGGAATCTCACATAGATCTATGGGTATCACTGTTTGCAATGTGGATTCTCTGAGGGAAGATGCCAGGTAAGGTGCCGTCAGTTAATGAGCCAAAAGGCCTTTGGTGTTTATACACATTAGAGAGTAACACGTTAGAGGGGCAAGGAACCAACTACTTTCATTTAAACCCTATCTTCCTGTTTTCTTCTACCAGCCCACCTTTTGGTTGTTGTTTAATTTATTGGCACCAGTGAGATACAGGTTAAGGGAGAGGATAAGAACAGTAAATCTCACTTGGTCAAGCTCAGGCAAAACAGTGCTGGGGGAGTGTGATTTAATACAAGTGTCAGAGTTTTTCAGAAAGTATCCACGACTCCTAGACTAAGTGTATGGCTGATGTGGGGCAGGGACAAGCAGCCAGATTGAGAAGCCTGACTTCAGTTTGGAGCTCGAGTTCATACATTTAATGAATGAATGATGTTGAGTCTTCCATCTGAAAAGGTAGATGCCATAGAAAATAAGTAGCTGGGCGATTCTTTTTCGATGGCTACAGGAAATTTCTTTACAAAATATGAAGAGGCTAAAAGAAGAGGGTTTTTAAATTTTAAAAATAAAAAGCTTGCTGGGGCACCTGGGTGGCTCAGTTGGTTGAGCATCATACCCCGGTTCAGGTCATGATCTTGCGGGTCGTGAGTTTGAGCTCCACATCGGGATCTGTGCTGACAGCTCAGAGCCTGGAACCTGCTTCAGATTTTGTCTCTCTCTCTCTTTCTGCCCCTCCCCCACTCACGCTCTGTCTCTCTGTCTCTCTCTTTTCTCTCTCAAAAACAAATAGACATTAAAAAAATAAGTTAAAAGCTTGTTGACTTCTGACAACTGAACATGATGTGCTGTTGAATTAGGGTGTCTGGGAGGGGTTGCAAGCATCAGTGGAAGGCCAGCAACACTGGGTGACGGGCTGTGTGTGACGTTGCCCAGGGCAGGAGTGGCCTTCCGATTAGTGCGTGTGTTGGGAGATGGGGGAAGGGAGGAGGAGGTAATGAAATGATTGTTGGCCTTCCAAATGTGTGGCTGTGTACTGTGGTTCAAATGTGTGTGGAGCTGTTGGTGAGGGAGGATGAGGGCAAAATATAGGTTGGCACCCCACTTGCCAGGTGGAATATGCGATATTCCTCAGACACTCCTGGCTACCCAGGAACAAAGGAAAGGGGTGTAAGTGCTTGCCATGGTGATGTGGGAAACTAAGGCAAATGAAAAATTAAATTCCCTTCCTGCCTGCAGCCCACTGACAAGTCCTTGAAACCTCCCTCTAGGAGCTCAGCTGCCTCTATGATGACACTGTTGGGGGCAAAAGAGAACCATGGCTCAACATTGTCCCAACCTCGAGGACCCTGTAAGTCCAGCTTCTTTTTCTCAGCTGCCTCAGGATTTATGCTGGCAATCATGCTTCAAGCTTGTGGTCCCCTGATATGCATCTGAGGGGTCTCATGACTGAGGTTTTATTAAACGGCGATAAATGGTGTTTCCCTAGCAACAGCTAGCCGCTCAAGGTCCTGGAAAGCTTGCTTCCAAAATTCCTTAGAGACTGACTCTATCCCTGACCCTCTCCCAACCTGAGGGTATATAATGAGTTATCTGTCAGGACCCCAGTGCAGGTCTTTTTGCCTGTGGGTCCTGTCCCCATGCTTTAATAAAATCACCTTTTTGCACCAAAGATGTTTTCAAGAATTCTTTCTTGGATCCCACGAACCCTCCATCACCCCCAAACTCTATCACTGCCATGGGGGAAGCTGATCCCTCTGAGACAGACCTCATTGTAGTCTTTTTTTTTTTTTAAGTTTATTTATTTTTGAGAGAGAGAGTGAGACAGAGCGTGAGCGGGGGAGAGCCAGAGAGAGGGAGACACAGAATCAGAAGCAGGCTCCAGGCTCTGAGCTGTCAGCACAGAGCCTGACGTGGGGCTTGAACCACAAACCGTGAGATCATGACCTGAGCTGAAGTCGGGTGCTCAACCAACTGAGTCACCCAGGTGCCCCAATTTTTTTAAATGTTCATTTATTTATTTATTTTTTGAGAAGAGAGAGAGAGAGAGAGAGAGAGAGAGAGAGAAAGAGTATGAGCAGGGGAGGGGCAGAGAAAGAGGGAGAGAGAGAGAATCTGGAGCAGGCTCCAGGCTCTGAGCTGTCAGCGCAGAGCTCAATGCTGGGCTTGAACTCACAGACTGCAAGATTATGACCTGAGCTGAAGTCAGACACTTCAGCTGAGTCACTTGGGCGTCAGTCTTCCTTAACATTCTAAAGCAATTTTCAATAAAGTGTACTGTTTCTACAGACGCAATTTTAATTTTCCATTCTATGCCTAGTTCGTGGCTAAGCCTGGTTAATAGCCACTTATTATTGTTAAGAACGAAAGAAATAGTCGACTCAGTCTACTACTTTATTTATAGGCTGCCCCGAATTTTATTATTTGCAGTTTTATTATGGCTATTGCCTGGATTCACTGTAGCGATTGATTATTAATGAGTTCTTAAACATTTATCTGGGATATTACAATGAATAAGCGCAGACTGTGTCCTCAGGAGCTCATAGTCTAGCGGGGGAGGCACCTAAAGAGACAACCAAGCATAAAGCACCACAGTAAACACTGTGCTGGGATGTGGATGGAGGTCTGTTAAAGGGAAAAAGCACAAAGGAGGTGCTTCCCAGTGACCTTTTTCTCTAGACTTAAAAGACTCGTGTCCTCTGTAGGACACAGCCATGTGGGAATGCCTGGGCCACCAGGGAAGAACATTTCCACATCGTGGTATGGAATGTTAGCTTCCATAGCTATACTAGCTTGTGAGGAATACTAGCTTCCTCACAAAGGGCTACCTCAAGGACTCAGGTTTCAGGCCCTGGAGGATCACCAACGTCACCAAATATTTAGATGCCTGTCTCTTAGGTATAGGAGTCATGTCATCACAAGAAGAAGGGGGGTGGGTACAGCCCTGCAAGATAGTTTAAGAGAGAGACCATGTCCACATAACTTTTATTACAGCATATTGTGATAATTGTTCTATTCTATTATTACTTGTTGTGGCCAATCTCTTACTGTGCCTCATTTATAAATTCACCTTTATCGCGGTTCTGTACATAAGGGAAAGGAACATAGAACCTGTCGTGTTCTGGCTGTCTGCTGGATCAGGGGTCCTTGAATGTAAGCCTCCTGTGAACTGCTTCTCAGGAGGCCTTGTTGACTTTTGGACTTGTTGGGCTTGTAGAATTCTGTGCCCTCACCCAGTACATGCCGCTGACCCAACCCCTCACCCCCCAATGCTGACAAACCAAACCCTGCCCCATATCTCAGATTCCCTTGTAAGAGCTGTGACTGAGTCACAATAATGGAAATCCTAGTTAGTAATCAAGTCAAAATTAATAAGTTGGGAAGATAGAGTGACTAGGGGTTCACAGACTAGGGGGTGGGGTACATACAAGAGCGATGTCCTCATTCTCTGCCTTGGAAAATCAAGTTAATGTCTAAGACTCACCAGGCTATTTAGGGACATGAAGACAAATGCAGCAGATTCAAAGAGTTGAAGGTGGCTTCTTCCAGGGAGGAGGAAATGGGAGGTAAAGAGCTGCCTGGGGAATGCCATTTTTTGGTAAGAAGACTTGTAGAATTATTTGTTGTTGTTACTGTTATTTCTATCTGTGATTAAATATAAGTTGAGATTGGGGGTAGCCGCGGAAGCACAGAGACTGGTTAGGAATAAGTTTGGAATATCTCTGTTAGTCTTGTCATTCACCCACATACCCATTATACGGATGGTGAAAATGAGCTCTGAAGGCTTAGAGTGGTTAGTAAGTAGCCTGAGGTCACAGAGGCAGCAGAAGGAGGAGGCAGAAAGCAGTCCGGTCTAAAAAGCCCAGCTCTAAAAAAACACATGAGCATATGGGAAGGGGGAAAAAGAGAGAGAAACAAACTACAAGTGACTCTTAGGGACAGAGAACAAATAGGGTTGCTGGAGGGAGGTGAGTGGGGGATGGGCTAGATGGGGGACGGGTACTAAGGAGGGTACTTGTTGGGATGAGCACTGGGTGTTGTACGTAAGTGATAAATCCCCAAATTCTACTCCTGAAACCAATATTGCACTGTGTGTTAACTAACTGGAATTTAAATTAAAATCTGACAATAAATAGCTAAATAAAAGTCCAATTATTTTTTTTTTTCAACGTTTATTTATTTTTGGGACAGAGAGAGACAGAGCATGAACGGGGGAGGGCAGAGAGAGAGGGAGACACAGAATCGGAAACTGGCTCCAGGCTCTGAGCCATCAGCCCAGAGCCTGACGCGGGGCTCGAACTCACGGACCGCGAGATCGTGACCTGGCTGAAGTCGGACGCTTAACCGACTGCGCCACCCAGGCACCCCTAAAAGTCCAATTCTAAACCCCATCACCATCTTCTGCCGCCTCTAGAAGAACAAGTGAGGGGAAGGAGGGAGGACAGTGGGAACAGACATCAGGGGCTGAGACGTCCTCTGGGGATGTGGCTGCAGGTGTTGTCCAGGGGACCCTGTCCCTGGCGCGAGTTAAAGGACTCTGCTCGCAGGCTGTTGGCAGAGGGCAGAAGACAGGGAGCCACTTGTGGAGTTGCTAAGAGAAGGCGGGGCTGGGTCTCCTGCTTCAAGTGCTGCCTTCTCAGAGTGAGCGGGGAAGCCCAAAGCCTCGCTCACGTCAGACGGCTGATCCCTGGGCTCCGTTTCGACGTTTCAGCCCGGGAAGGCCCGTGCATTTGCAACACTCTCCCTAGTCACCTTCTCCCTGGTAGCTTCAGAACCTTCCCGAACAGGGTCTCTGTAGGAATATATTTGAACGTCATCTAGTCCCCAAAGTACTTTGGCTTAGGCTCGGCAGCTTTTGTTTTAGTTATTTATTTATTTATGGCACAAGGGAAGTTTCACCCCTTTTCCCCAAAAACCCCTTTTCTTACCCCTATCATGTCATGTATCACACCAGATATTTTGTTATATATTGTTACTTTTTTTTTAGTATTTATTTATATTTTGAGAGAGGGAGAGAGAGTGCGTGCACACACAAGCCCGGGAGGGGCAGAGAGAGGGAGACACAGAGTCCAGACTCCGAGCTGTCAGTACAGAGCCCAAAGTGGGGCTCAAACTCATGAACTGTGAGATCATGACCTGAGCCGAAGTCAGATGCTTAACCGACCGAGCCACCCAGGTGCCCCTACATTATTGTTATCTTTATCACCATGTAATCTTTTCTCCTGGCAGAAAATTGGGAAAAAATTTAAAAATTACAACTAAGAAAATAAAAGCATCCTGCCATTGCCCCACATAGATAACCACTAACTGTGACCCTGTGGATCCCTCTCCACATGCTGGGACTTCTCGAGTGTAACCAGGACTTTCATCCACAATGCTCCTGTCCTGGGCAGGACACCTGGCCCAGCCAACACGCAATAAATGTTTGCCCAGGCTTTAGCTAGGCGCCTGGTATCTAAGTGAAAAATATATCTAGAGATGTAAAAAGTAGCTGGCCCACTTAGGCGGAGACGTGAGGAACCTTGGAAAAGTCTGCAGGGCAACTTTAAATCTCCAGGCGCATGCTCTCAAGACCCTGTCAAGACCCTCTGAGAGATCTTGCTCCTTTTCCAGACCTGTTCCTCGGACAGAGTGACATTCCATCTCAGCTCCACCAGAGCAGAGTTGTTCTTCATGCTTCCCTCTCTTCCAGAGTGTTCTTCCCCCAGCCGTGCACTAATCCGTTCTTCTAGTTCAAGCTCCAGTCTGAACTGCCGCCCAGGTGTCCCTGACCACCGGCTTTCCTGCTTCCCTTTCTCCTCCACGTTCTATAGCCCCTGAGCCTGCAGCTGGTGCTTCCCTGTGGCTGGCTTGAACCCTGTACCATAACTGCATCTGGGTAGCCCTCCTTCTCCTCACAGAGGACCAGACAGGAGGTAGATGTGCAACAAAGATAGACTTGTATTTTAGAGTGATTACTCAGGACTGTGGCAGACAGCCCATCCCGGGTTTGGGGATGCTTTCTGGGTGATGCTGGAGGTGGGCTATAAGATATGCCCTTTCAAGGAAATGGAGGTCCAGCTCCTGGCCTTTGGGGTGATTTTTTTTTTTTTTAACGGAGCTTAAAAGAGATACAAAATCCAGGGCTGGGTTTTTGGAACGGGTGAGTTAGTGATCGCTTGTGCCCTGAAATCTGCAGGCCCGTGGCAGGACTGAAGAGGCAAGTCTGCAGTAAGCCTGCGTCTCCCCGATGTAAAGGAGGTTCGAGAAGAGTGCCATCATGCGATCCACCTGAGGAATCCAGAGCTCAGAAAGCAGCTCCAAAGGGAGCAGGTATTTCATGAGTCGTCTGTGGGCAGGGGAGGTGAGTGGAGCAGGAAAACCCGCCCTGCCTTTCGATGTGTATCGTTGCCCTGGTGCAAACCCACATCCGACCACCAGGGAGAAAGAGCACAGCACTTTTTTGTTCCTCCGTTGTTTAGCAGTTTTGCAATTACCCCCGCAAATAGGTATGTAAATTCAGCAGCAACACGGCGAAGCCACATTAAGGCCGAGCTTCCCCAGACGGCTTTCAGTCAGGCTTTCTGGAACAGGGCCTCTCAGCGACACCCTGGTCCAAGCCCGCTGGCACGGTCCGTGATGGGGTGAGTTAGCAGGTGCCTCGCGCACAAGTGCAGCTGGGGAAAGCTGCAGTGACATCCTGCGGGCCAGCAGGGGGGTGGCTCCTGAGGGTGGGGGTGGGGCACCTGCTGGGTCGCCACGAGGGGGGCGCCGGGCAGGGCGCTGGAGGCCTGTGAGGTTAGGAAAGCGGTTCCTTGTACCAAACTGGCACCAAGGGAAATTACCAGAGTAAATGTGGTAAATTCCATCGGTCCCACTAGGGGAACACAGATCCTGTCTTCCTTCAGGTTCCTTTTTTGTGCATTTAAATTAGATAACAAATTATTCCTGTGTAGCGAGCGAGTCAGCAGATGACTTATTCATAAGATGCCATATCCCTGTCTTTGGAAGAAGCTTCCTGAGGCTGGCTGATTCAGAAGACTCAGGCTGCCCTTCCAGCCTGACGGATGGTGCTGGGGCAGAGACTCACTTCTGACATTTTCTAGGAGGCTGTGGTGTGTGTGTTGTTTGAAGCCTCTCAATGCCTGCCTCTCTCAATACATATTTCTTTTTCTCCCCCCTGCTTTATTGAAGTATAATTGACAAATAAAAATTGTGTGTATTTCAGGTCCCCAACGTGACGATTTGCTATGCATACACGGTGTGAAATGATTACTGCAGTCAAGTTAATTAACACATCTATCACCTCACATAGTTATTACTTCCTTTTTTTTTTTTGTGGTGAGCACGCTTAACATTTACATTTAGCCAATTTCAAGTACGTGTTATGGTATTATTACCTACGTCCCTATGCTGCACATTAGATCCCCAGGACTTATTTATAATTTGTATTTCTTGTGTTCCAATTGCAAGGCAATGTCCTGGTGGTGGTGGTATGGTGTGTGTGTGTGTGTTGGGGTGGGGGTGGGGGAAAGCCCGAGATGTATAAAAAAACCTCTGCACTTGAGAGCAGCCATTAGCAGGGGAGACCGGACATGCCTACCCAGCTCCGTGCCAAGCAGAATCCATTTTATATGGTTAGAGGTAAAGTGCCGTGGGGGCGTCAGGAGGAGGAGGATCCTGGGGCCTGAGGGACTGGGAAAGGCTTGGCATCTGAGGCCAGTTTTGAAGGATGAGGCGGATTTGCACATTTGGGGGGACTTAGGTGAGCAAATGCAAGCCAAGAAAAGCTCCAAGGTATGAAACCTGGAACAATCAGTAGGTACATGAACATCAGTAGGTAATTTCAAGTACATGTTATGGTATTATTACTTATTGTAATAGGTAATAATTGTAATCATACCTATGGTATTATTACCTCTCTCTATAGAGAGCCAACGAGGACACCATATGGAGTGGTGGGTTAAGAGTGTGGATTCCAGAATCTGCTGGCTGGTTTCACGTCTGCCTCTACCTTTCTAGCTCTGTAACTTTAAGCAAATTACTTAACCTCTCTCCGCTGAAGTACCCCCATTTATAAGGAAACTCTTGGTGCTGCCCACAGCACCTTGTGGGTCTTGCCATTTGTGACCAGCGAGGGCACCACCTTGGCCTTGACAGATGGTGGGTACTCTAGCACCCAGATGATGGCCCTTCTTTCCTCATCAAGTCTCAGAGTGTGTGTGGCAGTGTTGGAGAGCCTCTTCTCTCCCCAGCTCTGCCTCTCATCTGTCCTCTTCATTCCACTCTGTCCACATCAGGGTCCCAGCTCCCTCTGGGAACATTTCTGGCCTCAGATGCTCTAGGTATGAGTGGCCTCACGGCTTTCACGTTCTGTAAGTTATAGCGTCTGTAAAACAAGCCAAGTTTTCTCTTGCTCATGTTGGTCAGCTCCTCAGAGACATTAACAAACGCAGTCTGTGGCTATTTAAAGTCAGACCTTCTTTCCACTCAGTGGAAGAAGGGGAGGAGGGGCAGGGAAGAAAGGGACCAGAACTGCCTTCTTCCACAGGCAAAATAGAAACAGTGAAAATACTTGCCTCATCGGCAATTCCCCAAATTCAAATGGCAGTAATGGAAGCAAAGCCTCAGCACAGTGCAGGGCACAGAACAATCTTTCAAGAGCCATTAGTAGTAGGAGTACTGTAGCTGTCTCCTGGGGGCTGGAGGGCCTCGGATGGTTGAGGTGCTTCTGTGATAGACTCTTCTAGAATCTCTCTCGTAACTGTGCTAGGCCTTTTGTTAGCTGCTTTAGTTAAGCTATTTCTAACAATACTGATGGTAAATATTGCATTCGTCAAGATTTTGGTTTTTTTGGTTTGCAAACAACCACTTTCTTAGGCAACTGTAGCAAAAAGAAGAAGGGGCGTGGAATGCCCTGTCCCCCATGGAATCCAAACTGTTGGACCACGAAGATTTGGAAGAGGTCAGAGCCTGGGCATCCCCAGAGGTCTGGGAGGCAGCTCTTTGTGAATCTTCTCCCCACAGCCCCATCTCTGGGCCTCAGTTTCCTCATCTGTTAAATGGAGATGACAACAGTCCTTGTACGTAGATTGGTTCTGAAGATGTAAACAATAATAGCACTTAGAATGGTGTCTGGCACCCAGTAAACCCTATCTGTGTTCGATTTAGTGTTCTTGTTTAGTACTGTTGCTGTACGAAGACACCTGTTGTTGAGCCAGGTGTCACCTTGGTATGAGTTGGTTGAGGCAGAGGTGGAAAGGTGACTTGGTACAGGCATGGCTCTTGGGGACCCACAGTGCTGTGTTTGCAGAGAAGGCAGCTACCCCAGGACGTGTTTACTGAGTCACTATTCCCATTGTAGAGATGAGGCAACTAAAATTCAGACACATCAGGTTACATGCTCAAGGGCACATTTTCATCAGTGAGACGCAGAGTTTAGATTAAATGCAAATTTCCAGGGGCACATGGGTGACTCAGTTGGTTAAGCAGCAGATTCTTGATTTTGGCTTAGGTCATGATCTCACAGTCATGAGATCGAGCCCCAAGTTGGGCTCTTCGCTTGGCATGGAGCCTGCTTTAGATTCTCTCTCCCTCTCCCTCTGTCCCTCCCCTGCTTGCTCTCTCTCTCTCTCTCTCTAAAAATAAAATGAAATAAAATAAAATAAAATAATGTAAATTTCTATGCCTTTTAAAGCCTACCGTCTCTCCAAGTACCATCTACTCTGTTGCCACACCCCACCCCCACCCCGGCCCCTGTGTCAGTCTGGGCACGTGTAAAGGGCTATCTTTGAACCAGACACCATGATGGGATGGGTTCTTCTTGCTGGAAGGAGCCATCCATGATAAATGACAGCAAGAACACAATAATATGCTAATACCAACTTCACAGCAAACTGACGAGCGACAACGTGAAGTTCACCCTTACATTTTAAATTAGGTTACACAGGCCATTAAGCCAAGTCATAATAGATGTTTAGATCTTTGGACAGAGTGCACAACAACCAGAACTTATTGTTATGCAAATTAAAACCAGACATTCAAGGTTAAATATCTTGAGTCCAACTTAAAACTAACCTTGTCACCAACAGTGGCTTTGCTGGAAAGTGTGGAAAAGGCTTGTAGGCTTTCATCTTGACTTGTTTTCACCACATACTTATCTCCTAAATGCTTTCTATTTGCAGTGGAAGGAGTTTCTTAAAGTTACAAAGAAAACCATTGTCAGGGAACAGAATTTGTCTTGTTTTTAGAGCTGGTCCTGATGGTGGGTCTTCTCATTACAAAAATCATTATCTCAGTGTAACCCTGTCCCTTTCTATGAATTTCAGGACACTGTGTAGAACATTCTGCATGTTCTGGGTGTTCATGGGTTCTTTTTAAAATCCTCAAGTTGGCCAATGTATGTTCTTGAATAAGAAATGACAACAGGAATGAATATATTGCATATAGATTTTCATTCTCTAAGCACCTTTTGCCCAATCAGTATTTCTCAAGGGGAACTGGATTCCAAGAACTTTGGCTTCTATTATTTTAATGGCTACATACTTAAGAGTAGCCAGGAAGAGCAGATAGGATTATCAATATCCTGGGGGCATGTAAACCGAGGGAGCAAAAATCCAAGTTACCTGTCCCAAAGTTAAAAAGCCAGTGAATGAAAAAGCAGAGGCTGGCCCTGGGCTCCTGTCTCTGAGCCTGTCCTCATGAGCCTGGGGTCTGTTTCCCCAGCTACCACAGCACGAATTCCATACACGCACGGATCCTGCTCTCCACCCCTAAGGGAATGGATATGAAAAGTTTTAGAAAACTATTGTCTTTAGCTGCTATAAATTCCTTGTGTGAATGTTCCAATATGAAAATATTTCAAAATTGATAATGAATTAAAAGATATTTGGAGTTGATTTGAAATCATTCTGTTTTCCCCAAACCAAGCCAAACATTTCCTAAATCCACAGTGATTACATTTATTTTCTTTTATATTTTCTTGTCTTTATGAGAAGTCATCAGGCTCATAATTTGTTTATAGTTTCACCGTGATCAATAATCAAGCAACCACACATTTCCCCTAATCATCTTGTCTGCTGAACCAAATTCTGAAACTTATGACAAATATGTCCAAACTCCAAGCATTGTCATGATATTTAACAACAAGTGTTTGCCCTCCCCAATTCGGGTCCCAGCTTCCTAAAATTTTGTACTTCCTCATAGAACACGTTTCTGATTTTCTTTCCATCTTGATGTTATTTCCTTCCCTAATTCCTCCAAGTCTGGGTCTTTGAGGTACAGTCAAGAAGCAGTTGTATATTCTAGAGACAGCTCATACTGGCTTGTTAGAGCCAACTGGTAAGTTGTCAGGAATTTTGCAAGCTGATTTTTAACCCACAACCCTGAGATCAAGACCTGAGCTGAGATCAAGAGTTGGAGGCTTAACTGAAGGAGCAACCAGGCACCCCTGCAAGCTGATTATTAAACATAGCTATTATTTTTTTTTTTCAACGTTTATTTATTTTTGGGACAGAGAGAGACAGAGCATGAACGGGGGAGGGGCAGAGAGAGAGGGAGACACAGAATCGGAAACAGGCTCCAGGTTCCGAGCCATCAGCCCAGAGCCCGACGCGGGGCTCAAACTCACGGACCGCGAGATCGTGACCTGGCTGAAGTCGGACGCTTAACCGACTGCGCCACCCAGGCGCCCCTAAACATAGCTATTATTAAAACTTAAAACTACTGAAGCTTATAATTAAGTAATATTAAAAACAGGTAATAAATATGTAAAATTTATTACTTTCTAATTATCTTACTACATTTTGGTATTATGCATGCTCTTAAAGTTATTGTTCCATTGGTGGAATGAATATATAATGGTATATGCTACTTGCTCTCCATTTTTTCTCCACTCTGTGTTCAGTGATGTCATGAAAGAGCCTGAAATAGGCTTTGGTGGGAGTATTTTCACCATGGAAATTGGCAAACTGAACAAAGTAGGGATTTTTCTTCTGTAGAGCCGGTTGTTAGATATTTACTAGCACCCCACCGAGTGTAGCATGAGGGTATAGCCTCAGGAGAGTGACAGAGCAGGCTCTCAGTCTCTGGTCAATGGCTGTGTCACCTTGGGTGAGATGCTTAGGGTCTCTGAGCATTATTTCCTCATCTGTAAAGTGGGGCTGTTGTGAGGTTCAGTCAGTGCCATGCATATAAGACATTTATCACAATTCTTAGCTCAGCTTATGGAATGGGCTTTAGAAATGATGGCTAATACAATTAGCAATAAAATTAATGTAATAAACAGTTTCAATCTTCTCTGCTTTCTCTGCATAGTAGGAAGATAGCATGTCTTTCCAAATATATTGGCCACTGCCTTTGTCCTCTGCAGAAGGACCGTAATTTGTCTCAGGGGTGGGTTTTCCCAGTGGTTGATGGACCCTGAGGGGCCTTGTGTGGGTGGAAAAGTGAAACTCCCTTGACACAGCTTGTTGGGCAACATTAATTACAAGGTAGAACTGAATTCACATGCACAGTAAAGGGAGAGGAATTTTGCGATGTTATGGCAATCCAGGAAGGAGGTGTGAAAAGGCAGCAGGATTGGATTGAAAGAAACTGCACAGCTCTGAGTAGGGGGAGGAGGTGGAGGTGAGATGAAGCCAGTGACAGGGACTAGCCAAGCACCTGAGCACAACCCCCTCGGGGAGAAAAGCTCTCTGATGAGGGAGGGTGGTACGTCTGACTTTCAAGGTGAAGCTGGTTCTGGGCTTGGCTTGATTTTGCTCCCTACTACCACACATAAAAGTATGGTACATCACATTAGGGGTGCTTTGGGGAGTCAAAATGAACCAATTATGAGGGTCTTAGAAAATTCAGTGAAAGGAAAAATTGTGATAACGATGATATCTGCACGTCCCCTGCCTTGGGAATCTATAGAAGAAGTGAGCTCCCTGTGTTTCGCACTGCACATGAGAAGGAAACTTGAACCACCTTTCTTAACTATCACAGTCTTCGAAGACATTTGGGCAGTGGACTGTGGGTTACGGGCAGCAGTCTTGTCCAGGATGCACACAGTTATATGCACACAGTCCAGCAGTCTTGTCCAGGATGCACACAGTCAGTCTATAGCTGACTCTCATCTTTCTCAAGCTTCAGTCTGTCCAGCTGCCTGGTTAGCCTTTCTACCTGCGCCTCAACATTAACAGATGAACACTGAGGTCAATAACTGTCTCCCACAAACATGCATCTCTGGGCTGGTCATTTTATTAACTAACCTTTTCCATCCAAGATGTTTAAACAACCTCTTAAGAACAGCCACCTGCCAGTTCATGTCTCCCAAAGCCAATACACAGATGAAAAGGGTTGCTACTGATTTATGTGTTCCCTTTTCTGTAAAGGATTCTTGACAGTTTATAAAGCATTTCTCCCCAAACTACCCTCCATGATGCAGACAATAATTTTGTAAACCAGCCAGTTTCTATGTGTGGTCTTCTAAATGATAACTGGTTGGCCACCAACGATGTACTTGTGATTCTAAACAATCAAAATCATCCTTTTTTTTAATTTTAGAAAGAGAGAGAGTGAGGGGGGAAAGGGGCGGTGGGGGGGGGGGTAGAGACAGAGAGAGAGAGAGAGAGAGAGAGAGAGAGACAGAGAGAGAATCTTAAGCAGGATCCATGTCCAGCACAGAGTGCAATGTGGGGCTCCATCCCATGACCCTGGGATCATGACCTGAGCTGAAATCAAGAGTCAGATGCTCGATTGCCTGAGCCACCCAGGTGCCTCTAGCAAGAAAACTTTAAAGTGAAGAATCAGGATGCTCTCAGAAATGATTTGTGTTATTTTGAGGTGGAATGGGGGAAAATAAAACCCAGGTGTGCTGGTGGGCTTACAGGTGAGGTACCTCTTTCCTGCATAAATGAGGGGGTTCTTGCAAGGGCAGATCCGTGATTCTCAGTGTACAGGGACTAAGTCAAGTGTAGATTCTTGGCGAGGACCACCTGGGACTTGGTCTGAGGCTGGAATGAAGGGGGCGAGAATGACACCCATAATTATGAGTCATTGTTGGGTCACTTTCCCCTCCAAATCCCCATCTGCTTAACATCTAGGCTTTCTTCAGACCCAGAGTAAATATCATCTTCTCCTACCACCTTCTCTGAGGGGCCCTCCTTGACTCACCCAGGCCGAGCTGGTTTCTCCTTTGCTGTGTTCCCATGGCATCCCATGATACGTCCCTCTTTCACACGGTGTTGTTTTATTTGGGCAGTTTCACAACTGTTTCCCCAGATGGATTCTGGGCTTGGGTGGGCAGAGATGATTCATCTTCATGACCCAGGGACTGCCCAGTGTCTACCACACATGAGGTGCCCAGGAGATGCTTCTTGGAATAACTGGCTAATGAATGGAAGGGTCAGCCAAGCAGGGTGGAAGACGTAGGTAGTAGGAGTGCTTGAAAGAACAGGGTGCAAAGAACTGTGCATATTTCATTCTGGTTAAAACTTCATCTTGAAAAATGACGTCTTTGAATTGAGAAGAGAGAGGACAGTATCTGCAGCCAAATGGCTCTTATGTGCCAAAGAAAGTGACTGAAGGCAACTTGAAAACACATTAAACGTAAGAGCTCTTCCATGGATGTGTTGGACGTGACCTTATTTTGTGCTGGAATAGAAAGATGAGAGAGGTTGGGAAGGAATATCAGGCTTCGTATCCGTTATCCAGACACATGTATCGCACAAGTGACACAGATACTCAGGACCAACTGCCTTGGAATAATTATCTCACAGAAAGATGTGCCTTTATTTGTTGATTTATTTATTTTAATATTTATTTCTTTTTGGGAGAGAGTGTGCAAGCAGGGGAGGGGCAGAGAGAGAAGAGGACACAGGATCCGAAGTGGGCTCCAGGCTGTCAGCACAGAGCCTGACGCGGGGCTCGAACTCACAAACGGTGAGATCATGCCCTGAGCCAAAGTCGGAGTCTCAACCGACTGAGCCACATGCCCCAACATGTGCCTGGACAGGACGTGGACAGGAAATACAGAAATCTAGTCGCAGGCCAATGTGCTGGCCCCAAATAGCCAAGCTGTCAATTTCTCAGGTCTTTGGAGTTATTTTTGCTTTTTACTGCCTTTTTAAGTACTAGTGTGAAAGGGTGGGTCAGAAGCAAGAACTTAGTTCAGTGAATTTCGAAGGGAGCTTTGACCTAGCCTTGTACAGGGTGGTAATAACTCCGATGGCAGGCCCAGAGTGATGACCGCTGTCTGCTGGGTGCATGGGAGGGAAGAGTATGTGTGTGATCCAGGGGCAAGGAAAGCAGGTGACGATGGATGGCTGTTTCTCCTCTTCTTTGGAGAAATTAGATTCGCTGTCTTAGACTTGGAGAGAGCTGGAGGGTCTTGAGACACTTTTTGTGTCGATGGTTTTGAGTGGGGGCAGGGAGGGGGGTGAGGGGAAAGTGGGAGGAGGGGGGGAAGGGAAGGGGAGGAGAGAGAATGAGAGACAGTAAAGAGAGGAGAGAGAAGGGAGAGGCAGTTCTCTATCTTCCCCTCAGGACCCGGGAGGGAGCTGTCCAGGCAGATTCAGGCAGATGTTAGGAGTTGTGTGGTCCTGGCACTGGGTCCCCGAATGGGCAGCTTACGCAGGCCTGACTAATGGAGCACAGCAGCCCCCCCCCTTATCTGGGGTTTCAGTTACTCGCAGTCAACTGTGATCTGGAAACAGATGATCCCCGCTGATGTCTCCTCAGAACGTCAGCAGGAGCCTCGCACTAGGTCACATGCTTAACGTCATTCGCCTCACGCCATCTGATCGCATACGCATTTTACCATCTCACATTGTCACAGTAAGGGTGAGTGCAGTACAGTGAGATAGTCTGAGAGACCCCTGCGGACAGCTCTACCACAGAATATTGTGATAATTGTTGTGTTAGTTGCTGTAGTTCATCTCTTCCTGTGCCTGATTTACAAATTAAACTTTCTCATAGGTATGTACGTACAGGAAACGACACAGTAAATATGGGGGTCAGGACCATGCCCGGTGTCAGGCATCGCTGGGGGTCTTGGAGCGCATCCCCCATGGGGAGGGGAGCATGTGCAAGAGCAGCCCCTGGACACACTGTTCTCAGGCTTCTCTTGGCATCCAGCCGTGCTGAACAGTCTCTGTCCCTCTCACTGGCCAAGCAGTACATTTCGTTGACACTCCAATTCCCGAGAGAGCAGAAGACATTAAGAAAGGAGCTTTGCTGGGGCCTCATGTTTTAAGCTTCAACAGGTCACTGAAATTTCCTTTGGATGGATTTTTAGTCTTCTCCTGCAGTCCCGCTGGGCCCCGGGAGAGGGACGGGCAGGTGGCTGCACAGAGACAGCAGGGTTATGGAGGTCAAACTGAACTTCCCGATTTGGCTCCGAAGACGGCGAGGTGGTGGCAGTGCGAGCAGTGGCCAGACCTGAGGTCCATGCCAGTTGTCTGTCTGGCCGAGTCTCCTCTGTCCTCAGAGGCTGTGTTAATATCCACCCACAATTTCAGTCTGAGGCATTTGGTTCATCAACTACTCCCTGTGTCCACTCACATGGAAAGGAGAGAACAGGAAATAGGAAGCAAATTATATCCTTCCTAGTTGAGCATGTTAGACTCATTTTCAGATGTTTATAGTTACCTCTGCACATAGGAAGAGAAACAGAGGAGAATGTTTTTCATAGACTATCTCTTTTCTCTTAGTTTACCTTTGGTCTGGAGTCTTCGTTTGTTTTGCAATTCTTTTCTCCCTTCCTTCCTTCCTTTCTTCCTTCCTTCCTTCCCTCCTTCCTTCATTTCTTTTTCTTTTAGAAATTTTTTATGTTTATTTATTTTTGAGAGAGGGAGAGAGACAGAGCTCAAGCATGGGAGAGGCAGAGAGAGAGAGAGAGAGAGAGAGAGAGGGAGGGAGACACAGAATCTGAAGCAGGCTCCAGGCTTAGAGCTGTCAGCACAGAGCCTGACATGGGGCTAGAACTCACAAACTGTGAGATCATGACCTGAACCGAAGTCGGATGCTTAACCAACTGAGCCACTCAGGCACCCCCCTTCCTTCATTTCTTAATTTATTTCTTTTGTTCCCTCTCTCTCCCTCCCTCCCTTCATCCCTCCCTCTCCTTCCTTCCTTGCTTCCTTCCTTAATTTCTTTCTTTTCCTTTCTCTCTCCCTCCGTCCCTCCCTCCCTCTCCTTCCTTCCTTTTTTAGTTTCTTTCTTTCTTTCAGTCTCTCTGTCCCTCCCTTTCCTTCCTTCCTTCCTTCCTCACTTTCTTTCTTATTTCTTAATTTATTTCCCTCTCTCTCTTCCCTCCCTCTCTCTCCTTCTTTTCTTTCTTTCTTTCTTTCTTTCTTTCTTTCTTTCTTTCTTTCAAATGTTTATTTATTTATTTTGAGAGAGAGAGGAGAGAGAGAATCCCAAGCAGGCTCTGTTCCATCAGCACAGAACTCAACATGGGGCTTGATCCCACAAACTGTAAGATCATGACCTGAACCGATTTCAAAAGTTGCACGCTTAACCAACTGAGCCACCAAGGCACCCCGCCTTATCTTTTAAAAAAAAAGTGTATTTATTTATTTTGAGAGAGAGAGAGAGAGAGAGAGAGAGAGAGATGAGGGCAGGGGCAGAGAGAGAGGGAGAGAATCCCAAGCAGGTTCCACACTGTCAGTGCAGAGCCAGAATCAGTGCGGGGCTTGAACTCACAAACTGTAAAATCAAGACCTAAGCCGAAATTAAGAGTTGGACACTTAACTGACTGAGTCACCCAGGCACCCCTAAAAGTAACCTTATCTTAACAGCAGCTAGCCCCTCAAGGTCCTGAAATCCTTGCTTTCAAATTCCTTAGAAATGTATGCTATCACTAACCCCCACCAACTTAAAAGTGTACCATCAGTCTCTCCTCACAATCCTGGTGAAGCTCTTTCTGTCCATGGGACCTGTCCTCACGCTACAATAAAATCGCCTTTTTTGCACCAAAACGTCTCAAGAATTCTTTCTTAGCTGTCTGCTCATGAACTCCACTTTATAATTTCATCATTTTGACACCCTTATATGAGGCTTTGAGTCTTTTCATCTGGACCCTGAGCCCCAGAGCAAACTTGGTGATTAATTCCCCTTCTGTTCCCTTACTCTCATTTTGGGGGCTTTTCGAGGAATATGGTCTTATTGGAACACGTTCATGTCGATTGCTCAGGCTGTAATCCTCTACCCTGCGGCTACTCTACAGGGAAGAGAAAGCCTGCCCTTTGGCTGGAAGGTAGTACCCTGGCCAGAATGGTAATAAGACTCAGAAACTTAATGCCCTCTCTTTATTCTTATTCTTATACAAAATTGTCTGTCTTGGGCACAGTACAGCCACCTAAGTCCCTCAGACGGCTGCCAATCTTAAAGACTCCTGTGTGAGTTTGCCTCCTCATTGGTCTAATGTGATCCCCTCCACATCTCTTCTCTAGCTGAGACCTCTGCTCAGAACCCGTCAAAAACACTACCTGACTGAATTACAACCCAACTGGGGACCATTTCCAAGGAAAGCTGGCTGTAAAGACTACATGTGTTGGAATGTCGCATAGACCAGGATGGGTTTCTAGCTTTATTATTTTTCATCAGTTCCCCTACTAACTACTGAAGTTACTTCTGTAGGAAACAAAGCAAATAGACTGAGGTTCCCTATGTCCATCCCTGAATGGCCCTAAATCAGGACCCTGGTCTAAGAACCTCTTGTAGAATGTGTTTGGCCACTTACCAGGCTGCTACACTCCCTCCTGATATATTGGATGATTGTCTAAACAGGCGTCCTCCCTAAGGAGCCTTTTTCCCTGTTTATTCTCGCCCTAATACACTTGGTTCCTGTGCTCCTAACCTTGTTCGTGGGTTCCATTCTTCAGCTCCATCAGAACATGATCCCGGGTTACAAGATCATGTCACTTTCTTGCTGGAAACCCTCCAGTGGCTCCCCATTGCAAGTCTGATCAACCCAAGGTCCTTGCTGGTTTACAGACTCCTGGGTGCACTGACTTCTGGCTACTTCTCCCTCTCTGCCTTCCATTCTCTCTGGTGCTTGCCATCCTCTAGCTCATTGGTCTTTGTTTTCCAAGCTTGCCAATAGCTTTCCTGCCTCAGGGCTTTGGCACATGCTGTTTCCTTTACCTGGGATGCTCTTTCCCCAGACCCACTGTATGAGGATACCCAGTTTTATGCATATCATCATGTGAACACATTTGTGAATTAAGGCTGGCATCACCCTATATTACTTTTTCAAAACATTTGTGACTCTCTGAAATTAATAACTTCATTTACTTGTTTATTTCACCTCTTTTCACTAGAGTGTAACAGACTTTAATCTGTTTTGTTCATCCCTGTGTATCCTACAATGTTTAAAATAGCACCTGCACAATAGTAGGTACTCAGTATTTATTTGTTGAAAGCATAGGCCCTCTTTATTACTTAAAAAGCAAGAGCAACAATAGGAAACTGGGTTAAGATTTGGGGTGAATAATCCAACAGCTGTCCGTATGGTATCTTAAGCCTTAATTATTTTAAGGACTTACGTTGCTACTTAAGAAACAGAAACAGAGTAAATGCAGTTATGTAACATTATTCTCCAGAAGAACAAATTCATAGCAAAATCAGCCCATCTGAATATATGCTAAGTTATGAGGCTGTGGAGGTTTCTGCCAAAGTCAGTGTTTATAAATTCATAATATTTATTTAATATTTAATACTAAAACCAAACTGCAGAAATTTACTGAGATAATAGCTTTCATTCTTTGGGGAATATGGTAAAATCAAGCTATAAAAAGGAGCTTCTCTTTTTATTGTGAGTTTCTGCTTCTGATAAATTTCTGCACTGTCAGTAAATAATAGGTGAATGAGGGGCAAACTTTGTGGCATGAATGAGAAAAATTATGGCTGTAATTCTGAGAGCTAACTACTGATTTTCTCTTCTCCAGGAAATAGCACAGGGAGTTACCATTCCATGAAAAAGGTAACGCGGTGTTAATAATAACATAAAGAGGGTTTCATGGATGAATTTTATCTTCACTCTCAAGAGTTTTGTCATCAAAATGCTTCCAAAAAAGTCCACCAGGAAGTTTGTTTCTTCCCCCTATTTACAAAATTTCTGCCCCTCACTCATTGCCTACCTTAACTCCTGTAATGTACATAGTGGGGCAGACAGCACAGCTCTTTTCTCATTTAAGAACAAGCACAATCTCTATTGCCAAATTGGCATGAAGTTTTCTTCCAGTGGCTTCTGCCACATGAGTTCAGAAAGAGTCATCATCTGGGGAGACAGGGTCTACAGACCCTCTGGAAGGGGCTGAGCAGGTATGGAACCCATCCCCACTGTGCAGGGGGGCGGTGAGTTACCCTGTCACTGTTCTTTTCTTTTCTTTTTTTTTTTGGTATTGATTTCTTGGAAATAGGTTTGTCAGTCCCCTGGAGGCATTCCCTGTTGAGAAGGGACGTTAGCTGTGTCTACATGAGGTCGCTACAGTTGGTTTCAAAGTGAAACATTCCGTCAATCAGCCTTTATCTTTAGACCAAGGAGCCTAACCTCCCACTTTACTGACTTAGCTCCACTGAGGAAGGTAAAATTCTGCCCGAATCGATGAGTCCATTTAAGACCGAGAAAATTTTGCCCACACTGCAAATCAAAGTGTGGTTGGGGCGGGGGGGAGGATGCGGAATGAGCAAGAAGATTGCGTAGCAGGTGTATCGGGAAGAAACTTCGCTTGAGTTTTGTTTTAATTGAAAGTAACACACCTCTCAGACTCTGGTACTGCTTCAGGCTTGTGGGGGGTATTGCGTGGCTGGCTCTTTTCCTTGTGACCCAGAGTGAGGCTGTCCTTCACTGTGACCTCCTTGCTCAGCAGCCTGGCTCCTTACTGTCCTGCTGATTGGCCATTCTCATTTCTTCCACCGTGCCTTTGTTTACCCTGAGCCCACCTCCTTTTGTGCAGTACACAGATCATGGGGTCTTGAGAATGTAAAACCAAATTATCAATGTTCTGGTTAGATGAGAAGTCAGCTTTGGAGTCAAATGGGCATCTTTTTTTTTTTTTTAAGGTTTTATTCATTTATTTTGAGAGAGAGAGAGAGAGAGCACAAGTGGGGAGGAGCAGAGAGAGAAGGAGACAGATAGAACCCCAAGCAGGCTCCATGCTGTTAGCACAGAACACAGTGTGGGACTCAGTGTCATGAACCATGAGATCATGACCTGAGCTGGAACCGAGTCGGGCACTTAACTGACTGAGCCACCCAGGCACCCTGTAAAGTGGGCATCTTTTAAAGAATTTTCTATTGCCCATGCAAGAGTCTTTTAATTGGAGGACTAGGTTTCTCAAATGAACCTGAAGGTAAAAAGGGCACAGGGCCTATTGAATGTGATTCTGGGAGACTGGGTGAGAGGTGGGGGTGGGGTGGGGGTCAGGATCCCATTTTATTTTCTTTATTTTTTAATGTTTATTTTTGAGAGAGAGAGGGAGAGAGAGAGAGGCAGAGCATGAGTGGGAAGGGACAGAGAGAGAGGGAGACACAGAATCAGAAGCAGGCTCCAGGCTCAGAGCTGTCAGCACAGAGCCCGATGCAGGGCCCGAACCCACGAACCATGAGATCATGACCTGAAGTCAGATGCCTAACCGACTGAGCCACCAGGAGCCCCCTCAGGATCCCATTTTAAACAAATATCCCACAGGGGTCTTCAGGCAGGCAAGTCTGTCAAACTGAGCTACAGTGGGAGGTGGATGGTGGGGCGGGAAAGCCAAGATATTAGTGAGGTGCTTCTATGTCTAGCTGGTGAAAGTGCTCAAGGTTATTTCTGGGCAGTGGCTGCCTCAAATCCTCTGTGCTGGGCCATCTAAACCAGCATTTGGGATTGAGGTTAGTCCTATGTCTGGAAGCACAAAGTTTTTGTATTGGAAGCCACCTTGAAGCTAATGCTTTGCCTTCAGTTGACAGAGAAGGAGACGGAAGCTTCCCCAGGAACTTGCCTGGCCTGCACAAAGCATCAGAGGGAGGAGCCCACGTCTCCAACTCAGCGCTGGTTTCATGGGCTGTGCCCTCCTGCATGCCTCTGGGCTCTAAAGGGCTCTACACCAGGGGTTTAGTGCTCTGCTGTTGTCATTTTAAAATCCTGAGCGATGTTATCTGTGCATGTGTGTTTTGTGAGCAGGCAGGGGTGGGTGATGGACACACACATGGCTGGAGCAGACATGCATGATCCACGGGGCACCTGGGTGGCTCAGTGGGTTAAGTATCTGACTCTTGATTTCTGCTCAGGTTGTGATTCCACAGTTCATGAGTTCAGCACATTGGGCTCTGTGCTGACAGTTGGGAGCCTGATTGGGATTCTCTCTCTCCCTCTCTCTGCCCTTCCCCTGCTCTCTTTCTCTCTCAAAACAAACAAAAGAAATGCACAATTCACTGGTCCACCATTCTGTGTCCCACATGCCCTGCGTATCCTGATCCGCAGAGCAGAGGGTTCCCATACAGCAGGTGCATAGGAGTTCATGAGACTCCAGGTGCGTATGTGCTAAGTGTGAGGCCAAGGCTGAGTGAACAGGGCACCGAGAGCCCCAAAGGCCAGCTTCTACTCCAGCCACAATTTGCTTCCAACACAAATGGCTGTTAAGGAACTGGCGTGGCTAAGGAGCCCTATCATTTCCTTTCTTACTGCTGCTACTTCTGTTTGCACTTCCAATGGGCGTTCTGAAAATGAACAAGGTGAGCAGTAAAATGTGTCCTTGCTTGTAAAAATTTAATTTCACTTTACTTTAGAGCAACATTCACTCGCAAGTTGAGAGAGACCATGGAAAGGAGGATAGAACTTTCTACGGCGAGCTTCCAGGAGGGGCCGGAAGGGCAGTGCTCTGAGGAGGCGGGAGGGAGCCACAAATGTCTCCTCAGGCACGATGATGTCACTCTGCCTTCCACAAGGAAATTCTGTGCAGCTGCTTTACCTTGGTCTCCATGGAAACTGGGAAAGTATTAAAATGCAAAGTTAAAACACCTTTCTGCTGGCTCTCCCTCAGGAAGGAACCTCCCATGACTGAAATATGTTAATAGATGCAGCCTGCTACTGGCCCCTGCCACTGGAAGGGGACATGGTTTTTCAAGCACAGGCTCCCACGAAGAAGTCACCTGTTCCTGTCACTCTCGCAGACCAGCGAACAAGAGGACACCAGACCATGGCATTGTATCCCGATGAGGATAGGCTTCTCTGAAGACACACAACTGAGCTGCGGCATATCCCAACTTTCGGGACTTGTTGTTTGATTTTCTAAGAGTTGGAAGAAGACATCTTCTAGAAGGGTTTCTTTATACTTGTGTTTCAGTCAAGCTCGGAAGACCAAACTCGCTCCCAACATTGAGTTTCCTGTGGGGAGAAGGAAGGGAGTTTCCAGATTCCCACCTACCGTGAGCTTCAGAGGTGCCTTCCATGACCAAGGAAGAAGGCCATCCAGGGCCACAGGGCCACTGGGTGCTACTAGCTCTGGAAACGTTTTGTTCTCTGTCTGGCTGTGACCCAGAGACTTCACGAGTAGTTCTCCCAAGAGAACACTAGGGAGGACACTGCGGTATGACCAGCCCCCCTCCACGGAAATGCTCAACGAGGCTCTCCTCATGAATTCAGTCAACCTGGCTCCTAATTTTCAAGATGATAATTACCCTAGGGGCACCTGGGTGGCTGAGTCGGTTAAGCATCCGACTCTTGATATTGGTTCAGATCATGATCTCACAGTTGTGGGATTAAGCCATGCATGGGACTCCACGCTGGGCATGGAGGCTGCTTGGGATTCTTTCTCTCCCTCTCTCTTTACCCCTCTCCTGCTCATGCTCTCCCTCTTTCTTGCTGTCTCTCAAAATAAATCAATAAACTTAAAAAAAAAAAGAATGATAATTACTCTATAGCAGAACGGGAAGCTTTCAAAATTATTCATGGTGAATTTTGGAACTACACAGCCCTGGCCTCTGAGATTCAGACAAGCCCTGACGCTCGTCCTGCCCAGTGGAAATACATAAACAAAGAACAGCATCAGGTATGGCTTCACATGAACTCTGTTCTATGTCCACAGCATAAGAAGTGCTGTACAATGAAGCAAAGAGGAACAAAGCAAAATGCCCCTGACCCCCATCCCAGTCTTCCCCCACAACCACATACCCCCGGCTGCTTTGCTATGCACCAGGGGACAGGGTGGGAGGGGGGGCTTACCTGTGTTGCTTCCTGGAGCCCTAATAGTGCATTTCTGTGGAGAGGAGATAAGTGTCCTAATTAGGAAGCCTTCGAAAATGAGTGATTGAGGAATTATTGGATCTGATGTGCAACATCACTGCAGTCTAAAGCCTGAACACATTAAATAGCAATGCATTAGAGTAACGGGTAGACTCGGCAGAAAGAAATGGAGAAGGTCTATTGGGGAAGAAAATCCTTAATGAGTTTTCTATTGAAATAACCGATGAATGGCTTGTTAGAAATAGGTCAAGAGAAAGTATATATTTATATGTTCACTCACCATCTATCCCTCATGTCCAGCTTGCGGTCTAGAAAGCTTTAATTCTGTGGACTCTTACCATTAGAGCATTAACACAAATAATGGTGCCTGTATATACTGGTTTTCAACATGGCAGAATTTTCCAGAAGTGTGGTGTGCTGGGAACCAGGCTGATTTCCTTGTGGGGATCCTCATTTTGTCCTTTAAATCCTTGGTGAGGAAACAACTCCTTTGTGAAGACTGGGCTCTCCTGCTTCTCACTATGCATACCTCTCCTACTTCCCATATCCTAACAGGTTTCAAAAAGCTTTTAAAATTATTGTTTATATTATTTTTTGAACTTGCTTCTGTTATTGAAGTGAAGTCATGCGGCAGTAGAAAAGGCATGGGGATGTGTTATCAAGCAGGCCTGTATGCAAAGTCCAGCTTTCTCCAATACGAGCCATGCGTTTTTGGACCAGACATAACTCTTGATTTCTTCGGCTGTAAAGCAAGGATCATGACAATGTCTACTTGGACTGTGGTTATAAGATTTTAGTGGAGGGGCATCTGGGTGGCTCAGTCGGTTGAGCATCCAACTCTTGATTTTGGCTTAGGTCAGATCTCACAGTTGTGGAATTGTGCCCCATGCTGGGCTCTGCCAAAGGTATGGAGCCTCCTTGGGATTCTCTCTCTCTCTCCCTCTGCTTCTCCCCTGTTCATGCTTGCTTTCCTTCACTCTCTCAAAAAAATTAAAAAATAAAAAATATTTCAATGAAATGAAATATGTAAAATGCAGAATGTGCATTAAGAATAAATGTCCAAGATAATTATTTAGGAATTAGTTCCTTGCACTATTGTGATGGCTTGTGACCCCTGGAACTTGTGAATACATTACCCTACATGGCAAAAGGGATCTTGCAGATGTGGTTAAATTGAGGACCCTGAGATGAGAAGATCAAACCCTGGAACTTGTGAATACGTTTCTCTACGTGGCAAAAGGATCCTACCGATGTAGTTAAGTTGAGGACCTTGAGATGAGGAGATCAAACCCTGGAACTTGTGAATACGTTTCCCTACGTGGCAAAAACTACATCAACAGATGTAGTTAAGTTGAGGACCTTGAGATGAGGAGATCATCCTGGACTTTTTAGGTGGATCCAATGTAATCACATGAGTCCTTAAAAGTGGAAGAAGGAGACAGAAGAAGGGTGTGAATAATGAGATGTGGGGACTGCACTCACCATTGCTGTGTCAAAGATGAAGAAAGGGCACCAGGAGCTCAGAAATCCGGGTGGCCTCTAGAAGCCAGAAAAGGCAAGAAAATGGATTGCCCCATAGAGTCTTTCATAAAGGAATGCAGCACTGCCTACATCCTGATTTTAGCCCAGCAAGACCAGTGTCAAGCTTTTAACCTACAGACCTGTAGGATAATAAATCTGTGCTGTCATAAGCCACTAAATTGTTGGTAGTTTGTTATAGGAGCAATAGGAAAGTAATAGACTCACCTTAAGTATTACTCTCCACCCACAGCCACAGGGAACTTTTGAGAACCTTGGACAGATCATGTTTCTTTTCTGCCCAGGACCTCCAGTGTGTCAGACTCCCAAGTCCAATGACAGTCCTCAAGACCCTATAGGATTGGGTCCTGCCACACCTCCTGGACCTGTGTTTATAAATCTTTCCCCTCTCACTTTTTGGCTGCTCCTGAGACATAGTAGGTTCTCTCCTCACCTCAGGGCCTTTGCCTAACTTTCCTTCCACCTGAGACCCTCCCTCCTCAGGTTGGCGTGGTGGGATTACCCATAGGCTCTGGCCAGCCTGCCTGGGTTCAAACCACACCTCTGCCGCTTGCCAGACAACACATTTAGCTCTTCTGTGTTTGTAGTTTCCTCATATGCAAAATGAGGCTAATCACATCACCCACAGGATATGATTTTGATGATGATTCAAAGAGTTAATCTGTGTAGAGACTTTACAACTATACCTGTTTTAGCTATACTCCTCGGTAACTGTTCCACTATGTCTATGTGGCTCAGGGCATTTCCTCTGTCTGCTCTGCTTACCACTTCCTATCATTCTCTGTCACTTTATCCTTCTTTTCTTCCCTGTGCTCACCACCACCTGACATATTATGTGTTTATTTGCTAGTTTCTGCTCTCTCCGCTAGACTATGAGCTCCATGGGAGCAGGGCCTTTCTTTTGATCATTATTGAATCCTTAGCCCCTGGAACAGTGTGTGGTTCCTGTAGGCACCCGATGTTTGAGAACGGGTTCATTCCTATGGGAATGCTGGATGGGAGCACCTGCAGTGAAGCTGAGGTTGAACCGGCTGAGACCTCTAGGGTTATTTCTGTCTCCAAGATTGAAGATGTTCTCACATTCATAGCAGTAAGTGACAGAACCAGCATCTGAGTCCTGGGTGTATGTTTGGTATCCCAAGCAGTTTGTTATAGCTAGTTTTCATGTCCCTCCTCTCTGATGCCTTTCCCAGCGGGCCCTCCAATGAGGTTGATGTTCTTTCCTCCGGGAAACACATTTTACTTGCTTGAGTCTTTAGGGACCTACATGGTGCCATGTCATAGTTGATAACCATGCCTTCATAAAACCAGTTATAGCCACCAAGGGAGCATGAGGCCCTAAAGGAACTAAAAACTCCCATGACCTCAGATTACCTCTGAAGCATCGACAGGGAGGTGAACAGGAGGGAATAGCCCTATAGGAGATTCCTAAAGTCATGCCACGGAGAATTGACATTTGTAGCTCTTATAGTGGGTTACAATTTGTCAGTGATGCTCTAGAAACTGATAAGAAGGAAGATGTGGCTGATTTGGAGACGTAAAGTGGTATTGAGTATTGAGAGTAATATTTGAAGACTTTTGTTCCTCGATATTGCCACCTGCAGACTTTGTGCACACAGAAATACTAGATCAGGTATTTTGAATAAGCTGATTATTCAGCCCATTGATAGATTTTTGAAAAATAAAACAATGACTTATTTAAATGAATTAAGAAAATCAACCTGTTGACTTGTATACCAATCATGGTGTAGGTGCAGATAATAAGCACCATTCTATGTTTCTTTTTCTTTTTTTTCTTTTGGTAAAATATGCATATATTAAAATTTGCTATTTTAACTGTCTTCTTTTTTTTTTTTAAGAGATCATATCCTGAGCTGAAACCAAGAGTCAGAGGCTTAACCCACTGAGCCATTCAGATGCCCCACTCTTTTAACCATCCTTAAGTGTACAATTCAGTAGCATTAAGTACGTTTACAGTGTTGTGCAACCATCTCTACTGTAGATTTCCAGAACTTGTTCATCAGTCTAAATAGACACTCTGTACCCACTCAATAATAACTTGGCATTCACTGCAACCAGAAGGACTCTCCTAGCCTTTCGAGCAGGGCAGGTTTCATGATAACAGACTCCCTTGGCTTTTGTTTGACTGGGAATGTCTTAGTTTTGTCCTCATGTTCACAGACACTTTTGCAGATGTGGAGTTCTCCTTCAGCACATTAAGTGTATCATCCCCACTGCCTTCTGGTCTAAAAGACTTCTGCTGAGAAATTCACTGATAAATCGTGTGGAGGACTCTCTCGTGTGACCAGTCATGCCACAGTCATCTATTTCCCCAATCCCTAATCCTTTCCTCTACTCTCTACATTCAAACCAAATCCTCTAACTTTGCCTACCCCCCCCCCCCAACACAAGTCCTTTAATGTCTCCTTCTCTCTATCCTCACTGCCACAAATTTGGCTCATCAACTCTTGCTAGGATTACAATGTGCTTCCTAGCAAATATGCTTTTGCCCTTCCCTGAAACATTCTCTTTGTTTCACAAATTTGACTGATCAGAGACAGTTATGAACATGAAGTTCACCTTTTTAAAATTGTTTGTTGGTTCCTTATTGCTTTTAGCCAAGTCCAGACTCCTGGGCCTCCTGCTCACCAGTCCCTCTCTGTCTTTGCCCCATTTTCTTAGGCTCACTCAACCACCAGCAGTTTCATGACAGGGTTATGGGCATCTTTTGTAACCACTTGCCTGAGAAGTGCTTTCTTTTCCTCTTCACTGGGACAATTCCACTCATCACTTAATCCTTGGCCTAGGACAATCTGGAAGCTGCATCACACCAATTTCTCTCCAGCACAGATGAAATATTTTTCATGCTCCCAGAGCCTCTTGTATGTGGTTTTGTCACACCACTTAGCTCTCTAGATTGTACATCCTTTTGTCTATGGAAGTGCTTTCCCACTGTTCAGTAAGGAAGGGACATTTTTCATTTAATTTCATGTTTTTAATGCCTAGAAAATCATCGGCTCTATAAATCCTTGTGGAATCAATAAATGAATGAATCGTCACCATCTTTGTTGGTGGAGAGCATTTTAAAAAAATCCATCAGCATTCTTATCTTTCTTTAGAGAAAATAAAAAAAATGAGTTGCCCTATTATTAATTATCCAGTAGGTGAATACATGGGAAGAGTCTGGCTAGTTTCTATGTCTTTCAGGAGAAAGAAATGGAATTAATGTTCTACAGGTAGATTCTTTGTAGACTTTTTCTTTGATGAAAAATCCATTCTTCTTTCATTTCTACAGGACAATAAACACAAACCATATTTTTCTCTCAGTCAATTAGATGCTTGTACATTTGTGCCCATTCACATGTCTCTTATTAAACTATCCTGTTATTCTTTTTTAGAGAGAGAGAGACAGCACAAGTTGGGGAGGAACAGAGAGAGAGGGAAAGAAAGGGACCCCCAAGGAGTCTCCACACTGTCAGCATAGAACCCGATGCAGGGCTTGAACTCACAAACTGTGAGATCATGACCTGAGCTGAGATCAAGAGTTGGACACTTAACTGACTGAGACACTCAGGTGCCCCCCCTACTATTATTATTTCCCATTTTCATATCCCCTTCCCAACCCCCCTCACCAAGTGTAGACCCCAAAGCAGAACTTTCCCTTTACTGAGGGAAGCCTCATGCTGGTGCCAGACCAGTGGTTCTTCCAGGTTATAATTTTCCATCACATTGAATGACATTGTACTCTTGTGTCTGTTGAATGTTTCCACAGGTTGACTTGTGTCATTGCTCTTCCTTATGACTGGGCTGTCTTTCATTTTGGTTGTGATGGCAGTTCATAATATAATTATTCAGGAGTACAGTGCTGCATTACCTCAGAGCTGGAGAAAGACCAGAGGAAAAGGTGCTAAATCAGATTAGGCCACGTCCTTTGAGAGAGAGGCATGCAGCACCCCTACAAGCTGACCGGTCATGTCCACAGTTGTTACTTTTGGGGAGGACAAACAAAATTAGATCCTAGAGAAGTGGCATTGTCTAGATAAAGGGAAAAAGTAGCTTTGAATTTCCATGGGACCAACTGCATACATGTATTCCTTGGAAAACATAGGCCACTACAAACTCTATGCTACATCAGTTTTTCCCATTGAGCTCACTATACTTCAGCTAAGTTGGGCTACTCATTCTTTCCCAGACATCTCCTGAGCATCTCTGTGCTTTTAAATCCTCTCTTTGGTTGCCTTTCCTTGGAAAACAGCCATTAGTGTCCTATTTCTCTGAGGCCTTTCTAGAATACAGCTGCTACATGGAACTTCACAGGTTTTCCACAAAATAATCTGTTCTTGCCTCTATGAGCCCAAAGCACTGTCTTCAATCCATTCCTTATTATATACTTTATGTTGAGGTTATCAATTTTTGTATATTACACACCTTGCAGTCCTCTGTCTGTGCCCAGTATGTGCCTTGTGTCTGATAGGTGCTCCATGATTCAGTGTTGTATGGATGCTGTGGAGAGCACCAGGAGAAACTCGGTGTAGGGCAGATGGCATGAGGGATGTCAGAACTGGGGCTGCATTTCCACAACTGAGGCATGGAAGAACAGGGGCTGAGTCAAAAGCTGCATTAGAAACTTCAGGGCTTTGATGTATTCCTGCCCTTTGGGAAGGGAAGAAAGATGTGAGAAAGAGCCAAACTGAAGTCCGGATGTCCTGCTCTATTCTGCCCTGTTCTGGAACCAAGTTATTTTGGGAAGAGAAAGAATATGACTGAGTCTCAGGGAAGGTGAGGAATCCCAGCAGACAGAGGGTTTTACATTTCCTACATCGAACACATTGACAAAAATGACCTAAGCTTTTTCTATAAGGAGACTTTTGTGTTATTTTGGCAACCCTCAGGGAGCCCCCGGTATTTGGAGAGCGGGTTCAGGTAAAAATAATGTCAGTCATATACACCCAGCTCTCCCAGTGACCTGGGTCTATGTAACATTTGCAATAGCAAAGTTTGATTTGCAAAGTCCACTGTCAGCCCTGGTTTCAACCTTGGACTCTGGGGTCCAGGGCTGTTTTCCATACCTCAAAAATCACAAAGGAATGTACATGTTTGCCCATGGTGGACTGCTCAGGCTAACTAAAATGTCAGGTGTTTTTACTTTGGACTGAAATTATTTCCACTCTAGGTAGGAACCCTCATGCTAATTTGAAGTTGATTGGTAAAACATGAGCTCGTTTTTAAAAATGCAATTTTTGTAGATAGGCTCTTTCAACTATGGGTTTTCCATATTTATCGGAGCCAAGACTTCAAAGTATTTTTTCCCTTTTGTTCTGTTAGGAGATATTTTAACCCTGCAGCTCTGCAGTATCTGCATTCCTCTATATTGTTACTATTTGTACAGGTCTGACTTTCTCTTCTGTTCCTTTCTCTCACTTCACCTGTCTTTTGCATATTTAAATAGCTAATTAGCATCAAACTACTTTTGTAAATGCAAGTGTGCCAACAGTTTCAGGCTTTTGTAATCTGCTAGAGCCATTCATCTAAAGAGATAGTTTACTATTTTCTTCTGACAGTTTAAAACACTTCTGAGGATAAAATACACAAATATGTAAAAAAAAAATTGTAGTGATATTTTCATCACTACATCTGTAAGAAGACTATCCCTACATTTATTGTTTCTTCTTGACATTTGAAGTCAAATGATGAGGTAGCAAAAAATGATTTCAGGGAAAAATTGTCTTACATAATTCCACAAACTAAAATGGTTTCATTTCTGCATTTTATCCTTTAGAATTTGTTTATATGATTTATAAGTTTTTTTAAAAAATGCTCATTTATTTATTTTAAGAGAGAAAGAGGGAGAGAGGATGAGTGGAGAAGGGGCAGAGAGAGAGAGGGTGAGAGAGAGACCCAAGCAGGCTCGTGCTGTCAGCTCAGAGCCCAACTCGGGGCTCAAACTCACCAACTGTAAGATCATGACCTGAGCCAATATCAAGAGTTAACTGAGCCACCCAGGCGCCCTGATTTATAAATAATTTTTAGTTGTGTTGTAATCATTGTATGCCAGCCATTTTGTTGGTATTCTTTAACTAAACGTCCCACAGTCTCAAAATAGTCATTTATCTACAACAAACAGGATGAGAAGTCAAGATGATAATGATAGAAAATAGCATGCTGAGAATTGGGGGAGGGGGAAGGTTGATAGATCAAATAGGGAAGAGAGTGGACGAGGTCAATATGTCTAAATTTTTTTTATCATTAAACTTTAAATAACAGTTTTTTGATAATTAGGTTTTACATCACAGTTGGTATGTGCATGACAATGTAAATAATACGTATGTAAGCTATCAACATCAGGATGCAATGAATGCTTGGAGCCCACCACCCAACATGGGATCTTGAACAAGTATCCATCGTTTGCTTCTGTGTGTTCTACTCTCATCCCATCCTGCTGCCTACACCCCAAAGACAATTCTTCTCCAGAATTTCATGCTAATTACTTCCTGGCTTAGTTCAAAGTTGAGGTAATTGGTGACATAGCTTTAGGCATATAACTTAAAGCTAAGCCTATGTAGAACCTAACCCAGACTACAGACCTTTCAAAATCTCAAGGAAAAAAAAAATCAAAGCATAAAATAATATAAACAAAAATAAAATACAAAGAAAACAACAAAGAGGACTTAGAAATATACAAGAGATATAAAACAAAATACAAAATAAAATGAATAAGAAAACTGAACTTGTTTTCACAGCAGATGGGAGGGAACTTACCTGCTGAAAGAAAAAGGCTCTGAGAGTGGATTTAAAAACAAGCATCCAGCAATCTGTTGACATAGCGAAAATGAAGTGACTCACACATTGGAAGGAAAATGATGCACAAGAGTTTGATGGAAAAATATAAAGATATGAAATAGCCAGGAGGGTTATTGAGGATGAGGGTTTGGTCCTCAAGGAGGCTATTAACACAATTCTAAAAACCAAGTAAGAGTTTTGGAATACAAAAAGCAGATATCTTTGGAAATGTAAGTGAAAACTGGTAACAGCACAATAATCGTGACAGCTCTTAACATACCTCCCAGTCCTTGATAGATCAAGGAGACAATGGAAAATATAGGATATGAATGACATAATTTTTTAAATGTTTTTATTTATTTTAGAGAGAGAGAGAGAGAAAGCTCATGCAAGTGGGGGAGGGGCAGAGAGAGTGATGGGGGAGCACTGAGGATCCAAAGCAGGCTCTGCGCTGACAGCAGAGAGCCTGATGCACTCACAAACTGTGAGATCATGACTTAAGCCGAAGTCGGATGCTTAACCGACTGAGCCACCCAAGGGCCCAAGAATGGCATAATTTTTGATACTGATTTCAATTCATTTTTTAAATTTATTTTTTTTAAGTTTTTATTTTAAAGTAATCTCCACACCCACCATGGGGGCTCAAACTCACAACCCTGAGACCAAGATTTGCAGGCTCCAATTGAGCCAGCCAGGTGCCCCTTTGACACTGATTTTTTTTTTTAATTTTTTTTTCAACGCTTATTTATTTTTGGGACAGAGAGAGACAGAGCATGAACGGGGGAGGGGCAGAGAGAGAGGGAGACACAGAATCGGAAACAGGCTCCAGGCTCTGAGCCATCAGCCCAGAGCCCGACGCGGGGCTCGAACTCCCTGACCGCCAGATCATGACTTGGCTGAAGTCGGACGCTTAACCGACTGCGCCACCCAGGCGCCCCTGACACTGATTTTAAAGAAATACATCAAATTTTATACATTGCAAACAGAAAATACAAATTATTTCCTACTACTGATTAAATTTTTACATTGACCCTACATTACATTAAGTTAGTTAATTAGTTTTTTGTATAAAACTGGCACAGGCCACTCTGGGTTTAATTAGTTGGAATTAGAAACACATAGTAAAAGTAGAGTTCACATCCCCAATAACAAGTTTAACATCCTTTCCTAAAAAAACCTCTTCAGTCAAAAAAGAAAAAAAATTGCAATTCCAAAAGAGCTAGAAAATAAGGAGAATAAGAATACTGCATATGAAAACCGATAGATGTGGTCAAAGGTATAATCAGAAAAAACACAGAGACTTGAACACTTGTTTGCCAAAAAAGAGTGGAAGTCAGTTAAGCACTGAAATCACAAATTAAGAAAAAGACGAACAAACATTAGTAAGGTAGAAGTAAGAAAATAAAAGATAAATGCAGAAATTAATGAATTATAAATAAAGAAGCTCACTTAAGAAGTAAACTCAAGGGGCGCCTGGGTGGCGCAGTCGGTTAAGCGTCCGACTTCAGCCAGGTCACGATCTCGCGGTCCGTGAGTTCGAGCCCCGCGTCAGGCTCTAGGCTGATGGCTCAGAGCCTGGAGCCTGTTTCCGATTCTGTGTCTCCCTCTCTCTCTGCCCCTCCCCCGTTCATGCTCTGTCTCTCTCTGTCCCAAAAATAAATAAACGTTGAAAAAAAAATTAAAAAAAAAAAAAGAAGTAAACTCAAGAGGAATATAAAGCAACCATAAAAGAAGTTAAAACACCACCTACACCAATCTTAAAGATAAAAAAGGGGCACCTGATGGCTCAGGTAAGCATCCAACTTCTGCTCAGATCATGATCTCATGGTTCACAGGTTTGAGACCCGCATTAGCATCTGTGCTGACAGCTCAGAGCCTGGAGCCTGCTTCAGATTCTGTGTCTGCCTTTCTCTCTGCCCCTCCCTTGCTCATTCTCTGTGTCTCTGTCTCTCTCAAAAACAAATAAAACATTAAAAAATGTTTTTAATAAAAAAATAAAAAAGAGAGAAAACACAAGTACACAAAAGCAGGGATTAGAGAAGCAATATTGTCATCACAAAAGAAATTATAATTTATAATTATAAGAATTATTATAAGAATAATAATTATAAGAAATAACTATAATAAATATAATATTTATAAGAATAATTATAAGATAACTATAATATATAATAATATGAAATATTCTGCTCTTACATTTGTAATTGAATGAGAAGGAAGTTTTTTTTATTAAAAAATTTTTTGTTAATGTTTATTTATTTTTGAAAGAGAGACAGAGTGCAAGCAGAGGAGGGGACAAGAGAGAGGGAGACACACAATCCCAAGCAGGTTCCAGGCTCTGAGCTGTTAGCACATAGCCCGACGTGGGGCTCAAACTCACAAACTGTGAGATCATGACCTGAGCTGAAGTCCAACACTTAACCGATTGATCCACCCAGGCACCCCGAGAACGAAGATATTTGAGGAAATTAGAAACAAACAAAATTCACTTAAGAAGAAATTCAAAACCAAATATGACAGGGGTTTCCAAGGCCAGCTTCAGACTGATGATTTGCTAGAAGAATTCACAGAGCTCAGAAACACGGTTTATTGCAGTGAAAAGACACAGATTGAAATCAGCACAGGAAAATGGTGAATAGGATGAAGCCCAGGAGAAACCACTGCCAGCTTGTCTTCTCCCAGGGACTCCCACAGACAGCAGCTGTGTGCGACCAACACGGGCAGAGTATTGCCAACCAGGGATGTTCACCTGAGCCTTGCTGTCATGTGGGCCTGGGGTGCCCCTGGGTCTGACTTTCATATTTAGTTTCCAGCCCCTTCTGAAGTCAAACTGACACAGCATGGTCCAGGACCCCAGATGAACAAAATTAGGCACTCACCATAAATCACATGGTTAGCACAAACTCTGGCATGGCCTGACGCCTCCAGTGTGGCAGACATACTCTTCAGGCAGGATAGCAAAAGGACTCAGACATCATGTCCCAGGAGCTGGTCAAGCATCAGTCCTGAAGACCTTTGGAACGTGCAGGGTCTAAACAACTTATTCCCACTGAGTATTCTTCACTGCACACAAAATAAACCAGTTATTGTGAAAAAGATTTTGAAATTGTCAAGATCTACCATTCCAGAAAGCACCTGGCATCTCTATAGCTTTATAATGAAATTCCTTCAAACTTTAAAAGAATATTGTGCTGTGATTCAACCCTTTCCAGAGTTTATAGGAGAAAAAAATTCTCATTATTTGTATAATTCCAGCATAGAAACATACTACCAAAAACAAATGATAGTGCAGAAAGCTGCAAATGAATCAACTTTTGGATATTGACGCAAAACCCCTAAACAAAATGTCAGGCAATAGAATTCTAGTGGTACAGCAAAAGATTAATACACTGACACATGGAATTCATTCCAGGAATGCAAGTGTGGTTCAATATATAGAAATGAATCACTATATGTCACTCTATTAATAGTTCAATGGAGGGGGGAAATGTCCCAATAGATAGCAAAATAATATTTGATAAAGTTCATTTTTTATTTACCATTTCAAAATAAAGTAAGAAAGTATTTCCTCAACTCAGTTAAAGATGTACATCTCAGGGGGCACCTGTGTGGCTCTGTTGGTTAAGCATCCAACTCTTGATTTGGGCCCAGGTCATGATCTCCCAGCTCATGAGATTGAGTCCCCCCAGTTGGGCTCTGTGCTGACAGCGTGGAGTCTGCTTGGGATTCTCTCTCTCACTCTCTCTCTGTGCCTCACGGCAGCTCGTTGTTACCTCTCAGAAAGGAGATTCTACACTTGACCCTGAGCCCAGATCTCTGCAGCTGTTGCATGGGGGGTCGCCTCCAGATCTCCTGATGTGGAGACCAGCAGGGTTTACCATTGCAGTCCCTCAGGACTGTGTATATTTGCACACTTTGAAAGCGGCTGCCTGAGGGTCTGGTTTCCAATCAGCCTGAAACTGGGTGCTGGCTGAGATCCCTCCCTGGGGAACACCAGTGTATTTTCTCACACCTTCAACAACTGAAGCCCATACAAAGAAATCAGGCTACTTAGTCCCAAAGGTTCGGGAGACAACCAACAGCAAGGCAAGGTGGAAGGATAAGGTTCATGTCCTATGCAAGACCACTCTGTCAAGAATGGGAGAGGCAGCTCTTTCTCCTGGTACTAGAAACACAGAAAGGCAAGCAAACTGAGTAAACAGAGGAATATGTTCCAAACAAAAGACCAAGATAAAACCTCAGGAAAAAACCTTAAATGAGACAGGGTTAAGTATTTTACCTTACAAAGAGTTCAGGGTAACCGTCATGAAGATGTGAGAGTGGCTATTATCAAAAAGACAAGAAACAACAGGTCTTGGCAAGGACGTGGAGAAAAAGGAATGCTTGGGCACTGTTGGTGGGAATGAAAACTGGTGAAGCCACTGTGGAAAACAAAATGGAGGTTCCTCAAAAAAATTACAAATGAGAACTACTCTATTATCCAACAATTCCACTACTGGGTATTTATTTGAAGAAAACAAAAATATCTGCACCCCCATGTTCATCAAAGCATTATCTACAAAAGTCAAGGTATGGAAAAAACTCAAGTGCTCATCAACGGGCAACTAAATAAAGAATATGTGAGTAGATAGATAGATAAATAGATAATAGAATTTTACTCAGCCATTTAAAAAATTGGAATCTTGCCATTTGCAACAACACAGATGGACCTAGAGGGTATTATGCTAAGTGAAAGAAGTCAGACAGAGAAGGAAATATCATACGATTTCACTCATAGGTGGATCCTAAACAAAACAAAGTCATGCGCATAGAGAACAAAACACACAGAGAACAGAATGGTGGTTGCCAGAGTGGGGGGTGGGCAACGTGGTTGAAGGGAGTCAAAAGGCACAAACTTCCAGGCATGAAATAAGTTAGTCATGGGGATAGAATGTACAGCATGGTGACTATAGGTAATAACATTCTATTGCACATTTGAAAATTGCTAAGAGAGGAAATCTTAAAAGCTCTCATTAAAGAAAAGAATTTTGTAGCTGTGTATGGTGGCCGATGACAGCTAGATTTATTGTCATGATCATTTGGCAACGTTTACAAATGCCAAAACATTATGTTGTACACCTGGAACTTAATATGTTATATGTCAAGTATACTACTAAAAATTAAAAAAAAAAAAACAAAAAGACGTAGTACTGGTGAAACCCAGAGAGACATAAGGGACAGGTGTCCAGAAAAGATGATGAACAGGAGGCATTTCCTCAGTCACTCTCCATTCTCTCCCATGCCTGCTTTGAGTCTAAACGCTGGTTGCAAATGGCACAGCTTGTCCAGGCCCTCCCTGCTGCCTCAGGTGTGGTCTGCTGGCCAGCTCACTTCCTTGCATAATAGAAACTGGAGGAACCATTATATGACAAGCTTAGAGTAACCAGTGAATAAGGCACAGAGACCATTTGTAGTGACAACCTCTTAGTTCTATAGAGTACAAAGCCCACCTAAAGCAGCTGGTGGTGTGGCCAGAGACTGAATGTATGTGCTACTCAGAGAACAGCCTCTAAAGTCCTTATTTTTTTTTGTACTCTGGGGAATCCAAGTCTGTAAGGACTGCAAAGAATTAATGAAGCACTTCCGATATGTAGACCAGAAGCAATCTTTGAGGACAGTCATGGTATTCCTGTTCTTTTTTTTTTTTAAGTTTTAAAATTTATTTTTGAGAGAGAGATTGAGAGAGGGTGTGGTGGAGGGACAGAGAGAGAGAGAGAGAGAGAAAGAGAGAGAGAGAGAGAGAGAGAGAGAGAGAGAGAGAGAATCCCAAGCAGGCTTCACACTGTTAGCGCAAAGCCTGATGTGCGACTTGAACTTAAGAACTGTGAGATCATGACCTGAGCTGAAATCAAGAATTGGACGCCCAACCTGACTGAGCCACCCAGGCACCCCGATAACAAATATCTTCTTATTAGAAGTAATGAATCTACTTTTGTTTAGCCTCTGGTGGTCAGAACTGTTACTTTCATCTTCCAAAAATCAGCAAGTGGAGAAACAAGGCTAGGTTTTAGGCTTTGAACTGGGGCTATAGTGGGATGAGAGTCTTGGGAAGGTGGGGAGCTGATGTACACAACCTGTATAGTCCTCTCTTTTTGAGTGTAGGTGGAGCTAGTGAATATGACGGCATATTATTCACACATATTAGTTCACATATTAATATGTGAAATCAATATTAATTCACACATATTATTCAACTGGTTACTAGCCAGTTGACTGAATTAATTTCGAAAGGAGATTATCCTGGGTGGGCCTGACCTAATCAGGTGAACCCTTCAAAGGAGTGATACGGAAAGAGTCAAAGTAGTGGGGACATTTTCTTGTGGGCCTTGAAGAGACAAGCTGCTATGAGAGGCCAAGATTATGGCCTTGTGACACCTGAATTGAGGGGATGGCTGAGCCCTGCTGGCCCTTCTGAGCTGCAGGACTGACAGAGCCAGTGGGAGTTGTGCTCAGTTGTGTTTGTGGTGATTTGTGGTGCAGAAATAGAAAATCCACAGTGTCTGAGTGGAACAACACAGGGATGTGATGTGATTTGTTTTGGCTTTGTTTTGTTTCTTTTAATTTTTATGTGAAGTTTATTTATTTATTTTGAGAGAGAGAGAGAGAGAGAAAGAGAGTGAGTGAGAGAGTGTGTGCAAGAGGTGGGGAAGGGCAGAGAGAAGAAGAGAGAGAATCCCAAGCAGGTTCGGAGCTATGAGTACAGAGCCCAACACAGGGCTCAGTCTCAAGAACGCCCAATGTCATGACCGGAGCCAAGATCAGGAGTCAGACACTCAACCAACTGAGCCACCAGGGGCCCCTGTTTTTTCTTTCGAGCAGTAATCACAGTTTTAGTGTTTTGTGTTTGTGCTTGCATTCTATTTCCTCCTGCCCTCCTTTCTTCCTGTTTCTCTCCCTCCATCCACAAACCTTCCTTTGAAGTATCCCTTCCCTGTCAGATTGATTCCTGTTTCTGTTGTGACAGGTGATGGTCATACAGTCACATACACTTGGAATGTGTGCAGCTGACAGGGTCGTACCTGAGTGAGAGCTCCACTGTTGGTTAGCCCCTGAGCAACATCCATGACTCACTTGCAGATGAGTGGTTGGGCCAGAATGTGTCCGAAGTTCCTATTTGCACAGGTGTCTCAGGATGCTCTGACCTGCCCACATCTGTGTGCAAAGCGGGAGAAAATGGTGTCACTGTTTCTGGGGTGCTTGAAGGATGACATAAATGGCTCCATGAACAGTTTGTCTTGAGCTTGTGGCCACCTCCTCCCGGAACAGGCTCATGATGTTCCCAAGTCAACACAGCCTCATTCAAGAGCCTCAGGCAGCCCATGAAGGTTGGGCTTTCATCCCAGCCTGTCATTGATGCTGCTTTTCTTACCAATAGTGTAGAAGAGATCTAGAGGAACAGATGCTAGAAAAATGGGCAAGAATACAGTCTAAGAGCGATCCTCTTTTCTGACGACCTCTTCTCTGGAGGTTAGAACTGGCCTCTGTGAATTCCACCAATATGCCATCAGCACTGCTCTTTTAAGTGCTAAGGATTAAAAGGTAAATAAATCAGAGCCTCAAGAAGCTTACATTCTACTTGGTCCAGGTTTGTACACGACCTCAAACAATGGTAGGCACCTCAAAACCTCAACATATTATGGAGGTTCAGAAGAGGGAAGTTTTAGGATTCAGACTTTGCAGTATTGAACCCCTTCCTACCTTGTGGGTCTGAAGGGATGGAGGGGAGAGAGTTTGTGGATTAAGTCACCACCCCTCACAGGTGTTCTCTCCTCCAAGCTGTGAGCCTGATCACATCCCAAGCAGTTTGAGGAATAGTGAACTTCCGTCTGAGTCACCTTGAGGAGCTGAAATGAGTGGAAACTGAGGAAGGCTGGCTTCTCTGTGACTGCGTAAGTGTGACCTGCCTGGCTGACTGCATTAGAGGGCCATACAGGGTCATGAAAGGAGTCAGCATGATGTTATTTTACATCCTTATAGAGAGGCCTGCCTGGACAGGGGGCTGGTGTCAGCAGAAAAAACTTGGAGGCTCTGGATTTCCAGGGCTAAAGAAGTGATTCTCAATTTTTCTGGCCTCAGAGTCTCCTTACACCTTCAAAAATAATTGTGGACCCTGAAGAGTTTTTGTTTATATGGGTTATAGCTACTGATTCTTACCATATTAGAAATTAAACCTGAAACAATTTTAAATGTTTATTTACGAATTCATTTAAAAAGAGCAGTAATCTTGGGGTACCTGGGTGGCTTAGTTGGCTAAGCATCCAACTTCCGCTCAGGTCATAATCTCAAGGTTCATGAGTTCGAGCCCTGCCTCGGGCTCTGCACTGACTGCAAAGAGCTGGCTTGGGATTCTTTCTCTCTCCCAGTCTCTCTGCCCCTCCCCTGCTCGCACGCACTGTCTCTCTCAAGATAAATAAAAATAAAACTTAAAAAATGTTAAAAAATAGCAATCATCTTACGTATGTGAATAAGATTCCCTGGATGGGAATTCCCTGAAAACGATTCCCTGAAAGGGTCCCAAGAATCCACAGGACTTCCTGGACCCTTCCTTGGGAAGAGCTGAGCTACAGGAAAGGGAAACCAACCAGCCAGAGTAGGGATGCATTTGTTCCACACGGAAAGTCTCTGAGGGAGGCTCTGACGACACATTGACCAAGCTCAGAAAATACTATCCATGTAAGAACCTCTCTGTTTCCCTTAGCTCTTCTCTGCCCTTAAGAGCCAACCAGGAAGGCTTGGAGACACAGTTCATCAATGTGGAGAAGGGACAGAAGAAGGGGAACGAGAAGCATTCAACCACTGCTTACCACAGTCAAGAGGCAGGGAAGGGGCAGGAGCAGAAGCCTCGGCTCTACGGTTGACCTTTTAAATGTAGCATTCCACAGTCAAGAGGCAGGGAAGGGGCAGGAGCAGAAGCCTCGGCTCTACGGTTGACCTTTTAAATGTAGCATTTCAGGGGTGCCTGGGTGGCTTAGTTGGCTAAGCATTGGACTTCTCCTCGGGTCATGATCGTGTGGTTGGGAGTTCAAGCCTGGTGAGTTCGAGCCCCACGTGCGTCAGGCTCTGTGCTGACAGCTCAGAGCCTGGAGCCTCCTCCAGATTCTGTCTCCCCTTCTCTTTGCACCCCCCCCAACCCCCGGCTCACACTCTGTCTCTGTCTCTCTTAAAAATAAATAAACATTGGGGCGCCTGGGTGGCACAGTCGGTTGAGCGTCCGACTTCAGCCAGGTCACGATCTCGCGGTCCGTGAGTTCGAGCCCCGCGTCAGGCTCTGGGCTGATGATGGCTCGGAGCCCGGAGCCTGTTTCCCATTCTGTGTCTCCCTCTCTCTCTGCCCCTCCCCCGTTCATGCTCTGTCTCTCTCTGTCCCCAAAATAAATAAACGTTGAAAAAAATAAATAAATAAACATTAAACAAAAATAAATGTTGCATTTCAGTTCATTTCCAGGGAACCTTTTATTACTTAAAGTGATCAGATAAGAAATGGTGTCCGCCTGAATTTTTGTTTGGAGTGGAGAAGAAAAAGACCCCCATAGAATAAACGTAAAGACATAGTGAGTGGGAAATAAAAATAAATTGGCCTGAGCAGCATTTTTGCTAAACACACTTTAAATACATAAATGCACAAGGAATTGTGTAATTTCTTTTTTTTTTAATGTTTATTTACTTTGAGAGAGAGAGAGTGTGTGAGAGTGGGGGGGGGGAGGGGCAGAGAGAGAGGGGGAATCCCAAGCAGGCTCCGAGCTGTCGGCACAGAACCTGATGTAGGAGTCAATCCCACAGGATCATGACCAGAGCCAAAATCAAGAGTCAGACACTTTAACCAACTAAGCCACTGAGATGCCCCCATAATTGTGTAATTTCTATGAAAGAAAGCAACAGGGTGTTTTAGAGGCAAATAATATTGTTACCTAATCTAGTCTTGGGAAGAGCACCTGGATTGGAGACGAAGTTGAAAAGATGGGCTTGGGGTCATAGTGGACCAGAGTTGAGCTGCCCTTTTGAGCCATGTGTGTTCAGCTTGCTGGGCAACAAGGTGTAGCTAGTGCTGTCAGAGAGGCTTTAGACAAGGTTGCTTTCCTCCTTATCATGGAGAGTAGAGGCTGAGAAAACCTAACAAGGGAGCATGTTTAACAAAGCTTTTATCCCTTTTTCCACGATCACTTCTGAACCTTTCAACTATAGTTAAAATCTGTCTTTCTCCTCTCACTTCGGATGTTGGCAGCTTAAACTCTCTTGGGTTCTGCTCAGGAAACTTGCTCCTGCAGGATGTGAGAAATGCTGTCACTCTGGGTTGAGTAAAGTCCTGAGAAAGGTAGCATCTAATCACATTGGTGGACTGTGGTCTTTTCCTTTTCATTCTTTCTGTATGCACCATCCCCGCGCCATCTCTGTCCCTGCTTCCCCTCCCGACCTCACCCCTGCCATCTTTTCCCCTGCAGTAGCTTCCCCAACCACAGGAGTCTGGAGGGCATGGAAGCCTTAGAGCCACTTCAGCATCAGAGCAGAGCAAAGACACAGGTCTAGAGCCAAGTAAATTAGAGGCTTATTAGGAATCAGGTCATGGTGTGCACCTGCTGCTCCCAATGCTGCCCTTAAGAGGGGTGATGCCCTGGTTGTGCCCTGTCATAAGACTCGGGGAGTAAACCCATCCTGGCTCATGTGCAGAGAAGGGCTCGTATGCAGAGGGATGTACCTAAAAGCACCAAAGAGCTCAGCCTCTTGGGTCAACACAGCTTCCTTTCTAAGCCAATCTACTTGGAAAGAAGTAGGTGGAGGAGTACCTGGGTGGCTCAATTGAGCGTCTGACTTTGGCTCAGGTCATGATCTTGCATTCGTGGGTTCAAGTCCACACATCGGGCTCTGTGTTGACAGTTGGGAGCCTGGAACCTGCTTCTGATTCTGTGTCTCCTTCTCTCTCTGCTCCTCCCCCACTCACACTCTATCACTTTCAAAAATAAATAAAAAAACAAAAAAAAAGTGGGTGGGGAAGAGGGCTTACAAAAGACTGTTACTTAATGCCCGACACTGTATTAAATCGCCTCATGTAGTCTCTCTTTCTCTCCCTTTTCTTTTTTCTTTTTTCTTTTGTTTAGAGAGAGTGAGCAAGAGCGAGCAGGGGAGGGGCAGAGAGAGAGGGAGAGAAAGAATCCCAAGCAGGCTCCACGCTGTCAACATAGAGCCCAACGCAGGGCTCAAACTCATGGACCCTGCGATCATGACCTGAGCCAAAATCGATAGTCAGTTGCTTAATCGACTGCGCCACCCAGGCACCCCCATCTCATGTAGTCTCTTAAGAAAACTCTGCGGAGGTGGGTTTTCTTATCTTCACACCACAGATAAGTAGGGCACTAAGAGATTAAACAGCCTGCCCGGGCTGCACCCCAGCAAATGACAGAGCCACACATTCACCAGAGGTCAGCAGTGCCTAGGGGCCACTGCTGTTCCCCGCTGCTGTTTGTCAATCAGTTCGTGTTTCTTATTAAGAAGGAACTTCTTACAGAACACGATCAGTTCCAGGTTTTCTTCCAGTTTATTACTCTCTTTTGGGGGATATTGCTTTTCGTGTTTGCTTTTTTAATTTGGAAGGTAAGAGAGGAAGAAAAGCTGGGGTGGTTACTTTTATAAATGGATTCTGAGAAGTATTTTCTCCTTGCGGGAAGAAGAGAGATCTGTGTGTGGAAAAATAAATCTGGTCTTTGTTACCTTTCTTTCTGATTTCTCTAAAAAGTTTTTTGTACTAAAAAGTTTGAAAAAATATAGGAAAGTAGGAATAATAATATAATGAATACCCATTATCTACAAATTCTCCTTCCTAGATTAAAAACAAGTTATCTCTAAAAATACTTTACCCGTGTCCTTTCATGCCTGCTCCCAAAAGAGAGAAATTGTCTTCCGACTAAGGCTTTGAATTAAGATCTGATTTTAGCTCCTTCACTGGCAGACACTGAGTTTCTAATAAGATGGCTCTTTCTGGAGTTTTGAGATCTCTTCTTTCTATCCACTTACTACTTCCCCTTCATTCTGAGACATAAGAAAGCTCCTTCGGTAGCCATCTTCACAGGGAAGCTTCTAGAATTAATGAGCTGAGAGAGATGCCATTTTGAGCTTCTTTAGTAAAAAAAAAAAAAAATTAATGTACAGCCTATTTCTCCCGCTTCGCTGTATTTTTAGAATAAGAGACTGTCTTATCATTCTCTTACACTTACACTCAACAGACACCACTCCAGGATTTACTGCAGGATAGAAACTGGGGCATGGTTCTAATTGAATAATGATAACAAGAAGAGATGCAGGGCCATTCTGAGACATGAAAGTATGAAGAATAATTAACTGATAACAGAAAGGATAAAGCCAAGCTAGTTCTTCATTTATTCAAGTAGCAAGCGTGTACAGAGCACCATAAAGTTATTTCTTACATCAACAGGCATTTGCTCATTTATTTTTGGCTTTGTAGCCAAACTTTAATTATTTTATATGATGTCACAAAATAGCAGAAGCAAAGGTGTCCCAGCTCTACCTTTATTAGTTGCGCAACCCAGAGCAAGTAATTTCCTTTTGGGAAGTCTCGCTGTCCTCAAGTGCAGCGTGGAGATAATGAAGGGACTCATGTCATCGGGTGCTGAGAGTGTCAAATGAAATAACTCATGCACAGTGCCTGCTTCCTAACAGGTGCCTCCTGCATGGGTACTGCTGTTTCTGTGCTGATTGCATGGTTTCAGCCATTGTTTGGAATGACATTTACAATTTACAAGACTCCCGGAAATCCACAGAATGACTCTGTGCTTTCCATCTCTGCAACTCTGGATTCTGTAGGGTGAGAGATGCTGGTACCCAGAGGGGGCATACTATTGCCAAGGTTCCCATTGAATTTTGAGGTATGGCTGCCTCCTGAGCCCTGTAGACAACTTGTGTGGAGGACAGACAAGAAGAGGTGTCATTGTTTTGGTAAGGGTCATTGGCCTTGAGCTTCTGGAAGGGACAGGGTTGCTGTTGTGCAGGGGTAGGGAGGGATCTGTAGGAAACCAAGATGATCCACTTGGGTGCTTCTTGGGACTGTCTTTCACAACTGTGACTGCAAATGGACAGAGGTCGTAACCTTGGCCTGAGCAGGACATGTTTCAGAAGTGATGGTCTGGTTCATGGCCCGGGTAAGCTGATGAGATCAGCAGGGATGCAGCTAATGATGAGGGCAATTGAGGATGATAGTGGAGGAGGGAGATGATGGGTATCCTTGCAGCCCCAAGGTCAACCAGAGTAGAAGGAGGGCAATTCTTCCCCCTAACTAGCCTTCTTTTTCTAAGTTTCTGCCACTGGATATGGGACGAGATATTTCCTGAATGTATATGGAGAAGTGAATCCAAATGGCACCAAGGGTGGCCTCTGATAGACACCGAGTCTATACCTTCAAGGGAAGACTTGCCACCCGACTTTGGGAGTGACCAGAAGGCAATCTCCAGTTATCTGCTCATTGCAGGGTCTGCCTCAGCATTGGTACTACAGGGCTCCTGGCCAAGAGGATTTCCTGGATGGACATCACAATTTGACTTTGTTCTTTGCACAGATCCTATCCTTTCTATTCACAGGTGTTCATCCTTTGTATACATCTTGCATCCAAACTTTCTCAGCATTTGCTTCTAGAAAACTCCACCTGTGACAGCACCTGTTTCCATTTGGAACCAAGGCACTGGCTAATTCCATACACCACCTGCCCCCTGTTTTTGTTCTGTTCTTTCTAATTTTATTGGGTATGATTGTATTTCTTATTCATAATAATCATTGACTATTTTCCACCAATGTCGCTTAGTGTCATTTGCAAGACTTATGCAAGGATTCATTTGTGCTATAAGTTAAGAAATAGAAATCAATTCTGGGCAACTAAAGGGGAAAAAAAGGAGATGAAAATTTGCAAGACAATGGCACAGCCCACAGAATCCAAGAAAAAGATGATTCATCTGGATCCAGGGAAGAAACGATCCTGTGGGAGTTCTAAGGTATCTAGGAGCAAGAGTTCCAAGGTCTCTTTTCTGGCAGAGTACTGTTATCAGCTCAACTTCCACCATTATAATGTTCCACTCCAAGCTTTTTGTGCATAAGAAAGGAAATGTGACCCACCAGCTTGTGTCTGTTTCAAATTGGGGATCACAGAAGGAGCTGTTGGAGTCCTGTAGCTGAGAAAGAGCTGCTCCCACAGAAGGGGACCACATGATGACAGCTATTCCAGGAAGCATTTATTAATTTTGGTAATAAATCAATGATGGGGTGAGTTTCAAAGACATGCTTGGTTGCCAGAAACTTTGTTAACAGCGTTGAAAAAATATAGGAAGGTTAAAAGCTTGATTTTGGTGTTTCTTTTTCTATTGTAGTTCTGGCAGTCTCTCTCTTCTTTGCTTGGTCTTTGGTGAGACGGTCCTCTGGCTCTTTTGTACCTAGAGACAGTGTCTTTCCCAGTGACCTGGCAGCACATATTGTGGAGATCTTGGTTTTTCTTCCTCTGTCCCAGGGTGACCAGACTCTTTCAGGTCAGTAAACAGAGCATAGCTCCAACTGCTGTCATCTCCTTCTTAGCTCTGAAGAAATGATTCTAAAAATCTTGGGCCTTCTGTATTTTGGTAACTTTGATAGAGGGAATCATTGTTTCTAATCCATTCTATTGTTTCAGGAGTAATTGCATTCCTGAAGATAAATTTATGAGCCGTGTAATGTTATGAAGCCAAAGCCAGATAACCACAACATGTTTCTCTTTTCACTTTCAATCATAGAAAAGTGAGGTCCATAATAATTTTCCAAATGGAAAAATTTGTTCAGCTGTGGTATCTACTAGCACCAGCTCTTTCCTTTCCCTTTATGTGGGCTCCTTTTTGCTCTATGCTTAAATGTCTCATTGTGCCTTTGCGCTACATGCCAAAACTGTGAGCTAGCCCCAGGTCCTTCTGGAAGCACACAGTATATATGTCTTTAAATAAATAAAGATAAGCCATCTTTTCTCTTCCTTCCTCCAAAATAGAAAATAGCCATAGTGGTTTATTTTAGAGATAAGAAAATGGAAAGGTTTTGATGAAAGGGAAGTGACCAAATTGTAGATAACTGCTGGGCCTTCCACAGAGTGAGATGGACATTTATAGAGAGCACACAGGTTCTTGGCACCAAGAAGGAAATTTCAAAACACACAGCCTTTGTCGGAACTGCCACTGTGACAAAGAGCCACCATGTCCATCTGACATAATGGGTACCCATGTCTTGTCTTCTTTTTTTTTTTAAAGCAGTTGAACAAAAGACCTGTCGTCTGTATACTCTGCATTCACTTTATCTGAGAAAGCATCCAAAAAAGGGATACTTTTGGGCTAATTATCCCTCTTGGCAGAAATTGGAGTTGTATTGATATGTGTAATTTCTGTGGTGAAAGCTTCTGTGTTTTGGGCACATAATTTTCAAAGGATATAACTTGCACTTCCCTTCCTTGGACAGTTAACATGTTTAGGTGGATGACCAGTGTTAAGGGGGCCATCAGTTCTGGCAGTTTCCATCTGTGGACAGAAGATGCTGTCCCAGTGTTTCCCTGTTCCATTCCATAGGCATAGAGTTCACCTGTAGTCCTGAGTAAACTCCTGTAAGCTACAAGGTATGGGGCTGGGGAAGAAAGTTCTCTGTGATTGAAGAGAGCAATGAGGGCAGTCCTCCAAAGTCTGCTGAAGGTATGGATTTTGAAAACCAGAGCAGGAGGAGGCACATGAAGACACAGTGGGGGACGAGCTATTTCATTTCATCTCCTGGTGCGGCGGATCCTTCAAAGTGCTATGACTGATCCACCACCATTCCAGATTCTCCTCAACATGGCTAATACTTGTGCTGGTCTAGACAGCTTGTCTGGTTAGCTGATCCAGATTTTCATCCATGAGGGATCAGAGTCCTTATTTATCATACCTTTGTCAATCCATGGTTGCTTTAATTGTCTCTTCACAGTTTAAACTGGACATGAAGATATCAAGATATTTCCTAGTGAATATCTGTGTCATAAATATATTCCTCTTTTCCCCCATTATGTAGCAATAACCCTACCAATGGTAGATTACCCTTGCTGATACAATTTCTTTGCCTGCTGGTCTACCAGTGTAACCTAAAATCACCTGGCAAGCTATGAATTTAAGTATAGAAGACACTTATAGTCCCCAGGTGGAGGAGTTCCTCTTCTGGGAACAAGGTACTCTAGACCTTCAGAACATGTTTGCCTCCAGTGGGACATTAGCAGTGATGATAAGAGTCTTTCCACCCCTTGTTTGTTAGACTGTTGTATTCTACATATGTAGAACACGGAACCATATAAAGACCACTGGTTTAGGATACGTACTTCATTCTGAAGGACGGTGCATCAACATTGCAGAATGTCATCTCCATGTTAGTGCCTCAGCTGCACCTTCAAATGACTGCTTCATCATCATCCAGGCTGGTGGCATCTGTGTGGTACAGCACAGTATGGTGTATGATCATGGAATACCATAGACCATGTTCATGGTTGCATGTCCTTTGGTAATAAGCCGGTCTCTTGGTCCAGGGTGATATTACATGAGATCCCACTCTGAACATAATTGGACATCGTAGTACCCTATTAATGTTGACTACTGCTGTTACAGGTTGGATATGCAGCAGTGGCAGTGGCTAGATAAGCTTTGATGAGAAAGAGCTTTTGGTTTGGGGCCCAGGCATGGTCTCCATCTGTTAGACTATGGCTGAACTCTGCCCTGGCCCATTTTGCAAGCACTGGGATTGCTAACACTTACTGGATGAGTCATTCTGTCTACCTGGTTGTTTAGCACCCCTTATGCCGTGGATACTGTCTGGTGAGCAATAATGTGGAGCGCAAAGAATTGCTCACGTTGAGCCCACTCCCACATGCTTCTCCATATGCCTCTTCTCCAGGTTGTTCACTACAACCCTATGACAAACCAGCTAAACACTACCCCAAAGGCGGGAATGTGTGCATATCCCTTCTTTCTCTCAACAAAATGGACAACCAGATGCCTTCTGAAGCCCCACCCACTGGGAGGGCTTGCTCTCATTGTAGGGGTTCAGGCTCATGCTTGAATGAAACCATAGTACAGCAGCAACATTTGTTCCAGCTCACACCAGCATATCAAGCCGACCCTTCTGTAAGCCAGCCCCAGGATTTTTCCATGTCTGACAACTGGTTGTAGAGAACTGCAGTAGGAGGCCATAGATGTGAGTTGAGGGAGATACATGGGTGCAACAGGGTGGGTAATGCTAGAGCCTGGCCACCTGTTCATGCAGCTTACTTGTGCTCAATGGTCCTGCTTGTGCCCAATCCACAATGTACTGCTTCCATTGTACAACAGATTGTGGCTTTACTCAAGTGGCTTTATGACTTGGTTGGTCTGATAGCACCCAGCTCATGATGGGAAGCTCCAGTTACGTGGTCACTTGATCTATGGTCAGAGCTCAGTCTCCAGAAGGACCCAGTCTGCCAGAAGATGCTTTCAAATGGTCTTACTCCAGAATCCTAGGAGCTTGCACTGAAACTTTCCTATTGGAGTTGGCCAGATACCCAGTTCAGCATCTGTCTACTACAAATAACACTAACACCATGGGATCTGCTGGCCCACTGTAGAGCTTTCTTTTGTTCTGGGCTCCATTCAAAGCTGTAAGACTTCTGAGTTTACTGATCAATGAGTTGAGCAGTATTCTTAAGTTTGATGTATGCTACATTGCACTCTGAGGAGGCTACTCAGAACAGTATTTCTTACTTAGTGGTAGAAGCTGCAAGATGTAGTACTTATTCTTTTATTTTTACTTTTTTAATTTGAGAAAGAGGGAGAGAGAAAGCACAAGCAAGTGAGAGGGACAGAGGTAGAGAGAGAGAGAGGAAGAGTCTTAAGCAGACTCCATGCTCAGCATAGACCCAGATGTGGGGCTCTATCCCACGACCCTGGGATCATGACCTGAGCTGAAGTCAAGAGTCAGATGCTCAACTGACTGAGCCACCCAGGTGCCCCAGTAGTACTTATTTTTTCACTTGGAAGGGAGATATCCTGGCATGCCCTAGACCACTAGACCCCCAAAACTTCACCAGTGTGCTACGTCTCTGAATCTTTGTTGGGTTTTTCTACCCTCTCTGTACTGCATGTGTCTCATCAGGACATCCAGAGGGACTGCCACTTCCTGCCTATCAGATCCAATTGTTAATTGGGCCAGTGTGCTACTCTGTAGAATGTCTAAACAATAAAGTTCTCTTTAGGGAATACTATAAAGAGAACAGGAGTGTTAACAGCCCTGGGATAAGATTGAATTTTTATTGTCCTTCCCAGTTGAATGTGAAATGCTTCTGGTCCTCTTTCCTGGTGGCTTATTGACAAGGATGAAATTATCAGATCCACAGACACATCCTGTGTAAGATGCTGTGTTGATATACTCTACTAAGGATAAAATTGCCCAGCAATTACAATTAGGCCGTTTCTTGATTTGGTTTGCAGTTGTCTCTATCAAGCACTATGACCCATCTGTCTACTTCAGTGGTCCGACTGGGATTAAGAGGAGGGTATGATGAGGTTCCCTACTACTGCAAGCTTGAAGTCTTTGAGAGTGGCATGAATCTCTGCTAGTCCATCCACATAAGAGATAGTGTTCTTTTTTACTGGCAATCTTGGTGGGAGAGAGGGAGGAACAGTTTTAAGGGCTTCTTCTTGGCTTTTCTTAATGATGGCTCTTACCTCACAAATCAAGGGGCTAGTGTGAAGATTCTACTGTATGCAAAGTGTGTCCACCCTTCACATCGTTATGCACTTGGGACCTGGGAAAGGACCCCTGTGGATGCCCCAGAGCCAGGACCCCATTCATCATCTGTCCTCTACATGACTCCACTCTCACATGGGACCTTGATAACTTTGGATTCCCTGTTGAGGGTCAGAAAAGATGCTGTATCCAACAGGACCTGTCCTGTCAGAAAAAATAAAGGGGTTGCATTCTATCTCCTCTATAACCCATTTCTACCAGCCCTGTTTTTCAACATGTCCTTTGGGGTCTCTTTGGCTTGAAGGGGCACTAATGAGCTGAAATTTCCAAGCAGAGCTTAATCCAAAGTGTGTATTTCTATCTGAGCAGTTAAAATCCAGGGCAAAACCTCTTTGTCATAATCGTTCTAGACCTCTGTTTCCTTATCTTTTCCACCTTTATAAATCTGCATTCTAACATAGAAAGGGATGTGAACAGGAGGTGATTTGAGAAGCAGTGTGCTTATGAAGTGTAGGGGGGAAAAAAGAAATTATTGTCTAGCAAAGAAAGTATCTGGTTCACACTGAAAGGCCCCCAAATTGGACATGTGTTTCTAGCCCCAAAGAGCTTTTTTAAAATAAGTAAATGCTTTTGCCTTGGACTTCTACTTAATAGAAGTAAAGCAGCTTTAGGACAAGGCCTGCTTTTGGAGAGATTTGGGTGGTTATTAGTTATATATCCAAGAAAAGGAATATTTTCAAATTTGGGTGGTCGACCTATAAAATGAGCTGAATTGATCAATAGATCCTTTCATTAATTTATTCAATGAATATATATTAAGGAACCTACGATGTTCCCAATTCTAGTAGGCACAAGGGACTCACTAGATCAGATGTAATGACATCTGATGAGTGTGGTGTCAGGGTCGACAGGGACAATCTGGGAGAACAGAACCAGGGTCCAGCACTGGGAAAGGTTGGACCAGTTGCTGCTTAGATATTGGGGGTAAACTAGTGATAAGAAAATGTCTTTTTACTGATTCAGTTGTTCTGTTAATCTCTAAAGTCTGTGTCACTATCCTGGCAGCTATGTCCTCTAGGGACATGTGTGGAACATGAGATCTAGCATTACTAAGAAATAAGACCAAAGCAAATGTTCCCTTTGTACTTTCTGTTGGAAGGTAATACGATTTGGGCACTAAACTGACTGATAGCTAAAAGCAAGACTTTGCTGGCATTATTCAACTCCTTTAAAAGTGCTCAAGGCCATTAAATTTTTTTCTAACACACCTTCAAGATGTTTTCATAAGTTTGGGGCCAAGTTGTGCTCCCTCCCTGATTTTGTCTCTCCTTGCTGTCTTTCTTTCTGGATTTGGCCATCTTTATAGCTTTCTATAAAAATTTCCTGTGGTTTTACATATCAGTATCTTCAGAAATATCTTGAACGCCATATTTCAACTCCATTCTGCACATGTTTACTCTATATTAGGGATCTGTGTTACTGACCCTTCTCTTGGTCACATCATTTCTGTTCCCCTGCCCAGTCCTTCTGGATTAATGTTTCACTAGGACTCTATTCTGGAGTCTTGCTGTGACTCTGCCTCTAGATATCACCTGTGGCTCTCTCTCCCAGCTGCATTGTCCACAGCCCTACCCTCAGCCAATTCTAAGCCCAACCTCTCTGAGAACCTCTGCACAGTCAGCTCCCTAGCCCCCACCTACAGCAGAGGGGTTCAGACAATTTCAGCTTCTACTATACACTCTTCACTCTACACTCACTATAAAATAGAAGCTGATAATTAATTTACTCCAAGCAGTTCATGATTGGAAAAGATACAGCATCTAATATCTATATCATGAAGTTTTAACTTCTAACAGCAGCTGATACTTTAAACCAAAGCAAAAGAATATGATAGTTATGTTTCAGACAATATGAGAAACTAACGGAGGCCATGCTTTAGTGCAAGATGATCACATTCTTCTAGAGTGGCTCACAACTAAAATGTCTTTCTTTGTTAACATGTGGCTTAACATAATTCATTTTGAAAACGCTTTCTTTTCTGTAGTCATGTTGGAGGGTTTTCAGCTTCCCATTCACATTTTGGAGAACCAGGTTGCCCTGAAGAATTCAGCCATTCAAAACGATACATTTGGCCATGTGAATATAGTGGATATCGATTCACCAAATTGGATGAATAGCTATCTTTTTGTGGTAAGGTAGGTAGGTGTGTGTAAGTAGAGTGAGTAGGCATCTGTGCATACGGATAGAGATGCGTGTATGAGTAGCAAGAACCTGATGGAAGTGATGAAAATATCGGCAGGTGCCACCATGCTTGAATGTGTGCTCATTTTGATTCACTTGCTGGTCAGCCCAGCAGGATCTTGAGCGGTCAGGGCTGTACCTTGTCATCTATCCTTTCTTCGGGCTCTAAGACGGGGCCTGGCACAAGTTCAGATTTGGCAAATATATACAGATGGCATGAACTGCAGCAAGTGGTAGAAATGTCATAGAGTCATAGGGGACCTCAAAGGTCTTCCAGTTTAAATCCATATTTTGCAGAGAAAACAGTGCAGCCAATGATGAGCGTGCAAATCTGTTACAGTTTGTCGGTGGCAGATCTAGTCTCACACCTAGACTTTCTGGCTCCAAGTTCAGTGCTCTTCATGTTGCTCTGGGACTGAAGAATTTTTAAAAAATAGTTTGAAAAATTGTTAATCAGATAACATGTAATATAATGCAGGTTTATTTCTGTTTAATCTGAGCACAAGGCTTTGGGATTGTCAAGCCTTTGAAACCGAGTGCAATATTTGAAATTACCCATTTTCTTCTGATCAAGACATTTCCTTAGGGAAGAATGCTAGAAACGCTAGTGGAGTTCACCTGAAATTGCTTCCTGGTAATGTCAGCTATTGCTTCTTAAGCCCCGGAAGGTAGATTGATAGATCTTGAATGGCTTGACATTAACAATTTTCTGTGACCCACTTTTATATAAAAGATCATGTTTGAGGGTGAAGAAAGAAACAGACAGATATCTAAATGAAGAAATACCTATTAATGGAAAAAAGGAGGTCTGAGCTTCTTCTTTCTAAAATATATTAAGGGAATTGCAAAACACAATGAGAGGATGTGTAGTGCTACAAAGAAGAAAGTGGAATATAAATGAAAGTCAGCTGAAAGACATTTCATGATTTTTTTGTCCTTGCTTCTCTTTGGTAGAGTGACTTCAAACCATGGTCCAGTAATATTTTCAATGAAGTAAATGTTATCTTTATTCAGATGTGAAAGGGTAGATGCAAGAGTGATTGAGTGAGAGAGAGATAGAAAGACAGAAAGAGAGAGTGACTGAGGATAGGAGTGAGATTTTATTTTTAGGAATCTTATTTGAAAAAAGTGTTAATAACCTTCAGAAGAGTATGATGTTGAATTCTGGCCTACAAATCACTGTATACCACTGTGATCATAACCGCACCCAAAAGCATTATTAAACTGTGGGATCGAAACCAAAAAGACCCAAGATACTAACCAGAAAATCATGATGATTGCAAAGATGTAGGCTTTCTAACTTTTCTAACATATTCTCTTGGTATCTTTATTATTATAGTTAACCAATAAAAAATCACCAACTTAGATTCAGATCCAAGAATATAGGAGATGAAAATAACTACAAATTATGCTTCCAAGCAATGAAACGATTATGGAACTGAATCATTATATGTACCAAGTGTACAATAATGTTCTTTCTTTCTTTCTTTCTTTCTTTCTTTCTCTTTCTTTTGTTTTATTTTACAGGACAACAGCATGATCAGGGAAGAGGGGCAGAGGGGAAGAGAGAGAGAAGCCCAAGCAGGCTCCCACCTCAGCACTGAGCCAGATGCAGGGCTCGATGCCACAACCCTGAGATCATGACCCGAGCTGGAATCAAAAGTTGGATGCTCAACCAACTGAGCCCCCCCCCAAGCACCCCTACAATAATCTTATTTCTTATTTTCTTCTGATTTATGCTTCTTCTAAACTTGTGGGATTGACTAAAATATAACAACTTCATATCTTTGCTCCAGAATAATTTCTAATAATCTTCACTTATCAATAGCTTAAAAATGGAGATTCCAGTAGTCTGTGGATTCTTCCACATTCTGATGGCAAATTGGGGGTGTATAAATGATTTCAGATTCTTAGTTCAACACTCAGTGAAATCTGCCAAACAGGGTCCTCTCAAATGCAATTATACTTTTGTCAAACTTATAGAGTGTTTCATACATGAATGATGAAATGATCCCACTTTTACTTTATAGAAAAATTATCTCTCTGATCACCAGGATTTGTGGAATTGCTCCCCATAAAGGTTTGTTCACAGGATGCCACTGGCTGATGTAAGATTATAAGAGGAGAATAAAAATCACAATGTGTTCTGTATGTCAGTTAAGATGCTGGTTTGAAATGATGGAACCAATCCTGGAAAATTGTCTTAATCAGCAGTAAAAATTTTTCCATTTGATTGAATGTTGCTGAAGAAGTTCGAGGGTTTGTAAAAGAGGAGAGCAAGAAAAGAGTTTAAAAATAATCATAAACCTTTTCCTTTTTATAAATCAGGAACCTTGGAGATCAAGGTTAAATAACTTGTCCTGAAACTCAAAACTAATAAGTAGCTGGAATAGGAAATAAACTCTCCTACCTTCCAGACTGATTATCTTCCCCAAGTTACTTATTCTTCACTTAATATTGGATAATCTGTCTCCATATGAGCATCAGCAAAATCCACTCCCTCATTTACACATGGCTTGATAAATCTAAGCCTAGGTTTATGGACAGGATACAAAGGCAAAAAACTCAAAAGGCCAAATTTTTCTAACCTGATCTTTCCTTATAGACATTATTTCAGGCAAGTTCCCTGCAAAAATACATCCCGAAAAGTCAAGAACAAAAAGGTGACCACAGTGTAATTTTAGCATGAGGGTGGGGAGGTTGAATTAATAAACTTAAAGTTTATATGTAAATCTGGATTTAGTCTTGGGTGACAGTTCTCAAAACTTTAGCACCACACAGCACTCTAACTCAAAAATAGGACTTCAGAAAAGGAATGACCCTTGTTGAAATCTGAATGGGAACTTTCTCTTTCTGGCATACTGAAAAGAAGGGCTCTTTCCAGGGCAGGGTTCTTACAAGTCTTGGTATTTATGCAAGAAGTGAACTAACACAGTTTAACAATGTTTTTAACAACACAGATTGAAACAAAAAGGAATTCTCTGCTCAATCTGAAGCGAATCAGAACACTTAATTAGCCAAAATACTCTGAGCATCTGGATTAGTTCAGTTTTTAGTGGCGGAAAGATGGTGAATTGGATTTACACCGAATTGGATTTACATTTGGATGCACAGTGGGATTCAAAGCAGGATGTGTTGTGTACTGAATTTGGAACTGGAAAACAATCTGTCAGGTGCTGAATTTCAGGAAAGTCTTTATCATTGAAGAAGATGCCGAAGGGCATTAAAGAAGGAAAGCAAGGTGACATCATGATCATTAGCAAATCCATGGAGAAGCCAAGCTCGGAACACTGCACGTGCCACTGGCTAACGTGAAAAATTTGGCGAGCTATAGTCACTTTGTCTGCAAGGAATAAAACAGTCTACTGGACATTTCTTGTTTTGTGTAAATTGATCAGTGTGTCAGTGCTGGGCATGTACAATGTAGCTTTACTCCGTGACATGGACAGAGCTCCGCGTCTTACAGTTGTGATTGGGCTTCTCTCTCTGTGGGAAGAACTCCCTAACCTTATCCCTTAGCCTGTATGAAAAAAAGTCATGATTGCTTCCTTGCTGTGTTATCAAAAGATCTTCGGCCTACATCACTTTTCAATGTTTTCATTAAATAATACCAAACCTTGAGTTTCATGTTTATTAAAAAATTTCAACTAAATTAAACATTAGTTATTTTATGAAAGATATGGAGTTTAGAAAGTTTGTTATTAAGCTTGGGTATGAAGTTGAAGAGAGTAATTACTTTTGGGCATAGAACAATAGAATTTGGGCTCTTTCTGCGCCTAGAAATGTGCTGGGCCAGAAAAATCAAGTGTGTCTATAAAGTTCACAAGTCCTGATGTGCTCAAAAGCCCTGGTTGTTGGAATAAACTTGTCCTTCGATCTCCCATCCTTCTTACTGATGTACAACGGGGCAACAAAAATAAATTTCACAACTGTGACATCTGCCCTGCCTATGCTTCTCCATCCTGAAAGCTACATAGGGTCCCTCTTCTATAGACTCACAGTGGACCACTTCAAGGATGACGTGTAAGCTCCACTTTCTGAACTGTCCACGGTACCATGTCCACGGAGTGAAATCCTCCTTTGTGAATGTCAGGCAGCACAGGGCCACCAGCATGGAGGGAATAGTGAGCACTGAGTCACCACACCAGCCTCTGGGATCATTACCTTACTGTTTCTGATGTTTGCTCTGAGCTAGAGTCTGGGGGAAGAGCCCTAGTTGTTTCCAGCTCTGAACAAGGGGTTTATGACAAGACACACAGTCCCTACTGTAGCCAGTATCTTAAGTGCCAGTTTCATTGCCAGCTCCCCAAGCAAATATTATTGCAGAAACCAGCTATTTTTCTTCTATTTTATTAGAACTGCAGGGGAAAACTCATTTTTCCCAAAGATTTTTATTGCAAAAAGGTAATGAGATTCCTTTATACCATACCAGGATCACAATAAATACTTTTGAGTACTTTTAATAAGAAGCAAGCCCCGTTGGAATAGGAAAGAAAGCTTATTCAGCATTGAGACAGCTATTAAAAATGCTTCCTTCCAATTACCAAGGAATAGCAGCAATAATGAGAGTGGGCCAAATCTCATCTGTGGAGATGGGTTTGTATTTACAGTCATGGCTTGAGTACCAGCTTCTCATTTGTAACATCCTTCCCCCAAAAGAAGTGATATGGGGTTGAAAGTAAACCTATGCATATATGGCAAATTAATCTATGACAAAGGAGGCAAGAATATACACTGGGGGAAACGACATTAAACAGATGTTGTTGGGAAAAGTAGACAGATGCATGCAAAAGAATGAAACTGGACTACTATCTTACACTATACACAAAAACTTACTAAAAAGGGATCAAAGTCTTGAATGTAAAACCTGATGCCATAAAACTCCTAGAAGAAAACATAGGCAGTAAGCTCCTTGACATTTGTTTGGTAATGACTTTTTGGATCTGACTCCAAAAGCAAAGACAACAAAACAAATGGGACTACCTCAAATATGCTTCTGCACAGCAAACAAACAAACAAACAAAATGAAAAGACAACCTAGACAAAATACTTGCAAGTCAAATATCAGTTAAGGGGTTAATATCTAAAATATATAAAGTACTCATACAACTCAACAGCAAAAAACCCCAAACAATCTGGTTGAAAAATGGGCAGAAGACACAAACAGATATTTCTCCAAAGACATCCAGATGGTCAGCAGACCCATGAAAAGAAGTTCAGTGTCAGTCATCATCAAGGACATGCAAATGCAAATCCAAACCACAAGGAGATATCACCTCACACATGTCAGAATGGCTAAAATAAAAAATACAAGAAACAACAAGGTTGGTGAGGATGCTGAGAAAAAGGAACACTCGTGCACTGTTGGTGGGAATGCAAACTGGTGCAGCCACTGTGGAAAACAGTATGGAAGTTCCTCAAAAAGTTAAAAATGGAAATATCATATGATCCAGTGATCACACTACTGGGTATTTACCTTAAAATAAAAAAACAAAAACAAAATTCAATACAAAAATACAAAAACACAAATTCAAAGGGATATATGCACCCCAATGTTTATAGCAGCATTTATTTATAATAGCCAAATTATGAAAGAAGCCCAAGTATTCATCAAAAGATGAATGGATAAAGAAGATGTGAGATATATATATATATATACACATATATATATGTATATATATATATGTTTATACACACACATATACACACACATACATATATACATATACACACTGGAATATTATTCAGCCATAAAAAATGAAATCTTGCCATTTGCAATGACAGGGATACAGTTAGACAGTATAATGCTAAGTGAAATAAGTTAGAGAAAGACAAATACTATATGATTTCATTCATATGTGAAATTTAAGAAAACAAATGAGCAAAGGAAAAAAAAAACAAAAAGAGAGAGAGAGAGAAACAAAAAAAAAGACTCTTAAGTAGAGAGAACACACCGATGGTTACCAGAGGGGAGTTGGTGGGAGGGGTGGGTGAAATATAGATGGGGATTAAGGAGTACACTTGTGATGAGTACAGGGTAATGTATGGAATTGTTGAATCACTATGTTGTACACCTGGAACTGATATGACACTGTATGTTAACTATATTGGAAGTAAAACAAAAACTACAATGAGATATACCCTCACACCTGTTAGAATGGCTATTATCAAAAATACAAGAAGTAGCAAATTCTAGGGAGGCAGTGGAGAAAGGGAACCCTGTGCACCATTGGAGCAGCCACCATGGAAAACAGTATGGAGGCTCCTTAAGAAATGATAGTAATCATATGATCTAGCAATTTCAGTTCTAGACATTTATCTGAAGAAAACAAAAACACTAATTCAAAAAGATATATGCAACCCCATGTTTAGTGCAGCATTATTTACAATAGCTAACATGTGGAAACAATGGATGTTTCCACATGGAAGTGTCTACCAATGGATGAATGGATGAAGATGTCGTATATGTATCCATACAGTGGAATAGTATTCAGCTAAAGGGAATGGAATCTTGCCATTTGTGATGACATGGTAGAACTTGAGGGCATTATACAAAGTGAAATAAGTCAGACAGAAAAAGACAACTACCATATGATGTCATTTTTATTGTGGAGTCTAAAAAATGAAACAAACAAAACAAAACACAAAACACCAAACCCATAGATACAGAGAACAGGTTGGTGGTTGCCGGAGGGGTGGGTGGTGGAGGTGAGGGTACAATGGTTCAAAGGGGTCCAAAGAAACAAACTTCCAGTTATAAAATAACTAAGTCATGGGGACATAATGTACAACATAGCGACTATAGTTAATCATACTGTACTGCATGTTTGAAAACTGCTAAGAGAGTAAATCCTAAAAGTTGTAATCACAAGAAAAAAGAAGAAAAAAATTTCTGTAACTATGTTTGGTGACAGATGGTACCTAGAGTTTTTTTGGTGAACATTTTGCAATGTATACAAATATCAAATCATTATGTTGTGCACCTGAACTATTAATATAATGTTATATGTAAATTATATTTTAAAAAAACAACAACCCCAGAATAGTCTATTTCTTATTCCAGTAAGGATTAGTTCTCATAAATGTTATAACACTTCTCAGGGATTATTTACCCTTTGGCACATGTGATGAAACTTCCCACAGGATTAAAGCTACATGGGAAAAATGTCCAGCTCTATAATTATATATATATATATATATATGTTATATATATATATACACGTTATATATATATACGTTATATATATACGTTATATATATACGATACATTATATATATATACGATATCTATATATATATATATATATATATAGATATCGTATATATAACAATCTGTGGCAGAAACAGTCAATTCTCCTTCAAGCCTACCACCTCCCTTGGATAGTGTACAAGGAAGAATTGCCTTGGTTCTAGAGTCCTAACTTAGAATACTGGTTTTCAACCAGAGGTGATTACCCCCTCCAGCAATATCTGGAGACATTTTTGGTTATCACAACTTAGGAGGTGCTACTGGTATCTAGGACGGAGAAGTCAAGGATATTGCTAAACACCCAATAATGCATAGACAGTCTCCTCCCCAAAGAATTGTCTGACTCAAAATGTCAATGGTACTGAGAAACAGTATTTAGAACAACAGTGAGGGCTTCAAATGAAAGCATTCAGGAACAGATATTGGGTGGCCTTAATCATACATGTTTTAATAATTGGAGTAAGCTGGTGGGAGAGAATGAAGAGAGGGAATGTGCAGGAGCCTTCTCACGAAGGCTTCAGTTTGTCTCTCTGTTTGCAGGGCCTGATTCCATCTATGACCAGGCACCATCAGTTGAATGGGCTGTGGGACACTGACTGCCAAGATAGACAAACTCATGTGAAATCAATGGATAAGTCAGGTCAGTATACCTTATAATTGTAAATATAATTTGCGAATAGACACTTGAATCATCTTATCAGGATAATCTCTCCCTGCAGGGACACTGACATGTAATCAGAAGATTTCTTGGTAAACATACACTCAGAAAGGGGATTGGCATATCCTATGTGAGTTTTCTGTCTCTGAGTCCACTGTTGATATACCTGTCAAAGGGACAAGATACTTTTTTTTTTTTAATTTTTTTTTTCAACGTTTATTTATTTTTGGGGGGACAGAGAGAGACAGAGCATGAACGGGGGAGGGGCAGAGAGAGAGGGAGACACAGAATCGGAAACAGGCTCCAGGCTCCGAGCCATCAGCCCAGAGCCTGACGCGGGGCTCGAACTCACAGACCGCGAGATCATGACCTGGCTGAAGTCGGACGCTTAACCGACTGCGCCACCCAGGCGCCCCGGGACAAGATACTTTTTTATTCATACATACAAACTGTGAATGGATTACCACAGTCAAGCTAATTAGCATATCCATCATGGTTGCCACGCATGTGTGTGTGTGTGTGTGTGAGAGAGAGAGAGAGAGAGAGAGAGAGAACTTAAGATCTACTCTCTTGGTAAATTACTACTACTCTCTAGTAGTAGTGACTACAGTCACTAAGCAGTGCATTAGATCTCCTGAACTCAGTCATCATACATAGCTGGAATTTCACACCCTTCCACCAGTACCTCCCTGTCCCTGGTAGCCCCGTTTCTACTTTCTGCACCTGTGGGTTTGAGTTTTTTAGATTCCACGTATAAGTGACATCATGCAGTATTTTTCTTTCTGTGTTTGGCTTATTTCACTTGGTATCACGTCTTTCAGGCTCATCCATGTTATCACAAATGGCAGGAATTCCTTCTTCCTTTTCTTTTTTTAAAGATTTTATTTTATTTTTAAAAATTTTCTTCAATGTTTATTTATTTTTGAGACAAAGAGAGACAGAGCATGAATGGGGGAGGGTCAGAGAGTGAGGGAGACACAGAATCTGAAACAGGCTCCAGGCTCTGAGCAGTCAGCACAGAGCCCGACACGGGGCTCGAACTCACGGACCCCGAGATCGTGACCTGAGCCGAAGTCGGACGCTTAACCGACTGAGCCACCCACGCTCCCCAAAGATTTTATTTTTAAGTAGTCTCTACCTCCAATGTGTGACTTGAACTCATAAACCCAAGATCAAGAGTCACATGTCCCACCGACTGAGCTATCCAGGCGTCCCTTTCTTTTTATAATTTTTTTAAGGCTGAATACTTTCCATTGTTCCCTTTTCTCTACATCCTCACCAGCACTTGTTACCCACAGCTCTTGCCTTCTCGACTGTAGTCATTCTAACAGGTGTGAGGTGACATCGCGTTGTGGTTTTGATTTGCCTATCTTTGATGATTGCCTATCTCTGATGATTTGCCTATCTCTGATTAGCATGTTGCACATCTTTCCATATATGCATGATTTTTCTGTATAATTTGTATAATATGTATAATTTCCCCTATAATTTATCATAGGAGTTTTATGGTCTTGGGTCTCCTGTTTACGTCTTTAACCCATTTTGAGTTGATTTTGTGTATTGTATAAGATAAGGGTCTGATTTAATTTTTTTGTATGTGATTATCCAGTTTTCCCAGAATCATTATTCAAGAGACTATCCTTTCCCTGTTCCGTGTTCTCGGCACTCTGTTGAAGAGTAGCTGTGTCATTTTCAAATTCTTTCATCAAGGTTTTATAGTGTTCAGAGTACATATCTTTTATCTCCTTGGTTAAATTTACTCCCAAGTATTTCCTTCTTTGTGAGATTATTGTAAATGGGACCTTTTCTCTTGATTTCCTTTTGGATGGTTCCTTGTTGGTATAAAGAAATACTGCTGGGTTTTGTATGTTGATTTTGTAACCTGAAACTTTACTGAATTCATTTAGTAGCTGTTCTAACAGTTTTTTAAATAGAGTCTTTGCATATAGAATCATGTCATCTGAGAACAGAAATAATTTTATTTCTTTCTTTCTGATTTTGATGTCTTTTTTTTGTCTTTTTTTTTTTGGAATAGCAACATTTTATTTTATTTATTTTTTTTATATGAAATTTATTGACAAATTGGTTTCCATACAACACCAAGTGTTCATCCCAAAAGGTGCCCTCCTCAATACCCATCACCCACCCTCTCCTCCCTCCCACCCCCCATCAACCCTCAGTTTGTTCTCAGTTTTTAACAGTCTCTTATGCTTTGGCTCTCTCCCACTCTAACCTCTTTTTTTTTTTTTCTTCCCCTCCCCCATGGGTTCCTGTTAAGTTTCTCAGGATCCACATAAGAGTGAAACCATATGGTATCTGTCTTTCTCTGTATGGCTTATTTCACTTAGCATCACACTCTCCAGTTCCATCCATGTTGCTACAAAAGGCCATATTTCATTTTTTCTCATTGCTACGTAGAATTCCATTGTGTATATAAACCACAATTTCTTTATCCATTCATCAGTTGATGGACATTTAGGCTCTTTCCATAATTTGGCTATTGTTGAGAGTGCTGCTATGAACATTGGGGTACAAGTGGCCCTATACATCAGTACTCCTGTATCCCTTGGATAAATTCCTAGCAGTGCTATTGCTGGGTCATAGGGTAGGTCTATTTTCAATTTTCTGAGGAACCTCCACACTGCTTTCCAGAGCGGCTGCACCAATTTGCATTCCCACCAACAGTGCAAGAGGGTTCCCGTTTCTCCACATCCTCGCCAGCATCTATAGTCTCCTGATTTGTTCATTTTGGCCACTCTGACTGGCGTGAGGTGATACCTGAGTGTGGTTTTGATTTGTATTTCCCTGACAAGGAGCGACGCTGAACATCTTTTCATGTGCCTGTTGGCTATCCGGATGTCTTCTTTTTTTTTTTTTTTTTTTTTTTATTTAAAAAAAAAAATTTTTTTTTCAACGTTTATTTATTTTTGGGACAGAGAGAGACAGAGCATGAACGTGGGAGGGGCAGAGAGAGAGGGAGACACAGAATTGGAAACAGGCTCCAGGCTCCGAGCCATCAGCCCAGAGCCTGACGCGGGGCTCGAACTCCCGGACCGCGAGATCGTGACCTGGCTGAAGTCGGACGCTTAACCGACTGCGCCACCCAGGCGCCCCCCGGATGTCTTCTTTAGAGAAGTGTCTATTCATGTTTTCTGCCCATTTCTTCACTGGGTTATTTGTTTTTCGGGTGTGGAGTTTGGTGAGCTCTTTATAGATTTTGGATACTAGCCCTTTGTCCGATATGTCATTTGCGAATATCTTTTCCCATTCCGTTGGTTGCCTTTTAGTTTTGTTGGTTGTTTCCTTTGCTGTGCAGAAGCTTTTTATCTTCATAAGGTCCCAGTAATTCACTTTTGCTTTTAATTCCCTTGCCTTTGGGGATGTGTCGAGTAAGAGATTGCTACGGCTGAGGTCAGAGAGGTCTTTTCTTGCTTTCTCCTCTAAGGTTTTGATGGTTTCCTGTCTCACATTTAGGTCCTTTATCCATTTTGAGTTTATTTTTGTGAATGGTGTGAGAAAGTGGTCTAGTTTCAACCTTCTGCATGTTGCTGTCCAGTTCTCCCAGCACCATTTGTTAAAGAGGCTGTCTTTTTTCCATTGGATGTTCTTTCCTGCTTTGTCAAAGATGAGTTGGCCATACGTTTGTGGGTCTAGTTCTGGAGTTTCTATTCTATTCCATTGGTCTATGTGTCTGTTTTTGTGCCATGTCTTTTTTTTTTTTCTTGTCTAATCGCTCTGGCTAGGACTTCCAATACTATGTTGAAGAGAAGTGTCAAGAGTGGGTGTCCCTTGCCTTGTACTGAACCTTAGAGGAAAACCTCTGTCTCCCCACCCACCCCCATTATGATATTAGCTGTGGGATTTTTATAAATGGCCCTGATTATGGTAAGTTCCTTTTATACTGATTTTGTTGAGAATTTTTATCATGAATAAATGCTGAACTTTGTCAAATACATTTTCTGCATTTATTGAGATGATCATGTGGTTTTTCTTTTTCATTATGTTAATGTACTGGGATACATTGATTGATTGGAATATTGAATCAATATTGCATCCAGTGATGAACCTCACTTGGTCATGGTGCATAATCTTTCTAACGTGTTGTTGAATTCACTTTGCTAGTATTTTACTGATGATTTTTGCATCTATCTTCATCAGATTTAGTGGTTTATAGCTTTCTTTCTTTGTAGCATTTCTGTCTTTGGTATCAGGGTCATACTGGCCTCATAAGATGAGTTCAGAAGCATCTCCTCTTGTTTCTGGTAAAGTTTAATAAAGATTGGCATTAATTCTTCTTTGAGTATTTGCTAGAATTTCCCTGTAAAGCCATCTAGCCTTGGGCTTTTCTTTCTTGGAAGGTTTATAATTACTACTTCAATCTTTTTATTTATTTTATTGGTCTGTTCAAGATTTCTAATCCTTCTTGATTTAATTTTGTGAATTGTATGTTTCCAGGAATTTTCCCATATCTTTTAAGGTATACAATTTGTTGGTGTATAATTGTTCATAAAAGTCCCTTGTTATCCTTTTTATTTCTGAGGCATTCCTTGTAGCATTTCCTTTTCATCTCTGATTTTATTTATCTGAGTCTTCTCTCCTTTTTATTAGTCTGGCTATGGGTTTCATTTTTCTATTCTCTGATTTATTTCTGCTTTAATATTCATTGTTTATTTTCTTCTGCTAACTTTAGGCTTAGTGTCTTCTTTTTCTAGTTCCTTGAGGTGTAAACTTAGGTTGTTTACTTGAGATATTTTTTTTTCAATGAAAGCATTTATTGCTATAAACTTCCTTCCTAATACTGCTTTTGCTGCAACTCATAAGTTTTGGTATGTTGTATTTTTATTTTCATTTGCCTCAAAATATTCTGAAAATTCTTTTTTGATTTCCCATTTGAGTCAATGGCTATACAAGAAGTGTGTTGTTGGTTTCCATGTGATATGTGAATTTTCCTATTTTTTTGGTGTTGATTTCTAGTTTCATTCCATTGTGGTCTAAAAATATACCTGTAATAATTTCAATCTTATTAGCATTTTAAGACTTGTTTTATGACCTAACATGTGATATATCCTGGAGGAGAATGTGTATTCTGCTGCTGTTTTGTGGAAAATTCTAAATATGTCTATGTGGTTTATTTGGTCTAGATAGCTCTTTCTTTATTGATTTCCTGTCTGCATGTTCTTTGCATTATTGAAAGTGGAGTATTAAAGTTTTGTACTATTATTGTGTTGCTGTGAATTTATCCCTTCAGACCTGCCAATATTTGCTTTATATATTTAGGTGTTTTGATGTTAGGTGTATATAGATTCATAATTTTTATATCTTCCTTTTGAATTGACTCATTGAGCATTATACAATGACTCTCTCTCTAGAGTTAGTTGTTGACTTAAGTATAGCCACTACTGCTTTAATTTGGTACCATTTTCATGGAATATGTCTTAGGGACAACATACTCTTGATGGATAAGGGGAAGGCTCATTGGATGGAATCTCAAGACCACCACCCAAGATGCCACTAGAATAGCTCTATTTTTAGTTATTTTATTCATTGGGTTTTGTTTGAAATTTCGTTAGGGAAAAAAAAATGATTCTACTGCTTATAAAGTTAGAAAATCCCCTTTGTCATCCCCTGGTCCATCCCTCCTCCTTGACATACTAACATGTGTACTCTCTGGCTGGTCTTTCACAGATGCTCTAGGCTGAATCCTGTTGTGTTTACAGAGCTCTTTTCTAGACAGGTCACTGAGGATACATCAATTACATTTTGGCTTATTAAACTTTACTTCTTATTATGGATTGAATTGTATCTCCACAGAAGTCTAAACTTCTGGTGCCTGTGCATGTGACCTTACTTAGAAATAGGATCTTGGCAGATTGAAGGTAAGATGATCCCCTTAGTGCAGTATGACTGTGTCCTTATAAAAGGGGGAGACATTTGGACACAGGGACAGACATGCACACAGAACACTATGTGAAGATGAAGGCAGAGATCAAAGGGATGCGTCTGTAAGCCAAAGGATACCAGAGATCACCTGCAAACCACCCCATGTCAGGCAAGAGGCCTGGAACAGATCTCCTACCAACACTGATCTAATCTCAGACTTCTGACCTCTAGAACGTGATAATGTAGTTTTGGAGTGGTGGTGGGGGTCTGGAGCTGATGTTCAAGAATGAATTCTTGAGACGTCTTTGGTGCAAAACGGTGATTTAATTAAAGCACAGGGACAGAAAGAGCTCACTGGGGTTGTGAGGAGTGACTGATTATATACTATGGAGTTGGGGGAGGTAAAGGCAAAAGGGAGGTTTCTAAAAGGACTTTCATATGCTAAAGAGGGCTCAAAGATACTGGAGGCCTAGCTATTGTCAAGCTAAGGTGGTTGTTTCCTCTAGTAAGGCATTAACATTAAGACAGTAGGGAGTTCCTGGAGAAATGTTATATTCTGCCTTTCTCAAGTATTTGTCAATGGACTGCAGGTTATAAAGAAATTTAATTTTACCTGCCATTTCCTTCTTGCCTTTGTTCCCCACACTACTGTGGAGGGGAGAGTGATGTTGGGGCTCCTGGAAACTGAGTTTATGGATTTCTGGAGATTAGGCTACTGATAAGACTGCCTTTTCCTTGTAATTTACTAAGACACATGTAAAAGATGGAGACTCATGTCCTGCATGACATCAGTTAACCATTGGTTTTTCCCTTTCCTTTGCTCCTGGGCAGCCAAGAGTGCCTGAGGAATGTCACTGCTGGTGGGGTAGGGCGGTTGGGTGGGGAGGCTTTGTTAGCTTGTGCTTTGTTCTCAGTTTTCTTTGGCTCCCTCATCAATGACACTGTAAGTTTCTGCTGTTAAACAACCCAGTTGGTGGCACTTTTTTTGGGCAGCCATAGAAATCTATGGAAGCCCATAGTCCAGCCCTGAGCTTACTCCCAGGCCACCGAGATTGGAGTTTTCAGTGTTCCCAGACCTTGTCAGTTGCACACGGACAATCATCTCCGGGACTATTTTCGCCTCTAGCTAATCTCATTCAACCAGGGGTGATTTTTCATTAGCTCCACTTTAAGTTGGCAGCCTTATTTCCAAATTCCTGAAGGGGTGGGGCACATGCCTCATAAATTCTTTCTTTCTTTCTTTTTTTAAATATTTATTTATTTTTGAAAGAAAGACAGAGAGAGAGAGAGGGAGAGAGAATGAATGGGGGAGGGGCAGAGAGAGAGGGAGACACAGAATCTGAAGCAGGCTCCTGGTTCTGAGCTGTCAATGCAGCCCAACGCAGGACTTGAACTCACAAACCGCAAGATCATGACTTGAGTCAAAGTCAGACTTAACTGGCTGGGCCACCCAGGTGCCCCTCATAAATTCTTTCTTGTACCAAGAAAACATCATATATCAAGGCTTCCTTTTGGTCTGTACAATGCAGAAGTGAGAGAACCAGTGGGAAAATCAAGTGAGAAGCAATCAAGGCTTATTAGTAAAAAAAAAAAAAAAAAAAAAAAAAAAAAAAAAAAAAAAAAGAGCTGGGTCACAGTGGGCTTGGACTATAAGCAAGGTCATCTTACCTTATTCTTTTCAGAAGTAGATATTTTATTATTATTATTATTTTTTTTTACCAAAAAGTCAAGGGAACAGGAGGTTCAGAAAGTTCTTAATTATCTAGTATACCTAGTCTTAAATTGGGGAATGAGTTGGCAAAACAGAGCTGACAGCAACAATTCACATAAGTTGGTGCAAGATTAATAGGTTTCTAATTGCCAATTTCCATGCAAATGTAGTTAAGGCAATAAGTGCTGGCACCCTGCTGGCAGCTTATTTGCATTGTTTTCTAAGACCCTTGGCAGTTTTGCAGGTCGTCAGGAGTTTAAAAGCAATAGCTAGTTACCTATAGGCTTCCTCATGCTGGGGCTCAAAAGCGGAGGCCAGCACGAAGTTAAACCTGGCTCTCAGAGTCCCCCAGCACGGACCCAAGTAGCCTCCTCTAGGCCCTCTTCCTAAAAACCAAATATCTCCACACTGAACCTCTTCCAAGCTTTTCTGCCTTAACCATTGACACCTCATCCACTGAACTGTTCCAAGTCCTAAGAACCATCCTGATGCCTCCCTCCCTTGCCCTCTCACAGCCAAGCCATTTCCAAGTGCTGTCATTTTTGATTCCTAAATAACTATCAAATCCATGCCTACCTCCTGACTGCCACCCTTCTCCAGCAAACTGTCATGACTTCTCACTTGAAAGACGGTAGTAACCTCCTGACTGGTCCCCTTTCATCTCTTCTTGTTCTGATGTGAACAAAGACATAGTTCTAGCCTTCATCCAGCTTAGCCTGGAAAGGGTGTAGGGTGGGAGGGAAAACCATTAATCAAAAAAACTACATAATTTTTTGTAAAGGTGGAATTATAAGAGTGATACATGCAAAGGAGAGGTACATGGGCTATAAAAACTTACATCAGAGCAACGGATCCTATCAGGGAAGGTTTCCTCCAGAAAGTGAAGGTTGAAAGATGAGGATTAACCCAGGAAAAGGGCAGAAGGTGTGTAAGCCCCTTGCATGAGGTAGCAGGGCTTATTGAGGGAAGAAAAGTCAGTGTGGCTGGTGCAGACCCAGTGGGACAAGGTGAGGGCTTTGGATCTCTAGTCTAAGAGCAGTGGGAACACACCAAAGGGCTGTGTGGGCGAGTGTGTGTTGTGAAATATCAATTAACAGGCGTCTGATCAGATCTGACTTTTGAAAAGATCTCTCTTGCTGTAGGGGAGTAAGTAGATTTGAGGAGAGGAAGTAGGAGACTTCTGCAGAAGGCAGGGCCAGAGACGACAGTTGTGGACCAGAGCGTGCTGGCAATAGAAGTGGGGTAAGTGGCCAGACATAGGGGGCAAATTAATGGGACTTCCCACTGCACATGGGACGACCATCTGGTGTGTCTTGTGAGATCACGTAAAGCTTTTTTTTCTGGAAATAAGTCTGGGCTGAGACCTGAGACACAAATAGGGATGGGAGACAGTATTAGGGTAAGAGTATAGGAGGTATAAAGTCTCAGAAACCTATCTATGAACGTCTAGAGGGAAGCCACGACCATGCCTTTTTGCATCTAGCCTTGAACCCGGCACATTCTGAAAGGAAATGGTGGTTGGATAAACACGAGTGAACTTAGAAACTGGTATTGAAAACCAGTCTGTTCAATGCCAAGACCCAAGCTCTTTTCTCTCTGCCAGGCTGCTTCAGTCAGTGTCCATATAACATTTCTATGTCTTTATTATAGAATAGATGAGGAAACTAAAATTCATAGAATTTCAAGCTTAAGTAAGAGAAAAGACTGACTTCATGGCCGATTAAAATGGAGGTGATTTGAAAAAGACAGGCTTTCATCACACCTGCAGATCTATAAAGTTGTAAGTTAGTAAAAATCAATACTTTTTTTTCCCCCCAGAAGAACAAAAGTTTGTCTCTGCCTTATACATCAAAGCCCTAGGGTCTGAGTTTAGTGTTGGGATCAAGAGGAGGTTGGAGGACTGTTATTAGGAATTTGGGTTTTTTTTTTAGGGGGAAGGGGTCCAGTATGCTTATAAATATTCTCCCTAAACGAGAGCAACTGCCTGTATGTAAGTTAGAATACACAAGATTATAATATGGTAACAAAATAAACTTCAAATTTCAGCTTCTCTTTTTAAAAAAAGAAACGATTTAATTATTTATCTATTGATTTTCTTTCTTTCTTAAAAAGATTGAGATGTAATTGATATACAACAATTACTTTTGGGGGTACAACATAATGGTTTGGTGCATGTATATATTGCAAAACGATTATCATGGTAGGTTTAATTAATGTTTACCACCACATGTATGCATTTCTTTCTTGTGATGAGAACTTTTAAGATCCACACTCTTAGTAACTTTCAAATATACAGTGCAGCATTGTTAACTAGCTTCACCATGCCCACATGATACCCCCAGGGCTCGCTTATCTTATAACTGGAAGTCTGTATCTCTTAAATTTTTTTTAATGTTTATTTATTTTTGAGTCAGAGACAGAGCATGAACGGGGTAGAGGGGTAGAGAGAGAGAGGGAGACACAGAATCCGAAGCAGCTTCCAGGCTCTGAGCTGTCAGCACAGAGCCTGACGCAGAGCTTGAACTCATGAGCTGTGAGATCATGACCTGAGCCAAAGTCGGACACTCAACCGATTGAGCCACCCAGGCACCCCAGAAGTCTGTACTTCTTGACCCCCTTCACCCATTTGCCAACCTCCTTCCCCCACCTCTGGTAACTACCAACCTGTTCTCTGTATCTATGAGTTTATTATTTTTTTAAGACTCCACACATAAGTGAGATCACACACTGCAGATGACCCTTGAACAACAATGGTTTGAACTGTACAGGTCCACTTATATGTGGATTTTTTAAAAATATGGATTATTTTTTGATAAATACCCTATGGTACTATAAATGTATTTTCTTTTCCTTATGATTTTCTTAATAACATTTTCTTTAATCTAATTTACTGAATTGTTAAGAATATATTACATAATACATATAGCATACAAAATATGTGTTAAGGCATCCAGCCAACTGTAGGCTGTGAATAGCTAAGTTTTTGGAGAGTCAAAGTTACATGAGTTGTTTTGACAGTGTGGGGAGGGTGGGAGTTGGCACCCCTAACCTTCAGATTCCATAAGATCAACTGTGTTTGTCTTTCTTCGTCTGACTCATTTCACTTAGCATAATATCCATGTTGTTGTAGAAATCTATCCATGTTGTTGTAGAAATCTCAGTTTTTTTAATAGAGCAAAAGGTAATTTCTTGTGACTCGGCGACCCAGGCTGATGGGTACATTGATACCTCAAACAAACAACCTTTATAACCATGAGAAGAGGAAAGCACAAAAAACAAAAACAAAAACAAAGAGAACTAGAGATTGATGCAGGCAGGGCCTTTGACACACAACACTTGAGCTCACATCTCAGCACCCAGCTCTGTCCAACTTCACTGGGGCCTGGGAAGCACAGCCTCCATATAACTAGAAAGGAAATGAAAACTGGGTATTTTGGCAATTACAGCATCTCTAATCTCATTGAGGTGGCATGGTTCACGACTTTGATAGATCCATGCAAAGTATCTGCTCAGAAGAAGGAACAAAGTGTTCTCCATCTCACTTCTAATCAAATCAGATAACTAGTTGGGGCCAGGGGTGAGAGGAAGTAGACACAGATTTTCTTCTTAACACCTACTATGTGACAGACACTACCCCCAAAGACTTTACATGGCTGAACTCATGCAGGAGGGAAGGAACTCATTGTGCTGGCTCTTATTCTTGTCCAGGGCTGGTCTTTTTGAAGACAGCTGCCTTTGTGCCATAATTTCAGAATTACCCTCAGTTCGTGGCTCTCATTAGCTTATGATGTCCATAAACCGACTTAAAACAAACACAGACCACAAGTTTAGGTATACCTATATTTTTTTAAAAGATTCATCATAAATTTGAAATATATGTAAATTATATTATTTAAAATAAAGATAAATATGATTTCACATTAGTGAGACGATGTTTTCAACTCTAACCCAGGTAAGTCTATTGAGTTTTAGGGCAAGGAATGTGAGCCATCGATCGAATTCCACGTCCTCTTCTTATTATTTCACCTTTTATTTCTTCTAAATTAGAAATGCCAAATTCACAATATGTCCTCTAGAAGGGTTGCAAGTACTTGGTGGCTGTCAGTGCTGAGAACTGGTCACAGTGAAACACTAGGAAATTCAAAAGTATAATTAGGGAGAGAGGAGAACATAGATTACGAATGAACTCACTGATTGCATACTGCTCTGGAAGTTAAAATGATATTTTGCTCAGATATTTAGATGTGGTCTTACGTTTTTTCATGGTCCATGATTAATTTCTTCCTCTAATAAGTGAAATAAAATATAAAAATAGTGGGATAGAGTGGAATTCTTAGCAATTGACTTATTTAATTCATTAGTTGGACTTCTTATAAATCCTGATCAAAATCGTGATGTAATATGTGCAGGTTATTTATTTATTTATTATTATTTTTAAATATATGACATTTATTGTCAAATTGGTTTCCATACAACACCCAGTGCCCATCCCAAAAGGTGCCCTCCTCAATACCCATCCCCCACCCTCCCTCCCTCCCACCCCCCATCAGCCCTCAGCTTGTTCTCATTTTTTAAGAGTCTCTTATGCTTTGGCTCCCTCCCACTCTAACCTCTCTTTTTTTTTTTCCTTCCCCTCCGCCATGGGTTCCTGTTAAGTTTCTCAGGATCCACATACGAGTGAAAACATATGGTATCTGTCTTTCTCTGTGTGGCTTATTTCACTTAGCATAACACTCTCCAGTTCCATCCACGTTGCTACAAAGGGCCATATTTCATTCTTTCTCATTGCCACGTAGTACTCCATTGTGTATATAAACCACAATTTTCTTTATCCATTCATCAGTTGATGGACATTTAGGCTCTTTCCGTTATTTGGCTATTGTTGAGAGTGCTATGTGCAGGTTATTTATGACACCACATATATTGCTGAGTTAATTTCTTCAATTGAGCCACTCGAGAGAGCAGAAATTGCCTTTACTACAATTGCCATGTCATGAAAAAATGTTTTCTTATTTCTCCTCTCATTTCAGAAACTCTCATGGTCATTTTGCCCTTAGTAGTTGGCAAGGTCTTATCCTTATTGCCCTGTCTTTGCCCAGCACCTACAAAGATGTACTCTAAGGGAAACATTGTTTCAACTAGTTTTCACAATTTTCTTCAACACTGGATCAAGAGGCACATTACTGACCCCCAACCGTTGCCTGTTAATAAAGCAGCAAGTTTACTTAGAGAGACTTACAGACTTAGAGACAACTTCTATTCAGGAGGCTAAGGACTGATGCTCTGGTAGGAAAGGTGCCAGCACATGTTTTTGGTTTTGTTTTTTTTTTCAATATAAAAATCAGACTGATAAATGATTATTTCTACTTTTAATGGCATTGATTTTCAATGCTAAGCAGATAAAAATCCCTCTATTATATGTTTTATACATTTTCCAAGTGCTGATTCATGCTTTGTACAACAGTGGGATTGTTTGTCCCCAAAGCAAACTATATTTCTTGCACATATATGATGGTGACTATTTCTCCACACTGAATTCCATTACTTTGCTCAGAGTTCCATTTCCAAAAGGATTTGTGCCAACAACATGTTCTGCATTCTCTCTGAGCATCATTTCATAAACCTTTCTCCCGTTTTGTAAGACTTTTGGCAATATCCTGAAGCTGGCCTCATTTTTGCTATAAGGAATGCAACGTTGAATGATGACTTTGTGGTTTTGGTTTTTTTCTCTACTTTCTGTGACTAAAATCATTAATTTTGTACTAAAAAGCATTTTGAAGTTATTCCTGGACAACTTGATGGACTCACAAGTCAGGGCACTGTCCTTGTAAGTGATGAAAAATTCTTCAGTGGCTTCCTACCAACATTTGACAATGTATCATAACAGAACACCAGAAGCACTAGAAGCAAGTAGTCAATACAAGCTTGTTTGTGTTTTCCTTATTATGCTCTCTGTTCACCTGTTTCCTTATCAGCTGCTACAAAACCCTCGCCTGTCTCAGAGCGTGCACTGCACTGGAATTCTTATTCCTCTTCATGTTTATTGTGCTATTCTGAGTTGTTGTGTTTGGGTTCTATTTTCATTGCTACTTTCATGCATCAATGCACCGGTTTTGAGCCAGCCATCCCTTTTTGCCACTTTGGGGATATAATACATCAACCTAATAATGAGGAAAAGTGTAAATTAAACAACATAAAATATTATATGCCGTTAACATGAAAATATGTTAGCCAGGGTGCCCCGGGCCTTGGAATGATAACCAAGATAATCTAATTCATTCAGCTCCTTTAGTGGAAACAGATGGTTTAAGATTATAATCATTATCAAAATGAGAAACAATTTTTGTTAAAGAATTTATTAATTTTGACATTTCAAATGCGAAATATGGATGTAAATAAACTTATTTCACAGTTTTTTGCTCCCCAATGGCTACACAATCTGCAAACAACTTGACAGATTTCCGGGGGGTTCTGGGAATAGCCTGAAGTTATAGAACCACAGGTGGATAAGCTCTGACGTGGTTGGGAATAGTGACAGCTGTGGTCCCCTGCCCAGACACCTCTTCCAGGCTAGGAGCTCTATTTCCGCAGGTGACAGGATGTTTGCCAGTTGGTTGTTTTAGGCTGTCTCTCTCAGGGACTTGCCCTTGGCCGAAGAGAGCCACCTTGCCAGTCACAGCCCTTCTAAGGTCAACACCCATCCAATGACTAGTGGATGTTGAATACACATACCTAGTCCTCATCTCAATTCGGGACGGTTTTGGAATATCACATTTCTCCATTCTCCTGCTGATGGACACTTCAGTTGTTTCCAATCTTTTGCTCTCATGAATTAGGCTCCTGATGGAAACATCCACTCTCTTCTCAGGTATATATCTAGAAACGAAACTGCTGACTCATATGTTTGGCATTAGTAGATAATGCAAAGAATTTTCCAGAGTGGTTGAACCAATTTCCATGGACCACAGAAATATTTGAGAGACTGCCAGTTGTTCACGTTCTTCCCAAATTCGATATTTTCTTTTTCAATTTAGCTATTCTGATGGGAAGGCAGTAGTATGCCATTGTGATTTTGATTTGCATTTCCCTAATATGGATTGATTTTTGGGAGCTTTTTCTATGCCTGTTTGCCATTTAGATATCCTCTTTTGTGAAGTGCCTAAGCTTTTCACCTATTTTTAAAAACTGGGCTTTTTCTTATTAAGTTGTAGGAATTCTGGATATAAGCTCTTTAGTGTGTGTGTGTGCATGTGTGTGTGTATAAAAATATAGATGTATGAGAATATAGATAATCTGTAAGGGTATAGATAATATGACATATATGAAGGTGTGTGTATAAATATATATATCCTCATTTTATATGCATTTTATATTTCTCAGCCTATAGCTTGCCTATTTACTTTCTTAATGATGTCTTTAATATGTAAATTTGATTTATTTCATTGAAGTTCTATTTGTCAAAAATTTTCCCTTGATGTTTAGGGCTTTTTGTGTCTTAAGAAATCTTTGTTTATCCCCAAGGTCATGAAAATATGCTCCTTTGTTTTGTTCTAGAAGTTTTACTCATCTAGCTTTCACATTTAAGTCTGTGAGAATTCTCAATTTAATTTTTTGTATAGGGTGAGATGGAGTCAAAAATAACTTTTCCATGTAGATATACCATTGTTCTGGGATCATTTATTTTTTTATTGACTATCCTTTCTTACTAAACTGAATTGGCAACTTTGTTGTAACAAATTACCTTGTAATGTGGATTTATTTTTGGTCTTTCTTATTCTGTTCCACTTTTATGTTTTTATATCTTGAACCAATATTCTATTGCTTTATTTACTATAGCTCTATAGTCAGTTCTAAAGTTTGGCAGTTTAAATCTTCTAATTTTGGTCTTCCTTTTCTAGTCTTAGCTTTTCTGGATATTTTTGCATTTCTATGTGAATTTTATAATCGGCTTGTCAATTTTAATGAGAAACAAACCTGTTGGCAGTTTGACTGAGACTTCATTGAATGTATAGATCAATTTTGGGGAGATTAATATCATAATGATAATGAAACTTCCAATCTACAAACATGATATATCTCTTGATTTTCTTCAATTTCTCTTAACCATAATTTGTCTTAGTCTTGCACATATTTTCTTAGATTTATTTCTAGAACTTTGATGATTTTTAATACTATTATAAACAGTATTATCTTAAAATTCAATTTTTCTAATTAGTTTTTGCTAGTGTATAATAATAAAAATCCAAATGATATCTATCTGTTAACTTTGCTTCCAGAAGCTTTGCTAAGTTCACTTATTGATTCTAGTAGGTTTTTATGTAGATTCTTTGGACTTTTACATATAAAATAATGTCATTTTGCATGGAAAACAGTTTATTGCTTACTTTTCTACCAATTTCCTATAGCTATTATAACAACTTACCACAAACAGTGTGGCTTAAAACTAGACATTTATTCAGTCATAGTTCTGGAGGCTTGCAGTCTGAAATCAAGGTGTTGGCAGGTTCTCACCTTCTCTGGAGGTTCGTAAGGAGAATCGTTTCTTGACCCTTCAATTTCTTGTGGCTGTTGGCATTCCTTGGCTTGTGGTCACATCCCTCCGGTCTCTACCTCTGTCTTCACATCTCTTTCTTCTGTGTGTCTGCATTCTCTTTCCCTCTGTCAATTTTTATAACTTTTTAAAATGTTTATTTATTTTTGAGAGAGACAGAGCATGAGCAGGGGAGGGGCAGAGAGGAAGGGAAACATAGAATCTGAAGCAGGCTCCAGGCTCCGAGCTGTCAGCACAGCTGACCAGCACAGCTGGTGCGGGGGTTTGAACTCACGAGCTTAAGCTGATGAGCTGCGAGATCATGACCTGAGCTGAAGTTGGATGCCCAGCCTACTGAGGTGCCCTCATCTTTCTTTCTGTCTTATAAGACACTGGTAAAGGCATGCAGGACCCACCTGGACAATCCAGGATGATCTTCAGGATCCTTAATTACATCTGCAAAGAACTTTTTCCCAAATATAGTAACATTTTCAAGTTCCAGGGATTAGGTCTTTAAAGACCTTATCTCAAAATACAGTCACATTCTGAGGTACTGGGGATAAAAATGTCAACGTAAGAATTTCAGGACACAATTTAGCCCATAACAGGTTCTCTTTGATTTTGATGGATGGGCTTTAAATAATAACAAAAACCTAGCACCCCTGGGTAGCTCAGTCAGTTAAGTGTACAACTCCTGATTTCGGCTCAGGTCTTGATCTCACAGTTTGTGGGATCAAACCCCATGTGAGGCTCTGTGCTGACAGCTCAGAGTCTGCTTGGGATTCTCTCCCTCTCTCTCTACTCCTCCCCTGCTCACTCTCTGTCTCTCTCAAAATAAAAAAATAAACTTAAAAAAATAACAAAAACCCTCCCATAATGTGGTACCAGAAATGCAACCCCCTGGGACCAAATGATGATGTCCTGTTTCTGATGTGTAACCAAGCAGAATGGCAACCAAAGAGAGTGGTTAAGACCACTGCATTCTGCCTATACCTGGTCTGGAGTTCTCTCTTATCCAGCAAGAGAGCGGGCACAGAATTAAAATGCAAGAGAGGCTAATGTCCGGGAGGAGACAAGAGCTCCAAATAAGGGTCCTTGCTTTGTTTTTATTAGGATCAGAAGGCTTACAAATGTGATGGATGTGCACAAACAGACAATGAAATTGTGAATATTAATTTATGTGTGTGAAAAAAAGGGGGTTTCAAAGATATGCAGTGTTAGGGGTTTAGGTCAATACAAAACAAAATCCCAGTGCAGGGCAGATGGTTGTTTAGGACAAGCATGAGGCACCATGTCTGTTTATCTTAGCTTGCCTAGGGGATAAGACAGATAGAGCATACTACCTCAGGGTCAACAAGGTACTTTTCTTTTGCCGATTAGCTTCCTTCCTCCAGGCAACCTCACCCTGATGTGGTCTATAGCCCTGTTTACCTGTTTACCTATTCTGGTCCTTCTTTCCTGTGAAATCAACTTTCTCCTATTGTACTAAGTTGGGGCATTTCTGCCCTGAATATCTAATAATCTTGGATGCTTTCATCCTGTGACTTCCTATTCCTTTATGCCTTTGTTCTATATTGGGGGTGTTTCTGCCCTGATTACCTAGCCCTGATTACCTAATCTTGGATGCTTTCATCCTAAGCCTTGTTAACCCATTGATGCAAGCTCAGGGAATTCCTAAACTTATTCCTCCCACTCCACCTAGGTGACATCAAGTTCATTCAACTCTGTGTTTCAATTTCCTCACTTAAAATGGGATGAATGATACTTCCTGGCTGATGACATTGAATTATTGTGAGGATTAGATGAGTTAATATTTGCAGAGTACTTCCAGCACTCCTTGAAAGAAGTGCAGAATTTACAGTATCTTGGAATTCTTTTTTTTTTCTTTAGTTTTCAAAATTTATTTTCTTATTTCAGCGAGAGAGAGAGAGAGAGTGTGAGCAGGGGAGAGGGGCAGAGGGAGAGAGAGAATCTTAAGTTGGCTCCATGCTCATCACAGAGCCCAAAGTGGGGCTCAATCCCACAACCCTGGGATCATGACCTGAGCTGAAATCAAGAGTCCAGAGCTCAAATGACTAAACCACTCAGTTCCCTCCTCATGCCTTTGATTGCTCCTTTCCCGATACTTGTCTTTTCTGCTCTGATCCTCATTCACGTCTGTCCTGGAACATAATCTGGCTCAAACTCCACTTCTGTTGGAACCATGGATCACACAGAATGACTGAGCACGCTTTGGGTTTGCATCCTTCAGAACTTGAATTTGACTTGTTTTGGTATTTATTCCTTTGCTCTACTCAACACACAGTTTTATCCTCATATTGTTCCACCTGTTTGATTCCCAGACTAAGTTATAAGCCAGTTGAAGGGTGAGAGCTGGCTCCTTCTCCCCTGGCTCTAGGGAGTTCTGCTTCTGCAGTGTGCCTTCAACTGACCAAGATTTAATAGAGCATTGCTGTAAATCCTGAAGCTCACTTCATTTCCCTTCCTTTCAGCTGATGGTCAAGTTAGCTACCACAGTTTTCCATTTGCCCCGTGAGAATATTTTCCTTCTTGAAGACAGTGTTTATCATTTTCTTTTGCCAACTGACAGACTTACATGAGTTACTATTTAATTTTCAATGACAAATGAAAGCTTTCCAAAGAAATGCCTAATTTTGTGAGCAACTGAGTTTTAATATCTCAAATGTCATCTGCGTTTGCATCCTCTGAAATATCCCTTGTCTTCACTGCATTTTTGCATGGGGTATAGGGACAGTTTTATATAAGGATAAGGAGTTTATAAGTTTTATCTAAGGATAAGGGCTTCCAAGATAAAAACTACCTACCGCAAAGTGTTGTTTGTGTATTAAATGAGATAGTGCTCCTAAAATACTTTGCAGAGTGCCCAGACCGTTAGAAGATCTCCATAAATGTTAGCAATTGCCATTATTACTCAAACCTTTAATGCTATTTACATGCATTCTCTTGTATTTCACAAAGAGAATCGGTCATGTGATTTTGCATGTTTTCTTTCTCCTAAGCCCCTGCATGTTGCCATGCCCCCTAGGGCTTTGAAACAAATGGTTGTGCCAGAAGGAGCCCCTTCCTTGCGTGTTGTGAGGCTATCAAATCATTGGTGTTAGAAAAGGCCAATGTGCTCCTAGGGAAATTGTGTGGGCTTTACCCTTGACATAATGTGAAACTTTCAGGTGGTTCTGGTTCCCTTAATTATTGTATTCCTCCAGGGTAAGCCAAGTGGTCACTTAAAAATTTCTCGGGGCTGGGTAGGGTGAATACTTACTTTAGAAAGAGCCATATGCCAAAATTCGAGTGTTTCTAAATATTTTCACACTGGTTAGTCCCCACGTTGCTCTTCCCCACACATATTGAGTGAATTTTGATTTCTTGCTACACTTTCTTTTCCTAAATATAAGACACATGTCATGTTAAGCAAGAACTTCAATTATTTTTATATCAAGGTTAGCAAATAAATTTTATCTCTTGTATCAACTTCTATTGGTTGGTAATGGAAGATGGGTCTTGTGTGGAAAAATATTCTGAGGCGTTGGTTCCTGGTGTGGGAGAGTATTTGCCCAATTACTACTATCTGTGATGGACGTGAGAATCAAGGACAGCAGCATGCTTGTCTTGTGTTTGCTGAATTTTACATTTGCTGAGGTCCGACTCCCATATCAGAGCCCTGTGGGGGTGAATCAGGCATCAAAATTGCCTTTGTTCTGCCTGAGTGTGAATGCCAAGAGTAACAGAAGTGAGCTCACAGCCTCCTCACATAGACACAGCTGAGAAGCCCAGGGAGATAAGGGAGAGCCTGTGACCAATAAAAACAGATGAAAAGTGACAGCTTTTTTTTTTTCAAACTTCAAAAATTTTATGACATAACATAACTTTTTTGGCAAATTTTCTTTTCCAATGGCATCAATGTCATATTAACATTAGCCCAGGTGTCCTTTCCTTCTTTGGGGAGAGAGAAAATCTAGATGGTGATATATTAGTGCTGTCAAGGCATTACATGATTCAGGGACAAATAGGACAACTTATGTTGAGCCCTCCTCACCCCACTTGGTTTCAGATGCTCAGTTCTAGGCTCCCAACTCCCCCACCCTCTTTCCCCCCCACATGGATACCTTTGCTACCTCCTGGGTCTTTCATATATGGTGTCAGGCTACACCCATGCATGAACACCCTTCTCAATCTGACCAGAATCCAACAGTCCCTGACAGCCTGCCCCTTTGTTAGGATGCCTTCCTGATGCTGCTTAGTCTCCTGACCCACACAGGTCTGGCCCTCTAGTATGGACACCTCCTCACCCCACTCAAGCTCTGATGCCCAATATGAGACTGTCCTCTGCAGAGGTGCCCTTCTGTCCTTGTTGGGACTCTGACTCTTCACATCACACTGCCCACCTCATGGATAGTCCCCTTTCCTTGCTTGGGCTCCAGCTTTTCCTATGTGATGCCCTCCCCAGCCCACGTGGGCTTTGATACCTTGCTTTGAGGCACTATGGCCCATCCAACCCTACCAGCCTGTCCTGTTCTGCCTTCACAAACAGCTCGGGGACTGGGTTGTTTGGAAAAGAAAGGGGAGGGAAGGAAAAGAGGAGCAAGTTTAAAAAGTTGATTCTGAAAGTATTCACTGAAAATGTATAAAAGCCAAAAAAGCAAAGGTAGGAAACACAAGTTGATCACAACACCCAGAGATACCCTGGAGAGAACGCAGAGACTGATATTTTGCTGTAGATGCTCTCTTCATTTTCTGTGCATACGCATCTATATCTGAAACTAATCTGCACTCCCATCTCTGTCTATCTGTATCCATCTTGTACTTTTCTGAATGTTAAGTATGTTAGTTGCACCGAAACACAGAAAGCAAAAGTGGTATCTTGGCATTTTTAAAGGCTGAGACTTCACCTATGATGCTAGGACCAATTTCTATAGACAAAGTCTGGGATTTCATCTGCCCCCTGCCTCCGCCTTCCCGCCCAAAGATTTTGGTCAAGGAATTGGCATAGGAGCTGAGTCAGTCTACCTCAACTATGTATGCAGGCATCCTCTCTGTAAAAACAGGATAAAATCCTTGTATTTGACATGCTCTTGGAATGCTTTGAATGTATCTTATGAAGATGGTAAGTGTTCAAGAAATATATATAGCTTTAAATTTTAAGAGAGAGAGTGTGTGTGAGTGCAAGTAGGGCAGGGACAGAGACAGAAAGAGAGAGAATCTTAAGCACACTCTACGTTCAGCACCAAGCCTGCTGAGGGATTTGATCCCAGAACCATGAGATCATGACCTGAGCTGAAATCAAGAGTCAGACGCCCAGCCAACTGAGCCACCCAGGTGCCTCAAGAAATATTTAAATAAAAAGAAGTGATTTAATGTATTTTTACTCATCTTCTGGGGTCACAGCCATCTCAATAAACATGTAATCAGCCTTAAAACAAAGAAATATCAGGATGCTTAAAAAATACTTTGTGAATTTAACCAAATTTCAATTATAATTCAAAACATACAACATGTTCTAGGCAAGAATGTGGAAGGGCAAAGCCAGGGTTTTAATAATGTTTTACTGGACTTAGATCTCTTTGTAGTGTGTATTTATAAATATTTGAGTCAGCAAAAAAATATATATATATAATAAGAGAGAAATGTGCTTCTCTTCTGCAGATCTGTGGATGCTGTTTTGAGTGGACACACACTGTTGGTGCTGAGGGAGAGATGGAACTAGGTGCAGCTGTTTTATAAGCTTTTATTTTTTTATTAAAAAAATTATGTTTATTCATTTATTTTTGAGACAGAGAGAGTGGGGGGGGGAGGGGCAGAGAGAGAGGGAGAGAGAGAATCCCAAGCAGGATCCACACTGTCAACACAGAGCCCGATGTAGGGCTTGAACCCACAAACTGTGAGCTCATGACCTGAGCTGAAACCAAGAATTGGATGCTTAACTGACTGATCCACCCAGACGCCCCTCTTTTATAAGCTTTTAGGGGAGAAAAGGCAGGAACCAGAATTCACGCTTCTCACTCCAGATCCAAGCCTGGAAGGAACGAAAAGCCAAATCACACACCCGAGGATAGACCCCTGATGAAACGTGTCCCACACAAATGTTCAGCAGAAGATCCATGTCACAAGTATGAGTAGGGGTAATAGTCGACCTGATTCTGCGAGGACACTCACCGATTTCCAGCAATCGTCCCCTGGAAATGATGAGGACAATTGCAACAGCAGGCTCTCCAGACCCAGAGGCCGCGTCCTGCAAGCTGTCATCAGCTTGAGTGCATCTCTGGCTTTGAGGGACTCCGGGGAACCATGTTTCTGAATGCTGGTCCTCAGATTCCCTCCTGGCACCTCGTTATCCAAATCAGTACCTCTCTGTCCTTATTAGCTGCTTAAATATTTATATTACTAAGCATCAGAGATCCTGACATCCTCAGAATGTCATCCGTACATCCTGTCAGTTTGTAACCTCTGTGGTGGTACTGTGCCCTGTGAGCTTCCTGGAAGGGACTACACGGCCAGGGGCAGTGGCAGAGTTCAGGATGCTCACCTGCTCCATAAACAACAATGCTCTAGGCCAGAGTGGTGGGAGCAGGAAGCAGAAGCAGGAGAGACATTGCCAAAGATGGGTAAAGAACCCTGGTTCCACCTCCGGCTCCAGGATCTCCCTGGATTGACCCCTTAAGGTGACAGATGGCTCAAGTATGCCTTGTCTTATTGCATCTCCCTCCAGTATTAGCTCGTTTTACCTCTTTAAAATTAAATCATCTCTGCTTCCCATCTGCCAAGCTACTGTTGACCCACCGAAAAATTCTGTTGTCACAGTTCTTGTGTTTCTAGAGGCTGTATGTAAGGTAATTACTCCATTATAACACAAGAGAAGGGTTTTCTCTCAACCTATGAACTAAACAGCCAGGGCACAACTCACACGTCCTGATTGCCTGAAAAGTAATACAAGAACCATTAACAAATACTGACCAAGCTTTGTGATCTTCTTCCCCTGAAAATCCAAATTTTGGATAAGTATATTTCTACATAGACAGTTTCAAAATTGAGAATATGTTTAGAATATCTGAAACTTTTATCTATTTAAAAGAGAAATATCATCCAAGATTAAGAACGTTTCTCCTGGAGAGATTCCCGTTTCTTCTCCTTCCTCCCCCTCCCCCTTTTAAATTTAAGACTAACAAAGTACATTTAAGGACACGTTGCACCAAATGAAACTAACATTTGCACCTCACTCCATCCCACATATTAGCTTTATTATTGCTTCATCCTCTTCTAAATAAGCCCTCTCCAAGTCTGTGTGATAAATTCACATTTTCAGAGAGATATGAATCTGTTGCCAAGAAGTCAGCAAAGTGCCAAGGAGAAACTCCTTGTGATTTCATGTCGTGTTTGACTTTGAGACCTTCAAGTGTCTGAGGAGGAGGGCCTGGATGAAAAGGAAGACAAGGGGCTGCTAGGTTTTGGATTTCCCTATTCCTAAAGGAAAAAAATGGTGCTGTCCATAGACTCTTTAGATATTCTCAGAGTAGAGGGGTGGGAAACAAAGAATGAGATGTTGACAGGGAAACAGGTCTGTTCTCACAGTTAAGTTTACTCTTAAGATTGTGGTTTGCTTACAAATGCTTATATTTTATATTTTGGTATTGAATCAGTTAAGAACTCTTATCAAAACTGGCTTAAGGGGAAAAAAAGTAAAAAAACAAAACAAAACAAAACAAACAAAACAAAACTGGCTTAGGAAAAGAAAAAAGGTAATTTACTGTCTCACATAACTGAAAAGATGTAGATTTCAAAAACAAGACTTAATATAGGACTCAAAACATACATGCCAGATGCCTTTCTCTCCTTCCATTTTTCAATTCCACCCTGCTGGTGTTCTCTCTGGGTTTCTTAGCCCAGTCTCCGAACTGAGACAGTCTGCTCTTCTGTGGTCCTTCCAGAAGCTTCTGGGGCTGTAATCTATTGGGTCTAGCAGGACACGAGCTGAGTCGTGGCCATGAATGTAAATGGTCTTGATTGGCCTTCCTGGAGCTTGTGCCAACTCCTGAGCCAATCACCTTGGTTGAAGTGAAGGGACTCTAAGATTTGCCTTAAGCCAGTCAGGGCTCATTCAGGGATGTGCGCCCATTCAATAACTCCTGAATCGCATGACTCTTATGTGTATGGTGAAAGAAGTGTTCGGCTTTGGAGTATAAAGACTTTGGTTCAAAGTTCAGTCCCATCACTTAATAGCTGCATGATCTTTGTGAATTGTTTCCGGTCTTCTAACTTCAACTCCCTTTAGGGTTTCTTGGGGATAAGAATAATAGTTATTTTTATAGACAGACTGTTAGGATTACATGAGATAATCACTGTTAAGTGCTGTGCACAGTGTTTGGTGTGCATTGAGTGCTCTGACTTCCTTTCTCCCATGTGTCCCTTCCAGCTGTTGGATCTTTCTTTGCCAAGGCCACAAGAGACCATTTGACAAACTTCCTCTTGGAAGCTTGGGAAGATACAATAGGCTTCTGACAGAAATTTGGACTTCAGCATGTGCTTGTACCAAGCAACTTGACATCAGATTCCATTCTGATCTTTGAGGCCAATTAACCCGATAGCCTTATGTCCCCAACTCCATTAGACTATGCAAACTCCTCTCTCTGTGTGGGCATTCCCAAAGAGCTTGAAGATTCCTGGTCCCTGACTCATCCTTCCAAGACCATTGTCCTCCCTAGCAACAATGCCCTCCATGCTACTAGCCCTGCCACTGCCCATGTGGATGTGGGTGTTGGAACTAAATGGTTCATCCAAAATCCCTGCAGAAATTTGACCTCTTTGACATCATTATCTTCCAACTTGAATCCACCAGCCCATCTGAGGACTCCCATATTCCATCATCGTGCAGAACTTTGCCCTCATTGAAGATCTGATCTGCAATATCATCTATAAGATGACAATCTCTCACATTTCCGGTTCTCCCAATCTCATTTCCCATCTTATCTGCTAATCAATCTCACACAAATTTTAGACCTTGTCGCCTCATTTTTTTCCTCCAAGTTAGTAAACACTTTCAAATCTTCACATTTTCCTCGATCCAGTGGTTTCTCATTTGAACTACTCTGTTAATCCTGTGAGATTCAGGTACCCTTGGTCTAACCTCCAATCCAAACACTTGTCATCTCTGCTCCTCCATCCATGTTGCTAAAGATTTCTGAAGAACATCAAAATTTATGTGAATTGCTGCTATTATGATGTCATTGTCTCTGATCACAGGGACACCCTCGGCAATGCCTAGCAGCCCTCAGGGGAGTTCCTAGACAGTTCCTTCTGCAATCTGTTCAAAATATTCACCATTCTTGGGACGCCTGGCTAGCTCAGTTGGTGGAGCATGCGACTTGATCTCAAGGTTGTGAGTTCAATCGAGCCCCACATCTGGTATGGAGATTACTTAAAAATAAAAAATCTTTAAAAAAATTCACTCTTCTTTTCAAATCTCCTCTTCTACTCCCTCCTTCTCACTTGTGTCACACTCCTTCTTCCTAGAGAAAATATTCTCTAAGTTCCTGATCATCTCTAAAGAAATGTTCCTGAACTTCTTTGTGTAAGTTACTCTTTCCTTTTCTGAGATAAAGCAAACTTCACCAGGCTTTACCCCTCCCTCATCAACAACTAGTAATTTTATCAACGATTCCCTTTCTTCTGGCATTAGCCTCTTCTCTCTGAATTCATTTCCATCAGCACAGAGACATGATCTTTATCTTCCAGATCTAGCCATCAATTGATCTTTCTCTTTCCACTTACAGCCATGATTCTCCCAATTTTAGTCAAATCCTGGGGGTTCTCATTTACTTAACTGGAAACATTTCTTGCTGACATTATCAATGACCTCCCCGTTATCTAAGCAAGGGAACATTTTCCAGTCCTTTTGAACTCTGTGATATTTGGTAATGTTACTCATTCCTTATTTTGATCTGGTCTTCTGGTCTCATGGCTATTATTTTTCTTTGCAACATATTTGCAGTTCTAACTAGTTCTAATTAATACATAAGTAAATTTTTATTAAATTGGAATGCTTCAAATAAAACCAGTGTCCCTTGATATACAGTTCTTAAGTACAGTGGTTTTTTTCAACTCTAAAAGAAAGAAATAAAAGCATTTTCTTCAAACATAAATATATGCAGAAACCCAATATTTGTTCCTTTGTTCATTCATTCCACTTATTCATTTGCTAAATACTTACTGAGTACCTACTTACGAAGCCCTCAATATTTTAGGCACTGAGAGTATCATTATGGAGAGTTACTTATTGATAGTTACAAATATATAGAGTTGTGTCTAGGGCTCACCCCTTGTACTTTCTTGCTGTTCTCTATATAAACTAATTACCTGCATGAGCTCATCCAATCTCACGACGTTAAATGCCATCCACTTACTGATGAAGCCTCCATTTGTGTCTTTCACCCAGACTCATCCCTGAGCTGCAGACTCCTAAATCCATTTGCATGTTAGACACATCTCCTTGGGTGTATAATGGGTATCTCAGGTGTACCATGTTCAAAGCCAACCTTCTGATTCCTTTTCTTACAAGTGTATGTCTCCCACAGCCGTTGCCATTTCAGTTCATGGCAGTCCATACCTTTGATTGATCAGGATGACCACCTTGGTGTCCTTCCTGAACTCTTTTTCATCACTTCTCACACCAGGTAACTAGTGAATCCCATGGTTGCACCTTCAGCGAACCTCCAGAATCCAGCCACTTCTTACCATTTTATTGCTACCAGCCTTGTCTAAGCCACCACCATCTGCTGCCTGCATTATTACAATAGCCTCCAATTGATGCCCCTGATTCCCATTGCCCCCGCTGTCCATTTTCAGCAGCATCATCCTTCTCAAAACCTAAAATGCATCACTCCACTTATGTATTCAAAGCCCTCACACAGCTTCCCACCACACACAAAGTCAAAGAAATCTTCACATGATCTAATCATACCCTGTCTTCCAGTCCTCTCCCTTACTCCTTTCTAGCTGCTCTGGCTTCCTTACTTACTCTAACAAACCAGTGAGGATCTTTCCTCAGGACCCTGACACCTGATATTCTGGAACTCTGCCCAGGATGCTCTTCCCTTGGATAGGCTTTTAACCAATGTCTTACTCCTGTCAAATTTTGCTCAAATGCCACCTTCTTAGTGAGGCTTACCCTGATCACATTTACAAAAAATATAGCCCCACTCTTAGCTTTTTTTCTCACAAGCACTTAGAACCTTTTAACATTCTATCTATCATCTATCTATCATCTATCTACCTGTCTTTCTATCATCTATCTATCCATCCATCCATCTATTATCTATCTATCTACCATCTATCAATCTATCAATCTATCTATCTATCTATCATCTTCTATCTATAGTTTTTCCTCTCCCAGACTAGAAGTAAGTTCCATTAAGGCAGAGACTTTTGTTTTGCTCACTGATGCATACCTGCCAGCTAACACCTACTAGGTGCTTAATGACATGTTACATTATAACATTGCACAAATATATAAAGTTCATTTATCCATTTTTTTGTAGATGACCTTTTTTGTTGTTCCCATGTTTCCACCATTGCTGGAATGAACTTGTCTATGAATCTTGGTGCAGTTTGGATGGGTTTCACTCTAAGGTATTGTCTCAATTTGGTTCTTTAGGAAGGAGACTCTGACATTTACATATAGAGGATGCTACTATGCAGTGCTCTTTGGAACAATACCTGCAAGGAATCGAATGAAACAGGACTGAGTAGAGAAAAATATTACACTGAGATGTACTTACAAAAGAAGCCTCAGCTCTGCAGCTGATGTGGACATTCAAATTGTCCCAAGGCAAGTCTTGGACTCTAGATCCCCAAGTTGGATATTGGCTGTCCCCAGCAGGTCATTATTGTTGGGTGAGACAGCTCCCTTCAATAAGAGCAATTTTCTGAGATGAAATTGGTGCCTGAGTCCTAAGGGGCAGGATCCAAGCAGTGAACCTCAACACCCACAGGCATATTTTAAGAGGAAAATTTTAGGTACAGAATGTGTGCTTCTTCAATTTAACTAGATTTTGCCAAATTACATTTTTTAAGTCTATATATTTATTTAGAGTGAGAGCGTGGGGTGGGGGGGGGGAGAGAGAGAGAGAGAGAGAGAGAGAGAGAGAGAGAATACCCCAAGCAGGCTCTGCACTAGCCCAATGTGGGGCTTGAACTCATGAGCTATGAGATCATGACCTGAGCCAAAGTTGGACGGGTAACTGACTGAGCCACCCAGGCGCCCTTACCAAATTGTATTTCCAAGTGGTTGTACCAAGTTCTGCTCCTATCCACAGTATATAAGAATTCTTATTGTTATTCTCTGTATTCTTTTTACATTTTCTGTATATTTTTTTCCTTGTGCTATTTTCTGGATAGTTCCTACAGATCTGTCCTCAGGTATAAAAACTATGTCTTTGGTTGTGTGTCTAATCTACTTTTTACATTATTGGGGTTTTAATTTTTTTCTTGAAGTTTCATTCCTTTTAAAATATATTTTTTCCTTAAAAAGCAAATGTTTCTTTCTTATGCTCTAATTTCTTATTTTAATTTTTAATAATATAAAGCTTATTTACTTTCTGTACTATAGTAAGTCATTGTATTATTTGAGGTTCTAAGGCTCTGATCTCAGTCGTTGTTATGTCTGGTGATTCTCATGTGCGCTTGTCTTTTCATATCTGTCACTATGCGATTGTGAGCACATAACTGTGAGAATTTGGTACTGCCTATATTTTTCCTCCAGAGAGATCTTAAACCTACTTCTGCCAGGAAACCCAGAACCCAATTTCTCTTCTTTTAACAGACCTTAATTTTTGGAGCAGTTTTAGGTTCACAGAAAAATTAGGCAGAAAGTACGGAGTTCCTGTATACCCTTCCCCCACCTCTGCCCTGCCCAACTGCCTTCACCACTATCAACATCCCCACCAGAGCAGTACATAGGATACATGATCGTTCAAAGTCCATAGTTCACATTAGGGTTCACTCTTGGTGACCCTTTTTTATCTGGAAAATTTTAAACGTGCAGAAAAAATGTAAAATATTATAGCTTCATGCAAAAGTCTAGGTTTCAACCCTATGGTCTTGCAGAGGCCGAAAACCTTCTTCCCAGTCTCCATGGAGTAGCTGCTATCCACCCTGCTTGTCTCTGAGATCAACAAAATATCTTCACAAAATATGCTCACCCCTCCTGATTTCAACTTCCTCTTCATTTGCATATTTGGAGCTTTCTCAACTTATTAGAAACTCAATTGCGCATTAGAAACAGTCTTGTTATATATTATACAGTTTATCCAAGTGTTTTGTAGCAGAAAGTGTTTCCGGTGATTTACTCCACCACATCTTCAGAATGGAAGTGTCTTGTGACTTTCCCGCATTTTTTAAAGTTTATTTTTGAGAGAGAAAGAGAGAGTGGAGGGGAGGGGCAGACAGAGAGGGGGACGGAGGATCTGAAGTGGGCTTTGTGCTGACAGCAGAGAGCCCGACGAAGGGCTTGAAGTCACGAAGTGTGAGATCATGACCTGAGTCGAAGTCAGATGCTTAACCGACTGACTGAGCCACCCAGGTGCCATCAGATTTGATTCTCCCACATTTTAATTGCCACTTTCTACTTTCTACTCTTTTCCATGGGGCTCCTCTTATTTCCTCTGCCCCCTGAAAGTGCGTGACCCCCAGGATTCTACCTCAGTTGTCTTCTCTTCTCATCTGTGTCCAAGCCTCCAACTAAGTCGGTAATTCCCAGTGAGTAATTCCAGTTAAGACTTTGCTTCTGACACAGACTTCCTACTGCTTAGTGGACACCTCCATCTGGTGTCCCACAGTTACCTGCCCATGTGTGCCAAGTTCAAAACTGATTTTATTATTCTTCCAGTGATTGGCCTTCTTAAGTTATTGTCCTGCGAACTGAACATCTAAAATCACAGTTCATGGAACGTGTACCATGATTCACTAAACATTACAGATGGGAATATGAATATAGGTTCACAATGTCTGAAGGCCTGTCAGCCTTGTCCCCATACAAGGTTACAGAGAAGGTTTATGGGGGTGCCTGTTCAGGGAGTCAAAATTAGTCCCAGAATCCAGTCTTTCCAGGCACAGAGTTGCCTTCCCTTATAACTGGGGAAAGGGAGCTTTCCAAGTCAGACAACAGCACATCTGACTAAGGTCAGTGCACACTGGCAGGACCTCTCTTCCTCAGCATTGCTCTCATTCCCAAATTCATGCAGCCCCAGCTGTCCAGTCTTTACATCCCTCATTCAGAAAGATGGACTCTGGTTTATGTCTGGTGATTCTCACACCAGCTTGTCGTTTCATATCTATGACTTCATATCTTTGATTGTGATTATCATAAAAAACAGTGTTTTTCTTTTTCTCTGCCTCAGGATTATCTAGCACATTGCTGTCATGTACCAGACTTTTAATTACTTGTTGAGTTGAATTGAATTAATTCTAATTCTCATGGCCACTTGGGAAAGGCCATCTGAAATAGTGTGGAAAAAATGTGTGGCTTTATGGTGGGATATGATGGACTCTGATATGTTTGTGTATAGAAAGGTAGATCAAAACCACTATAGAAGTCAGGAGGAAACATGTAAAATTGTTGCTTTATCTAAAAATTCTGCTGGACTATATTGACCTGTGGTCGTCACATATATGCAATGGGCATGATATTCTGTCTCAAAAACAGGGAGAGAGACGAGCCAACACTGAGACATTTTTCTCAACAGAACTGCACCGAATCACATATTAGATCATCTGAATGCTTTTCACAATTTAGCAATTTATTCTCTGCTTTTGCTTCTAGTTCATAGCTCAGTTAATCTGCCAGATTTTGATGAATAAAGCAAGGTGTTCTTGGGACAGGAACATGAACATCTATAAATCTGAAACCTTGAGGTACTGAGATGTCAGATGCCAAGTGTATTGTGCATACTGGGGTTGGGGCAGACAGCTGAGTTTGACCTGTTTTTTCCTTTTCCCTCCCCCAAGCTCATCTTGTGTTTCTAGTTTCTACCACCCTGTCAGTTATCCAAACCAACATTCCAGATTCTTCTTAAATGCCTTCACCTGCCTCACTCGCCGTGGTGGATCAATCCTGGTCTTATTGATTCAGTGCCTTAGCTGGGGACAGGACCATCACCCGGAGCACTCCATCAGTCCCCTAATTAATACCTCTTTCTCGTTCATTCACCACTGCCTAGGTAATCATTCTAAATGCAAGCTTGAGTATTTGCCTTCCTTACTTAAAATCTTTGAGTGAGTCCCCACAAAGCCTTAAGGACCAACTCCAAATTTCTTGGTCCCACCAGAGATTAGCTTCCAGTGTTGTGTCCTCTCCTGTCACTTGTCCCTCAGCTTCTCCACCTTGAGCATGCTGAACATCCACAACTTCAGGTTCCCCTCCCTGTGTCCTTCCCACAACACATTTCCCCATGTGTCCCTCTCTTCTGAGGCTTGGCTTATGCTATTCTCTGTGACTGATGCCACCCTCTCTACCATCATGTGCTTGATCTGTGGCAGAGCTCAAAGCTAAATCCAGGCCTCATTTTCTTTGGGATGTCTTCCTTGATTCTTCCGTTTGGTGTCTGACCACATACTGACCTCCTACTGTGTGTCAGAAGCTTTATTTAAAATATCATATTTAATTTTCACCAAAGCCCCATGAGACAGGTCCTACCATTCTTATTTTACTGATAAGGAAAATACACCAAGAGGTAAAGTTATTTGCATATACAATTCAGTGACAGAGTGGAGATATGGATCCAGATCTCTGTGGAGGGCAGAGCCTATGTCTGAGCCACATGTAAAGTATTAGTGTTTCCCTACATCTGGTAGTTGGGATTGTTTAATAAATATTTATAGGTTGAATTGACACTGACACTTTGTCCTGCCCAAGTCTAAGGCAAAAAAAATATATTTGGGGGTTCTTCAGCCTCCTTTTTAGGGACTCCAATTTTCCCTACAATGTCTCAACCTTCTCAATACATATGAGACTAATTCAGATTTGGTGATGACCAGTGTATTTTAATGTGCTCACACTTTCTGGCATAAATCAGGTGTTTATTGATTTAGGGGACTTTGGAAGCACATTGCCCTGGGATCCAGTGCTCTCAGGCAGGGGCAAGTAGGAGACAGAGGGTGTACTGGGTATAAGAAAGGTCTGGGGACAGATCTGTCAATGACAAAACCTTCTAGAGAGCCTCAAATCACAATTCTATGTGACTCCTTCTGTAGAACAAAAGCAGCTTTGTTTGCTTCATATAGAATCAACTAATCAGCTCATAAGGGCTCCAATATAATAAGTTCAAGGTAAACAAACTTCTATATTATTTAGTGACAATTAAAAGACCAATCATCAGAAGAGATGTACCCTGCAGTAAAGCAGTATCTGCTGATCACCAATAAAAGCTTGGGCTCCACCGTTTCATGGGCTGAGCTTGGGCTCACATCTGTTCATTGGGATTAAAAAAGTAAGTGAAATACCACTTTGGGATGTTCAGGATATCCATTTCAGGGGGAAATCAATAACCACTTAATTATCATATTGTTGGGAAATCAATACCCACTTAATTATCATATTGTTGATGTTGACTATATTTATTTTTGGTAACTGAGCAACCAGAAGGGTTCCCCTCATTCATTCCCTGTTTATTTATTTATTTATTTATTTATTTATTTTTTTCCTGAAATTTATTGACAAATTGGTTTCCATACAACACCCAGTGCTCATCCCAAAAGGTGCCCTCCTCAATACCCATCACCCACCCTCTCCTCCCTCCCACCCCCCCATCAACCCTCAGTTTGTTCTCAGTTTTTAACAGTCTCTTATGCTTTGGCTCTCTCCCATTCTAACCTCTTTTTTTTTTTTTCCTTCCCCTCCCCCATGGGTTCCTGTTAAGTTTCTCAGGATCCACATAAGAGTGAGACCATATGGTATCTGTCTTTCTCTGTATGGCTTATTTCACTTAGCATCACACTCTCCAGTTCCATCCACGTTGCTACAAAAGGCCATATTTCATTTTTTCTCATTGCCATGTAATATTCCATTGTGTATATAAACCACAATTTCTTTATCCATTCATCAGTTGATGGACATTTAGGCTCTTTCCATAATTTGGCTATTGTTGAGAGTGCTGCTATGAACATTGGGGTACAAGTGGCCCTATGCATCAGTGCTCCTGTATCCCTTGGATAAATTCCTAGCAGTGCTATTGCTGGGTCATAGGGTAGGTCTATTTTTAATTTTCTGAGGAACCTCCACACTGCTTTCCAGAGCGGCTGCACCAATTTGCATTCCCACCAACAGTGCAAGAGGGTTCCCGTTTCTCCACATCCTCTCCAGCATCTATAGTCTCCTGATTTGTTCATTTTGGCCACTCTGACTGGCGTGAGGTGATACCTGAGTGTGGTTTTGATTTGTATTTCCCTGACAAGGAGCGACGCTGAACATCTTTTCATGTGCCTGTTGGCCATCCGGATGTCTTCTTTAGAGAAGTGTCTATTCATGTTTTCTGCCCATTTCTTCACTGGGTTATTTGTTTTTCGGGTGTGGAGTTTGGTGAGCTCTTTATAGATTTTGGATACTAGCCCTTTGTCCGATATGTCATTTGCGAATATCTTTTCCCATTCCGTTGGTTGCCTTTTAGTTTTGTTGGTTGTTTCCTTGGCTGTGCAGAAGCTTTTGATCTTCATAAGGTCCCGGTAATTCACTTTTGCTTTTAATTCCCTTGCCTTTGGGGATGTGTCGAGTAAGAGATTGCTACAGCTGAGGTCAGAGAGGTCTTTTCCTGCTTTCTCCTCTAAGGTTTTGATGGTTTCCTGTCTCACATTTAGGTCCTTTATCCATTTTGAGTTTATTTTTGTGAATGGTGTGAGAAAGTGGTCTAGTTTCAACCTTCTGCATGTTGCTGTCCAGTTCTCCCAGCACCATTTGTTAAAGAGGCTGTCTTTTTTCCATTGGATGTTCTTTCCTGCTTTGTCAAAGATGAGTTGGCCATACGTTTGTGGGTCTAGTTCTGGGGTTTCTATTCTATTCCATTGGTCTATGTGTCTGTTTTGGTGCCAATACCATGCTGTCTTGATGATGACAGCTTTGTAGTAGAGGCTAAAGTCTGGGATTGTGATGCCTCCTGCTTTGGTCTTCTTCTTCAAAATTCCTTTGGCTGTTCGGGGCCTTTTGTGGTTCCATATGAATTTTAGGATGGCTTGTTCTAGTTTCGAGAAGAATGCTGGTGCAATTTTGATTGGGATTGCATTGAATGTGTAGATAGCTTTGGGTAGTATTGACATTTTGACAATATTTATTTTTCCAATCCATGAGCAGGGAATGTCTTTCCATTTCTTTAAATCTTCTTCAATTTCCTTCAGAAGCTTTCTATAGTTTTCAGCATACAGATCCTTTACATCTTTGGTTAGATTTATTCCTAGGTATTTTATGCTTCTTGGTGCAATTGTGAATGGGATCAGTTTCTTTATTTGTCTTTCTGTTGCTTCATTGTTAGTGTATAAGAATGCAACTGATTTCTGTACATTGATTTTGTAGCCTGCAACTTTGCTGAATTCCTGTATCAGTTCTAGCAGACTTTTGGTGGAGTCTATCGGATTTTCCATGTATAATATCATGTCATCTGCAAAAAGCGAAAGCTTGACTTCATCTTTGCCAATTTTGATGCCTTTGATTTCCTTTTGTTGTCTGATTGCTGATGCTAGAACTTCCAGCACTATGTTAAACAGCAGCGGTGAGAGTGGGCATCCTTGTCGTGTTCCTGATCTCAGGGAAAAAGCTTTCAGTTTTTCCCCGTTGAGGATGATGTTAGCTGTGGGCTTTTCATAAATGGCTTTTATGATCTTTAAGTATGTTCCTTCTATCCCGACTTTCTCAAGGGTTTTTATTAAGAAAGGGTGTTGGATTTTGTCGAAGGCCTTTTCTGCATCGATTGACAGGATCATATGGTTCTTCTCTCTTTTTTTGTTAATGTGATGTATCACGTTGATTGATTTGCGTCATTCCCTGTTTAATGATGAATGAAGACTCACACCTCAGAGGCATTTTAACCCCAGCTGTAAAAAGCAACAACTGCCTGTCCTGAGATTGTGAGGTCATGGTATATCCCTCAGCTTAGTAGTGAGGTGGCAAGGACAGCTCTAGTGTCCCACCTCCCAAGAGGTGACGAATACAACTACAGTCTAAAATTGGACTTACCCCTGTGTGTGTTTCTCTCTTAACCCAAACAACTTCTTTGATATAACCAGGATAAATAAGGTGACTTTTAAAAAGTGAGACTAGCTTTTTGTTAATGAGAGAGAGACAGAGATGGAGTGACAGGAAGAGCTGTCCAGAAACATCTGTCCCAATCTACCTCTGCTGATATCCCTTCCCACCCACCTCCTCTCACATGCCATTTGCTTGCCATCTTTCAGTCTTTGTAACCACTATGATATCTATTTTCAAAATTTTTGTTGTTTTATTTCTCTTCCTGACATATAGGTCTGTGCTCGTCTTTTAAGTCTCAGCTGAAAGGTCACTCTTGTCCACTGCAGAGCTGGGCACGTCCTTCTTGGAGATCTCTCAACATTTACCCTTACTTCCTTCATCCCACCGGATTCTGATCATGTGCGCACCCTGTCTGTCCTCTGGCCTGGGCTACAAGCTCCTGGTGGCCAGAAGCTGAACCCTCATTGTCACAGTCCCATACAACAGCCCACTGCCAGGCAGAGGGACTGTCCAGAATGTGCCTCTGGAAGGAATACATGACCCCTGGAAACCCTGTGGTCATTTGGGTAGGGGTATGATGCTTGATTCAGCTTGAAATGAAAATGGAAGGCAAGGATGCTGCTATTAGATATCCTGTTTCCCCTGTGGCAGTGTTTACAAGATGTCCAAACTAGAGGAAAAGAAAAATAGCAGTTATTGTTTGGTAATTTTGTGTAAATAATGAACAGCTGTTGGACTCTTTGCTCCTTTGACTGAGTTCTAGCCAAAACCAGGATCCCGAAAAGGAAAAAATAGACAAATTTGGACTCATTAAAATGAAAACTTGTTATCTACAAAAGCCCATGTGAGGAGGCAGAAAGGACAGGCTACCAACTACAAGAGAATACAGGTGCACCTCATGTTATTGCTGTTTGCCTTCTATGGCACTTCATGGGTACTATTTTTTACAAGTTGAAGGTCTGTGGTACACCTGTCTGGAGCAGGTCTGTTGGCACCATTTGCCCAACAGTATTTGCTAATTTTGTGTCTCTGGGTCACGTTTCAGTAATTCTCACATTATCTCAAACTTTTTTCATTATGATTGTATTTATTATGGTGATTCGTGATCAGTGCTTATGACCTGCTGAAAGCTCAGATTACAGCATTTTTAGCAATAAAGTCTTTTTAAATTAAGGTATGTACATTGTTGTTTTATTGCACACTTAATAGATTACCGTGTAGTATAAACATAACTTTTATTTGCACTGGAAACTAAAAAAAAATCATTTGACTTGCTTTATTGCAATAATCTTTTTACTGCAGTGGTTTGGAACTGACCCTGCAATGTCCCTAAGGTATTCCTGCATTTCCAAACCATCAAAACTCAACATTAAAAATCCAAAGAATTCAGTTAGAAAATGGGCAAAAAATATAAACTGACCAAAGAAAATATACAGACAGAAAATAGCACATGAAGGGGCTCCTGGCTGGTTCAGTCAGGAGAGCATTCTTGTCTAGATCTCAGGGTTCTGAGTTCAAGCTCCACGTTGGGTGTAGAGCTTACTTTAAAAATAATTCACACGTGAAAAGTTTAACATCATTAGTCATCATAAAAATGCAAATTAAAACCACAATGAGCTATGTTTATCTACACTGATCAGGATGGCTAACATAAGAATAATGACAACAAGAAACCTGGCAAGGATGCAGAGGAAGGAACTCTTCCACTTCTGGTGGGAATGTCTAATGGTACCACCTCTCTGGAAAATGGTTTGGCAGCTTCTTACACAACTAAAGATGCTTTACCATATGACCCAGTCATTGAACACGTGGGCATCTATCCCAAAGAAATAAATATTTCTGTTCACACAAAAACCTTTACGCAAATGTTCACAGCTTTATGCATAATAGCCCCAAACTGGAAATAGCCTGGAGGTCTTTCAATGGGAAAAATGGTTATATAAACGGTGCTACATCCTTGGAATTACTCAGCAATAGAAAGGAACACACTATTGAAACACACTACCAACTTGAATGAGTCTCCAATTATGCTGAGAGAAAAAAGCCAATCTTGCCAAGGTTATGTACTACGTGATTCCATTTACATAACATTTTAAGAAAGGACAAAACATTAGAAATGGGTGTTTCCAGATCAGTAGTTTCCAGAGGTTAAAGATGGGATGGGCGTTCGGAGGGGGTTGGGTTTCGTTACAAAGGGTTAATACGAGAGATTCAGGTGGGGTGGGAACTGCTTGGTATTTTGACTTTGGTGGTGACACATGTACCTACACGTGTGATAAAAGTGGATAGTACCAGTACGCCTGGGTGGTCAGTCGGTTCAGCTCAGGTCATGAGTTCACGTTTTGTGGATTCAAGCCCCGCATCGGGCTCAATGCTGACAGCTGGGAGCTGGAGCCTGCTTCAGATTCTGTGTCTTCCTCTGTCTCTGCCCCTCTCCTGCTCATGCTCTGTCTCTCTCCCTCTCTCTCTCTCAAAAATAAAATAAAAACATTAAAAAATTTTAAGTGGATAGTACCAATACGCATGCGCGCGCGCACACACACACACACACACACACACACACACACACGTGTGTCTATACGACACATGAGCATAAGTAAAACGGGAAATCTGAATAAAATCTGTGGATTGTGTCAATGTCACTATCATAGTTGTGATGTTACACTACAGTTTTACAAAATATTACCAGTGGGGGAAACTGGTAAAAGGGTATATGGGATCTCTATGCCTTATTTTGTAATATTGCATGTAAACTTATTCTGTATTTTAATTATCTCAATAAAAATTTCAACAAAAAAGGGAGGGCTTATTCCTACCCTTTATATTTTCTCTCTAGCAATTTCTATCTTTTCTTAGAGAAAATGGTGGAGAAACTTTCAGAGATGACTATGTTTCTCTCCCCTAAATTAAAAATCACAGAAACTGAGGAGAATGCCACCAGTCAGAATTTGAGCTAGAGTATAGTACTAGAAAAGGAGACTGTCCTTTTATGTAGATCTTCTATTATTTATGGTTTTAGATTGGTGATACAAATTTAATCCCAGTATTTATGTGTTTATAATCCAAACAGAACAAACTGTGGTTTTAGAAAAAGTCTCTTTAGATTATTGTTTGCACAATGTTTCAAGAAAAGAAATAGAATGATTATTCTAACCTCATGTTTTATTTTATTTCAAAAACATGTGTAACATATAGAAACATACAAAATGAGTTACCCCAGATAAACAAATATTTGCTTCAAACTTCTTTGGGTTTCCTTCCCCAATTTCATATATTTCCCACCCTTCCCAGAGTTAGGTATAATTATGAATTTGGTGTTATATAGTCCATGTATTTTAAATTTTAATACACATACATACACAAAATTTATTATTATTTTTAAAGTTACACATGTAGTATATTACATGTAATATTCTGCAGGGTTTTTTTTCTGTACCAAACATTCTGTCTTAGATTCTGATTCTGTTGATAAATGTGCATCTATCTCATTTTAACAATGTTCCTGACACTGATATACCATAACTTACCTATTCTATTAATGGTATTTTTTGATCTCCAATTTTTCCCTTATGCAAATGTAAGACAAAAATTTCACACTCACAGCAGCCCTTGCTTAAGAGCTAATCAAACCAAGTAATATATTTCTCTGTGATTGTTTCTAACTATCTAAATATGGTGACTAGATGCTTGGAGTGACTTTGGTATATCAGTGAACTGATTAATTCTCTTTCTTGATACTAAGAAAAATTAAAGTACCCTTATTCTTAGAAGTAAAAGATAAATATCAGAACTGGTTTTAAAGTGTATTTATTTAATCAATGATAGACTTATAGCCACAATAACAAGTAAGCATAAGAATTGGCTTTTAAAATTCCTCCTTTAAATCAAAGGCAACTCACTTCAGTGAAAACACCTCTGTCAGTGACAGCTTCATGCTTTGAAAGGCAGCCAATCAGCATCAGACTCCAGTTACTATGCTTCTAAGACTGATGTCACCCCATTCCCACCTCCACAACTAATCTAAACATGCTCTGTAGGCAACACAATCAACCCATGCTTCTGAGACTAGAGCCAACCTACTTCTGCATCTGTAACCATCACTGCCCAAAGTAAGCTTCCCAAAAGACCTTATACACAAGATGAGCAGTTTGCTTTGCTTAATGACTGTATATCTGACCAGCATACCCACCCCTCTCTTAAGTAAGCAACAAGTTGAGCTTTCTGGTTTCAGATATTGGGTGATATTTTTCTTCTTCAACATTTACTGCTAACATGTTTTAATCAACTGTGCATGACTATGAAGTATATTAAAATATTTAACTCTATTCTAGTGCAAGCTCCAGTGTATAATTCGCATGGATTCCATGAGCCCTGTCCTCCCTTCTTTCCCCTTATAGAACTACTCAGTGAATTACTTGACTTGCATGTCTTCTCTTACTAGGAAAGTAAACAAACTCTTTATTAGTCACTATACTGGTCATTATCTTTCCTTATACAAACAGTACTTCAATGAACAATCATTTCCATGTCTTCTTATCTAGATACAAGACAGAAAGAACATAGCTTTATCAGAAATTGCCAGATTGTTCTCCAAAATGGTATTAATAATTTATAGCCCACAGCATTAATAGTGTTGTTCTCAGCAACACTTTCATCATCAGTCTTTAAACTTTTGCTAGTCTGATGACAATGAAATGGTAGCTTAATGTGTTAATTTATGTTCCTTGATTACCCAAGTGTGGTTGAACTTCTTTGGCTGTTTATTAGCCATTTAGGTTTTTTTCCTGTGTGACTTACCCATTCTTAAACCATTTTTCTGTTGTGTCACTTGTCATTTTCTTATGAATTCTGGAAGAGTTCTTTATGAATTCCAGATAGTAATCTTTTGCCATCTATGCTGTATCTATTGTCACTAGTCCATTTTTAAAATTATAGTTGACAAGGAAAATTGTATATGATCAGTTTAACCAAGTATTTGTCTTTGGGATTTGTGGTTTTCCTTATCTAAGAATCTCTTCCTCATTCTGGAGTAACAAATATATTCTGCTGTATTTTCTACTAATAGTTTTTTTCCCTCACATTTAGTTTTTAAAAATCAGTCTAGGGTTTATTTTTGAGTAGGGTGTAATATCTGGAGACCTAATTTCATGTTTTTATGTTGAAATACAATTTTTCCCTGAATGGACTGTAGCTATGCATGACATGAATGTACCTCTACAAAGTTGATGTTGAGCGAAAGGAGCAAGTCCCAGCAGTCCTGACAGAATGTGCTAGTAGACCAGATTTAGAAGTATTAAACAATTATGAGATAAAAAAAACCATTTTGAGGCCCATATTCAATATATCTAAAATGGACTGTGATGTGGTTATTTTAATATTTTAATATTTAATATTAAAATAATAACAATCCCTGTTCATCATAATACTTCAATTTAGTAGTGCTTTGCCATTTACAAAGCATGTTATAAGAAAATTACTGCATTTGAAAACTGTGCTTACAGTAGTGATTTCCAAACCTCAGACCAGCATCATCATCGTCACCTGGAAGCTTGTCAGAAGTGCCAAGTGTGGGCTTCAACCCAAACCCTGGGAATCATTATGCACATTGAAGTTTGAGAAGCACTGGGCTGGGGGATTTATTTTTAAGAATCTACCCAGGTGCTTCTAACAATGAATCTGACTTCGGGACAAATGGCCTACAGTGTTTTCTTCCAGAAAGTTCAAATAGTTGGCATAAGAAGCAGACCTATAAATATAGAGAACAAACTATTGGTTGTCAGAGGGGAGGAGGTGGGACCACGGGCAAAATGGGTGAGGGGAAGAGTGGGATACAGGCTTCCAGTTATGGAATGCATAAGTCATGGGAATAAAAGGCACAGTAGATGGAATGTAGTCAATGGCATTGTAATAGTGTATGGTGACAGATGGCAGCTACACTGTGGTGAGCACAGCATAAACTGTAGACTTGTTGAACCACTATGTTGTACACCAGAAACTAATGTAATGTTGTGTGTCAACTATACTTGAATTATTAAAAAATTTTTTTAACTTTATTTTTTTATTTTTTAAAATTTACCTCCAAATTAGTTAGCATATAGTGAAGCAATGATTTCAGTAGATTCCTTAATGTCGCTTACCCATTTAGCCCATCCCCCCTCCCACAACTCCTCCAGCAACCCTCAGTTTGTTCTCCATATTTATGAGTCTCTTCTGTTTTATTCCCCTCCCTGTTTTTATATTATTTTTGTTTCCCTTCCCTTATGTTCATCTGTTTTGTCTCTTCAAGTCCTCATATGAGTGAAGTCACAGGATTTTTGTCTTTCTCTGACTGACTAATTTCACTTAGCATAATACCCTCCAGTTCCACCCACGTAGTTGCAAATGGCAAGATTTCATTCTTTTTGATTGCTGAGTAATTGTATATATATACCACATTGTATATATATGCCACATTGTATATATATCCATTGTATATATATACCACATTTTCTTTATCCATTCATCCATCGATGGACATTTGGGCTCTTTCCATACCTTGGCTATTGTTGATAGTGCTGCTATAAACATGGGGGTGCTTGTGTCCCTTTGAAACAGCACACCTGTATCCCTTGGATAAATACCTAGTAGTGCAATTGCTGGGTCATAGGGTAGTTCTATTTTTAGTTTTTTGAGGAACCTCCATACTGTTTTCCAGAGTGGCTGTACCAGCTTGCATTACCGCCAACAATGCAAAAGAGCTCCTCTTTCTCCGCATCCTCGCCAACATCTGTTGTTGCCTGAGTTGTTAATGTTAGCCATTCTGACAGGTGTAAGGTGGTATCTCGTTGTGGTTTTGATTTGTATTTCACTGATGATGAGTGATGTTGAGCAATTTTTCATGTGTCAGTGGCCATCTGGATGTCTTCTTTGGAGAAGTGTCTTTTGACCATTTCTTCACTGGATTATTTGTTTTTTGGGTATTGAGTTTGATAAGTTCTTTGTAGATTTTGGATACTAACCCTTTATCTGATATGTCATTTGCAAATATCTTCTCCCATTATGTTGGTTGCCTTTTAGTTTTGCTGATTGTTTCCTTTGCTGTGCAGAAGCTCTTTATTTTGATGAGGTCCTAGTAGGTCAGTTTTGCTTTTGTTTCCCTTGCCTCCGTAGACATGTTGAGTAAGAAATTGCTGTGGGCAAGATCAAAGAGGTTTTTGCCTGCTTTATCCTTGAGGATTTTGATGGCTTCCTGTCTTACATTGAGGTCTTTCATCCACTTTGAGTTTATTTTTGTGTATGGTGTAAGAAAGTGGTCCAGGCTCATTCTTCTGCATGTCGCTGTCCAGTTTTCCCAGCACCACTTGCTGAAGAGACTGTCTTTATTCCATTGGATATTCTTTCCTGCTTTGTCAAAGATTAGTTGGCCATGCGTTTGTGGGTCCATTTCTGGGTTCTCTATTCTATTCCGTTGATCTGAGTGTCTGTTCTTCTGCTGGTACCATACTGTCTTGATGATTACAGCTTTGTAGTATAGCTTGAAGTCTGGGATTGTGACGCCTCCTGCTTTGGTTTTCTTTTTCAAGATTGCCTTGACTATTCGGGGTCTTTTCTGGTTCCATACAAATTTTAGGATTATTTGTTCTAGCTCTGTGAAGAATGATGATGATACTTTGATAGTATTGCATTGAATATGTAGATTGCTTTGGGTAGTATCGACATTTTAACAATATTTGTTCTTCCTATCCAGGAGCATGGAATCTTTTTCCATTTCTTTGTGTCTTCTTCAATTTCTTTCATCAGCTTTCTATAGTTTTCAGTGTATAGATTTTTCACCTCTTTGGTTAGATTTATTCCTATGTATTTTATGGGTTTTGGTGCAACTGTAAGTGGGATTGATTCCTTGATTTCTCTTTCTGTCGCTTCATTGTTGGTGTATAGGAATGCAACTGATTTCTGTGCATTGATTTTATATCCTTCAACTTTGCTGAATTCATGGATCAGTTCTAGCAGTTTTTTGGTGGAATCTTTAGGGTTTTTCATATAGAGTATCATGTCATCTGCGAAGAGTGAAGGTGTGACCTCCTCCTGGGTGATTTGGATGTCTTTTATTTCTTTGTGTTGTCTGATTGCTGAGGCTAAGACTTCCAATACTATGTTGAATAACAGTGGTGAGAGTGGACATCCCTGTCTTGTTCCTGACCTTAGAGGTAAAGCTCTCAGTTTTTCCCCATTGAGGATGATACTAGTGTTGGGTCACTTTTATATGTTTTTTTTATCATCTCGAGGTATGATACTTCTATCCCTACTTTCTTGAGGGTTTTTATCAAGAAAGGATGCTGTATTTTGTCAAATGCTTTTTCTGCATCTATTGAGAGGATCATATGGTTCTTGTCCTTTCTTTTATTGATGTGATGAATCACGTTGTTTTGCAGATATTGAACCAGCCCTGCATCCCAGGTATAAATACCACTTGGTCGTGGTGAATAATTTTTTAAATGTATTGTTGGAGCCGGTTGGCTAATATCTTGTTGAGGATTTCATCAGGGAAATTGGTCTATAGTTCTCCTTTTTAGTGGGGTCTCTGTCTGGTTTTGGAATCAGGGTAATGCTGGCTTCATAGAAAGAGTTTGGAAGTTTTCCTTCCATTTCTATTTTCTAAAACAGCTTCAAGAGAATAGGTGTTAACTCTTCCTTAAATGTTTGGTAGAATTCCCCTGGAAAGCCATCTGGCCCTGGACTCTTGTTTTTTGGCAGATTTTTGATTACTAATTCTATTTCCTTACTGGTTATGGGTCTGTTCAAATTTTCTATTTCTTCCTGTTTCAGTTTTGGTAGTGTATATGTTTCTATGAATTTGTCCATTTCTTCCAGATTGCCCATTTTGTTGGCATATAATTGCTCATAATATTCTCCTATTATTGTTTTTATTTCTGTTGTGTTGGTTGTGATTTCTCCTCTTTCATTCTTGACTTTACTTATTTGGGTCCTTTCCTTTTTCTTCTCAATGAAACTGGCTAGTGGTTTATCAATTTTGTTAATTCTTTCAAAGAACCAGCTTCTGGTTTCATTGATCTGTTCTACTGTTTTTTGGTTTCGATAGCATTAATTTCTGCTTTAATCTTTATTATTTTCTGTCTTCTGCTGGTTTTGGGTTTTATTTGCTGTTCTTTTTCCAGCTCCTTAAGGCATAAGGTTAGGTTGTATATCTGAGATCTTTCTTCCTTCTTTAGGAAGGCCTGGATTGCTATATACTTTCCTCTTATGACTGCCTTTGCTGCGTCCCAGAGGTTTTGGGTTGTGGTGCTATCATTTTCACTGACTTCCATATATTTTTTAATTTCTTCTTTAACTGCTTGGTTAGCCCATTCATTCTTTAGTAGGATGTTCTTCAGTCTCTAAGTATTTGTTACCTTTCCAAATTTTTTCTTGTGGTTGATTTCAAGTTTCATAGCATTGTGGCCTGAAAATATGCACGGTATGATCTTGATCTTTTTGTACTTACTTAGGGCTGATTTGTGTCCCAGTATATGGTCTATTCTGGAGAACGTTCCATGTGCACTGGAGAAGAATGTGGAATCTGCTGCTTTAGGATGAAATGTTCTGAATATATCTGTTAAGTCCATCTGGTCCAATGTGTCATTCAAAGCCATTGTTTCCTTGTTGATTTTTTGATTAGATGATCTGTCCATTGCTATGAATGGGGTGTTGAAGTCTCCTGCTATTATGGTATTACTATCGATGAGTTTCTTGATGTTTGTGATTAATTGATTTATATATTTGGGTGCTGCCACATTTGGCCTATAAATGTTTACAATTATTAGGCCTTCTTGGTCTATAGACCCCTTGACTATGATATAATGCCCTTCTGCATCTCTTGATACAGTCTTTATTTTAGAGTGTAGATTGTCTGATATAAGTATGGCTACTCCGGCTTTCTTTTATTGACCATTAGCATGATAGATGGTTCTCCATCCCCTTATTTTCAATCTGTAGGTGTCTTTAGGTCTAAAGTGGGTCTCTGGTAAACAGTATATAGATGGGTCTTGTTTTCTTATCCATTCTGTTACCCTATGTCTTTTGATTGGAGCATTGAGTCCATTGACATTTAGAGTGAGTACTGAAAGATATGAATTTTTTGCCATTATGATGCTTGTAGAGTTGGAGTTTCTGGTGGTATTCTCTGGTCCTTTCTAATCTTTTATTGCTATATATATATATATATATATATATCTTTTGTTCCCTCAGAGAGTCCCCTTTAATATTTCTTGCAGGGCTGGTTTAGTGGTCAAAAACTAACTATACTCAAATTTTAAAAATGTTAAAAACCTGGAAGCTTGGGCGACTCAGTCACTTAAGCATCCAACTTCAGCTCAGATCATGATCTTGTGGTTCACGAGTTTGAGCCCACATCAGGCTCTCTGCTGTCAGCCCAGAACCTGCTTTGGATCCTCCGTCCCCCCTGTCTCTCTGCCCCTCCCCCACTTGTGCTCTCTCTCCTTCAAAAATAAGTAAAACATTAAAAAATTAAAATACTAAAAATGTTAAAAACCCAAATAGTTGCCATACATTCCATCAATCTTAATCTTCAAAGCAGTTTCTTTTGCCAACTCTCTCTCCTGTAGAAAATCAAGTCACCATATCTACATGCACGCAAAGTTAGATGCTCAAAGTTAACATTAGATGCTCAAAGTTAGTTGGCGTGTGATCAGGTGTCTGGTCTTATATTCCAATAAGTTAGTTCTCATGTCTTGGTGGAATGAATACTCCCAACTGGATATATATCTCCACATCTAAAATTCTTTAACTGTTCCAGATTAGTTAGGATGCCTCTTGATCTAGTATATGTATACGGTGGAATTTATTGATGCAGTATTTTGGGGATTAGGAATGAATCTCTAAAACCTGCAAACCGTATCAAGTCCTGAAATGTTGCCTAAAGATCCACCTCTTTAAACATAAGAAATGTTTCATGATTGCTCTCTAAAGGTCAGTGTTTAGATTAATGAATGCCTTGGGGTTGGACTAAAGAGGAAGAAGAGACAGTGGGTGTCCTTTTGTTTGGGTTTGCTTATTCATTTTGATTCAGATCAATCTTGAACTAGACCCTCTCTGTTCTAATGTGTCACTTGCTGTGTTGCCAAGTCATTAAATAATTGAACTTGGCCAACTCCTTATTGCTAATTATTCTTTTGCCTAAAGAGAGACCCATTATTTTCTTGTCACTCCCAGGGCTGCATGTCAAAGAACATCCCATTTAACCAATTTTCAGCTATCAGCCAGAACTGATTTGCTAAGATGATGAAGCTAATGGCATGTTGTAGTTGATAACTTACTGCCCACAGGAGATAGCACCTGTTTGATAATGAGAGAATGGAATCCACTCTCGGCTGTCACTTGTGCCTAATTCGTATCACATTATGTAGTGAACTGCACCTTAGAACAGAGCTACTGAATGAAAACTTACACTGGGATCTAAAAATGAACATTAGGTGATTTGAGAACTGCTTCCTTTTTATTTTTCCTCTTATGACTTTGTTAGCCAACTCCAAATACAGGCTTGTTTTCCCCATACCTGATGTGTCATACCTGATGTGTCATTTACTGTTTGCCTAGTTTCTCTTGTGCCTTGCCGCCATTTGATTTTTTCCTCCAGTTTGAATAAAAAGTAATGTTAGACAAAAAAAGCGAGCATTTGGTATTACCATTTTTAATGTTTGTATCTCCTCATTGTTTTTGATGAACTAGAGGAATGTCTTATTTACAGCTTTAAAATGAAGGTTTCAGCATTTTGAGTATAGGCGTCTAAAGCCTTAGCTCAGGGCAGAAGAGTAAAAGAAGTTAAGAACTATTGCTATGAATTGAGACATGCCTTGCCTGCATAAAAATTGCCTTCCTCCTCATTGTTTATATAGATGTCTATAAGAAATGAAGTGAGAGAATGCATGACTTAGTTTGATGAGTGAAATAGATCATTTGGTAATTACTCATATATTATTATTATTACTGCCATCAAAATGATCTCACTCCATATCCCCTCATAGAGAGTGTAATAGAATAGAAAACAACCAATACTTGTGTAATATGTAAGCTATATGGGCAAAGTGTGGCCATGATCTTTTGACTTATCCTTTACTAGATTATTCCTCACTCTTCACTTTAAAGAATTTGAAGTGAAGGCTTAAGAGGGAACGAGTAAAATTCCTCCTTGGGCCGAACCCTTATTATCACATCATGGAAGAGATCTTTTAGACTCCTTTAGGTCAGCAGTGATTCATGAGCATCCCGTGGCAGCCCAGATTATTACTGAGTGGAGCTCAGCCACTAGTACTCTGGTGACACAGAGTAAAAGACCAGATCTTTGCAACTGCTACCATACAGCTTTTATGTTTGGTGCAACATTTTGCTCTCACAGCTATACTTGAGTTGTGACCTACCTTGCTTTTCTGTTCCACAGGCTTTTCCTTTAGAGATGACCCCACAACAACTTCCTGAGTCTGGCCAGTGAAGTGTTGACCAAGTTATGATTTGACAGTGCTTCTCAAGTTGGGTTCTCAAACATCCTGCCTCAGAGTCCATGAGCCTTGCAAGTGACAAATCTAACAAGCTCCCTGCATGATACTGGCACACATTAGGTTTTGAGAACCACAGCTTCAGGGAAAAAAAAAAGAATAGTTAGAGATTACCAATGGTCCACGAGAGATGGCCACCCACCCTGAGCACGTTTGAAACGTGTGGGTATTAGCTACTTCTCCTATGGGCTCTGAGTTGTAGTCACTGCCTCCTAGTGAGTCCCTGTTGTTCTTTCAGGGATTGCAAGAGGTGCGTTTCTGAAGCTAAGATTTGGCAAATGATATAAACTGAATATTTCCTTTCTGCCAAAATGTGTATGTTGAAGCCCTAATGCTCAATGTGATGGTATTTGGAGGTAGGACCTTTGGAGGTAATTAGGTCATGAGAGTGGAGCCCTCATGATGAGATTAGTGCTTTTATAAGAAGAAATAGGAGAAAACAATCTCTCTCTCCATGATGTGAGGATGCAGTGAGAAGATGGTTGTCTAGAAACAGGAAGAGAGCTCTCCCAGAACCCAACCACGCTGGTACCCTGATCTCAGACATCACAGCCTCCAGAACTGTGAGAAATACATTTCTGTTGTTCATGCCCCCCACTCAGAGGTGTTTTGTTATAGCAGCCTGAGCTGGCAGAGATGGTAAACAACAAAATTGGGCCAAAGCAAAAGGAAAACAAAAGTCTTTGGTATGTATGAGTGTGTATCTGTCTGTCTATCTATCCATCCATCCATCCATCCATCATCTTATGATTAATCTATCATGTATTTCTACCTAAACTATTTTCCTTATCAGTATGAAAACTCAACTGTTCAGGCTGGGTTTGGTTTTTCAGGCAGCCCGAGGCTCCGTGTTCCGTGATTCTCTTCACTTCCACTCTCTAGTCTTTAGACAGAATTTTTCTAGTCTGTTTCATTGTCAGATCTAAGAAAAGCACCACTCTCTTCCCTGGTCTACTTGGAACAACCATCTGGATCAGACAGAAGTGTGTCCCTTGCCTTTGCAGCCACTTTGTGAGGTTAGTAGAATCTTCTCGAAATATTTGTCTGGAATAGCTATAAAAGGAAGAGTCTGGATTAGATGAGGTGAAACTATTTCATGAAGTAGTCACTGTGGCTGAATTTCCAAATGGCCTTTGGCTTTGGTGTCTAATGCTTTTTGTTTGTTTGTTTGTTTGTTTGTTTTTGTGACCATATCCATGTGACTGCCTTTGGGTATCATGTGCAACTCTTTAGCCACAAGCCCCTACCCTGTGTGAAATAAATGAGCCATTGATGCCTCTGTGTATTGGTCTTTAGGCTGTTATTTATTCACCAGGCAGGGACCAGTTACCTCAAAAGCTTGCTGGTGCCAAAGTTAAATTTTTACACATCCAGTTTAAAAATAACCCTAATGAGTAGATTTTTAGCCATTTAGAGGCTTCCTGCTTTGCATACCCCCATGAAACCTCATCCAGCATCTGTGGGCCATTAGTAAGATAGAGCCCCAAGCTGCTATTGCCCTCTGACCCAGAGACTGCATGCTGTCCTGCTGAGGGAGCTGGGAAGCAGGAAAGGTGTTTTCAAAAAATGGACATTTAAAAACTGAGAACAAACTGAGGGTGGATGGGGGGTGGGAGGGAGGGGAGGATGGGTGATGGGTATTGAGGAGGGCACCTTTTGGGATGAGCACTGGGTGTTGTATGGAAACCAATTTGACAATAAATTTCATATATTGAAAAAAACATAAAAAAATAAAAAAATAAAAATAAATAAAATGAAAAAAAAAAAATGGACATTTAAGTGGTGCCTGGGTGGCTCAGTCAGTTAAGTGTCTGACTTCAGCCTGGGTCATGATCTCACGGTTTGTGGGTTCAAGCCCCACGTCAGGCTCTGTCTCTCAAAAATAAACAAACTTTGAAAAAAATTGGACATTTAAGCTAAGGTCTGAGTTATGGGGAGAAATTAACCAGGTTCAGGGGAAGGAAAATAGTCCAGAGAGAAAATTGTTTTATGCAAAGGCTCTGAGAGGAGAAGAAGCATGGGCTTCTTTGAGTGCAAGGCAAAGCATGAATAGTGGGATGGCTGGGTTACACAGGATCTTCTCAACAAGTGAAGGATTCTGTGTGTGTATGTGTGTGTGTGTGTGTGTGTGTGTGTGTACATTGCACTTTGATATGAGGAAGAGGTAACACTAAAAAACTGTCACCTCTGGAATCTCTGCCTGGTAGCCCAGAAGCCTGGGAGTTTAGCCCAACTTATTTGGGAGCAGTTATTCACATTTGAACCCAGGGAGACATACCAAGTCCTTTGGTTGACACCACAAAACCAAGTAGAACAAAGGTTACAAATTCATGACCTGTAGGCTCTAGCTACCCCTAAGATGTATTTTGTTGAGTTCTACGATATTGTTAAAAAATAAGCTTTGACTAGCTTGCCACCATTTAAGGCTGGGGATATTTCTTATAAAATATGAGTATTTGGCCTCTTTTGAAAAAGTAGAGATGTGCAAACACTAATATTACCCTCTAACAGAAACACAGTTTGCTGGAAATGAATAATGACAGCTGCCTGCTGACTTTCTGTCTCCAGCCTCTCCTCCTCCCCCAGTGCCCTTCTCCTGCCATCTGCATGACTCCAGGCAACTGAGCTTAGGATGTCAGAATCAGAGGATTGAGTCATCTCCACGTACGGTTGAGGACAGGGACCGTGGCCACATACCTCCATGATCTTGGTGTCTGACACAGTCTTTGGTGTATGGTAGATACTCATTAAAACATACTAAATCCATGAAGTGAGCAAAAACTGGAGGTATCTCTCTCTCTCACACAAGCATTGGCTCAAGGTCAAACTCTTGGGGCTGTCAGACTGCTGTGTAGAGCTGTTCAATTAGGACTTGAAATTACCAATGCCCCCAGTTGGCCTTGAGAGAATCTTAGAAGAATTGAATAATGGAAGATTTTGGTGTTGGAGTCAATTTACTTGTACTTTGGAAAGAAATCTGACAGTGTTGCGGGAAACTTGCCAATGTGAGTAGGGAAAAAAGATATTATGCACAGTGAGAAGTTTAAACAGGTTCCTTGTTCCAGATGTTTTCTTATGAAGAAACGGGATGGAAGTAAAAAAAAAAAAGGAATTAGGAGCTAGCATCAGCATATGTTTTTCCCCTGAGGAAGCAGCATTATTTGAGGCATCTAAATATGAAGAACCTAATATTAAAGCATAAATTATATGAGGCAGAATGAATGGATGTTATCTTCTTAAAGACTCTTTATTCTAACCCTTATGTTATGTTTATGTGAATTTCATATCCCACATAAAAGCCAAAAATACATGACTTTGCCTTCCAAAATGGATTGTCTTGCAGCGTCTGTGTGCCTTAGTCATTTGAGAATCTAACTCTTGGTTTTGGCTCAGGTCATGATCTCATGGTTCGTGGGATCGAGATCCACGTTGGGCTCTGTGTTGACAGCATGGAGTCTGCTTAGGATTCTCTCTCTCTGCCCCTCCCCTGTGTGTGCATGCATTCTTTCTCTCTCAAAATAAATAAATAGACTTAAAAAAATCTAACACCCCAAAATACAGTTCATAAAGTAGAAGGAAAAAATTAAAGAGAGTACATACACCCTAGCCTACTGTAGTCACTATGAGCCCAGACCAGTATCAAACTGCCTGTGTTCACATTTGGATTCAATCACCACTGACTGTGTAACCTTATGCAAATGACTTAATCTGTCTGTGCCTCAGTAGCGTCATCTGTAAAATGAGAATCATGCTTCATATCTCAGAGAGTTAGTATGAGGATTATATGAGTTAGTATTTAAAAAATACTTATCAAATAGTGTCTGCCACATAATATATGACATATTTTGTTAAATAAAGGGGATACTCAGAATCAGTTAAATTTTTGCTTATATAATTCCAGACATTTTCCTCCGTATACACAGATACAATTTACACAAACACATTTTGTAATGAATAGGCCTATTTCCAAATAAGATTTTCTCACCTGTATGTTTTGTTGAGTTTACATAGAAATATTTTTACCCCTGGTAATTTTATAATAATTTTAAAACATAGTTTTTAATTTTTTTGTATTATGAAATATTTCATTAAAGAATTTTTAAAATGCACATATAAAGAATAAACTAATAAACAAAGTTTAAGTTTTTTTCAATAGCTATCTTACCTATATTTGGTAAAGTTTATTCCAAATTACCTTTATGCTTATCATTTATAATGATAAATAGTACACTAAAAATTACATTTTCTGATTATTAATGTGATATAGAAATACAATCCATTAAAAAACATTTTTTTAATGTTTATTTATTTTTGAAAGAGAAAGAGCACAAGATGGGTGGTCAGAGAGAGACACACACACAGAATCTGAAGCAGGCTCCAGTCTCTAAGCTGTCAACACAGATCCCCACGTGGGGCTCAAACTCTCAGACCGCGAGATCATGACCTGAGCCAAAGTTGGATACTCAACCGACTGAGCCACCCAGGCGTCTCGTAATCCATTTTTTTTAAATATTCATCTTCTATACCAGCCCCTTACTAAATTCTGTCCTTAACTATTGATTTCTTTGCTGATTTTTGGGTTTTGGCATAAACTATCATCTGATATATAAATAATCTGTTTTATTTCTTTGTTATCTGAATATCTAAGATCTTGCTTTCTCGTTACAACTTGGGTTTATCAAGGTGATATTGGAAAGAAAAATTATAGCAGGAAGGGCAGGCAAGAAAAAATGTGTACCATTTTATTGTTTAGGTCTGAATATCTATAGATTGTGACAGAAAAATAGGTAGTCATGATGTTAAAAATAGCCACTATTTTAAACCACGCTATTATGTTTATCCGACATTAATGGATCTCAGGTCACTGCCAATCTGTGCCCCTAAGAAAAGTGTGCAGCACACAGATATCCCTCAGGTCAAAGGACAGGTATTAAATAGGATAAAATCCAACTCTCCTGGACCCAGCCCACTTAGGTATAACATCCAAGAAATTTATGAGCTCTTCTCATACTTGCAAATTGAACAACAAAATAACCCCTAGCCTGTCTTTTCATTTTACAGAGCTAAAAGGTAAACCAAGTTGAACACATTTAGAGATCTGTTAGTGGAGTAAGCTATGCTATGGACAACAACTAACTAAAAATCAACAAAACACAAAATGAGACAAAACATGATAATTTTTAATGCATTACTGGACAATGCATTTAACAAGAAATTAAAAAAATCTTTAAAGTTTTCTGCTTCTCCCACCAAAAAATTAGTTAGCTAGAGAAAGGGGGAATAGACAATAAACAAATTCAAATGGTGGAGTTTTTGTTTGCTTTTATATATATATATATGTATATATATATGAAATTTATCGTCAAATTGGTTTCCATACAACACCCAGTGCTCATCCCAACAGGTGCCCTCCTCAATGCCCATCACCCACCCTCCCCTTCCCTCCACCCCCCCATCAACCCTCAGTTTATTCTAGTTTTTAAGAGTCTCTTATGGTTTGGCTCCCTCCCTCTCTAACTTTTTTTTTCCTTCCCCTCCCCCATGGTCTTCTGTTAAGTTTCTCAGGATCCACATAAGAGTGAAAACATATGGTATCTGTCTTTCTCTGTATGACTTATTTCACTTAGCATAACACTCTCCAGTTCCATCCACGTTGCTACAAAAGGCCATATTTCATTCTTTCTCATTGCCAAGTAGTATTCCATTGTGTACATAAGCTACAATTTCTTTATCCATTCATCAGTTGATGGACATTTAGGCTCTTTCCATAATTTGGCTATTGTTGAAAGTGCTGCTATAAACATTGGGGTGCATGTGCCCCTATGCATCAGCACTCCTGTATCCCTTGGGTAAATACCTAGCAGTGCTATTGCTGGGTCATAGGATAGATCTATTTTTAATTTTTTGAGAAGACTCGACACTGTTTTCCAGAGTGTCTGGACCAGTTTGCATTCCCACCAACAGTGCAAGAGTATTCCTGTTTCTCCACATCCTTGCCAGCATCTATTTGTTCATTTTAGCCACTCTGACTGCCATGAGGTGGTATCTCAGTGTGGTTTTGATTTGTATTTCCCTGATGAGGAATGATGTTGAGCATCTTTTCATGTGCCTCTTGGCCACTGGGATGTTAAAATGTCAATACTACCCAAAGCAATCTACACATTTAATGCAATCCCAATCAAAATTGCACCAGCATTCTTCTCGAAGCTAGAACAAGCAATCTTAACTTGTTTGGAAATTTGTATGGAACCACAAAAAACCCCGAATGGCCAAAGTAATATTGAAGAAGAAAACTAAAGCAGGAGGCATCACAATCCCAGACTTTAGCCTCTGCTACAAAGTTGTAATCATCAACACAGCATGGTATTGGCACAAAAACAGACACATAGACCAAGGGAATAGAATAGAAACCCCAGAACTAGACCCACAAACGTATGGCCAACTAATCTTTGACAAAGCAGGAAAGAATATCCGATGGAAAAAAAGACAGTCTCTTTAACCAATGGTGCTGGGAGAACTGGACGGCAACATGCAGAAGGATGAAACTAGACCACTTTCTTACACCATTCACAAAAACAAACTCAAAATGGATAAAGGACCTGAATGTGAGACAGGAAACCATCAAAACCCTAGAGAAGAAAGCAGGAAAAAACCTCCCTGACCTCAGCCTCAACAATTTCTTACTTGGGAAGAAATTACTTGCCATCTCCAAAGGCAAGGGAATTAAAATAAAAAATGAACTATTGGGACCTCATGAAGATAAAAAGCTTCTGCACAGCAAAGGAAACAATCAACAAAACTAAAAGGCAACCAACGGAATGGGAAAAGATATTTGCAAATGACATATTGGACGAAGGGCTAGTATTCAAAATCTATAAAGAGCTCACCAAACTCCACATCCAAAAAACAAACAATCCAGGGAAGAAATGTGCAGAAAACATGAATAGACACTTGTTTGTTTGCTTTTAATGTTTGTTTATTTTTGAGACAGAGAGAGAGAGAGAGAGAGAGAGAGAGCAAGTGGGGGAGGGGCAGAGAGAGAGAGAGAGAGAGAGAGAGAGAGACAGAGTATCTGAAGGGGGCTCTGTGCTGACAGCAGAGAGCCCAATGTGTGGCTCAAACTCATGAACTGCAAGATCATGACCTGAGCCAAAGTTGGATGCTTAGCCAACTCAACCACCCAAGCATCCTTGTTTTTTTTTTTTTAATTGAAATATAATTGACACACCATCATTTTTAGATGTACAACATAAATGGTGAGTTTTGGAGGGCAAATTTCAGTAATAGCCTTGTAATTGATTCTGTGTTAGCCCTAATCTTTGGGCCAGCAGCAAAATGGGAGAGCTTGGCCAGAGTCCCATATACTCCTGAGATCTTACAGGGCTTTGAAATGGTTATAGGTGAGTGGTGTCCCGCTGGAGCCTGGGCAGAAGAAAACACAAATTCTTCTGGAGAGAAGACTTCCAAGATGTCTGTGGATAGAGATCAACCAAATATTAGCTTGCAATCATCCATCAACAAATACACAAGGAAACAGAGTAAGCAGAACATAAAACACTTAGATTCCAAAGATTTTTGGGTACCAGAACTAACAAATAGAATGCAAAATAATTATGTATAAAATGTTTAAAGAAATAAAAGACAAGATTATAAAAATAAGAAATGAACGCCTTTACAAAATGACTAGGCAGAAAAAGAACAAAATAGAATTTTTAAATAAAAGTATAGGTATTAGATTAGGTAAAGCTGAAAAAATTGTGGAATGGAAGACAGGTCTGGAGAACTTGCCCAGAATGAATCAGGGAGAGGAAAAGAAATAAAAAAAATATAAAGTAGGGTAAGGGATACAGAAGAGAGAACAGGAATATCTAACAAAGAGCTAATAAATGCCCTGAGGAAAAAATGGTGAGAATAATGGAGACAATATCTGAAAAGGTAATAGGTGAAAAATTTCCAGAACAGTGTTTTCTCAGAAGAATAAATAAAAGAAACCATAATTTATAATGAAACAGCAAAGACAAAAAGGAACATAGAAGCAGATGGGGAGAATAGGACATATAGCCTAAATACAAGAGTGAGTGGATGACAGCTGAGTTGTGTGCAGTAACAATGGGGTCCTGAGGAGAGCTGATCCCTATCTTCTCTGTGCTAATGTTGACCTAGAAGTGTGTGTCCAGAAAAATCTCTTTCACAGCAAAATAAAGACATTTTCAAGAGAATAAAGGTGTGTTGAGTTTACCACCAACAGACTCCCACTAAGAGAACTTGTAAATGATGCTTTAGGAAGGAATCAAAGGATCCTGGGAAGATTTTTCTGAATGGGAAGGGGTAGGAGAGTAAAGAAACTATTCCAACTGAAAAATCAGTCTAAGCTAGAGCCATCTTTGCAAAGTACATTTCAAAATTATATATATAGTTTGTGGGATTTAAAAGTGGAATGAACCGGGGTGCCTGGGTGGCTCAGTCGGTTGAGCGTCTGACTTCGGCTCAGGTCATGATCTCACGGCTTGTGGGTTCGGGCCCCTCGTCGGGCTCTGGGCTGACAGCTCAGAGCCTGGAGCCCACTTCGGAATCTGTGTCTCCCTCTCTCTCTGCCCCTCCCCTGCTCATGCTCTGTCTCTCTCTTTCTCAAAAATAAATAAAAACATTAAAAAAAATTTTTTTAAATGAAGTGAACCAAAATGCTTTTTAAAAAGAGCAGGGAGGGGCACCTGGGTGGCTCAGTTGGTTGAGCGTCTGACTTCGGCTTAGGTCATGATCTCGCAGTTCGTGGGTTCAAGCCCCACTTCAGGCTCTGTGCTGACCGCTTGCTCAGAGCCTGGAGCCTGCTTCGGATTCTGTATTTCCCTCTCTCTCTGCTCCTCTCCTGTTCACGCTTTGTCTCACTCCGTTTGTCAAAAATAAATGCTGGGGTGCCTGGGTGGCTCAGTCGGTTAAGTGTCCGACTTCAGGTCAGGTCATGATCTCACGGTCCGTGAGTTCGAGCCCCACGTCGGGCTCTGTGCTGACAGCTCAGAGCCTGGAGCCTGCTTCAGATTCTGTGTCTCCCTCTCTCTCTGATCCTCCCCCACTCATGGTCTGTCTCTCTCTGTCTCAAAAATAAATAAACATTAAAAAAATTTAAAAAAATTAATAAATGTAAAAAAAAATTAAAAAAGAAAAAACAGCAGGGAGCATATGAGAATTACAAGATTCTAAAGTCATTGTTCTGGAAGGTGTGAGAAACTAATTTTAGTGAAAGGCAAATACGTATGGCAACATTTTTTTAGTAAACCTGGTAAAATAGCAAAAACGAAGAAAGGGGTCAGTCAGTGGCAATCAGTTTCTCTTAAAAGAAAAACAAACAAACAAACAAAGGGGGGAAATGGAAACTTGCTGATAGAGTCACTGTTTCACTAGCATGGGAAGAAAATTCTCTTTCCCCCAAAGAAACTGTTATATATTTGTGATTTCCTTTTTTTCCCTCTTTAATCCCACAAAGAAAAAGGGACAAAAGTTTTTAAAATGGAAGACCAGACTTTCTTTAATAAAGCCAAGAGATGTAGAGAGTTACAAGTGAGAATCGTTATTTATACAAGAGAATTGTTCTTCATTTTTCAGAAAAAAGTAACCAAAGAATTACTTTCATAACCCATGCCCTTCATGTATTTTTACCTGAGATCTATTTTTTAAAATAATTTTGAAATATAGATTGTAAAGAGTGTACCTGAAGAATATATATGTTCAGTTTAAAGACCAATAAAATGAACAGCACATGCCCAACAACCATGCCAGAAAATGAATGATCATAACCTGGGAGCTTTCTGTGTGGCTTTCCAATCACATTATACAATATATCTGCCAGAATTAGTCACTTAGCTGAATTTTGTTCTCTGGTTTTTCTTCACTGTTGTTATAAACATTTTTATTTCCTTACACAATATACTGATTAATTCTGACTATATTATGGAATTGGAATCATACCTACATATTCTTCTATGACTGCTTAAAATTATTAAAAAAAAATTTTTTTTTTTAACATTTATTTACTTTTGAGACAGAGAGAGACAGAGCATGAACAGGGGAGGGGCAGAGAGAGAGGGAGACACAGAATCGGAAGCAGGCTCCAGGCTCTGAGCCATCAGCCCAGAGCCCGACGCGGGGCTTGAACTCATGGTCCGTGAGATCGTGACCTGAGCTGAAGTCGGACGCTCAACCGACTGAGCCACCCAGGCGCCCCAAATTATTTTTAAAAATTGTATCCAAACTGATTTTTGTAGCTATAAATCATTCCTTTTCATTGCTATATATTATTTTTTAACTTTATTTTTATTTATTTTTGAGAGAGAGAGAGAGCAAGCAGGGGAGAGCTGGAGGGAAAGAGAGAGAGAGAGAGAGACAGAAATCAAAACAGGCTCCATGCTGTCAGCACAGAGGCTGATGCTGGGCTTGAATTCACAACCGTGAGATCATGACTTGAGCTTAAGCCAAGAGTTGGGCACTTACCTGACTGAGCCACCCAGGTGCCACCTCATTGCTATGTATTGTTCAGTTTATAGATGTTATAGAAGTTATTTATTTATTTTTTTATTTCAGCCTACAACTGATGAAAATTTGGATTGATTCCTATTTTTTTCCAGCAATAATTCTCCTAAAAAATACTTGTACATGTTTTCTAGATCAATATGTGCAAGAATTTTTCTGATATAAATGAAATTGCTGTGTCCTAGGACATGTACACATTCAACTCAGTGTCCTAATGTAACAAGGGTTCATTTATTACTTAATCTACATTTCAAGTAAAGTCAGTGTGGTGGGGTTCTTCTAATTGTCTTTATATTGGGACCTTTATTCCAGAACTTTCACCCCGTGGGAAGTTACTGGTAACCTGGAAGATAAAAGAAAGGTGGAAAATTGTGCTTCGGCTCTTAAATTCTAGTATCTAGAAATGATACATATCACTTCTCACGTTTATTTCTTTGGCTTTAAGCAAGTTACATAGTCACACCTGGTTTCATAGGAGCAGGGAGGTACAATCCTCTTGTTTGGATGAAAGACAACTGGAAATATTGGTCAGGAGCTCTAACGTTTGCCATAGTCCACCATTCTGGACACCAAATATTTGGTTCATTCTCCTTCGCCTATGAGGAGCACATGAATGCTCTTCTCAAGGAAGTCAATACAAAAGCCCTATCCAGTCATGGCATTGAGCTCAAAGTTCATGGCCTCTGGGTGATGGGCAGTAGTGTTTAAATGAGGAGTTTCAATGAGGGTGGGGTGGGTGGTTTGGTGATTGAATTGTGTCACCCTAAAAAGATAGGTAGAAACCCTAATCCTGGGTGCCTGTAAATGTGAACTTATTTGGAATTGGTGTCTTGGCCGATGTAATCAATTTAAGATGAGGTCATACTGAATTAAGGGGGAACTCGAATCCAATGTGGCTGCTGTCCTTGTAACAAAAAGAGAGAGAATCGCCTCTCAGCCTCTGGCTAACATCAAGTGTAGTAACAAAAGGAGAGATGAGAGAGGAGAATGTCTTGTGACCTCAGAAGTGGAGGTCAAAGTGTTACTGCTGCCAGCAGAGGAATGTTCTGGATTACTGGCAAACCTCCAGAAGCTAGGAGGAGACAAAGAAGGATTCTTCCTTGCGGGCTTCGGAGGCAGCATGACTTTGCCGCCACCTTGATTTCAGACATCTAGTATCCAACTGTGGGACAGTAAATTTCTGTTGTTCTGAGCCACTCAGCACGTGGTGTTTTGTTATAGCAGCCCTGCAAAACTAGTACAGATGGGTCATCAACATTTGTCTCTACTCAGGTCCAGTGTAATTACTTTTGAATTAAAACTGATGATCTAGGGGCGCCTGGGTGGCTCAGTCGGTTGAGCGTCCGACTTCGGCTCAGGTCACGATCTCGCGGTCCGTGAGTTCGAGCCCCTCCTCGGGCTCTGGGCTGATGGCTCAGAGCCTGGAGCCTGCTTCCGATTCTGCGTCTCCCTCTCTCTCTGCCCCTCCCCCGTTCATGCTTTGTCTCTCTCTGTCTCAAAAATAAATAAACGTTAAAAAAAATTAAAAAAAAACCAAAAAACAAAAAACTGATGATCTAAATATGATACATCTTTGGTCCCCAGTTTCTCCAGCACACAGAGACCTGATGTACAGTGCTGGGACAGGGCCACAACAAGGAGTGCGGCCTGCATGAGAGACAAAGGGGAACTGAGTATGTGGCCAAGGTTGTGGAGTGTGGCAGAAGTCATCACCTCCACTGACACCCAGGCCCCGCCCTTCCAGCTAAATGTCAGGGTTGTCCTTGCATGTCTCTTTGAAGTCAGGCACAGTCATGTGACCGGCTCTGGCAAATAGGTTTGGGTAGAAACGACGTGCTTTTAGTTATTGGCAGGATTTTCCAACCATGGTGAAAACACTTTCTGGGAGGAAGCTTCCATCAGGCTGATTGATGATCAGAGCTCTTTTACCCCCACATTGGAAATGCAGGTAATCCTTGCTGCTTTAAGCCACTGGTATCCGTGGTAATTGGTCATACAGCATAATCTAGCTGATCCTGACAGACCAAGCAGGACTCAGTGGTCCCTTCTTGAAACTCTTGTATTATAGGGCACCTGGGTGGCTCTGTCGATGAAGCGTCTGACTCTTGGTTTCAGCTCAGGTCACGATCTCATAGTTCGTGTACTGAGCTCTACACCAACAGCGTGGAGGCTCCTTGGGATCCTCTGTCTCCCTCTGTCTCTGCCTCTCTCTCTCTCTCTCTCTCTAAATAAATCAATATTTTCTTAAAAGAAAATATCGTCCTGTATTATAATAAAATAAAAGAAATAAAGCCTTGGATTTAATTTCTAATATTCCACAAACCCTTTGTTCTTCAGACCGAAACAGATCGATGAGTGTAATTGGGCTCTGTTGCTATTATTACCACTTGAACTCATTCATACGTTTACTGAATGCCAACTGTATATCAGGCAATGGAAACGAAAGATAGAAAAGACACAGTTCCTCATAGGAACTCTAAATACCTCTGAAGAGGTATTGAAGGATGTAAGCTCCATATGTCATGGCAGTGTGAGAATCTCTACACAAATCTTTTTATCGTCTGGTCCCCCGAGGAGGCTGGGTCATGCCTGCTGTGAGCTGCCTCTGGGGGCACAATCCTGGGGTGAGAAGTCACTGAAAGGGACAGGTGGCCAGGGTCTTAGGTGGAAAATAAGGGGCAGGTCATAACACAATTCATTGGTCTGTGAAGAACCTTGCTCGGAAAGAAAAGACAGCTGCGAGAATCCAGAAATCGAAAGGTTCGAGTGTTGGAAAGGGCCAGAAGCAGGAAGAGAGAGGTGGGGCCGGGTCTTAAATCTGCGAGATAGGGCAGCTCTGTGGAGTGGTGAGACAGGAGACCAATGGACGCAGGTGGGCTCCACACTTGCACAAAGTGTTGCTAAAGCTGCGAGGGAAGGACATTTGAATTGCTGCTGAAGGATGGCTAGGGGCTCCCAATAATCGAGAAAGCAGGATTCAGTGCCCGGTGGATCAGGAATGTCAAAAGTCATTTTGGGCAGAGGAAAGTGAAGTGGAATGCTCCCTGGCACTAAGAATGGGGCCACTGGGTCTCCAGACCATGGCAGAGAACTTCGTGCCCATGCATAAAGAGCTTGCCTTTGATTTCAGACACAGAAGATGCCAGTGAAACTGTAAAGCAGGACACAGAAGGACCCGAGAGGTTATTTTGGACAGGGTAGTTTTGCAGCCCCACAGAGAATGATCTGGTGTCAGGAGAGTCCCGTGGCGGGACAGCTGGACAGAAGGAGCCTGCAGCGGTCCCAGCAGGACACAGCGAGAGGCCGGATCAAGGGAGTGACAACAGAGGTGTGGAAGAGAGGCCAGAAAATAGACATTTCCAGGGTTGAGGGCTGGGACTGGGGGCCTGACTGGAGCAGGGGTAAGGAAGACGGGTGAGTTATGCAGACTGCGACTTTAAACCGTGGTGACAGACACCTGCTGGCACCGGGACCTCAGTTCCAATTCAGTGCTGCAGTGAACTGGCTGCTGGACACCGGGACATGCACTTCCCCTCCTGAGTCTCCTTCTAAAAGGAAGGGGTTAAGTGGAAAATCTAATTTTTTCCTGCTTGAAGCTTCCATTAGTCTAAGCTCCCCTCCTCCTTCACGATACTTAGTTCTAAAACCAGTGAAACATGAATTGCTGAGATTTTTCTCTAAGATAAACTTGGAAAGGGGTGCCTGGGTGGCTCAGTCAGTTAAGCGTCCGACTTCAGCCTAGGTCATGATCTCGTTGTTCCCGAGTTCGAGCCCCACATCAGGCTCTGTGCTAGAGCCTGCTTTGGATTCTGGGTCTCCCTCTCTCTCTGCCCCTCCCCCACTCATGCTCTGTCTCTGTCTCTCTCTCAAAAATAAATAAGACATTTTAAAATAAACTTGGAAGAATATATTGTGCATAGCCTTTAAGACCCTAAGTGTCCAACATTTATTGAGAACGTGATGAGATGTGTGCTGAGGCACATGACTTGCCTTTGGAAGTTGACCTTGAAATGGTGTCTCGTAAACAGATCCAGAAGGAGGAGGGAGCGAAACTCAGAGAGAAGTCAGGAAATTTGAATTGAGCAGATAATTAAAAATCGAGAACAGTTTTCCTTGCTAGCTGTATTTGTTATAAGCTTGCGGGTTATAGAAATATTGAACTTCAATTTTTGAGCAAAACATGTAATGAAACGAATTGATTTTTAGGGTTTGGGGTCATTCATATATTTTAAAGTTATTAAGAACACTTCTGGAAGGTTTTAGTTCTTTCTGGCGGATCATTTATAAGATGATGAAACCTCCTTATAATGGATGAAACCTCCATTACCTGAGGGAAGTTCCAGAATCCAGTACAGTAACAATGGTCACAAACCACACATTTAATGGGAATGATTAGCAATAAAAAATGGTGCCATTTCCCTCTGCATTGCCAGCAGACCTCCTGATGAATGTTTTATGTTAATGTGCAAATGTTCTTTTCTGTCTGCCTGACTTTGGTGAAGCAGCCTGAAAATATTTCATCCACATTTCAAATACTTTGTTCCAAGGATATGGAATAATAAAATGTGCTTCCCAGCATCTTGAATAATAAATCCATTTATTCATGAAGCAACTAATTTTGTAAACTTCATGTAATTTAGGTTTTTCTGATCTGATGTAAGAGTTTTCCAAGAAAGAGGAAGGATGTGGAGTAAATAAGAATCTGCTCTTTTCCTTTTAATTTTTCTGAGCGTCGTAGTAAACCCAAGACTCTTAGAACTGAAAAATGGGATGTTTCGCTCAGAGCCATCTAAGCTGGTGCTTTAATATCCTTAAAATCGACAATGGGATTATGTCAGTGATGGAAGACAAATGGGTAACGACTTCCAGAGAAATAGCATCTGACTTCCCTTCCATTGTGGAAGAGTGCAATTTAAAGCTTCGGTGCTATGACACAGCCTGTACAGATGACAAATGAGAAGGAGGTGGAAGTTGTGGGGAGCATCTCCTGTGGTTCTATGAGGAGGCAGGTTGAGAACCAGTCATTGCTGTCTGGAAGTCACTGGGCCAGAGGCTGACCACCATTTTGATTTGGCCTGGAGTTTGGTTGGGGTGGGTAAACGGCGGTGGCAGGTACAGCTAGAAATGGGATTTTGGGAGTTAGTAGAAAGTGAAGGAAATAAGAAGATGATTTATATTCATTCACTCATTTATTCACCCAGCCAGCCATTTATTCAATAAATATTTGTCAAGAGGTAGTATGTTCTGGGCACTGCTGGGGACAGAGCAGTGAATGATAAAGACAGAAACACTTGCCTTCAAGGAACTTCTATTTTAGTGAAGGAGGCCAGATCTAGCATCAGAATATAAGTGTCATGGAGAAAAATAAAGCAGGAAAGGAAGTTGTGCTGATCAGGATCCAAAGGCTATTGTAAATAGAGCAGGGGAAGGTCTTGCTGTTAAGGTGACATTTAAGGAGCAACGGAGAGGACAGAGGTCCAGTCATCTGGGAAGAGGGGATGCTCAAGGGCAAGAGCCTTTCAGACATAGGGAAAATAGCATGCGCAATGGCCCTGGGACAGGAGGATTCTGAGTAGTTCATGGAAGCAGACCGTTGGAGGGGAGTGGACCCTGGAGAGAAGTCTCCCATGCTGTGTGCAAGTTGGGGCTGTCCAGAGCATGTAGTGCCTTGTGGATTCTCACTCTGCCTGAGAAAGAAGGCACTGCAGAGCATTAAGCTGAGGGTAATGTGATCTGATGTGGATTAAAAAAAAATTTTTTTTAATGTTTATTTATTTTTGAGAGAGAGAGAGACAGAGTGTGTGCAGGCGAGAAGCAGAGAGAGAGGGAGACACAGAATTCAAAGCAGGCTCCAGGCCCTGAGCTGTCAGCACAGAGCCCGACGCGGGGCTTGAACCCACGAACCGTGAGATCATGACCTGAGCCAAAGTCAGACGCTTAACCAACTGAGCCACCTAGGCACCCCATGATGTGGATTTTAAATAATCACTCTGGGTGCTATGTTGAGACCAGACTGTGGGTGCAGGTGGGGCAGGGGCAAAACAAGGATCCAGAGATGGGGATCTTGAAGTCGTTAAGATGCAGAATGGCGATGCTTGAACCCAGGACGAAGGAGCAGAGATGAGCAGCCGTTGGAATCTGAGTAGATTGTGAAGGTAGAATGCAGAGGACTTACTGATAGACTGGATATGCAGTACCAGTGTCATAAATGATGAAAATAACCATCTGAGCACCTAGCAGGATGACGCAGGAGATTGAGAGCCTATGGATAGTGCAGCGTACAGGTTAGGACTTTCTGTCTGAACCTGTTAGATTCGGAATGCTTCAAAGTGTGAAGGGAGGGGCGCCTGCGTGGCTCACTTAAGTGTCCGACTCTTGATTCTGGCTCAGGTCATGATCTCATGGTTTGTGAGTTCAAGCCCCTCATCGGGCTCTGCACTGACAATAAGAGCTTGCTTGGGATTGTCTCTCTCCCTCTCTCTCTGACCCTCCCCCTTGTGCTCTCGTGCACACATGCACGTGCTCTCTTTCTCTCTCTCTAAATAAATAAACTTTAAAAAACCGGAATGTGAAGGGAAAACTAACAAAACATGCACTCCTTCAGATTTTAATGTGGACTGCCCAGGAAAATAGACATGTGTGATAGAAGTTCATAAAGTAGGAAGGAATGACAACCACAAAATTTAAGGTAGTGGCTTCTCCACTTGGGGAAAAAAAGGCAGAGTGTTGGCATCCGGAAGGAACCACAGGGCAATGCCACGAAACTGTTGATGTTCTGAGTTTTTAAGTGGAGGAGAACGCTAGTGTTGATTTCATTATGATTCAAAACTTACATATATTCTGTTGTATCAGTCAGATATTATATGATAAAAACGTTAAAACCGAATAAGAGGAATTGGAAACATGGATTCTAGACAATTATTTTGAAGGGTGCTTCTATGAAGAGGGGCAGAGAAACTGGGTTGATGTGGGGTAAAGAGAGGTGTTTTTAAATTTTTATGTTTTTAATTTTATTACTTAAATTTTTTAAAAAGTTTATTTACTTTGAGAGAGAGAGAGAGAGAGAGAGAGAGCAGAATGAGGGGGAGAGAGAAAATCTCACTGTTAGCACAGAGCCTGATGTGGGTCTTGAACTCATGAACCGTGAGATCATGACCTGAGCCAAAACCAAGAGTTGGAGGCTTAACCGACTGAGCCACCCAGGATCCCCAATTATTATTATTTTTATTTGAGACAGAGACAGAGAGACAGAGAGAGAGAGAGAGAAAAAGAATCCCAAGCAGACTTCATGCCCAGCATGAAGCTGGACTATTGATCTCACAATCCTGGGATCATGACCTGAGCCAAAATCAAGAGTCAGACATTCAACTGACTGAGCCACCCAGGCACCCCAAGAGAGAGTGTATTAAAAATCGAATAATGGTGCTTCACAGGGAACCTGCTTAAGATTCTCTCTCCTCCCCTCTGCCCCTCTCCTCCAGTCGTGTGGGCTCCCTCTTTGTAATAAATAGAATAGAATACAATAGCATAGCATAGAATAGAATAGAATAGAATAGAATAGAATAGAATAAAACAAAATAAAATAAAATGACTACTAAGAAAGGGCTGTGTGCGCTGCTGGGAATGCTTCAGTGGAGGGGGTGCATGGTTGGTGCATGGGGATGGTTGTGTATGTGCTGCACACTTGTCTGTGAGCAGGTGAGATGGTGTGCAGAGTGCTGCCCGCCACCTGTCCATTGATGGAGTTCCATTTATATGCTAGATCCAAATCCATCACTGGTTTTAGATATCGAAGATACCTTATCCTGGTCTGTCAACTGTCCTAAGCATTCTTTGTTGAAAAGAAATTCCCATTTTTGATGCTATCAATGTAAAAAACGTTTTGCCTGTGGTATTGTTTTTGAATTTTGTTAAAAGAAGTTCTTCCCCGCCTCCAGGTCATGGAGATGGTCTCTTGTGTCTTGTAATATTAAATGTATCACTTTAGATCTTTAAGTCTTCTAGCATCTACCCTTGCTTGTAGCATTAGGTAGGTACCCAACTTTAAATTCTCCAAATGGTAAACCAATTTTTCCAACACAGTGTGCCACAGTCTACCTTTTCCCTGTCATTCATGGAAAAATAATTGCTAGTTTCCCCTCACATCATTTTCTCCAAATTGCCTTTTTGCTTTTAGTATGTTTTGGCTTCCGTACTTTTTATTTGAAGTTTTTACTCAAATGCCTATGGAGTCTCTACTGTGTGCTCAGATCCTTTAAGACTGTCACTTGAGGGGTGCCTGGGTGGCTCAGTCAGTTACATGTCTGATTCTTGATTTAGGCTCAGGTCAAGATCTTGCGGTTCATGGGATAAAGCCCCACGTCGGGCTCTGCGCTGACCGTGAGGAGTTTGCTTGGGATTCTTTCTCTGTCTCTCTCTGTGCCCCTCCCCTATTCATGGTCTCTCTCTTTCTCTTTCCCTCTCTCTCAAATAAATAAATATTTTTTTTTAAGGCCATCTCACAAACGAGCTGATTGGAAGCTCTGGTGTTCAGGAGGACTGCCTGCCTGTAGGCACCTTGTAGGAAGGTCTGGTGGTCTGTGTCACTGAGTGGTTGTCCACGTCAGTGTCTCACCGTGTCTTCCCCTGAGGGGTCAGATTCCCCCAGGAAGGGTCTTCTCTATCCTGCCTGGAGGATACAGTGAGCTGCTTGCTTTTAGAAAAGGGTGAGGAAAAGAGCCTGGGGGAAATGGTAGTGTTGAGGGAGGGGTCCAAACTAGAATATGCAACATTTTACACAAGCCTACTAGTTTTTTTTTGGGGGGGGGGTTCCCCCGACTTATACCACGCCTGCATGTCCATAAGCCCAGAGACTGTCAGTTCCCACTGTGAGAGTAAACGTCCAGCCTTCTTTCTGGGTTCAGATGGGCGTGCTGGTCTGGCTAACCAGATTTGGGGGGAATGTATGTGGTTGTAGATTTTTGCAGAGACTTAGGCTCAGTCGCCTTGTTTCAGCCCCATAATTGCCACACCCCAGGTGTCCTAGGGGACCCTGGAGAGTTGCTGGAATAACTCTGTGGCTCCATGGCTCTCACTCTTCAGGTTAGAAATCAGCTTTCTTGTGACCTCTAAGTCAGCATTTACCTATTTATTTCCTGCTTCTGAAATTTGGGGCACTCATTTTTTCTCCTTTTCTATGTCTTCTTGTGGGGCTAGAGAATTTCAGTTCCCAGCTTTCAGTCATTCTTGTGGAAAAGCCATCTCTGCTTCCCTCTGGGCTGAGGCTTTACTCGCTTTCCCAGCTGGCCTCAGAGCTACCTGGCATTTATGGGAAACGCCACCAAGGTTAGAGGACATCAACTCAACTGTCTATGATGACAAACAGAGCAAAACAGTGAATGCCCCACAAAAGAGATTTCACCTGACACAAACTGAGCAAACACCCCTCTGGACTGAGCCTGGGTGAAGGCGGAGAACATGATTATGGCTGTGAGCTTTTCTGGAAGGGGACTCAAGCCCTGGAATCTAAAATTGAGAGCCCAGCTGTGCGGCAAGAAGCTGCGAGGCACACACTGTTTTGCAGAACTCTCTAGCAGACCTGTGCGCAGATGCAGCTGGTTAGAAAACAAAGGTCTTTGTCTCCTACGTGTATGACTGCACCCGGCATTCTGGCTGGAAACAGGTGGCCATGCGTTTGGTGCTTCCTTTTGAGAGGGTAGAAGTGTGATATTCAGGTCCCTGCTAAGAGGAAGGCTGTCCTCCTTGACCTCGTGCTAAGGGATTAGCAGCGACCTGCCTGGGACTATAAAATGATTTCCAGCTTTGTATCATTTTTCTTCCAAAGAGCTTTGAAACACAAAAACACATTTAAATCCCACCCCACTCCCAGTTTGTGGCTACAGAACCAGATGAACGAAGAGATCAGACATGCTAGCTGTAACTCTGCATAGGAGATGGGTACGGGAATAGGGTTCAAGCCATTTGTCTTAGCTGACTCCCGCAGAGACCCTAGCTTTGCTAGGAAAATTGTGTGAGAGCACAGATAATTTTCAAAATGCTCTAACTGCTTCTTGGAATTTTCAATGTTTGTTTATTAAACTTCCTGACCTGAGGCGATGGTGATGGATTTCCAGGATACTTTTTAATTAAAAAATAAAAAAGTTAAAAAGGCACCGTACATCTCATTGGCAAAGCTGAACCTGAATAGGATTGAAAGTTAGAGAGTAATCTTTCATGAAGGGAGGATTTGGATGATGAATTAATAATGCACTAATGATATTAAGTTCCTAGGATAGAAATTGGGTCCATTGCACGTGCTCTGGGAAAGCTGGACGAGGTGACTCAGTCAATTACTTACGATCTCACACAGAATTCTGATGAGTTCATTTCTTTCCTGTAGTCCTAGCAAAACAAAACACCTAAATGCTCTGTCAAAGATGCCTCAAAACTACGCCAGGCACAGTACAGTGACTGTAAATTGCCCTAGATTAGTATCATATTTCATAAAATGAAAAAGACCAGTTACAGCTGAGACCGTCGAGGCTTAGCTAGGACCCCCAGCCCTGGTTCTTTTTTTAAATTTTTTTTTTTCAACGTTTATTTATTTTTGCGACAGAGAGAGACAGAGCATGAACGGGGGAGGGGCAGAGAGAGAGGGAGACACAGAATCGGAAACAGGCTCCAGGCTCCGAGCCATCAGCCCAAGAGCCCGACGCGGGGCTCGAACTCACGGACCGCGAGATCGTGACCTGGCTGAAGTCGGACGCTTAACCGACTGCGCCACCCAGGCGCCCCCCCAGCCCTGGTTCTAATCACAGAACTCCCACTTCCGGTTTTTCTGAACTACTGTTTATTATGTGTTAGGTTTTTTCCTGGTCAAAGGTGCCCTCTGAAGCTGAGCCTCTCAATCTGTTGTATTCTGAAAGTTAGGAAATATCTGGGAAAAAGTGGGGGTTGATGTGATTGCCACCACGTGGTAGACTGAACTGTTACAGTTTCCCCTCCCCTGAGGTGTGGTTCTACCTATACAACCTTGACACCATGGAGGGTGGAAAGTACTTCCCCAGTCTTGACTTTGGCCTCAGTGATGTGATGCACTTTGGCCAAAGGAATGTTTGGGTTTGCTCTCTTGCTTGTCTGCCATTATCATGGGAAGAACATGTCCCAGCTAGCCCAGTGGCCTAGAATAAGAGGCCCATGGAATGGAGCTATACCAACAATCTGTAAGAGTAGCCAAGAAATAAATGCTTATTTTTATATGCCATTGAGCCCTGGGAATACGTTACATAGAATTGTGACAGATCTACTCAATATTTTATTTTATTTGCCAAACAAGAACAGCAAAGGACAGAAGTTCTTATTATTATTTACCATCATTTCACACTAGACAGACATCTGATTACCAAAAACCAGAAAGAACACAATTTAGAATAAAGGATATTCCTCCAAACTGAAATATTTAACTGTATAAAGAACACATTAAAGAATTCTCATTTTCCTTATAATTTTTTTAATGGGACCTGTGCAAATTTTATCATTGGCTTGTAGCAGTTGGGGACTAACTATAAGGAGTGTTTATGCAAAGAGAAGGGTCTAGTTGGGGGTCCCCCAGAAGGTTTCCTTGGTCGCCCCAGCCATGCATGAGTCAAAGTTCCCACATATTTCTTTTCCTGTAGTTCAGGGTACCATTTGGTGTGGTGACTTTCCTACAAATCTCCTTTCTTTAACTCTTCAAAGGGCAAGCAACACCCCTGGCATTTAAAGTTTGCTATTCCTGAGACGCAAGGGTGTGCTGAAATACCCTGGTGGGGGTCCTGCAAGAGGTGTCCCTAAGTGGAGCAAAGTTGTTTCCTTGTTTCCTTTGGTGGTTTTGGCTGCTGATGCCCAGTGTCTGCGACCTGTGGTTCTCAGTGAGAGCCACCTAATCAGCATGGCTTAGGCAGTGTGACATTTGATTTGATTTCTCCACTTTCCTTTCTCATTTTTAGCATCACAGTTCACAAAGAAAATAAAGAAAATCACCCAGAAGACTGAACATTGAATTTCAGGTTGCAGAATATAAATTATAGCCCAAGAGAAGGGATTTGGCTTTTCCTCTTGTTATAAAGCATGAAAGTGGTTATTCACTCAGGAAGTCATGGTTTAGGGGAAACAAAAAAACAAAGGAAACTCAAGTGGAGACCTTCCTCAGACAGGTGGAAAGCTGAGTCTTCTAGGTAAGAGCGGAACCAAACCTACTGGTTTTCACCAGACATGATGCCTGTAGTCTGTGGATTCAGCCAGGCCCTTGAATGAGCCACCAGTTCTGGGGCATACCAGGCAGGGACTAGGAGTGGGTCTTGTAGGTTCTGCACCGCAAGGTCCTCAGGTTCTTCTGGCTCTTGTTTTTGGAATTAAAAATAAAAAGCAAACTATATACACATATACAAATGAATACATGTAAAAATTGAATAAGGTCTGAAGTCAAATTTTCAATATCATGCCAGCATCAATTTCCTGGTTTTGACATTTACACTGAGGGTTGCCACATTTTACAAATAAAAATATAGGACATTGAGTTGAATTTGAATTTCAGATAAACAACAAATTATTCTGGAACATACTTATATTAAAAATGTATTCGTTTTTATCTGGAATTAAAATTTAACTGAATATCCTATATTTTATGGGGCAATCCTGGTTAGACTGCAGTTATCTACATTGTCACTGTTAGAGGAAACTCATTGAAAAAGAGATCCATGGACTTTTTTCTACAACTTCCTCTGAGTCTGTAAGTTTTTCAGATGAAAAAGCTAAAAATTACATCCTCTGCTATCTACCATACATGTAAAAATACAATTCAGGAATGCTCAGATAATCTGGGAATTAAGTGAACTCTCTGCTTTTGTGGTCTATATGTTATTCATTGAACTACAGGGGTTTTAAGAGGCTAGCTACAATTCTCTCAACTGTGGGGCAGAGCAGTGAAGACAATTGGCAAAGATAAATTGCATGTGGCAAGCTTCTCATCCTGATCTGTTAAGGTCCTGAATGCCCCTCACCTGCTGGCAGTTAGGCAGCAAATAGCATTTCACTCTGATGTGTAGAAGTGAGCTCTCTTTGATTTCCCGCATCCCCATTGACAAACTGTCATGGTTACCAAAGTAATTTGGCTAACTAGGAACTAGGAGCTGAATTTCTATTTCTTATCCTAGACGAATTGCCTTTAAGACTACTAACTATGTTGGGATGCACTGTATGATCAGATTCCTGAATTCTAAGGGACCAACACCAAGGTGACACTCCAAGGAAACATATATTGTCCACCTTGTTAGGCATTTGGCTTTGCATCCATGGTGGTCTCCTAGACTGATGAGGTCTGGGGCTCCCTTTCACTCCTATGATTTAAAACCAATACAAGGGCCCTAAGTTCTTGGCTCTTTTTTCATGGAATTGTTTACTATGTTAGCACTCAAATGTGGGTGGAAAAATGAGTAAGCTTGGGAAAAGATGACTAGAAATCCTTGCCCAAAGCAGCATTGTTTGAACACCCCAGGCCACATTTTCCTGTTCTAGTATTCAGAGATGATTGAAATATTCAATAAACAAGATCAATGAATGACTGATATACCTATGGTCTACATTCTCTATGATTCTCTCTGATCACCTCTTTATAGGACAGTTTTATAGCATTTTTCACCAAAGAATAGATAGGCCAGTCTTTCCTTTTGTATGTCTCAGTAAAAAAAATTTTTTTTTCAACGTTTATTTATTTTTGGGACAGAGAGAGACACAGCATGAATGGGGGAGGGTCAGAGAGAGAGGGAGACACAGAATCGGAAACAGGCTCCAGGCTCTGAGCCATCAGCCCAGAGCCTGACGCGGGGCTCGAACTCACGGACGGCGAGATTGTGACCTGGCTGAAGTCGGACGCTTAACTGACTGCGCCACCCAGGCGCTCCTCAGTAAAAAAAATTTAAATCATATTTGTAGTTTAGAAAACTTTCTTTGGGATTTGCAACTCACTGTTAGCAATGCCTTGCTAATTTTTTAGAATTATTGTCAAATTTGGAAAAATCGTATGAAATTGCTTTCATATATGAGCAGTGAGATTTTAGGGACTTTCAGTTCTCTGGTTTGATAACTGCTCTTACGTACTCTAAATTGGTGACAGTGACCAGGTATCAAGCTATTCTTGGCAAGATGTAGGTGAGTTGCCCCAAGCATTTTATGACTGTCCCTGGGAACCGACCACATCAAATAAGGCCTAGCAAAAAAACCTACCTGTATGTGGAAGTGAACTGCAAAGTACACAAATATATTCTACTAAAAGCAAATTGATATATCCCCAATTCAACTTTCGTATAATGTTTGCCAAACTGATGTGAAAAATGGTCATCATTTTTATTTGTATTTGGAGTCCTTGTGAGGTTAAACCTTCTTTTCTTTTTTTGCTTTTTTTCATTGTTTTATTGTGAATTCCAGTTAACATTCTTTGCTTATTTTTCTCTTTAGGTGTTTTTTTTTCTTTTGATTTGCAAGACTTTAAAAATATATATTAAAGATATGTTTTGTGTGTGTTACAGATGTAACTATCTGTTTGAGTATGAATCTTGTTTATGGCACTCTCTGCTGCATAGAAAGTTTTCATTTTTGGGGCGCCTGGGTGGCGCAGTCGGTTAAGCGTCCAACTTCAGCCAGGTCACGATCTCGCGGTCCGTGAGTTCGAGCCCCGCGTCGGGCTCTGGGCTGATGGCTCAGAGCCTGGAGCCTGTTTCCGATTCTGTGTCTCCCTCTCTCTCTGCCCCTCCCCCGTTCATGCTCTGTCTCTCTCTGTCCCCAAAATAAATAAACGTTGAAAAAAAAAAAAAAGAAAGTTTTCATTTTTTATAATTAAATCTACAAATCTTGTCTTTTATGGGTTCTACTTTTGGCATCATTATTAGTACGTCCTTCTCTATTGCAAGATTGTAACAATATTGACCAAATAAGAGAGGTAGCCATGAGCATAGCGATAATAATAACACTGGTAGCTGCTGTATCTGTCTATTTAGGACATGCTATTTGCCAGACATCTCACTGAACATTGAACTTCCGTGATGAAACTGAATTCTCTTTAGCCCAGAAACTGAGGAGTTGTCAATTTCAACAAAAGGGATCTCTGGAAATTTGTTCGACATTAAAAATTGAATCTTCCTATGTAAGATCATGCCCTGCCTCTTCATTTCTTTAGGTTTTCTTTCATGTTTTCAAATAAAATTTTATAGTTTTCTTTATACTAATATGGCTCACCTGCTAAGGAGAGTTTTTGTTGTATTATGAATGAGCTCTTTTTAAACACTATACTTCTAGCTGGTTATTATTAGCATAGGGTACACCTTTTGATTTTTTTCTATGTAGATCTTATATCCTGCCACCTTACTTGACTCTCTTCATTGTTCTAATAATTTTCCTGATGATTATCTTACAGTTTCTTGGTGGACTGGCATGGAGTAACAAGATTTCTATCATCCTGCAACTTAACATTTAAGAGAAAATGTAGTTTCTTTCTTTTGCCCATAGCTGACTTGGTCTTCCTATTTGCATCAGGAACGTTTAACTGAAGGCTCTGTGTAATTTAGTCCAACCTAGTAATTTAAATGCACTCTCTAGAGTATTCTCAGTCTCTCCAGGAAGAACAGCAAAAGCACAGTTGTTTGGCAATCTGCCCCTTTGCCCTTCATTTCCCCAAGATGGGATCTGGATAGAGGAGGAACCCTGACCAGTCTTCATGGTGGTGCTGCGAAGGAGGACTTGGCTGTGCATAATATCCTTCATCTTTCTTCTCCATGGCAATCTCGTTGTCTACTCTGCTGGGCTCACTCAGTACTGTAATTTGTGCCTGGGATTTGCAATTCACTCTTCATTCACTGATGCTCCTGGTTACACTCTCACTCGCCCTCCTCCCCAGACCAGGTATCCCAGAGTCCCCACACTACTATATGCCCCTCCCCCAGTTCATGCTGGCTACATCCCTGACCCCCTGCCTCTTCCTCTGCCTGCTTCCTGGCTTGAGGGTCCAGCCCAGCCTCTGTTCTTAGGGCACAAGCCCCCAGGCTCTCCGCCGAGCATTCCACTGGATGGGAAGATGGTGTGGCTCATGAAAGCTTCACGTCAAAGCCTCCCTCTGCATGTATCTCCAGGGCCCTTTGGAGTGTTTGAGTACCATCATGGTATGGGTACAACCTATGAGGTGGACTCCCTGAGTCTCAAATGGGGAGCAGGAGACAAGAGGACCCCTCTACCCTCAGTTTCAATCTCACCTGTCTTACACATGTCTCTCCATCCTTGTCCAGAGGGGATCACTGGAACAACATTGGCCTGCTTTTCTCTCTTGAATCTCTTTCCTTTCCCAGCCAAGGAAAAGAAAAGATTTCTTTGAAATTTGCCCTTCACTACTTTTTTTTTTCTTTTCCTGTCATGTCTTTGCATTCATAGGAAGATATGGTATCTTTTCTGCCCCAAAGCACACTAATCCTATTCACATGTTAGAAGCCAAATAGTACTGTATTCTTTGTTTTTGTAAGATGAAATTATGCCTACCTGCCCTTCATCAATTAGGGAAAATATCATGTAATAAATTATTTTCAAATATTTCCCTATTTATAAGATAATCATAATAATTGCAAGTAATTTCTTGTCATTTTTCTTAGTGCACTAAGCAGGGTCCCTAGGACAATGTTGAATAATAGGATTGATAGAAGACTTGCCTTATTCTGACTTTCATGGTGTTACTTTTAATATTTTGCCATCAGGCTATGATGTTTTCTGGCAGATATGCTTAAGTTGAGCAAATTCCCTTTTATTTTTAGTTTACTGAGAATTTTTTTTCAAATTAGGAATAAGCATTGTAGGTTATTTTTTTAATTCCTGTATAATTAGCATAGAGAGTTATATTAGTGTCAAGTGTACAATATAATGACTCCACAGTTCTATACTTACTCAGTGCTCATCATGATACATGTGCTCTTAGATGCACTTTACCTATTTCACTCATCCGCCTACCACTGCCCCCTGTAAACACCTGTTTGTTATCTATAGTTAAGAGTCTCTTTTCTTTGATCGTTTGTTTTGTTTCTTAAATTCCACATACATGTGAAATAATCTGTCTTACCCTGACCCTTATTTCACTTAGCATTATACTCTCGAGCTCAATCCATGTTGTTGCAAATGGCAAAGTTTCATTCCTTTTATGGCTGAGTAATTCCATCATATATACACATCTTCTTTATCCATTCATTTATCAATGGCCACCTGGGCTGTGTATGTGGTTTGGCTATTGTAAATAATGCTGCAATAAACATAAGGGTGCACGTATCCCTTTGAATTAGTTGTTTTTTTTTTGTATTTTTAGGGTAAGCGCCCATAAGCACTGTATTGTAGTTAGTGCTTTTGTAAGTGGCTTCTATTGATAGCTCAGAAATCTATATAATTAAATTGTATTTCTAGATATTCTAATTGTTCTGGTTGAATTTCTCTGGTGGCAAACAATTAAAAATAATCCTTGAATAACAATTTAAAAATGGTGCCTTGGAAATATAGTGGAGGTATTTTGCAGAAGCAAGGTAAAAGCGATTACAGCTCAAGACAGGCAGGAATCAGGGCTGCTCCAAAAAACGGAGTAACACAAACCAGTGGACCATTTTTCTACTATGGCGCCATTGTATAATTGACCCTGCCTGCTTTTGTTGCTTTATGACACTTTTCAAAAACCAGATTTTAAGCAGAGAGGATCTGATTGCTCAGACTCAGGGCACATGTTCACTACATTTTTGAGCAGGAATAGTGTGTGCAATTTTGGAACGGGGACAGGATAACTCCTTAAAGAAAGTGACACCATTACCAAAGAAGGTCAGTGGTTCCTAATGAGAAAGAGATGTGTTAGGAAAAATACTAGTTACCATGATACATGCTGGATTGGATTCCCGGTTTTAGAAATAATCTACATTGTGTATATGTATTTGCATCTCTGAGGTTGAATGAGTTTTAGTTTTTTGTGCTGTTTGAAGTTTTCTTTTTTTATATGTGAAAAAGTTTAATTAATAGGAAAATTTTTTTCTCGATTGAGAGAATTTGCCTGAGTCTGATACATTATTATCATTGGTTAATTTATAATATATTTCATGAATAATGGTACTTTTAGGCTTTCTTGCCTCTTGAGCAAGTTTTGACTAATTATACTTTCATAGAAAATTGTTCATGTGGATTGTCAAATATATGTTGTCATAAATTTGCGTTTAATATTTATTCATACTTAAAAAATGCTTTCTTGTTGTGGTTCAGGTATTTTACCTATTCTTAATCCCACTTACTACTTTCTTCTCTTTGTTTTTAAACAGATCTGTCATAAGCTTTTAAATTTATTGGACTTCAAAAAAAACCCTCTGCTTTTGCTTTTGTCATGTGTTTTGTAATTAAATGAGTTCGTTTATCTCTTGTGTTATCTTCATTGATCCCCGTCCCACTTTCTTACAAGGTTATTCTGTTGCTCACTTTCCAGCTTCTTTAGTTGAATGCCCATTTACTCATTTTTAACACATTACTTAAAAAATCCATTTTATGGTCATAATTATTTCTGTGAATAGTTCTTTGGCTGCTTTTCATAGGATTTTTCTGAGGAACTTCGACGAAAATCATGTCAAGAACTAAGTTTTTTGTTGTTTGTTTTTATTGTTTACGATTTGCTGGGCTGTGCTATTTTGCTTACCCTGTCCCAGCCCATTAACTCAAGACTTCTATAAAATGAACTATACACACACACCCATGCTCATGCACACACACACACACACACACACACACACAGATTTGAATTGATGGCAGTTTGGGCCATGAGGTAATGGGGGCGATAGCCTTTGGTGGTGCCTGGTATATCAGGTGCAGAAGAGACACTGCACATGCGGGAAGAATTTGATGGTGCTGGGACGAAGCAGGTGTGTGAAGCAAGTATGAGGGCTGGGAGGGTTGTATATCAGCCAGGGCTCTCCCCAGAAACAGAACCAATATGATGTGTATAACAAACAACCATTTGTACAAACGAACATCATTTGTCTCAAGGAATTTACTTATAGGGCTGTGGGGGGCTGGTAAATCTGAAATCTGCAGGGCATATTGGTAGGCTAGAGACCTAGGGAAGAGTTAACATTGTAGCTCAAGTCCAAGATTCATCTGGAGGCAGAATTCCTTCTTCTTCAGGGAACCTCAGAGTTTTTTCCCTTAAGACCTTCAGTTGGTTGAATGAGACCCACCCACACTATGGAGGATAATCTGCTTTACTCAAAGTCAGGTTTAGATGATAATCTCATTAGGGGCTCCTGGGTGGCTCAGTGGGTTAAGTGTCCCAGTTCGGCTCAGGTCATGATCTCACAGTTCATGAGTTTGAACCCTGTGTCGGACTCTGTGCTGATAGCTCCGGAGCCTGGACCCTGCTTCAGATTCTGTGTCTCCCTCTCTCTCTGTCCCTTCCCCGCTTGTACTCTGTCTCTCAAAAATAAATAAACATTAAACAAAATAAATGATAATCTCATTAAAAAAAATACCTTCATAGGGGCATCTGGGTGGCTCAGTTGGTTAACCATCTGACTCTTGATTTTGGCTCAGGTCATGTAGGTTCGAGCCCACTGTTGGGCTCTGTACTGGCAGCATGGAGCCTGCTTGGAATTCTCTCTCTCCCCTCCCCCACTCTCTGCCTCTCTCTTTCTCAAAAACAAATAAATAAACTTTAAAAAATACCTTCAATAGAAATATCTAGATTAGGGTCTGGCCAACCACTGAGTACCATGGCCTAGTCAAGTTGTCATAAAATTAACCATCACAAATCCACCCTTTGTCAACTTGGCACTCATACACATCTCCTTAAACCCATACTTAATCTCCAAGTAAAGACAATAACAAGGCTCTACTTCCTGTTAACATGATACAATTATTCCTCATTCCACTGAAAATGTACTAACCCTTTCCCCAGAAGAGGATGCAAAATTCTTGGTGATGTTTACTCTTCTCCTCAATGTCCTATGGGATGCAGATGTATCTGTGAGCAGCATCACCCACTTAGTCTTCCACCTTCCCCAAATCTTATAGATACTGGAAGGGATGCTAGCTGTAAGCTGCATTTTTCTTAGAAATAAAGGACAATATTCCCAGAAGCTGACTTCTGAGCTTTATAGACTTAGCCTATTTCACAGTTTTGCCAAGGACCAATCTTGCTTTGACCATTTTTAATACCTATATCCAACTTCAAAATAAATGGGCAAATTAGGAGCATTCCAAGCCTCTCCAGGACTATTTGAATTCCTTTATAATAATTCTTTTTACTTACGGGGCACCTGGGTGGCTCAGACAGTTAAGCATTGACTCTTGATATCAGTTCAGGTCATGATCTCACAGTTCATGAGTTTGAGCCCCGTATTGGGCTCTGCACTGACAATGTGGAGTCTGCTTGGGATTCTCTCTTTCTCTCTCTCTCTACCTTTCCCTCACTTGCTCTCTCTCTTTCTCAAAATAAAAACATGAACATTAAAAAATTTTAAAAATCTATTTACAGCTAACTAATATCAGTCATAAAATCTTAGATTTAGAAGGGCTTTCATAGGCCACCTAGTCTGTTGTTTTATAAATCCTGGTCTATCCCAAGTATTTCACCAAGAAGATTTTAGATGAAGGGGCTTTGCTGTCCTAAGAATATTTGAGAAGCTCTTTGTCTAATCCAACCCCTCTGGCTCCTGGATGCTCCATTCTTCCTTCCATCAGGTGTCAGTGCCTTGGGGAGAAGCTCACATGGTCCCCCGGGCTGCCCATTTCATCTTCGTATGACTCTTAAAATCACTTAAAATTGATTTTACATCATATCCACAGCCCTATATCTTAACCAATTATAGGAACTGGTTCTTTTCTGGTTACTCAAATAAAGCAGAACCTTAGCATTCACAGATTTAACATCAGCAATTTCACCATGGTCCTCAAAGATTCATGAAATGACCTAACTCATAATTTTGTTAGGACATTAACTTGAGTAATGTTTTCTGCTAGGCTGCTCTGTAGAATTGAGTCACTTAGCTGGCAAGTGGACCCATCCAGAAAGTTAGCACTCACTTTTGATTTTTTTTTTCTCCTTTTTTATGTTCACAGTAACTCTCACGAAAGGAGTAAATAGTCTTATAAGTGACTTTGGTCCTATATTTATTATTTATAAAGGATTGAAAGCAGTCAGATTTTTAAGCTATTTAATTTTATGGGAAAATATATGCTCTAGTGGTATTTATGTACTTGGGATATTTGAAGGCCTTGAGAAATATTCCTAGCAGATGCCAATATTCTACCAGATAATCAGTTTCCAAGGGCATTTTTTTCAAAGAACTCTGAGCACTGCTTTAGCATTTCTTTACTACTAGGAAGAAGGTGAAAAGAGAGATATATATTGAATCCCATAAAGATTTTGACATGTCAAAAATTAAATAGCGTTTTGAAAGAAAACTAAAGGAATAACACTGGGATTAGCATAGTAGGGAGCAAGCCCATAGTGTGCTATGACCAATGTGTCCCTCAATTCTGTTGATGGAAACCCTCAAGATAAATATTTGTGCAAAAATTTACATGATGAGACTTTAAATTTAGTAATTCTTCTTTCCAAAATCAATCTATATATTATTTTATTTATTCTCCCTTTTCTTTTAGAATTGATTTGAACTGGCTTATAAAGCTATTTAATTATTTGATAATACAGCATGAGTAAAAAGGTAGCAACAAGATGGGTGACTTTATAGAAGTAGATTTATCAGCAAAAAAGGAAAAATGCATTCAAAGACACTAACAAAGGATATCACATCAGCAAACTATGGCCTATGGGCTGAATCTGGCCCTGTTTATGTATAGCGTGCAAGATAAGAAAGGTTTTTATAGGGGCGTCTTTTATAGGGGCACTCAACAGTTGGCTGAGTGTCTGACTCTTGATTTCAGTTCAGGTCATGATCCCAGGGTCATGGAATCGAGCCCTGTGTTGGGCTCTGCACTGAGCATGGAACCTGCTTAAGATTTTTCTTCTCTCTCTTTCTGTCTTTCTCTCTCTCTCTTTCTCTCTCCCCCTCTGCCCCTCTTCCTGGCTGTCTCTCTCTGTCTCTCAAAAAAGGTTTTTATAATTTATAATGGTTTTAAATGAAAAAGAAACCCAAACAAAAGAAGAACATTTTGTGACATTTGTGTAAATTATATGAAAGTCAAATTTCAGCATCCATAAACAAAGTTTTATTGGAACACAGCCATGTTCAATCATTTACATATTGTCTACAGCTGCTTTCTTGCTCAAATGCCAGAGTTGAGTATGTGAGACAGAGACTGAATGGCATGCAGAACCTGAAATATTTATTGTTTGGTTCTTTATAAATAAAGGTTGCTTACCCCTGATGTAGATTATTTAGAAATACCTCCTGCATGCAGAAGGTTAAAAGGTTGGCTTGGATGACCGTTTGATCCCTGCCTGTCTCTGTAATAGCTTAACTGTGCTCTGAGTGATTGTGATGGGGCGGCAGCAACATGGTAGTCAGGGCTTAGGTGTTTTGACTCAGAGACAGGGACAGGAAGGTGGTGAGGTGGGGACCATAGGTAGTTGGTTCTGATGCTTCATGAGTGTCTACTGAGGCCCAGCAATGAGATGAGCTCAGGGGACTTTAGCTGGAGTGCAATGGAAGGCTTGAGACATGAACAAGGAGAACAAAGAACAGAATAAAGAAACACGAATGGGAGAGAAGAAATGTGAGATGAGGAAGGAAAGTGGTGAATATGGAAGAGAGTCATTGAGTCTGGCTAAGTTTGCTAACTCATCTCTGCATTATTGGTGAATGGGGTTGAGTAGGAAGAGGAAAATACACAATGTTTAAAAAAAGATGACTCTATTTCAGTCACATTGGTTTAGACTGACCTGTTCAAATGATTGATATCGTGCAGTCAGATGAGTTGACTGCAATTCTTGAGGTGACACTAGAGTATTGAAAATGTTTCATGGTATTGAGATTAGAGACCCTGAATGGCCCAGACCTTGGCCAGCTAGTAATTGTTACTCCATGCCCCCCTCCCTGCCCCATCTGATCCACCCCAACTGCCATCCTTCTGCCCTAGGAGTTATATTGCCCGGGAACAGCAACCAAATGAGAGTAAGGTTCTAAGCCAGTGCCCCAAACTTCTGATGGTAAAAGGTGGGTTACAGGACAAAATTTAAGGCCTACATGGGCACCACCTGATTGCCCCAAGCCTGAATGGAGACTTTGGGATCTTACTACCTTCAGCGTCCCATGGTAGAGAAGGCCATCACACAACCAACAGACAGGCACACATGCAGAGCATACCACCCAAAAGTTAAACGCAGGTTCCAAGTTTACTAACACAAAACCTCACTGGAAAAAGAAGTTCAAAGAAGAGAATGGAAGATATAGGCTCTTGGCCTGCCCCACTGAGTCAGAGTTCACAGTGGCCATTAATGCCAATGATACCAGCCACTAGTGAAGGGGTTATATCAATGACTTGGATTCTTGATCAGTTAAATTAGCAGCTCTTCCTTGTTTGTGTATTTGTAGATTGGGAAGAGGGCAAGGTAAAGCTGGGAAAAAGTAGTAGAAAGTTCTTCTTAACAACTACTCCTCAGTATTTTATTTCATTTTTTATAAGTTTATTTATTTATTTTGAGAGAGAGAGAGAGAGAGAGAGAGAGAGAGAGAGAGAGAGAGTTGGGGGTGGGGTGGGGAGGAACAGATTGAGAGAGAGAGAGAGAAACAATCCCACGCAGGCTCCATCAGTGTGGAGTCCAACACAGGGTTCTATCCCACAATGGTGAGATCATGACCTGAGCTAAAATCAAGAGTCAGACACTTAACTAACTGAGCCACCCAGGTACCCCACCTCAGTTCTTTAATCTGTAAAATAAAGATGAATAAGTGATTTTTAAGGCACCTACTTGTTTTCAAATTCTATATTCATAACTTTCACAAATGAAGAAACTGCTTCAACATTCTTACTATTCCACTAAAGAATCTTTTCCAAAAAATAGAGCTGATTAAAAGCTTGAAACAGACAAATATGACCCCAAATTATCTCATAAATCTTACTCTAATGAGTTCTGAAATAGCATACTTCACACAGACTTAGTGATGCTGACATGTTGAAATATTTGCAATTCAAAATATCAAGATATTGATTTAAATACATTTTATGGTTCCAGTCCAAGATAGTGACATTAGAGCCTCTTTAACTCCCCTGCTCCCATGGACACACTGAGTTTACAGCTACACACAGAGCGATTTCCTCTGCAAGAAATTCAGAAACTACACATTGACTCATACACATCAGGCAAATGAAAAAATATTCACATAAAAAGGTAGGAAAGACTGAGACACACTTTCACCATGAAATGCATCCCAGGCAGAGTGCCATACAATCAGGAGGGAACTCTCATTCCCAGCTTCCCCCTTAGGAGCAAAGATTTGGACTGCACATCTAGCATCCTAACTTCGAAGACTCCCACCTAAGGGGTGGGACCCCCAAACACCTAGCTCTGAAAGCCAACAGAGCTTGCATTCACAAGATCCACAAAACTATAGCAAACAAACAAACAAAACCAGTTTTCAACTGGCTCATGAGATCTTGGTATGGCAATGCCTCAGGCCTCAGTGTAGGGGGTGGAGGCAGAAACCACCAATCTCCCAGCTTTTTCTTGAAAGATAACTAGTTATAAATTTTGACAGGTACTACCTATATCAAGCTTCTAATTTAGCACACATCTAGGGGTTGACTGTAATCTTCTCCAGGGAAAGGGAAAGCCAACAGACACCACCTCAGCTTTCTTCCTCTAGCCCACTGCAAATTGCCAGTATCTCTCTGGAAGGGGCTTGTATGCACATATGGCACCTCAACTTTTGTAGCTGCCACTGAAGGGATGGGCCCTTCGATTGCCTGGCTCTGAGAGCAAATGGAGCTTGTGTTTCCAAGTCCCACAGCATTTTAGCAAACTAAGAATGAGTACTAAACAGACACAGGAACACCCCAATATAGTTATACACCTGGGCCCAGTATGGAAGAAGAAGGCAACAATGCGCATCTCTAGTTTCTCCTTGGAAAAATCCTAACTACATTCTCTCCCAGA